>NC_135233.1:879551674-880152924 GCF_051348905.1 Ranitomeya variabilis
AAAATAGAGGGCACTCACCGGTCTTCATATTCAGTCTTTATTAGCAATACATATGGATAAAATTCATGGCCGGGAACGTCGGAGCCGAAGCTCGTGTGAGCAGGGAAGGAAGGAGACGACGATCGTTTCGCGCTGTGCTTTGCGCTTCTACGGGTCACCGTAGAACCTCAGCAGAGATTGTGCCGCCTACTGAACTCTTTTATGGTCTATATATGTATAGCATATATCAGAAATGTGTGTGTTTGAGTATTCTTTGTTTTCATGTTCTTGCAGGTCACATTAAGTGAAGGACCGCACCATGTTGCTATATTTAAGGATAGCTCTCGGGAGTTTGATCTGAGCAAAGAGTCGGATGTAAGCAATACTTTTAAAACAAAGAAAACTGCTTAAGTTTAGTTGTTAGGACTAAAAAGGGAATTCTAAAGATATAATTTCTGATTTCTATGAGAGCATCAATAAAGAAGGTGAATCCATACAATGATTAGCTGCAGATATAAACCTATGTAAGTGAAGTGTGCTGAGAGCCCACTGTATTCCTGTGAGAAACTGCCTCCTGCTTGTGATGGATTTCTTCCTGCTGGCTCAAAAAAGTATTAGGCAGGATAGGTTTAAGGAAAAAGTGATATAATGTAGAAAACACTGAGCATCCACATTGTGGAATGTGAGAGGACAGCAGTTCTGGCTCGCTGATCTATACCTGCCTGCCCTAACATGGGACTCAGCAGAGCAACTGCAGTTTCTTGAGACTTTGCCCTCTGCAAAATCGGAGGCATGACAGGAAATGTAGACTGTATTAGGCTAGGTTTCCACATTCACATTTGTCAGTTTTTACAAGGGTACTCCGGTGAGAGAGAGAAATATCCTAATGCTCATACTTTCATAGACTCTTAGTATAACATGACTAGTGCTGTTTTCCATCTTCAAAGTAGCTGTAATGCTGTGACGCTGGAACTGCTCCTTGGCTCTCCCCACCTCCTCTTCTAAGACGTTAACGTCACACTTCAGGGGGCATGGCCTTCTCCTGGCAACAGCCAACCCACTGATAATATCACCTTCCCTACAGTCCTAAATCATAGAGCAGGTCATGCCCCCTGATATCGAACTGACTACAAGCAGATAGCCAACAAATAAAGTAGCACTCTGTAACATTATAGCATGCAAGCGTGAAATATATGAAATTTTAATTGCATTACTGCTCTAGTAAACTGGAAAAATTGAGAATACTTAGCGCATAAATTGGCCAATTCATGTGTACCCAGCAGCCACGATAAGGCGACGCTTTTTGCTGGGAACCTGCCTAATGTGAATCCTCTTTTGTATTGAAGCCTAAATTTTATTGGGAAGGTAGGATCTGAGGCTGAGGGATGGAGTGCTCAGTCAGAGCCTTATCGTTGCTGTCGGGTACACATAAATTGGCCAATTTATGCGCTAAGTATCCTTCATTTTTCCAATTTTTTGAGTAGTAATGCAATACAAATTTCCTTTATTTCATATTTGCATGTTATAGCACTACTTTATTTGTTGGATATACAACCCCTGGCAAAAATTATGTAATCTCCGGCCTTGGAAGATATTCATTCAGTTGTTTAATTTTGTAGTAAAAAAGCAGATCACAGACATGACACAAAACAAGTAATTTCAAATGGCAACTTTCTGGCTTTAAGAAACACTAAAAGAAATCAAGAAAAAAATGTGGTAGTCAGTAATGGTTACTTTTTTAAACCAAGCATAGGGTAAAAATTATGGAGTCACTCAATTATGAGGGAAAAAATTATGGAATCATGAAAAACAAAAAAACACTTCAAAACATCACTAGTATTTTGTTGCACCACCTCTGGCTTTTATAACAGCTTGCAGTCTCTGAGGCATGGACTTAATGAGTGCCAAACAGTACTCTTCATCAATCTGGCTCCAACTTTCCCTGATTGCTGTTGCCAGATCAGCTTTGCAGATTGCAGCCTTGTCATGGACCATTTTCTTCACCTTCCACCAAAGATTTTCAATTGGATTGAGATCCGGACTATTTGCAGGCCATGACATTGACCTTATGTGTCTTTTTTCAAGGAATGTTTGCACAGTTTTTGCTCTATGGCAGGAAGCATTATCATCTTGAAAAATTATTTCATCATCCCCAAACATCCTATCAATTGATGGGTAAGAAAAGTGTCCAAAATATCAACATAAACTTGTGCATTTATTGATGATGTAATGACAGTCATCTACTCAGTGCCTTAACCTGACATGCAGCCCCATATCATCAATGACTGTGGAAATTTGCATGTTCTCTTCAGGCAGTCATCTTTAAAAATCTAATTGGAACGGCACGAAACGAAAGTTCCAGCATCATCCCCTTGCCCAATGCAGATTCGCGATTCATCACTGAATATTACTTTCATCCAGTCATCCACAGTCCTCGATTGCTTTTCCTTAGCCCACTGTAACCTTGTTTTTTTCTGTTTAGGTGTTAATGATGGCTTTCGTTTAGCTTTTCTGTATGTAAATCCCATTTTCTTTAGGCGATTTCTTACAGTTCGGTCACAAACGTTGACTCCAGTTTCCACCCATTCGTTCCTCATTTGTTTTGTTGTGCATTTCCTGTTTTGGAGACATATTGCTTTAAGTTTACGATCTTGACACTTTGATGTCTTCCTTGGTCTACCAGTATGTTTGCCTTTAACAACCTTCCCATGTTGTTAGTTTTTGGTCCAGATTTTAGACACAGCTAACTGTGAACAACCAACATCTTTTGCAACAGTGCATGATAATTTACCCTCTTTTAAGAGTTTGATAATCCTCTCCTTTGTTTCAATTGACATCTCTCATTTTGGAGCCATGATTCCCTGTCAGTCCACTTGGTGCAACAGCTCACCAAGGTGTGATCACTCCTTTTTAGATGCAGACTAAAGAGCATATCTAACTTGATGCAGGTGTTAGTTTTGGGAATGAAAATTTACAGGGTGATTCCATAATTATTTCCCTCAATTGAGTGACCCTATGCTTGGTTAAAAAAAAAAGTAACCATTACTGACTACCACATTTTTTGTTCTTGATTTCTTTTAGTGTTTCTTAAAGCCAGAAAGTTGCCATTTGAAATGACTTTAGTTTTGTGCCTTGTCTGTGATCTGCTTTTTTTTTCTACAAAATTAAACAACTGAATGAACATCCTCCAAGGCCGGTGATTCCATAATTTTTGCTAGGGGCTGTATATGGAGATGGCTGCTCTTAGTAAGCACATGTACACACCTGATTTCTGTTTGGAAGTGACGGTCAGTGTTTTGATATTAGTATACTTAGGCTATGTTCACACTTTGCGGTTTTTGCTGCGGATCCGCAGCGGATTTGCAGCTGCGGATCCGCAGCCGTTTTCCATGCAGGGTACAGTACAATGTTACCCTATGGAAAACAAAAACCGCTGTGCCCACTTTGCGTTTTTCCGCTTGAAAATCAGCGTGGATTTTCTGCGGAAAAAATCAAGTAGCATGTCAATTATTTCTGCGGATTCTGCAGCGGTTTTCCACCTGCACCAATAGGAAAGTGCAGTTGGAAACCCGCAGTGGAATCCGCAGTAGAAACCGCACAAAAAAACGCAGTGAAAACCACCGCGGTTTTGCACTGCGGTTTTTCCAAATCCGCAGCTGAAAAATTCGCAGCAAAAAAAGGATAGTGTGAACAAGCCCTTAGGCTCTCTGACTGAGCACCTCAGCCTCAGGTGTTTTTAATTGTAGCAGGATCCTACATTCCCAGGTTCCCAGCAAGGAGAATTGCCTTATTGTGAATGATAGGTACACATGAATTGGCCAATTTATGCCCTAAGTATTCTCAACTTTTTCAATTTTCTAAATAGTCAGTCTTTTGATCTTTACAAGTTGGTAATATGGGGGCTGGCAGCTACTAGCAGCAGGGATCAGGCCAGGACTCCTGATATCAGAATGAATAGAAGAGCAGCTGGTTGCTGGCAACAGGGATCAGGCTACGCCCCTTGATATCAGACTGAATACAGGCAAACACCCGGATTACCCCCTTTAAGGCGAAGTCAGGAATGTCATAAATGGTGGACGCCTATGAAGAACGTTTTATTTTCATTTTGTAGTCCATTTGTCTGGTTGGCTTCAAAAACTGCATCAAAAACCTGAATGTGGAAACCTAGCATTAAAAGGGTATTCCCATCTCCAAGTTCCTATACCAATATATATAGTAAGTATAATAATAAGCTATGTCAGATGAAACAAAAACAAGAAGCTCATTGGCACTAAAAAAGTCCTGAAGCTGCTGATATCACGACAAGCACTGTGCCAACTATGTCAGAATCACAAAGATCATAGAGAAGTGTAGACATCGCTCTACAGTTGTTGGCCAATAGTAGAACAATTCATATCCCCAAAAGGAGCCTCTCAATTCTAGATTTCAATAATTCTCCTTATTTAAAACAAAAATGCAATACAAACACCCAACAAAGGCTGTAACTTATCGGGCGCTGTCAATCTAGTGTGTGTGTGTAGGTGATATTCCCCCTGTATACTGCTATTGTGATCTCTATTATGATTGTATTGAGCTGTATACACTTATTGCACCTTTTAATACATCATAACCATATCAACAGGATGTCACCAGTAAAACCGGGTTCTTAGTAACATAGTAACATAGTTATTAAGGTTGAAGGAAGACTTTAAGTCCATCTAGTTCAATCCATAGCCTTACCCAACATGCCCTAACATGTCTTACCTAGCTCGCGTTTCCTTGGGTGTCCAGTTCTTGTTAAAGTCTTTGAAAAGTGCAGGTGATAGGTTGGTAATGGTATTTACAAAGAGTGCACGTTGCCGTGCAGAGCCAGAAGCGCCCCGGCCGGCGGCGTCGCTGGATACTCAGAAAAAAAGATGGCTGCTAGTATTCACTGCAGTGTGTGATGTCACCAGGCTAAGGAGCCTCGCTGGGGCCAAAATAGTCAACCAACGCGTTTCGAAGGATCACGTCCTTCTTCCTCAGGGTTACCACCCCCACCTATCACTCTCAAGATATAGATGCGCCCAGCACCCTCACACACCCTATTAACACCTTATGTACCAAAGTCAGCTAAAATACTTACATTGATAATGGTGTGTGCCTTATTGTTCAGTGTGTCCTTATAATAATAATAATAATTTTTATTTATATAGCGCCAACATATTCCGCAGCACTTTACAATTGAGCGGGGACATGTACAGACAATAAATTCAATACAAGGTAGGACAGTTAAACAGTGACGTTAGGGGTGAGGTCCCTGCTCGCAAGCTTACAATCTACAAGGAAATGGGGGGGACACAATAGGTGAAAAGTGCTTGTTATTTTAGGTCTGGCAATTATAATAAATAGGGATTTTCATATAAAGCTGCATGATCCAGTCATCAGCCCGTGTGTTTAAGTGCAATAGTCAAGTATCAAGTGCAGTTATCGTGAGCATGGAGGGTGTGGAGACAGATGAATAGTAGGGTGCAGATTCAGAATAATATTTGGAAGGAGGGAACAGGTCAAAGTTAGTTTACTGAGTAGTTGATTTGGTAGGCTTGTTTGAAGAGATAGGTTTTCAATCGCGCTTGAATAGGTCGGGGCTAGGTATCAGGTATCAGCCTGATCGTCTGGGGAAGTGCATTCCAGAGAGCTGGCGCAGCACGAGAGAAGTCTTGGAGACAGAGGTGCGAGATTCGGATTACGGGGGATATTAGTCTTAGGTAATTTGTAGAACGGAGGGCACGTGTAGGGCGATCGACAGAGATGAGAGAGGAGATATAAGGCGGTGCAGAACTGTGGAGAGCTTTGTGGGTGAGAGAGATGAGTTTATAATGGACCCTGTAGCGAATGGGTAACCAGTGTAATGACTGGCACAAGATGGAGGCATCGGTGAAGCGGCTGGACAGAAATATGACCCTGGCTGCTGCATTCAAGATGGATTGGAGAGGAGAAAGTTTGGTAAGAGGGAGACCGATCAGAAGAGAGTTGCAGTAGTCCGGACGAGAATGAATAAGAGCGACAGTAAGAGTCTTAGCAGTTTCAAAGGTGAGAAAAGGTCGGATTCTGGAGATGTTTTTAAGATGCAGGTGACAAAGGCGAGTGAGTGATCGGATATAGGGAGTAAATGAAAGTTCGGTGTCGAATATGACCCCAAGACAGCGGGCATGCTGCTTTGGAGTTATGGTTGAACCCTCCAGGGTAATTTCGATGTTGGGTAGAGTGAGGTTAGTAGAAGGGAGAAACACAAGAAGTTCCCGTTTTGGAGAGATTTAGTTTCAGATAGAGGGAGGACATGATGTTAGAGACAGCAGACAGACAATCCTTGGTATTTTGAATTAGGGTAGGGGTGATGTCAGGGGAAGAAGTGTATAATTGGGTGTCATCAGCATAGAGATGATAGTGGAACCCAAATCTGCTGATTGTTTGTCCAATAGGGGCCGTGTATAGGGAGAAGAGGAGGGGGCCTAGGACTGAGCCCTGCGGAACCCCGAGAGGAAAAGGAGCCGGCAAAAGATACAGTGAAGGAGCAGTCAGAGAGGTAGGAGGAGAACCAGGAGAGGGCTGTGTCCTTGAGGCCTATGGAGCGGAGCATAGTGAGAAGGAGCTGGTGATCCACAGTGTCAAATGCGGCAGAGAGATCCAGGAGAATCAGCAGAGAGCAATGACCTTTGGATCTTTGGATTTAGCTGTTATTAGATCATTAGAGACTTTAGTGAGGGCAGTTTCAGTGGAGTGTAAAGAGCGGAAACCAGATTGTAAGGGGTCGAGAAGAGTTATCCGAGAGATAGCGGATTAGACGGGAGTGGACCAAGCGTTCCAGGAGTTTAGAGATGAAGGAAAGGTTATAGACAGGTCTAGACAGAAGGTGCTCCAGCTCCAATAAAAGAGATTCTTTATTAATGGTTAAAATCCAGTGACATAATAAATCCTTGCTGTAATACAATGCATTGATTAAGATCGGCAGCGATCGAAACGCGTTGCATGGGCTCTGTACCCCCACATTTGTATTACAGCAAGGATTTATTATGTCACTGGATTTTAACCATTAATAAAGAATCTCTTTTATTGGAGCTGGAGCACCTTCTGTTTCTACTTTGTAATTATCCCTCGTCTGGATCCGAGACGAAGCTCCGTGCGCCTGCAAGGATCGGTGAGCTGGCCATGGCTTTTTAGCCATCATCTTATTTTGTTTTTGTATAGACAGGTCTGTAGTTAGCAGTGCAGTTCTGGTCCAGGGATGGCTTTTTAAGGGGTTATGATGGCATGTTTAAATGAGGAGGGAAAGATACCTTAAGAAAGAGAGAGGTTAAATATTTTAGTCAGGTGAGTGGTGACCACTGGTGAGAGAGACTGCAGGAGATGTGAAGGAATGGGGTCACTGTTGCAGGTTTCAGGCCGAGCAGAAGTGAGGAGCTTGGAAACGTCTTCTTCTGAAACAGGCTCAAAGATGTCTAGTGAGCTTGAGGTGCTGCAGGGAAGGGGATCCAGGCACTGAAGAGATTGGGCTGAGATATCCTGATGGATGTGGTTGATTTTTTTTCTAGAAAATAAGTGGCCAGATCCTCACCACTGAGATTGGTGATAGGGGCCTGTACTTTAGGTTTCAGGAGGGAGTTTAAGGTTTCAAAAAGTCGTTTTGGGTTGTTGGATAGTGAGTTGATGAGGGTGGTGAAGTAAGATTGTTTGGCCAGATAAAGGGCAGAGTTATAGGTTTTGAGCATGAACTTATAGTGGATGAAGTCTTCTGCTATGAAAGATTTTCTCCACTGCCGCTCTGCACACCTTGAGCAACGCTGAAGAAAGCGTGTTTGCATAGTGTGCCAGGGCTGCCGTTGTCTGTCTCGGGTCTAAGGTGCTGCTTCATATAGGGCATTTTTCAGTGTATTATTGAAGTGTGACAATGCTAAGTCTCGACAGGAGAGGGAGGAGATGGGGGCTAAAGATGTGTGGAGATTGTCCATAAGCTGCTGGGTATTAATGGTACGTGTATTCCGATAAGTGTGGTAAGTGGGGGTGTCCCGGGTGAGGAGACAATTATTGACAGAGAAGGAAAGAAGGTTGTGGTCCGAGAGCGGGAGAGGGGAGTTAGTAAAGTCGTGCAGCGATCCGGGACAGGAGAAAACCAGGTCCAGAGTATTCCCGTCCTCATGCGTAGGAGAATTAGTAAACTGTGAGAGGCCGGATGAAGAAGTTAGAGAAAGAAGATGAGAGGCAGATTGGGAGAGGGGATCATTGATGGGGATGTTAAAGTCTCCCATGATGAGGGTGGGGATGTCACAGGATAGAAAGTGAGTAAGCCAGGTGGCAAAGTGGTCTAGAAACAGGCGGGAGGAGCCTGGAGGGCGATAAACAACCGCCACTCGCAAGGAGAAGGGCTTAAAGAGTCTGACGGCGTGGACTTCAAAGGAAGGAAATGTAAGTGAGGGAACCAGGGGGTGACCTGGAAAGCATATTGTGATGAAAGGAGCAAACCAACACCTCCACCCTGTCTTTTCTCAGGTCTGGTGGTATGTGAAAATTTCAGCCCACCAAACGAGAGAGCTTCAATGGCGGGTGGTGTCTGAGTGCTGGATCCAGGTTTCTGTAATAGCCAGAAGGCTAAGGGAATTAGAGAGGAAAAGATCGTGAATGTAAGTTAGTTTGTTACACACAGACCGTGCATTCCAGAGAGCACAGTGGAAAGCGATAGGAGAAGGCATGCACTGAATGTTAATAAGATTAGCAGGGTTTCTATATACAGCTGGAGGAGAGTAATGTATGCTGGTGGAGGGAGGCCCAGGGTTGGGGGAGATGTCTCCTGCAACTAGTAGAAGGAGAAAAAAACAGAAAGAGCAGGTGGTGGGATGATTTGTATGAACGTTTTGAGTGCTGCATGGAGGTAGTGGCTGGTTTGGAGTGGGTAAGAAATGTCAGTATAGCCTCAGAGTTATACATGGGAGAGGGGTGGATATAGAGAGAGTGCCCAGAATGTGTTAAAGGGCGGGCGAGTTCTGAGAAAGCAGAAGTAAAAACTAATAAGAAGCAGATTGATATGATCAGTGCATAATGTAGTATGACTGACCAAGAAGCATGATTGTTTGTAAAACTTATGCACCTTACCTGTCTCCTGTCCTGTCCAACTGCCATTGTCTAACTGCCATTGTCTAACTGCCAAGCACTTGGTCATGTTGCACTTAATATCTGTTGCACACTCGACCCCGGGCGCGTGCTATCAGAGTCACACTAAATATATATGAAATGAAATGACTGCTAGCATCAGGAACCAAATGGCCACAATCAGCAATTAACCAATTGGCATAAGGCCAGAGCAGGCATTACTATGCAGGGTAAACAACCAATGCTGAACAAGGCCATAAAACTGGGAAAATAGCTTTGAACACTTTAAATCAGAAACCAAAGACAGAGGGAAAAAAAAAAGCAACACAGGAGTGATGGACAAATTACCATGAGCAAAGCTTGCTGGATATGGTTCTGTTCACACTTGCAGTCAGCACACAAATGGATGATGGATAAATATTTATCTGGCATTCTACAAATATTACAAAAAGTAATAGATGTTTACTTTGTACTGAGAGCAAATAAACCACCAAAATGTTTGTCTATGTAATCTGCTCCACTTAAATAGCTCCATACTGTTAAAAACAAATGTTTTATTTAGTTAAGAATTTTTAAAAAAATATAAGTGTGTATATACTGTACGGTATGTCTAAAAATGACTCCTTATTCCTCTGGGTCCATGTATACATATTTTGTGTGACCAAGAGTATTAAATATTAAAATATTTAAACAAATTTTATGGCAATTTTTATAGAACCAGCGAATTTTTATCCATTGTACTATTTTTTGTGTATTTTTTTTAATGTATTTTTGGGATACCTATACTTGGAGCCAGTTTTACAAATACACATATGTATATTCATACTTTTTTTTAACTCTTGGTCACACAAAATATGTATACAGGGGGAATATCACCTACACACACTAGATTGACAGCGCCCGATAAGTTACAGCCTTTGTTGGGTGTTTGTATTGCATTTTTGCTTTAAATAAGGAGCACTATTGAAATATAGAATTGAGAGGTTCCTTTTGGGGATACGAATTGTTCTACTATTGGCCAACAACTGTAGCGCAATATCTACACTTCTTCTCTAATAAGCTATGTCACTTACCCCGTGTGCAGGACATAGCAGTAGCTTTGGTGTCCTTGGTTATGACCACTTGTATAGTGACAATTGTTAGTGGTCTTAACCATGGATACCTAAGCTAATGTAATGTCCTGTACATGGAGTAATCAACATAGCAAATCAGAAGAACTATACTACATTTCTAATTGGAATATTATAAAAGGCAATCTGTCACCTCATTTTTCGCATATAAGATGCAGCCACCGCCATTAGGGGCTTATCTTCAGCATTCTGTAATGCTGTAGATAAACCCCCGATGTAACCTGAATTATACTCACCCAGGGGGCGGTCCGGTCAGATGGGTGTCACGGGTTCGGCGCCTCCCTTCATGGGATGACACCCTCTTCCTTGCTTCTGTTGCGGCTCCTGCACAGGCGTACTGATTTGCCCCGTTGAGGGCAGAGTAAAGTACTGCAGTGCGCAGGTGCTGGACCTCTCTGACCTTTTCCGGCACCTGCGCACTGCAGTACTTTTGATTTTCCCTCAACAGGGCAGAGAATTACGCCTGCGCAGGAGCCGCGACAGAAGCAAGCAAGAGGACGTCATCGCATGAAGATGGGAGGCGCCGGACCCGCGACCTGCGACTCCCATCGGACCCGGACCGCCCCAGGTGAGTATAAGGGTACTGTCTCACAGTGGCACTTTTGTCGCTACGACGGTACGATCCGTGACGTTCCAGCGATATCCAATATCGCTGTGTCTGACACGCAGCAGCGATCAGGGACCCTGCTGAGAATCGTAAGTTGTAGCAGATCGTTTGGAACTTTCTTTCGTCGCTGGATCTCCCGCTGTCATCGTTGGATCGGTGTGTGTGACACCGATCCAACGATGCGTTCGCTTGTAACCAGGGTAAACATCGGGTTACTAAGCGCAGGGCCGCGCTTAGTAACCCGATGTTTACCCTGGTTACCATCGTAAAAGTAAAAAAAAACAAACAGTACATACTCACATTCCGGTGTCCGTCAGGTCCCTTGCAGTCTGCTTCCCGCTCTGACTGACTGCCGGCCGGAAAGTAAGAGCAGAGCACAGCGGTGACGTCACCGCTGTGATCTGCTTTCACTTTACGGCCGGGAGTCAGTCAGAGCGGGAAGCAGACTGCAAGGGACCTGACGGACACCGGAATGTATGTACTGTTTGTTTTTTTTTACTTTTACGATGGTAACCAGGGTAAACATCGGGTTACTAAGCGCGGCCCTGCGCTTAGTAACCCGATGTTTACCCTGGTTACCCGGGGCCTTCGGCATCGTTGGTCGCTGGAGAGCTGTCTGTGTGACAGCTCCCCAGCGACCACACAACGACTTTCCAACGATCACGGCCAGGTCGTATCGCTGGTCGTGATCGTTGAAAAGTTGCAGAGTGTGACAGTACCCTAATCTAACTTGTTTTTCTCATCTTTCAGGATACATCGGGGGCTTATCTACAGCATTATAGAATGCTGTAGATAATGAGGTGACAGATTCCCTTTAATAATCATAATATATTATTGATATTACGTATTGGGTTATGATGTTAGGGATGGGAATAACCCTTTAATGCTACCATATCAGAAAGGAATCAATACAACAGTCAACTGACACCAGTACACAGCCTTCTGTGTACTGGTGTCAGCTGACTGCTGTATTGATTCCTTTCTGGCATTTACAACAACAGCCACATTATTTTTCGTTAATGGCCTATTCTGTTCCATATATCCAGTAAAATGGTGCAGTTCTAGCATGCCTATGTGATACACAGGAGCCTAGGGGTTGTTAGTTTGTCCTTTTTTGGTTCAACCAGTAACTGTTTGTGCACGCTCTGGGATCCTAGAAACTGACGTTAAACCTACATGGATCCGCAGAAATCCATTTTGTTTTCGTTCGACATAGTTGTATGTGTAAGACAAGCCCTCTACGCTCATCTGTCATATTAAACATGCTGCCCTATCTAATGCCACACATGGAGGGCTGTCATGTATTGAATGAGACCGATGTCCTGACTCAAACACAAGTTCTCCAACGGTTTTTCTCCAATTCTGTTCCCGAGTTCTCAGTCTGTTTGGCCCTGTAATATACTGCTTACAGATGGGGCTTGTGAAATAAGTAGTTAGGGACTGTTGTATTGGACCAAGATTACTCTCTCATGTCTTTATCTCATCCACGAAAAGCTGGGTGAAGTATAAGGGTTAGTGTACACGTTGCAGATTCCATTGCGGATTTTTCCGCTCGGATTCTGCAGAATCCGCAGGTAAAATGACCTGCGTTTTACCTGCGGATTCCCTGCGGGTTTTCTGCAGCTTTTGTGCGGATTTCACCTATGTTTTTACACCTGCAGATTCCTATTATGGAATAGGTGTAAAACGCTGCTTATTCTGCACAAAGAATTGACATGCTGCAGAAACTACAACGCAGCGTTTCCACAGCATGAGCACAGCGGATTTGGTTTTCCATATGTTTACATGGTATTGTTTACCGCATGGAAAACTGCTGCGGATCCGCAGAGCCAAATCCGCAACGTGTGCACATTCCCTTAAGAATACAGAAAGGCTGGATATCCAAACCAAAGTGTGGTTTGTTTAGGACTTTGATAATTCTTATTTTCAGGCCGGGACGTTTATGGAATACTACTCATGTTTGGAAGGATGGTCTTTTCTTCCTTTCCTGGCCTGTTTTATGTCTCAATATTGGAATTAAAAGGAGCTGGTGTGTACAATAGAGGGTGGAAATTGAAGGCAAGAGGCTATTAGTGAGGATTGCTGGTCTATCGGTGTGCTGTAACACACCACCGGTTTGTGTCTTTTCTGGGTGGTTGGTAGTAGGCCACCTGGATGTACAGGCTTTAAATTTACTTTGTACACCAACAATAGCAGAAGCTCTGCATGAACCCTCCTCCTGTGTCAGTCTCTGACTGCTCTTGATCCCATTTTGCCTATCAGTAAGCACCCAATCTGTCACAGGCGGCATGTTTAATGGGACACGTTTTGTTTTTCTTGTTTGTCCCATGTTAATCTGTAAATTGGCTTGTGCTCATTGACAGCTTGCAGCTCTGAGAGATGAAATAGAGGTGCGAATGAGGAAAAGTGTCAAGAATGGACAAACTGTTAGCCCAGAGGTAATATCCCCAATATATAAAATTTTTTGGATTATTATTATTATGCACTTTTTATACATGCAGATTTAATCTATAATAACATTGTCCATTTTGCAGACCATCTCACTGAGTGTAAAGGGCCCTGGAATACAGCGGATGGTGCTTGTTGACCTACCCGGGGTAATCAGTGTAAGTACTACAAATCTTTTCATTTTTCTAAACTATAGTAAAACATATTCCTAACATAAATCAACAAAACAAAAAGGCAACAAAGTCTTCCAAGACCGATAATTTAAAATATACAGAAATTGTATTCAAATACAAGATTTATTAAAACATTTAAAAAAAATTAGGAGATGCTAGTACACTATACAAGTAATGGCAAAACAGCAAATGCTGGACAGAAGGTGAATAGAATTACGCCTAACAAAGTGTATATATGAATGTGTGTGTGTGTGTGTGTGTGTGTGTGTGTATATATATACATACACAGGCTATATCAGATCCTAAAACAACCGCACAGCCAATCTGAATACAGAAATATGCAAAATATAAAGTGCATAGTGCAAAAAATAATTAAATTAATTATATAGCTATACAGTGTTTAAAAGGAACCTGTCACCCCCCCCCCCCCCCCCAGGTGTTTGAAACTAAAAGAGCCATCTTGTGCAGCAGTAATGCTGCATTCTGACAAGGTGGCTCTTTTAGTTCTGGGTGCTGTAACTGCAGAAATAATCCGTTTTGTAATTTGTCCTAAATACCTTTCTTCAGTCCTGGAGGCAGGCGTTTCCCCCCCTGCTGCAGACGCCACACAGCCGTCACTCAAGTCTTCTTGGCGCCACCTCCTCAGCGCTGTTTTGAAAATAGCCGGCGCCTGCGCTCTTTTCTCCTGCCTTGGGCAGGCGCAGTGAGCGCTGCCCGTCCTCTGTCCTCATATGCAGTCTAGCTGACTGCGCCTGTGCGGCCGCCCTGCCTGCGAATCCCAGCCCCGCAGTGTGAATAAATCAGAAGACACTGCGGGGAAGGGACTCACAGACAGGGCGTCCGCACAGGCGCAGTCAGCTAGACTGCATATGAGGACAGAGGACGGGCAGCGCTCACTGCGCCTGCCCAAGGCAGGAGAAAAGAGCGCAGGCGCCGGCTCATTTCAATACAGCGCAGAGGAGGCGGCGCCCGGCGCCAAGAAGACTTGAGTGACGGCTGTGTGGCGTCTGCAGCAGGGGGGAAAGGCCTGCCTCCAGGACTGAAGAAAGGTATTTATTGACAAATTACAAAACTGATTATTTCTGCAGTTACAGCACCCAGAACTAAAAGAGCCACCTTGTCAGAATGCAGCATTACTGCTGCACAAGGTGGCTCTTTTAGTTTAAAACGCCTGGGGGGGTGGGGGGGTGACAGGTTCCCTTTAAAGATATGAGGTAATGCAGAGTAACCATAAATAAATGACCTTGTTCATGTAGTATCAGGTTATGTAGCCAGTAACAATGTGCACACAGTAACCATAGATAAATGACATCTATAATATAACGCTGGGAGCGTCACTCTGTCCGAAGCCTTTATAGACTGCGCAAGCGCCGGCGCAGTCTGGACCCCACAGAGTGACGCTCCCAGGAGATCGCGGTATGCGTAAGCGCTGAACGCACACCGCGATCTCCAACGGAGAAGCAGGGACGAGCCAGGAGGTTGGAGGGTGAGTATACTTACCTGTCCCGTTCCACCGACGCGATTCCGGGCCATGAATGTCCCCCTGCTCCCGGAATCGGCGCCTGCGCAGTCCGCGCTTTCCGGCGCCATTTTATTGAAGACGCATTGCAGTGTGTCTTCAAGAAAATGGCGCCGGAAAGCGCGGACTGCGCAGGCGCCGATTCCGGCACCAGGAGAACACAGAAAATGGCGCCGGAAATGAATGAGGTAGCGCAAGTAACAAATTGCTGTGCCATGAGGCTGTGGCACTTCATGCCACAGCTATTTGTTACTTACACCACCTGATTCATTTCCGCTGCCATTTTCTTGGTCCTGCTCCCGGAATCGGCGCCTGCGCAGTCCGCGCTTTCCGGCGCCATTTTATTGAAGACACATTGCAGTGTGTCTTCAAGAAAATGGCGCCGGAAAGCGCGGACTGCGCAGGCGCCGATTCCGGGAGCAGGACCAAGAAAATGGCGGCGGAAATGAATCAGGTGGCGACAGCCGCCGCACCCAGCACAGCCACCCACAGCCGCCGCACCCACCACAGCCACCGCACCCACCACAGCCGCCGCACCCAGCACAGCCGCCGCACCCAGCACAGCCGCCCACAGCGACGCACAGCCGCCCACAGCCACGCACAGCCGCCCACAGCCACCGCACCCAGCACAGCCGTCCACAGCCGCCGCACCCAGCACTGCCACCCATAGCCGCCGCACCCAGCACAGCCGCCGCACCCAGCACAGCCGCCGCACCCAGCACAGCCGCCGCACCCAGCACAGCCGCCGCACCCAGCACAGCCACCGCACCCAGCACAGCCACCGCACCCAGCACAGCCACGCACAGCCGCCGCACCCAGCACAGCCGCCTACAGCCACGCACAGCCGCTGCACCCAGCACAGCCACCGCACCCAGCACAGCCACCGCACAGCCGCCTACAGCCACGCACAGCCGCCTACAGCCACGCACAGCCGCCTACAGCCACGCACAGCCGCCTACAGCCACGCACAGCCGCCGCACCCAGCACAGCCACCCACAGCAGCCGCACCCAGCACAGCCACCCACAGCAGCCGCACCCAGCACAGCCGCCCACAGCCACCGCACCCAGCACAGCCGTCCACAGCCGCCGCACCCAGCACAGCCGCCGCACCCAGCACAGCCGCCGCACCCAGCACAGCCGCCGCACCCAGCACAGCCGCCGCACCCAGCACAGCCGCCGCACCCAGCACAGCCGCCGCACCCAGCACAGCCGCCGCACCCAGCACAGCCGCCGCACCCAGCACAGCCGCCGCACCCAGCACAGCCGCCGCACCCAGCACAGCCGCCGCACCCAGCACAGCCGCCGCACCCAGCACAGCCGCCGCACCCAGCACAGCCACGCACAGCCGCCTACAGCCACGCACAGCCGCCGCACCCAGCACAGCCACCGCACCCAGCACAGCCACCGCACCCAGCACAGCCATCCACAGCCGCCGCACCCAGCACAGCCACCCACAGCCGCCGCACCCAGCACAGCCGCCGCACCCAGCACCCGCCGCACCCAGCACAGCCGCCCACAGCCACGCACAGCCGCCCACAGCCACGCACAGCCGCCGCACCCAGCACGGCCGTCCACAGCCGCCGCACCCAGCACAGCCGCCGCACCCAGCACAGCCGCCGCACCCAGCACAGCCGCCGCACCCAGCACAGCCACCCACAGCCGCCGCACCCAGCACAGCCACCGCACCCAGCACAGCCACCGCACCCAGCACAGCCGCCGCACCCAGCACAGCCGCCTACAGCCACGCACAGCCGCCTACAGCCACGCACAGCCACCGCACCCAGCACAGCCGCCCACAGCCGCCGCACCCAGCACAGCCACCCACAGCCGCCGCACCCACCACAGCCACTGCACCCAGCACAGCCGCCGCACCCAGCACAGCAGCCGCACCCAGCACAGCCGCCCACAGCCACGCACAGCCGCCTACAGCCACGCATCCACCGCACCCAGCACAGCCGTCCACAGCCGCCGCACCCAGCACAGCCACCGCACCCAGCACAGCCGCCGCACCCAGCACAACCGCCGCACCCAGCACAGCCGCCGCACCCAGCACAGCCGCCGCACCCAGCACAGCCGCCCACAGCCACGCACAGCCGCCTACAGCCACGCACAGCCACCGCACCCAGCACAGCCGTCCACAGCCGCCGCACCCAGCACAGCCACCCACAGCCACCGCACCCAGCACAGCCGCCGCACCCAGCACAGCCACGCACAGCCGCCGCACCCAGCACAGCCACGCACAGCCGCCTACAGCCACGCACGGCCGCCTACAGCCACGCACAGCCGCTGCACCCAGCACAGCCACCGCACCCAGCACAGCCGTCCACAGCCGCCGCACCCAGCCCAGCCACGCACAGCCGCGCCACATACAGCCGCCCGCACTCAGCACAGCCATATACAGCCGCCCGCACTCAGCACAGCCGCCCGCACTCAGCACAGCCGCCCGCACTGATGGGGGCGCAGGATGGAGCAGCACGTGATAGGATGGGGGCGCAGGATGGGAGCACATGACAGGATGGGGATGCAGGATGGAGCAGCACATGACACGGTGGAGCAGCACATGACAGGATGGGGGCGCAGGATGGAGCAGCACATGACACGGTGGAGCAGCACATGACAGGATGGGGATGCAGGATGGAGCAGCACATGACACGGTGGAGCAGCACATGACAGGATGGGGGCGCAGGATGGAGCAGCACATGACACGGTGGAGCAGCACATGACAGGATGGGGGGCGCAGGATGGAGCAGCACATGACACGGTGGAGCAGCACATGACAGGATGGGGATGCAGGATGGAGCAGCACATGACACGGTGGAGCAGCACATGACAGGATGGGGGCGCAGGATGGAGCAGCACATGACAGGATGGGAGAGCAAGATGGGAGCAGCACATACCATGGATGGAGACCATATACCAATATAAATGCTCGCCACCCGGGCGTAGAACGGGTTCAATAGCTAGTTGTTAATATATCAGGCTAGGTAGCCAGTAACAATGTGCACACCATAACATTAAAGTAGCCATTTATAAAGAACAGATAACAGATCAAATACTCCAAGGTGTTACAGTTACCCTATGTAGGTGCGAGTCCAGCGTACCCCTTATATTCCTAACATAACTCAATTTTTTAATTTTTTTTTACAGACTGTGACATCAGGCATGGCCCCCGACACAAAGGAAACTATTTTCAGCATCAGCAAAGCTTATATGCAGAACCCAAATGCCATCATCCTTTGTATACAAGGTAGGAGATGTGGTCACTCAGGACACCTAAAGGGGTCATCTTCTACTGGACAATCCCTGATTTATGATTCCAGGCAGTTTGAGAAAAAAAATTGAAAATCCCTTCCTAGACCAGCACCGCTAGTCACTCAGCACTGCATCCCCCAACAGTCTCTTGAGTGAAACACTCAGTGGGTGAGAGTATGGGGGCGTCAAATGAGTGTTGCAGCCATTCTGTGGCCCGCTGATGGGCTACAGCATTCCCATTTCATCTGGCTGCAGCTCTGAGTATGGAGGCGCAGCATTGCTTTAGGAGGTGAGTATTTGGTTATATTTTATTTTATTTTTTTTCTCACCTCTCTGGGCCATTACTGAGTGATTGTCCAGGGCGGCGCTCATAGCATTTAGCTATGACAACCTTAGAGGTCTGCTGGAGACCTCTGGTTGTCATGCCATCAACTGGTTAGCTGCGGGTGGATCGCAATTCCACCCGTGGCTGTTAGAGGCACATGTCAGGTGTTCAAAACAGCTGATATGTGCTGGGAAAGTTGTTGGCTCAGCGCCGGAGTCCAACTTGGGCGTATTATTATGCCCAACGTCGGAAACGGGTTAACCTGCAGATATGGGGTTAATCTGCATTTTAGTAGCGTTACTAACCTGCCTGGCGCCCTCATGTAGCCAAATGCTTCAGGGAGGAAATGAACTTCAGTCTCAGTCAGCATTCGGGTTCAGTCACCGCTCTGAGTATAGAGAGCGGCAGCTGTAACCGCGCTACTGTCACTGGCACTGCATTGGGGTTGGCTGTCAGGGCCGGGGAGTGCAGTTACAGCTGCTGCTCTCTATACTCAGAGCAGTGACTGAACCGGAGTGCTGACCGGGAGAATAAAGTTCATTTTGTCACCATAGCGGTCGGTTACGTGCGGGCAGGTAAGTAACGCTATTAACCTGCAGAATAACCCCATATCTGCAGGTTAGCAGCATTTTTTCTGATGACAGGTTCCCTTTAAGGGCACGTTCACACATTCAATATTTGGTCAGTATTTTACCTCCGTATTTGTAAGCCAAAATCGGAAGTGGGACAATCAGGGGAAATGTATAGAAAACATGTAATCACTTCTGTATTTATCACTGACTCCTGTTTTTGGCTTATAAATACTGATGTAAAATACTGACCAAATACTGAACATGTGAATGTAGCCTGATAAAGAAGATTGCGAGCCCGTAACCTGGATCTACTTTGTCCTTTGCAAAGCCTAAAAGAGGACATAGAGCTGGATTTCATGCTGATCTGCAATATTTTCACCTGGTGAAAGGCTTAGGGTAAGACATAATCAATTTTTTTTTATCCTAATTTGAACTGCACAACATCTAGCTGACGTCTTGGCATTCACTGGACAGTGAGGGAGATAAGAGAGGGCACACGGAAGGCATCTTTATATATTTTTCAGTTTTAGGGCTCGTTCTCATCTGCTTATAAATCAGACTACGTACACACTGCATATAAATCCGTTTTAACCGTATATATTCGTGTATAAGCCAGATTTTTCAGCACTTTTTTTTGTGCTGAAATGCCCCCTCGTCACTGTCACAGGAGGCAGGAACCGGCTGCTGCGGCTAAAGCCTGTGCGCGCGCTGCTAAAGAGAAATTAATATTCACTGCAATGGCAATGAATATTCAATTCTCTAATAGCGCGCAGTGGCAGCCGCAGTCTGCCAGCAGCTGTCGGGCTATCGTGGATGCGCTTTACTTAAGAGTTATGAATATTCACCTCTCTCCACTCCCATAGGCATGGCGTGGAGTGAATATTCATTACCTTAATGAGCGGGAACATGTGATTGCTCGTCAGCTGGAGCTGCAGGCATCAGAATAAGATGCTGCGAGGGCGCGCAGGGAAGGTAAGGCTACTTTCACACTTGCTTCATGTGGCATCCGTCCCAATTCGTCGTTTTGGACAAAAAACGGATCCCGCAAATGTGCCCGCAGGATGCGTTTTTGCCCATAGACTTGTATTGCCGACGGATCGCGACGGATGGCCACACCTCGCGTCCGTCGTGTTTTGGCGGACCGTCGTCACAAAAAAAGTTCAATGTAACGTTTTTTTGTACGTCGCGTCCGCCATTTCCGACCGCGCATGCGCTGCCGGAACTCCGCCCCCTCCTCCCCGGGACATAGACTGGGCAGCGGATGCGTTGAAAAACTGCATCCGCTGCCCACACTCTGCACAATTTTTACAACGTGCGTCGGTACGTCGGGCCAACGCATTGCGACGGCCCCATACCGACGCAAGTGTGAAAGAAGCCTAAGTAGGATATTTTTTTTAAAAAAATTTTTATGCTTTTCTCATGGGGGCCATGCATGCATGGATGGGAATGAGGAGCCGTGCAGACAAGGTTGGGGATGAGGAGCCATGCAGACAAGGTTGGGGATGAGGAGCCATGCATACATGGATGGGAATGAGGAGCCGTGCAGACAAGGTTGGGGATGAGGAACCATGCATACAAGGATGGGGAGGAGGAGCCATGCAAACAAGGATGGGGATTAGGGGACAATGCATACCCAGCTTATACTCGAGAAAATACATTTTCCCAGTTTTTCTTGGCAAAATTAGGTGCCTCGGCTTATACTCGGGTTGGCTTATATACGGTATTATTCAAAGATGTATTGATTAAAATGTACTTTGTTGGACAACCCCTGTAACTGTAATATTGACTAAATTAGACCAAAAGGGTAAAGAAGCAGAAGGGAAGAAGAGAGGGAATACTCTTTTGTAAAAATGTTTTATGAATTTGACATTGTTTCTCCTTATTGCTGAGTGCTCCAGATGAGCAAACTACCAAGACTTTTTCTTTTATAGAGATGGTCACACTTGCTGATGAACAATTAATATAGGACATGTTATAGGCAGCATCTGACTGCTACTTATCCCCTTAATTCCTATGGCGGCATCACTGGAGTACTTAATTTCCCCAACAGGACAGTTTGTGAAGCGAGCAGCCGCTGTTGATCTGCAGCCTTCACATCCTTCCATCAGGTGGAAATGTTAACGCTGCATCAGCCACATGACCTTAACCAAGTCACGAGATTGTAGGTAGACATGGTGCTCGGAGCGGGGAAGAGGCGCTTGTCTTGGACAGAGAGAAGTATGGTTTGTTTATTTTATGTCTTATTTTATAAGCACTTTACAGACAATGAAAAGGCGTTGTTCATTTTTGGATAAACCATGAATATACATAGCTTTATTTCCAAATAAGGTATACACTGAATTATGATAAATGTATATGGCATTGCACTAATGTTTTTACATGAAAACGTACCTTTTATTTGTGTATATTGCAAAAATTAAGATAGAAGAGGTAAATATTTTTGTCTTTTGTCAGATGGGTCTGTAGATGCTGAGAGGAGTATTGTTACTGACCTTGTAAGTCAGATGGATCCACAAGGCAGAAGAACTATCTTTGTTCTGACCAAAGTAGATCTTGCTGAGAAAAATGTAGCCAGCCCCAGCCGAGTAAGTAAAGTTTTGTGTCCTTTAATATGCTATTATGTATTGCTCTATTCATTTTATATACTGTATATAGAATAGTAATTCTTATTTTGGCCCTTTAAAGATCCAGCAAATAATTGAAGGAAAACTCTTCCCAATGAAAGCTCTTGGATATTTTGCTGTTGTAACTGGAAAAGGTAAGAATAGTCCAACTGCTTCTCTTATAACTGATCTGAACTAACCGAAGCACTTGAAGATATAAAGCCCCGATCAAGGCTCTAACTAGTCATTTGGGCAGGCTGCGATGAGGACTACTCACGGTTTCCTTGCTTTTAGTATGACAACTCTGTCTTGATTTACAGCCATCCTGCTTAGCACTGCTAACGCTGACTTCACATCCTGGGCAAGATGTTGATGAACTCGGTGTTGGTATGCTAAGAGCAAGGAGACTGAGACTAATCCTTATTGCAACACTGCCCTGTTTAGTGGTGAAATAAGGAAGTGATGGTTTTTATAAATAAAAGGGAGCCTAGCTTATCTGGTAATGCTATTAACCTGCAAATATAGAGTTACATTTCAGCATTATGAAGGTATCCAGCCAAAGTACTGTAATTCATGTACCTGGGAGTTAATTAACTTTTTCTCTCTCGGGAGCCCGCCGGCTTTACTGCCACTGGTCACTGCACCGAGTGTGGCGACTGAAAGCATGCCCAGGCACTAAGTGACAGCTGGCTCGGCAGTGTATCAGGATAGAGCTGGCTGCCGGTCAGTGCCGGGCGGGCTACCAGCCGCTGCTGTGACTGTATTTGCTCCAGCACGCCTGCATCGTTTTCGCACTTTCAGTAGTCCACCCTGGCACCTTTTATAACACTATTAACCTGTAGACTAACCTTCTATCTGAAGGATAATAGTGTTATCAGACCTGATAGGTTTCCTTTAAATTAATAATAATAATAATAATAATAATAATCTTTATTTTTATATAGCGCTAACATATTCCGCAGCGCTTTACAGTTTGCACACATTATCATAGCTGTCCCCGCTGGGGCTCACAATCTGAATTCCCTATCAGTATGTCTTTGGAATGTGGGAGGAAACCGGAGAACCCAGAGGAAACCCACTCTAACACAGAGAGAACATACAAACTCTTTGCAGATGTTGTCCTTGGTGGGGTTTGAACCCAGGACTCCAGCGCTGCAAGGCTACAGTGCTAACCACTGCACCACCGTGCTGCCCAATTACTCCCTCCTTGTATGATTCCCAAACTCCAGTCCCCAGGGCCCCCAACACATCATGTTTTTCGGATAGCCTTTTTATTGCACATGCATGAGAGCTTGCAGCAATTCTGATGCCTTAATGATAATTTCATCACTCGTGCAACACTAAGGAAATCCTGAAAACATAGTCTGTTGGGGGCCCTGAGGACTAGCCTTTGGGAAACACTGTTGTAAAAGAAGCGTTTGGGCCATTTGGAAAGGTATTTAGGAGCCCTGTAGCGGTGATTTAGTTTAACAACGCTTTTGATGACAAGATATCATTATTCTCCGCCTTTCTGATTTCCTTGCTGGATCCCCACACCTGCCGAACCTTTCCTTTAAGTGTTTTACATTGAATAAAGAGGGGTTTTTTTTGTTTGGAAGTGATTATATGCAGTGAGCACGCTTGGTGTAGAGGACCTCCATTACTGAGAAGAGGCAGTCCGATCCGATAGGAGGTTATACATCGGGAGACACGATGGTGCCAAGTGCTGCTTTTTTATTTTTATTATTCAGTTATATATGAGGATGATTTTCATAACTGCACAAAAATATATTGTTGTTTTTTTCGAAGGGAACACCAATGAATGCATTGACTCCATTAAAGACTATGAAGAGGAGTTTTTTCAAGGGTCAAGTCTTCTGAAGTGAGTTTTCTTTGCTCATAACTGCAGCTGTCACAGCATGTATGTCTTCAGGTTCCATGCGTGATAGTATGTAGTGTGCATATAAATAGGCTTATAACGCCCTGGAATTGAATTTGATTTCCCTAAGAATAATGAACGTCTACAATGTGATCCGTATCATTTACAATTACACTGGTCAACACAATTTTTCTGGCAAAAGGTTTTAAAACATATTTTAAGTCAATTTTGGCTGCTGATTACGAATATGAACTCCGTTTTTGGCTATCACATCAGGATTTCGAGATATTTTCAATTTTTGATGAAAATTACTCCTAATGTTTTATGATAAAAACACATGATTTTCGGTACTACATTTTGTATATTTTTAATCAAGGAATAACAAAGATTACAAAGTCTATGTACAGCAAATCAAAATCAAATATTCCAGCCTTTTTCTTCTCTTCACTAAGACCAGGAAAAGTTGAGCATATATAGTTAAAGCATTCTCCACTGAGATTGAGAGCTTTGACGAACTGCTTCATCAATCCAAGTTTTATGTGTAAGGGAGGAAAGTCAATGTCCTTCCTATCCACTAGAGGATCATGGATGACATTGTTATCGCCAGATGCCAAACTATGTTGCTGAGGCCATTCAGTTTTCACCCAATGCTCTGCTGTAGCTCTACTGTCCAGTAGCACAGAAAACAAGGGTGTTATCATAACAAATGGGAATTATGCATGTTCAAAGAAAACAAAGATATTCTCACATTTATTGGGAGACTAAATGAAAACTAAATTTACCTTAGTGAACCGTATAAACCGGCACTTTTCACACACTAATATATATCATGGAATTCATGAAAATGGGCTATACACCTATAGCGCAAAAACGTGATGTGATGGAGAAATTATAAGATCAGATTTGAATCCAGCACCCTCAAATTAGTCTAAAACTGTTCTTAAAGTCCATGCCAGAAACATTTTTTTTTGTAGACCAGTGTTATTAGTGCGTTCACACATTGAGAGAAACCAACCCCCCCCCCCAAAAAAAAAAAAAAAAAAAAAAAAAACAGAGATGTGCACTCTGCATCAGGCCTTATTCACACTAGCGAAAACTAGGAGTGCACCAGAACACAGCAGTGCAAATCTTTTCAACAAGTTTTTAAAATTACAAATATGAAATGGAGAAGTGTTAATCCAGTCTAAGACTACATCCACACTGTGCTGATTTAGTCCAGAGGTCCCCAACCGCCGGTCCGCGGACCAGGACCGGGCCGTTGGGGTTTTTCAGCCGGTCCGCGGCGCCCCTGTTCAGCGGTCACGTGGGACCGCTCATTAGAGAAATGAATAGGCGGCTCCACCTCCCATAGGGGCGGAGCCGCATAATTCATTTCTCTAATCAGCGGTGCCGGTGACCGCTGACAGAGGAAGAGGCTGCGGCACCCGGAGACCAGCTGTCCGGGGGAAGGAGCGGGACGCCGGGAGCAGGTAAGTATTACATATTCACCTGTCCTCGTTCCACACGCCGGGCGCTGTCTCCATCTTCCCGGCGTCTCTCCGCACTGACTGCAGGTCAGAGGGCGCGATGACGCATATAGTGTGCGCGCCGCCCTCTGCCTGATCAGTCAGTGCAGAGAGACGCCGGGAAGATGGCGCCGAGGAGCTGCAAGCAAGACAGGTGAGTATGTGTTTTATTATTTTTATTGCAGCAGCAGCAGCACAGCTATGGGGCAATAATGGACGGTGCAGAGCACTATATGGCACAGCTATGGGGCAATAATGGTGCAGAGCACTATATGGCACAGCTATGGGGCAATAATGGTGCAGAGCACTATATGGCACAGCTATGGGGCAATAATGGTGCAGAGCACTATATGGCACAGCTATGGGGCAATAATGGTGCAGAGCACTATATGGCACAGCTATGGGGCAATAATGGTGCAGAGCACTATATGGCACAGCTATGGGGCTATAATGGTGCAGAGCACTATATGGCACAGCTATGGGGCAATAATGGTGCAGAGCACTGTATGGCACAGCTATGGGGCAATAATGGTGCAGAGCACTATATGGCTCAGCTATGGGGCAATAATGGTGCAGAGCACTGTATGGCACAGCTATGGGGCAATAATGGTGCAGAGCACTATATGGCACAGCTATGGGGCAATGGTGCAGAGCACTATATGGCACAGCTATGGGGCAATAATGAATGGTGCAGAGCACTATATGGCACAGCTATGGGGCAATAATGGTGCAGAGCACTGTATGGCACAGCTATGGGGCAATAATGGTGCAGAGCACTATATGGCACAGCTATGGGGCAATAATGGTGCAGAGCACTGTATGGCACAGCTATGGGGCAATGGTGCAGAGCACTATATGGCACAGCTATGGGGCAATAATGGTGCAGAGCACTGTATGGCACAGCTATGGGGCAATGGTGCAGAGCACTATATGGCACAGCTATGGGGCAATAATGGTGCAGAGCACTATATGGCACAGCTATGGGGCAATAATGGTGCAGAGCACTGTATGGCACAGCTATGGGGCAATAATGGTGCAGAGCACTATATGGCACAGCTATGGGGCAATAATGGTGCAGAGCACTATATGGCACAGCTATGGGGCAATAATGGTGCAGAGCACTGTATGGCACAGCTATGGGGCAATAATGGTGCAGAGCACTATATGGCTCAGCTATGGGGCAATAATGGTGCAGAGCACTGTATGGCACAGCTATGGGGCAATAATGGTGCAGAGCACTATATGGCACAGCTATGGGGCAATGGTGCAGAGCACTATATGGCACAGCTATGGGGCAATAATGAATGGTGCAGAGCACTATATGGCACAGCTATGGGGCAATAATGGTGCAGAGCACTGTATGGCACAGCTATGGGGCAATAATGGTGCAGAGCACTATATGGCACAGCTATGGGGCAATAATGGTGCAGAGCACTGTATGGCACAGCTATGGGGCAATTATGAACGGTGCAGAGCACTATATGGCACAGCTATGGGGCAATTATGAACGGTGCAGAGCACTATATGGCACAGCTATGGGGCAATTATGAACGGTGCAGAGCACTGTATGGCACAGCTATGGGGCAATAATAAACGGTGCAGAGCACTGTATGGCACAGCTATGGGGCAATAATAAACGGTGCAGAGCACTGTATGGCACAGCTATGGGGCAATAATGGTGCAGAGCACTATATGGCACAGCTATGGGGCAATAATGGTGCAAAGCACCAGGGAAACAAGCATGGTGCTCCCACTCATTCCGAACCTATGGTAAGTTGAATCACATTCTCATTATAAATGTCATAATTATATGATAAGTATGCACTAAGCTCCATCCCTCCATAACCCCACCCCCATATGACCAAAGCCCCGCCCCTGCCCCACCCCCACCGGGCCATGGAAAACTGGTCTTGCTTAAAGCCGGTCCCTGGTGCAAAAAAGGTTGGGGACCTCTGATTTAGTCCATGCAGCGACATAAACTAAATCCCCGAGCATGCCCAAACTACTCGGAGTCCACCCCAGCATGCTCGGGAAATCTCGAGTAACGAGCATACTCGCTCATCACTCATTTTAACCCCTTCGTAACAGGCACTTTTTGGTTTGTTTTTTTCTTCCCCTTTTTTCAAGAGTCACAAGTTTATTATTTCGCCCATATAGACGTATGAGGGCTTGATTTTCGTGTTGCAAGTTGTGCTTTTGAAGGACACCATTCATTTTATCATGTGATTCATTAGAAAGCTGTAAAAGTGTTTTGAAACTGCAAAAAAAATGGCAGTTTCACAAATTTTTTTTTTCTTTTTACCATGTTTACTATACTGTAAAACTGACCTTGGCGATATGATTCTCCAGGTCAGTATGATTACTCCGATACCAAAACATATATAGTTTTGTTTTGTTTTATTTAAGTGGTGAAAAGTTGTAAAAAAAATATATATATATTTTTTGCTGGTCACCATTTTCCGAGACCCGTAACGCTTTCACTATTCGTGGTCTGGGTGAGGGCTTATTTTTGTGCCCTGTGCTGATGTTTTTCCTGATACCATTTAGGAGTAGATATGATGTTTTGTAATGTTATTGCAATATTGCGGCTACCCAAAAACCTAAATTCTGGTGTTTCGGATTAGTTTATTTTATGTTTTGATAGTGCGAACACTGCGATACCAAATATATATTTTTTTTAATTGTCTTAGAGGACTTGAAGCTTCAATCGACTGATCGCTTGTACTAATGCACTGCTATGTAAAGCTAAAATCACAATCTCATCTGAACGCCAGCTAAAAGCTGGCTTTCACAGGAGAATCGTAATGACAGACACTGGGGTCATCCGCAGACCACCGGCTGTCAAGGCAACCAAACGGTGCCCTGTGATCATGATGGGTGGGTGGAATGACACCGCCCGCCAGCAACAGCATTTAACAGACTGACCGCCGTGGACAGAGCTCCACTCCATCGTTGTTATTAGAGGCAGATGATGACTGATTGAGCCATCCTCTGCTGGAAAAGATGCGGGCTCATTATGTTTGCCCACATCAAAGTCAGGTACACGAACCTTAACACACATGTACATCAAAGATTGTGAAGGGGTTAAATTACTATTCAGAGTGCTATAAAGTTATCAAATAAAGTGCCGATTCCCCTTTAGGCTGCAGTCACATGCTGCAGCAGCGAAGTGCCTGAAAACAAGAATAACGCACACTTGCTCCTTAAGCAATCAATTAATTTTGTAGGAACTTGTGTTTCACCTGCAAAACTGCACAACCGCTACGATCGGAGTGTCGCGTAAAGGGAACCTGTCAGCAAGATTGTGCTGAGTAACCTGCAGACAGTGTCAGGTCGGCGCCGTTATACCAATTAAAATGACACGTTGGTTGATTAAATCCGACTTGTGGTTGTTGGTTCATCTGTGTGTAGTTGTCAGTTAATGATATGCCCGTGATTCGGGGGGGGGGGGTCTTCATGTGGTGCTCTGCGTACATATGCATCTGTATGGCTTCCTCAAAGATGCCTGCGCAGTACCATCTATTAGATCGCCGATAGATGCTACTGTGCAAGCACAACCGGCGCCATCTTAGTGGAGACATTTTTTTTTCTCTAGCAAGTTGGCGCTGCCTGCGCAGTTGCATCTATCGGCGATTGCCAATAGCTGGTACTGCACAGGCGGCGCAATCTTGGAGGAGGCATTTTTTTTAAATGAATTTTTCAGCACCAGTTAACTGAATTATATGCACATTTTATATGTGGATCATGCTGCAGCGCAGGCGCCTGCCTGCTGAGGGTGTGTTTTTTTGTTTTTTTTCTCAATATACCATATATTCGAGTATAAGCCGACCCGAGTATAAGCCGAGACCCCTAATTTTGCCACAAAAAACTGGGAAAACTTAATGACTCGAGTATAAGCCTAGGGTGGGAAATGCAGCAGCTACCGGTAAATGTCAAAAGTAAAAATAGATACCAATAAAAGTAAAATTAATTGAGACATCAGTATGTTGTGTTTTTGAATATCCATATTGAATCAGGAGCCTCATATCATGCTCCATAAAGTTTATGATGGCCCCATAAGATGCTCCATATTAAAATATGCCCCATATAATCCTGCATAAAGGTTAATAATGGCCCCATACGATGCCCCATAGACACATTTGCCCAATATAATGCAGCACAAATGTTGATTATGGCCCCATAAGATGCTCCATACAGACACTTGCCCCATATACCGTAATGCTCCACAAACGTTAATTATGGCCCCATACAGACACTTGCCCCATATAGTGCTGCACAAACGTTATGGCAACACCATAAGAGGAAAAACCTCCACTATTCTAGACAAAAAAACACCAGTACACAGGCAGAGATGCTTACCTGTCCAAGGCCTCCAAACAATTGCACTAGCCAAGGTGCAGCGGACCCAAGTTAAGATGGCAGATACACAAGTGCAATAATACCGATATGGCAGCCACCCTACAATCAGGAATTAGCCACTTAGTGCACCTGTGCAAACAAATAGTCTGTATGTGGCGTGTTCACACAGAAATGCAAAGTATATGGCTCAGAGCCTATTAACCCCTTCCCGACCCATGACGCCACGTAGGCGTCATGAAAACGCGTGCCAATCCGACCCATGACGCCTATGTGGCGTCATGGAATGATCGCGTCGCTGCAGAGCGGGTGAAAGGGTTAACTCCGATTTCACCCGTTCTGCAGAGACAGGGGGAGTGGTACTTCAGCCCAGGGGGGGTGGCTTCACCCCCCCGTGGCTACGATCGCTCTGATTGGCTGTTGAAAGTGAAACTGCCAATCAGCGATTTGTAATATTTCACCTAAAAAACTGGTGAAATATTACAATCCAGCCATGGCCGATGCTGCAATATCATCGGCCATGGCTGGAAAACCTGAAGTGACCCCCCCCCCCCCCACCCCACCGATCGCCCCTCCAGTGCTCCGTTATGGGGTCCGGTCCCCTCCGTCCTGTGCTCCGCTCCCCCGTCCTCCTGCCCGCTCCCCCCCGCTGCTATGTCACCCCCCCCGTGCCCCGATCTCCCCCCCCCCCTTATACTTACCGAGGCTCCCGGTGCCCGTCCGCCTCCTCCATGGGCGCCGCCATCTTCCAAAATGGCGGGCGCATGCTCAGTGCGCCCGCCGAATCTGCCGGCCGGCAGATTCATTACAAAGTACATTTTGATCGCTGTGGTAGGTTCTATCACAGCGATCAAAATAAAAAAAATAGTAAATAAACCCCCCCCTTTATCACCCCCATAGGTAGGGACAATAATAAAATAAAGAAAATATATATATTTTTTTCCACTAGGGTTAGGGTTAGAACTAGGGTTAGAACTAGGGGTAGGGTTAGGGTTACGGTTAGGGGTAGGGTTAGGGTTATGGCATGTGCACACAGTGCGGATTTGGCTTCGGATCCGCAGCGGATTGGCCGCGGATCTGCAGCGGATTGGCCGCGGATCTGCAGCGGATTGGCCACGGATCTGCAGCGGATTGGCCGCGGATCTGCAGCGGATTGGCCGCGGATCCGCAGCGGATTGGCCGCGGATCCGCAGCGGATTGGCCGCTGCGAATTCGTAGCAGTTTTCCATCAGGTTTACAGTACCATGTACACCTATGGAAAACCAAATCCGCTGTGCCCATGGTGCGGAAAATTCCGTGCAGAAACGCTGCGTTGTATTTTCCGCAGCATATCAATTCTTTGTGCGGATTCCGCAGCGTTTTACACCTGTTCCTCAATAGGAATCCGCAGGTGAAATCCGCACAAAAAAACACTGGAAATCTGCTGTAAATCCGCAGGTAAAACGCAGTGCCATTTACCTGCAGATTTTTCAAAAATCGTGCGGAAAAATCTCACACGAATCCGCAACGTGGGCACATAGCCTTAGGGTTAGGGTTGGAATTAGAGTTAGGGTTGGAATTAGGGCTAGGGTTGGAAATAGGGTTAAGATTAGGCTTGTGGTTAGGGTTACGGATAGGGTTAGGGGTGCGTTGGGGTTACAGTTGTGGTTAGGGTTGGGATTAGGGTTAGGGTTGGGATTAGGGTTAGGATTAGGGTTGGAATTAGGGTTACGGGTGTGTTGCGGTTAGGGTTGTGGTTAGGGGTGTGTTGGGGTTAGGGTTGTGATTAGGGTTATGGCTACAGTTGGGATTAGGATTAGGGGTGTGTTGGGGTTAGTGTTGAAGTTAGAATTGAGGGGTTTCCACTGTTTAGGCACATCAGGGGTCTCCAAACGCAACATGGCGCCACCATTGATTCCAACCAATCTTGCGTTCAAAAAGTCAAATGGTGCTCCCTCCCTTCCAAGCCCCGACGTGCGCCCAAACAGTGGTTTACCCCCACATTTGGGGTACCAGCGTACTCAGGACAAACTGGGCAACAACTGTTGGGGTCCAATTTCTCCTGTTACCCTTGCAAAAATAAAAAATTACTTGCTAAAACATAATTTTTGAGGAAAGAACAATTATTTTTTATTTTCACGACTCTGCGTTATAAACTTCTGTGAAGCACTTGGGGGTTGAAAGTGGTCACCACACATCTAGGTAAGTTCCTTCGGGGGTCTAGTTTCCAAAATGGGGTCACTTGTGGGGTGTTTCTACTGTTTAGGCACATCAGGGGCTCTGCAAATGCATCGTGATGCCCGCAGACCATTCCATCAAAGTCTGCATTTCAAATGTCACTACTTCCCTTCCGAGCCCTGACGTGTGCCCAAACAGTGGTTTACCCCCACATATGGGGTACCAGCACACTCACAACAAACTGGGCAACAAATATTGGGGCCCAATTTCTCCTGTTACCCTTGTAAAAATAAAAAATTGCTTGCTAAAACATCTTTTTTGAGGAAAGAAAAATGATTTTTTATTTTCACGGCTCTGCGTTGTAAACTTCTGTGAAGCACTTGGGGGATGAATGTGCTCACCACACATCTAGATAAGTTCCTTGGGGGGTCTAGTTTCCAAAATGGGGTCACTTGTGGGGGGTTTCTACTGTTTAGGCACATCAGGGGCTCTGCAAACGTAACATGATGCCCGCAGACCATTCCATCAAAGTCTGCATTCCAAAACGTCACTACTTCCCTTCCGAGCCCCGGCATGTTCCCAAACAGTGGTTTACCCCCATATATGGGGTATCAGCGTACTCAGGAGAAACTGGACAACAACTTTTGGGTCCAATTTCTCCTGTTACTCTTGCAAAAATAAAAAATTCTGGGCTAAAAAAATATTTTTGAGGAAAGGAAACACATTTATTATTTTCACGGCTCTGAGTTATAAACTTCTGTGAAGCACTAGGGGGGTTCAAAGTGCTCACCACACATCTAGATAAGTTCCCTTGGGGGTCTAGTTTCCAAAATGGAGTCACTTGTGGGGAGTTCCTACTGTTTAGGCACATCAGGGGCTCTGCAAAAGCAACCTGACGCCCGCAGAGCATTCCATCAAAGTCTGCATTTCAAAACGTCACTACTTCCCTTCCGAACCCCGACGTGTGCCAAAACAGTGGTTTACCCCCACATATGGGGTATCAGCGTACTCAGGAGAAACTGTACAACAACTTTTGGGGTCCAATTTCTCCTGTTACCCCTTGGGAAAATAAAAAATTGTGGGCTAAAAATCATTTTTGAGAAAAGAAAAATTATTTTTTATTTTCATGGCTCTGCGTTATAAACTTCTGTGAAGCACTTGGGGGTTCAAAGTGCTCACCACACATCTAGGTTAGTTCCTTGGGAGGTCTAGTTTCCAAAATGGGGTCACTTGTGCGGGAGCTCCAATGTTTAGGCACACAGGGGCTCTCCAAACGTGACATGGTGTCCGCTAATGATTGGAGCTAATTTTCCATTCAAAAAGCCAAATGGCGTGCCTTCCCTTCTGAGCCCTGCCGTGCGCCCAAACAGTGGTTTACCCCCACATATGGGGTATCATCGTACTCAGGACAAACTGGACAACAACATTTGGGGTCCAATTTCTCCTATTACCCTTGGGAAAATAAAAAATTCTGTGCTAAAAATTATTTTTGAGGAAAGAAAAATTATTTTTTATTTTCACGGCTCTGCGTTATAAACTTCTGTGAAGCACCTGGGGGTTATAAGTGCTCACTATGCATCTAGATAAGTTCCTTGGGGGGTCTAGTTTCCAAAATGGGGTCACTTGTAGGGGATCTCCAATGTTTAGGCACACAGGGGCTCTCCAAACGCGACATGGTGTCCGCTAACGATTGGAGCTAATTTTCCATTCAAAAAGTCAAATGGCACGCCTCCCCTTCCGAGCCTTGCCGTGCACCCAAACAGTGGTTTACCCCCACATATGAGGTATCGGCGTACTCAGGAGAAATTGCCCAACAAATTTTAGGATCCATTTTATCCTGTTGCCCATGTGAAAATGAAAGAATTGAGGCTAAAAGAAATTTTGTGTGAAAAAAAAAAAGTACTTTTTCATTTTTGCGGATCAATTTGTGAAGCACCTGGGGGTTTAAAGTGCTCACTATGCCTCTAGATAAGTTCCTTGGGGGGTCTAGTTTCCAAAATGGGGTCACTTGTGGAGGAGCTCCAATGTTTAGGCACACAGGGGCATTCCAAAAGCGACATGGTGTCCGCTAACGATGGAGATAATTTTTCATTCAAAAAGTCAAATGGCGCTCCTTCCCTTCCGAGCCTTACCATGTGCCCAAACAGTGGTTTACCCCCACATGTGAGGTATCGGTGTACTCAGGAGAAATTGCCCAACAAAATTTAGGATCCATTTTATCCTGTTGCCCATGTGAAAATGAAAAAATTGAGGCTAAAATAATTTTTTGGGGAAAAAAAAGTACTTTTTCATTTTTACGTTTTTACGGATCAATTTGTGAAGCACCTGGGGGTTTAAAGTGCTCACTATGCTTCTAGATAAGTTCCTTGGGGGGTCTAGTTTCCAAAATGGGGTCACTTGTGGGGGAGCTCCAATGTTTAGGCACACGGGGGCTCTCCAAACGCGACATGGTGTCCGCTAAAGATTGGAGCCAATTTTTCATTCAAAAAGTCAAATGGCGCTCCTTCCCTTCCGAGCCCTGCCGTGCGCCCAAACAGTGGTTTACCCCCACATATGAGGTATCAGCGTACTCAGGACAAATTGGACAACAACGTCCGTGGTCCAGTTTCTCCTTTTACCCTTGGGAAAATAAAAAAATTGTTGCTAAAAGATCATTTTTGTGACTAAAACGTTAAATGTTCATTTTTTACTTCCATGTTGCTTCTGCTGCTGTGAAACACCTGAAGGGTTAATAAACTTCTTGAATGTGGTTTTGAGCACCTTGAGGGGTGCAGTTTTTAGAATGGTGTCACTTTTGGGTATTTTCAGCCATATAGAACCCTCAAAATGACTTCAAATGTGAGGTGGTCCCTAAAAAAAATGGTTTTGTAAATTTTGTTGTAAAAATGAGAAATCACTGGTCAAATTTTAACCCTTATAACTTCCTAGCAACAAAAAAAATGTGTTTCCAAAATTGTGCTGATGTAAAGTAGACATGTGGGAAACGTTATTTATGAACTATTTTGTGTCACATAACTCTCTGGTTTAACAGAATAAAAATTCAAAATGTGAAAATTGCGAAATTTCCGTTTTTTTCACAAATAAACTCAGAAATTATCGACCTAAATTTACCACTAACATGAAGCCCAATATGTCACGAAAAAACAATCTCAGAATCGCTAGGATCCGTTGAAGCGTTCCTGAGTTATTACCTCATAAAGGGACACTGGTCAGAATTGCAAAAAACGGCAAGGTCATTAAGGCCAAAATAGGCTGGGTCATGAAGGGGTTAATGACGCCATGTAGCGGGCTCACCATAATGCATCCCGTGTGAACAGAGGCCACAGTATACAGAGCCATCTAGGACCCAGCCGCACCCCGGAAAAATATACAGTGCACCAAAAACAGGTAAGCATCTCTGCCTGTGTACTGGTGTTTTTTGTCTACAAACGTTATGGCCCCATACAGACACTTGCCCCATATAGTGCTCCACAAACGTTAATTATGGCCCCATACAGACACTTGCCCCATATAGTGCTGCACAAACGTTGATTATGGCTCCATACAGACACTTGCCCCATATAGTGCTGCACAAACGTTGATTATGACCCCATACAGACACTTGCCCCATATAGTGCTCCACAAACGTTAATTATGGCGCCATACAGACACTTGCCCCATATAGTGCTGTACAAACGTTATGGCCCCATAAGATGCTCCATACAGACACTTGCCCCATATAATGCTGCACAAATGTTATGGCCCCATAAAGACACTTGCCCCATATAGTGCTGCACAGACGTTATGGCCCCATAAGATGCTCCATACAGACACTTGCCTCATTTGCTGTTGGTGCGATAAAAAAATAAATAAATCACATACTCACCTCTCCGTTGCTCAGGCCCCCGGCTCTTTCAATATTCACCTGCTCCTCGTTCCGGCGCCGCTCCGTCTTCAGCATATAGCCTCCAGAAGAAGCTAACGCAAAATGCGCGTCGGGACAGAGGGACGCCAGGGACATTGCAGCAGGCGAATAGCAAGGTAATATTTCACCACTACCTCTAGCGAATGTCATTTATTCATCTTTTGAGGGGTCCGATTTAGGACATTATATCATGAAGCTAGGTCTTTTTGATTAAGATAGCTTTCTATCCATGGACTTCCATAATGGCAATAAGGTATTTTGCATTTAATATATACTGCACTTTGCCTGGATAATTCTGCAATCTCCTATGGCAGTATAGTCCCTTTTATTGGATGGTGTACCTTTTCTTACATGTAGTAATTTTACTGTACTTGTGCTTTTAACATTGTGTTCAATAAAATTTATTTCATAATAGTACCATAGTGGAGATCATTTCATTATATAGATCCCACTACATGTGGAAGTCTTGCTGGATGGTACATATACCCTTCGTTTGGGAGGGATTTGTCTTGGAAAAAATATAGCGCAATCACGTGTGAATAAACAAATAAAGGATGGTATATGTGTTTCAATAATTGCTGCATGGCAAAAAACAGATGTGGTTTATCACGGAATGCCATGATTTTGCAGAAGATATAGTCGAGTCACATATATTTCACCTATTAAACAGTTTATTCTACATACATCTATCAATGATTTTCTATGGCTTAAAGATGCCATTGTATGCCACCAGTCACAGGCCTTTGCTAGACATATGCATCCTCTGTGGCTTCCTCTGACCAAAGCCAGAAAAACTTGATGGTATGATCCAGCACAAGATTAGGTTAAATAATTCAGTTATGATTTAATTATGATTCCATTTTAACATTCCTAGTTTGTGTATGATACATAAGTATTAATGCATTTTAGACACTTGGAGAGTCCTGAGTAGTAAAATAAACCAAGTGCACAGTTGTGAACAGTATATAGTGTGAAATCCAATCTGAAAGATAACAATCAAGTATCTGCTACATGGGTGTGCGTAATGAACATATGTACTAGTCTTGGTATGCGACTGGTTAATTAGATAAAAATAATATAAGGTAACTGTCCACTTATCTAACAATGAATACGTACTGTAGAACCAAAAACGCACCCGGCACTTGTGGTTGCAGTGATGAATAGACATTTCATGTTTTTATGCAGAAAAAGACCGAAGAATTCACTTCTATGTTTTATCCATTGAAATGAAACAAACATCATTCAAATAAAGCATATTGATTACCAGCATGATGTGAGCCACTAAATACAGAGTACAGCCCAGTGCCTCGGTATTGAGCCGTGTACACTGCTATTCCCTCCCTCTAATATATGGTACAATGGTATATGTGCAACATGAATGTTAATGTTATGTACTGTATATATGTGTACACATCCATATGTGAACAGTGCTGGGGTTTTTCTTCCAGGAAAGGGATGCTTAAGGCTCATCAGGTGACTACTAAGAATTTAAGTCTCGCAGTGTCGGATTGTTTTTGGAAAATGGTCCGCGCTTCAGTTGAACAGCAGGCTGATGCTTTTAAAGGTAACATTCATGAGCAAATGGCAGCTAAGCAATGTTGGGAATTGAAGCAAATATTCTTACACGTGCAATTTGATGTGCTTAAATGTAGTCAACACTCTTTTTTCAAGCTTAGTAATTGGAGACAAATCCAGTATTACACCATAGCTAGCAGTAGAGATGGGTGGTGGACACCTGGATGTTCAGGTCCGACGGGTTTCGGCCGAACGGTTACAAAAAGTTTGGGTTCGAGTACCAGAACAGTACCCGAACCTGGATCCCATTCACTTGAATGGGGTGCTCGAACATCCAGTTTTTGCCGTGCTGTCATGTGCATGACATCGCAGCAAACACTGCTACTGATCGGTGGTAAAATCATCGCCGATCAGACATCCGCTGTCCCCACTCTGTCAAAAGACAGCGTGAGCGCGCAGCTGTGATCGAGGTATAAAGTTTACCCATAGTCGCTGGTGTCAGCTGATAGGACTATTGCTCCCAATCAGCCGACACCTGCTGCCGCTAATAACAGTGAGTGCAGAAGTGGCTCATGGGAGTATTCATCACCAGACGCCTGTCAGCTTCAGCAAGGCTGGTTATCAAGAATAGAGGGGTCCCAATGCTGTTTTTTTTAAATTATTTAAATAATTTAAAAAAAACAACACATAGGTTTCCCCCCTATTTTTGACAACCAGCCTTGCTAAAGCAGAAAGCTGGGGCCTGATATTCTCAGGCTGGTAAGGGGCCATGGATATTGGCAACCCCCCAGCCTAAAAATAGCATCCCGCAGCCGCCCAGAAAAAGCACATCAATTAGATGCGCCAATTCTGGTACTTTGCCCGGCTGTTCCCACTTGACCTGTAGCGGTGGCAAGTGGGGTTCATATTTGTGGGGTTGATGTCACCTTTGTATTGTCTGGTGACATCAAGCCCACTGTTAAGTAATAGAGAGGCGTCTATAAAACACCCTATAGTTATATGGTAAATAAAGATACAGCCAGAATAAAGTCCTTTATTAGAAATAAAACAAAATACATTCACTTTTTTATTTAAAAATAACAAACACAGATATACAGTTATATTTTGCGATTTTTAGATGGGGGGGGGGGGGGATATCCATAGCCCCGTAACAGCTTGAGAATACCAGCCCCCAGCTGATCTGTATTAGCAAGGCTGGTTCTGAAAAATGGGAGAGACCCCAAGCAGTACTCCCATCAGCCGACACCAATGACCGGAGGGTAGCTTTATACCTCCAATCATAGCTCTCTCACGCTGTCATTTGACAGCGTGGGAACTGTGGCTGTCTGACTGGCGGTGATGATTTTACCGTCGATTAGAAGAGGCGTTTGACACACTGTCACTTCTGGTGAAGTCCGTATTCGGTGTCTGTGCCGGAACATAATATATTCTATGCATATGTGTGTGTGTATGTATATATAACAGCGGGAACCCGGATACCTGGATTGCTCCCGATAATCGGGTGCATGGAGAGCCTGTGTGTCGTGACTGTGACACAGCCGCGACACATGCAGCTGCAGCACCGGACACCTATCGGAGTCCTCCAGGTATTCGGGTTCATGATGCAGCTTCTTCGGTAAGCACTATAAGCCTGCCGAATAAGGAGGGAGTGACGATATTTGCTCATGTCTATTAATGAAGCTATATACGGTAAGCGACTAAAATAAATAAATAATGCACTTTTAATAGCCGTACGATAATATTTTATTTGGTTTATACCAATTGTGTAATTGAGCATAGTAAACTATCACTTATAGTTTCAAATTGTGGTTTCCATCTGATCGAATTATGTTAACATTTTTCTTTTTTTTTAGCAACCCGCTTTAACTTGGAGACGGAGTGGAAGAATAACTATCCCCGATTACGGGAACTTGACAGGGTAACTTTTCTTGTGTTCGCTGATAGTATATATATGATATATTTAGAACATCCGCACATTCAGACTCGATATGTTTCTGCTCAACCTTTAGTATGACTTTTGTGCTAGGCAGGGTCCTTAGTACTGAAATTCTGAATAACCATCTCACTTATTTATTTTTTAGAATGAGCTGTTTGAAAAAGCCAAAAATGAAATCCTTGATGAAGTAATAAGCCTTACCCAGGTTACTCCAAAACACTGGTACGTATTGAATTAAACATCTTGTGTGTGTCTCTGGGCGATCCAGTCGGCAGCATTTGAGATGAGCGGACAGATTGTGTGGCATAAAAGCAGTGTCTGCTCAGTATCTAGGACTCCTCTGGTCAGCTGCAGCAGCTCACGGTCATACATACAGATAATTGCAGGCTGGGTTTGGATGTAATCTTGAATTGCAGCTTGTAATGTGATATGAATCTCACCTAGATACAGTATCTGGATATGTTCCTATTTGAACCAAAAAACACGAAGTATTATAACTCATAGAGATATAAAAGTATATATGTTTATTAATAAATATAAGAAAAAACAAAACAAAAAATAATTACAATCCAGAAAAATAGACAATAATTATCACAGAGTCATATGAATATTGAGAACTGGGTGTTGCACCATGGACAAAGAGGGGAATTTATAATTTAAAGTGCCAATGCATAATATACCGCAGTAATAGGTATGATAACAGAGTAGGAAGGGATATACCCTATGGTCAAGTGACCGTCATCCTAACAATATAAGAGAGCTAGTCTCATGCTGTCCTCTTACCCTTCTCCTTGTCCATGTGTGGCAACACGCGCCCCTACGCGCGTTTCGCCCACAGCTTCGTCGGGGGGCTCGCATAGCATACATGTCTCCCAATCCAGTTTTTATAGTGCATGGCGGCGCCATTATGCGGCGCATGTCTATGACGAATACGGGCGCCGCAAGCCGCATCATCACAGGCGCCAATATGGCGGTGCGGGTCACCGGGATTTACCGGTGACGTCACTGACCCGCACACGTCAGAGGGAGGCGCCAGAGACGATGCCGCAGCCCTTACATATGACTCTGTGATTATTATTGTCTATTTTTCTGGATTGTAATTATTTTTTGTTTTGTTTGTTTTTTCTTATATTTATTAATAAACATATATACTTTTATATCTCTATGAGTTATAATACTTCGTGTTTTTTGGTTCTGATTGAGTTTGAAGTATCTCAGGGTACTATCCCGATGAGTCCTGGATGATCCAGACAGGACTATTTTCTATGTAGCTATGGTTTCTGTATCTGAGGTTTTGTTTCTATATGTTCCTATTTGGCCTGTTTGGCTGCTATGAGAACTGATCGCTCTTTTACTGATTACATACATACAGACAGGTGGGAAGTTAGGTCCGATTCACATGTATAACATTCATGGTCGGAGTATGGATTGCGTTGTCTGGGCCGGCCGCAGATCTCCTAGCCTGAGCTCAACAGCCGCATTTACAACGCAGCTTGCCCGGACATCGTGGTCCCTACTTGGAACGTGAATGTCAGACATGTGAAACCAGCCTTGGTGTGCAGCAGAAGTGTGCTTGTGGAGTCCACAACATCTCGCTAAATAACTCCTTTATATTAATACTGTGTTTCCAATAGGGAGGAAATTCTCCAGAGGACGCTATGGGAAAGAGTGTCCACTCATGTGATTGAGAACATTTACCTTCCAGCAGCGCAGACCACAAACTCAGGAACCTTTAATACCACCGTAGACATCAAGCTGAAGCAGTGGACTGACAAGCAGCTGCCGAATAAAGCAGTGGAGGTTAATAAATAGAATATAAATAATTCAGAAAAAAGTGTGCGGCACTCACCATGGCAGCTTGAATGAAAAGTCCTTTATTTCATTTCATTATGACTTTCATAATGATGATAAGGTGCAGAGGGGTGCAGGAAGAGAGGACGACAGCCGTTTCTAATAAATAGAATATCTTTCTTCCTGTCCCTCTTTTGATCTGTGTTAATAATATTAATGAATTTTAAGCTTGTGCTGGTCCTGCTCACAAGCTTACAATCTATAAGGAAATGGGGGACACAATAGGTAGAATGTGCTTGTCATGTATGGTCCAGCCGTCAATAATAATAACTAGGTTATGATATAACGCTGCATGATCCGGTCACCAGCTAGTATCCGTCTAAGTACAGTTGCCAAGTGCTATTGAGCACATGGATGATGTAGACCGATGAGTAGGAGGGTGTTAGGCATTTTTCTAGAACAGTATATTGTAGTACTGATGTTTTTATGCAGTGGATACATTGAAAAGTGAGCAATGACAGCATGTTTTGCCTTCATCAACCTTCTCTCTCCATCTTAGGTGGCGTGGGAAACACTTCAGCAAGAATTCTCCCGGTTTATGACAGAGCAGAAAGGCAAAGAACATGATGACATATTTGACAAATTAAAGGAGGCGGTGAAAGAAGAGAGCATCAAGAGACATAAGTGGAATGAGCAAGCAGAGGATAGTTTGGTATTTTGTGTTGTCACTTATTTACATTATTAGCTTTTAAAGAAGACCTGTTATCAGGTCAAAAGTGGTCAATGTTTGCACTTTTTTTTTTTCTGAATTAGTTTTGTATTTTTTCCTTTAATCCACTTTATGGTTCAACATATCTGTGCCTTTTTATTTAGGGCTAATTTTTATGGTCTTTACCAGAGTGCTCAAAAGAATCTCTGGGGCATGTTTTTAGGTTGCTTTGCATTCTTACTCTGCAAGCAACGCTGCCTTGGTAAAGACCATAAAAATCTGCACTGATTAAAAGGACCGTATCTCTGGAACTGTATGATAGGTGTAAAAATCCCCAGGGAGCAGTGGGAATACAAGAAAAAGGGGCCCCTTTTGATCCAGCGACAAGTCTTCTTTAGGACACTAAAGTATTTGGCTGGGTTATTGTCTCCAGTCTTCCTTTAAATCAATCAAGATCTAATTTGTAGACTTGACCAACTATCATGCAGTGAATGTCAGAAGTGGTGCATTTTCCCAAGTATCTATTTTCTGTTATAAGTTACTGTGATGTGCTAGTATGCATTCTCCTTGTATTTGTACATATTCTATAACCGAGCACCATTACCTTGTTTTTGACATAGCGAGTTATCCAGCACAATGCTTTAGAAGACCGGTCAATCTCCGACAAACAGCAGTGGGATGCAGCAATCCATTTTATGGAGGATACCTTGCAAACTCGTTTGAAAGACAGTAAGTAGTTGAGCCTAAATTTGTATTAATCCTTCTGTGCAAATTACAGTTCTATTTGGCCAGCTTTTCACAGCGCCAAATTATATGCCACTTTTTTCGAGATGGTGGCAAATGATCTTAGAAGGAGCAAAGATTAACAAAATGATTCTTCCTTTGCAGCGGAGTCTGTCATTCGTGATATGGTGGGTCCAGACTGGAGAGAAAGATGGCTTTCTTGGAATTCTCGGAGTCAAGAACAGGTAAAAGTTTTTAATTTAATAACTTTTATATGATCGGTTAGCTTGAGACCTTAACTAAAAATATATATATTTTTTTTTATGTTTTAAGAATGTACGAAATGAAACAAAAAATGAGCTTGAAAAGATGCTGAAGGTAAATGAAGACCATCCTGCCTACCTTGCCAGTGATGAAGTCACAACTGTGCGAAAGAATCTGGAAACCCGGGGAGTGGAAGTGGATCCAGTTTTGGTGAGCACTTGATGAGTAAATGATTGATATAAATAAGTTAGGGTATGTGCACACGTTCAGGTTTTTTCGCGATAAAAACGCTATAAAAACTCATTAAAAACGCATACATTATGCATCCTATCATTTAGAATGCATTCTACATGTTTTGTGCACATGGTGCATTTTTTTCCGCGAAAAAAACGCATCGTGGTAAAAAAAAGCAGCATGTTCATTAATTTTGTGGATTTTCCGCGTTTTTCCCGCAATTCTATGCATTTGGGAAAAAACGCGTCAAAAACGCATGAAAAAAACGCGGAAAAAAACGCATGCGGATTTCTGGCAGAAATGTCCGGTTTTTGTCAGGAAAATTTCTGCTAGAAATCCTGACGTGTGCACATAGCCTTATTGTTCTTTTCCTCAGTGTAAAGGCTGAGTCGCACATAACGATATCGTTAACGATATCGTTGCAACGTCACGCTTTTGGTGACGTAGCCAACGATCCCGCTAACGATCTCGTTATGTGTGACAGCGACCAACGATCAGGCCCCTGCTGGGAGATCGTTGGTCGATGGGAATGATCTGGACCTTTTTTTGGTCGCTGATCACCCGCTGTCATCGCTGGATCGGCGTGTGTGACGCCGATCCAGTGATGTGTTCACTTGTAACCAGGGTAAATATTGGGTTACTAAGCGCAGGGCAGCGCTAAGTAACCCGATATTTACCCTGGTTACCATTGTAAAAGTAAAAAAAAAAACAGTACATACTCACATTCTGATGTCTGTCACGTCCACCGGTGTCCACAGGGTTAAAACTGCTTTCGGCAGAAGCGCTGGTAATATGCACGTGCTGCTGAGAGCTTCCCTGCACTGACTGTCAGCGCCGGCCGTAAAGCAGAGCACAGCGGTGACGTCACCGCTGTTACTGCCAGCGCTGACACATTCAGTGCACACCGGCGGGGGACGTGACAGACATCAGAATGTGAGTATGTAGTGTTTTTTTTGTTTTTTTTTTACTTTTACAATGGTAACCAGGGTAAATATCGGGTTACTAAGCGCGGCCCTGCACTTAGTAACCCGATGTTTACCCTGGTTACCCGGGTGCTGCAGAAGACAGTTTAAACGATGCCGAAGTCGTTCCCCTGATCGTTGGTCGCTGGAGAGAGCGGTCTGTGTGACAGCTCCCCAGCGACCACACAACGACTTACCAACGATCACGGCCAGGTCGTATCGCTGGTCGTGATCGTTGGTAAGTCGTTTAGTGTAACGGTACCTTAAGTGTTCACACCTACCATCCTTTGTGCACTTTAGTAAAACACTACAGCAGGCAGATGTGTGCTGTGTAGTTAGTGGGTTGTTAAATGCCATTCATGTAATCAGAGCAAGAATGCACTTTTTTATTTTTTTGCATACAGTTTTCCATATGATCAGTTCTAGAAAAACTACCACATTTTTTTCATCAAATAAAGTTAACTGAGAAGATGAAAAGGATTACATGCATGATGGATATAGCAAAACAAACAATGTATGATATTCAAAATAATACTTCCGGAATGCAATATGAGCATGCCTTGGGTGTAGTGATGGCATCATTGAATTAAGAAAAATGTGTCTGAAAATAATCACAGATATATATGTTAATGGACAAAAAAAATATTAAACTAATTCAAACAATGATCATTGCTGCTCGTGAGCTAGAATGTCAGAAGTCACCCAAGGCCTTGTATAAAAAGACATAACTCTAAGATTACTCCAATCTCCCTCCAGCCAGTCGGTACACGATCTCCTCTTTATTCACACTGCACCTTTACACATAATGTTAGGTGCGATGTCTGTTCCTATTGTCCCACTAGTTGCATGTTTAAATGTATCCTGTAGGGCACATTCACATGTATTGGTACTTTAAATGGTCAAGTGCAGGACTATTCTGGTGCCGCAGTAAATGAGTGCAGCAATACCCAATCAAGATTGCAAGACTGTACAAATCAAAATTTGTGAGGTTTTTAAAGTGGATCTGTCACCAGGTTTTACAATACAAGCTGTACACATTAAGTCGATCTCAGCCTGATAAGGGTGCTGTAATTACTTTGAAAATCTATATTAGTTTACTGTAAAATCTTTTATGAAGGGTTATCTTTTTCTCTGCTCACCTAGCCCGATTAAGGGTCTGTGCACACGTTGCAGATTTGGCTGCCGATCTGCAGCGTATTGGCCGCTGCGGATTCGCAGCAGTTTTCCGTCCGGTTTACAGTACTATGTAAACCTATGGAAAAACAAATCCGCTGTGCCCATGGTGCGGAAAATATGGTGCGGAAACGCTGTTGTATTTTCAGCAGCATGTCAATTCTTTGTGCGGATTCTGCAGTGTTTTACATCTGCTCCTCAATAGGAATCCGCAGGTGTAAAACCACAGGTGAAATCCGCACAAAAACAGCATGAATTCCGCGGTAAATCTGCAGGTAAAACGCAGTGCGTTTTACCTGCGGATTTTGCAAAAACGGTGCGGAAAAATCCACACACGAATCCGCAACGTGGGCACATAGCCTTACAGTTCCTCAGTGTCCCTTTTTCCCTGCTGGGATCTCACTCTGCTCAGTAAAAGCTGCTGACTTCGTGGGAGAAGACTTGAATACTCTTGTACTCATGAGCTATTCTGTTCTATAGATAGACATACAAAAAATCCTCATCTTCATATCAGAAAATACACCTGCCTCATCAGTGCTATGAGATCTATTAGTGATGTCTACAGTTTCTATAGTAAAATCTGGTGACAAACCCATTATAAAGAAATATAAAAGAATGCACAGAAAATCTTGCAAGTTCCAACTGTTCTGCATGAATAAGATTTTCACAAATTGACATCTGGCCTCTGACACATGAAAACCACCGACCGTGAGACATCAGTGACAAATAAGTGCCAGTCAGAGTTCAGTTAGCTGTCTACGACGCATTAAGCAAAAGTTCTGAGTTGTATTACTGCCTGTCTAATGACGATAATCCAGACTGGACTGAAGAAAATCAAGAGCAACCAGACTGTTCCCGTTAATGTTCGAGTTCAGAAGTTCTTCCCTTACTATTTCCTCCTCCTTATACAATGAAATGTAACTGGTAAAGCTTCTGGAATCACTGGCTCTGGATTGTGTAACCCTTCATGTGACTGTTCTTTCTGTTATTCTCTAGATCAAAGACACGTGGCACCAGGTATACAGAAGACATTTCCTGAAAACTGCTCTTGGTCACTGTAATCTTTGCAGAAGGGGCTTCTATTACTATCAGAGGCACTTTATAGACTCCGAGGTAAGAGTTTGCTTTAAACTATATTCATCTGTGTGTAATTTCTGCTCCGTTACTGCCCAGGCTGGCCACATTATGCTTTAGTCTGGTCCCATTTATGGATGTAAATCTGCAATGAGGACGAGTACACGGAACTATTTATGTCCACAATTTCTAGGATTCATCCAATAAATTCAGCATCCCCTGAGAACGTATCTTTAGGTATTCCGAGTTTGTGGCATATCTCTAAGAACCCGCACAAATCAGATCCTGCACAAATGTAGTTTTCAGTTTTACCAAACCTTTTGATACACTTATAATAATAATCTTTATTTCTATATAGCGCTAACATATTCCGCAGCGCTTTACAGTTTGCACAGATCATCATCGCTGTCCCCGATGGGGCTCACAATCTAAATTCCCTATCAGTATGTCTTTGGAATGTGGGAGGAAACCGGAGAACCCGGAGGAAACCCACGCAAACACGGAGAGAACATACAAACTCTTTGCAGATGTTGTCCTGGGTGGGATTAGAACCCAGGACCCCAGCGCTGCAAGGCTGCAGTGCTAACCACTGCGCGACCGTGCTGCCCATTTTCTGCATTCCGTGACAGGAGTAACACCTTAAGTCTCCAGATTGTGGTATTGTAGATGAGACCCACATTGGTCACACATTGGTGGCATACTCTACTATTCTGCCATGTAGCAAAGTTTCATCACTTTTTAGACACGTGACCAGGTTTTATCTCCACAGTAATTGCTATCTATGCTCTTCCGGCAAGTGTTCGCAGTTCAGTGACCACCTTGTGTCAGCTACTTTAAATTCTCCCATTACATACATACCGTATATACTCGAGTATAAGCCGACCCGAGTATAAGCCGACCCCCCTAATTTTGCCACAAAAAAACTGGGAAAACTTATTGACTCGAGTATAAGCCTAGGGTGGAAAATGCAGCAGCTACCGGTGAATTTCAAAAATAAAAATAGATGCTCCATACCGTTCATTATGGCCCCATAGCTGTGCCATATAGTGCTCTGCACCGTTCATTATTGCCCCATAGCTGTACCATAGAAAGCTGTGCCATATAGTGCTCTGCACCGTTCATTATTGCCCCATAGCTGTGCCATATAGTGCTCTGCACCGTTCATTATTGCCCCATAGCTGTGCCATATAGTGCTCTGCACCGTTCATTATTGCCCCATAGCTGTGCCATATAGTGCTCTACACCGTTCATTATTGCCCCATAGCTGTGCCATATAGTGCTCTGCACCGTTCATTATTGCCCCATAGATGTACCATAGAAAGCTGTGCAATTGCTGCTGCTGCTGCAATAAAAAAAAAAATGACATACTCACCTCTCTTGCTTGCAGCTCCTCAGCGTCCCGTCCCGGCGTCTTTCTGCACTGACTGATCAGGCAGAGGGCGGCGCGCACACTATATTCGTCATCGCGCCCTCTGACCTGCACAGTCAGTGCGGAGAGACGCCGGGAAGATGGAGCGGCGCCCGGCGTGTGGAACGCGGACAGGTGAATATGTAATACTTACCTGCTCCCGGCGTCCCGCTCCTTCCCCCGGACATCTGGTCTTCGGTGCCGCAGCCTCTTCCTCTATCAGCGGTCACCGTTACCGCTCATTAGAGAAATGAATATGCGGCTCCACCCCTATGGGAGTGGAATCCATATTCATTTCTCTAATGAGCGGTCCCACGTGACCGCTGAACAGGGGAAGAGCTGCGGCACCCGGAGACCGTGAGACTGCAGGGACAGCGCCAGGAGCCCCGGAAGCAAGTAAGTATGCCTCAGCGCCCTCTCCCCCTCACCCGCCGACCCTGCCGCCGACCGTGACTCGAGTATAAGCCGAGAGGGGCACTTTCAGCCCAAAAATTTGGGCTGAAAATCTCGGCTTATACTCGACTATATACGGTACATTGTTTTTAGGAATGCACCCAAAAATATTGACTAAAAATGTACTGGCACACAGAAAAATGAGGTACATGGCCTTGAAAATAAAACATTTGAGCTTGCAGAGTGCAATACAAGTAAAGCTGTTCCAAAAACATTTACCGCATATACTCGAGTATAAGCTGAGATTTTCAGCCCACTTTTTGGGACTGAAAGTTACCCTCTCGGCTTATACTCGAGTCATACCCAGGGGTCGGCAGGGGAGGGGGAGCGGAGCTGTGTAATAATACTCATCTGCTCCTGGCGCGGTCCCTGCACATCTGTTCCCCGGCGCCGGCAGCTTCTTCCTGTAGTGAGCGGTCACATGGTACCGCTCATTACAGTAATGAATATAGACCCGACTCCACTCCCATAGGGTGGAGCCGCATATTCATTACTGTAATGAGCGGTACCATGTGACCTCTCACTAAAGGAAGAAGCTGCCGGCTTCGGGGAACAGACGTGCAGGGACCGCACCAGGAGCAGGCGAGTATAACGCAGTGCAGTATATTCAACTCCCCGTTCCACCGTCGGCGCCGCTGAGTCTTCCGCATCCTCTGCAGTGACGCTCAGGTCAGAGGGCGTGGTGACGAGATTAGTGCGCGCCGCCCTCTGCCTGAACGTCAGTGCAGAGGACAGGGAAGACACAGCGGCGCCGACAGTGGAAGAGGGAGCAGGTGAAAATAGTAAGTGCCGGGGGCCTGAGAGGTGAGTATGTAATTTTTTATTTTTTCATCGCAGCAACAGCATATGGGGCAATTATCTGTATGGAGCATCTTATGGGGCCATGTGCAGCATTATATGGGGGCAAATATCTGTATGGGGCCATGTGAAGTATTATATGGGGCAAATATCTGTATGGGGCCAGGTGCAGCATTATATGGGGCAAATATCTGTATGGAGCATCTTATGGGGCTATGTGCAGCATTATATGGGGTAAATTTCTGTATGGAGCATCTTATGGGGCCATGTGCAGCATTATATGGGGCAAATACCTGTATGGGGCCATGTGAAGTATTATATGGGGCAAATATCTGTATGGGGCCATGTGCAGCATTATATGGGGCAAATATCTGTATGGAGCATCTTATGGGGCCATAATCAGCATTTTTGCAGCATTATACCAGGCAAATGTGTCTATGGAGCATCTTATGGGGCCATAATCAACATTTGTGCAGCATTATATGGGGCATATTTTAATATGGAGCATCTTATGGAGTCCATCATAAACTGTATGGAGCATTATAAGGATCTCCTGATTCAATATGGATATTCAAAAACACTTAACCTACTGATGTCTCAATTAATTTTACTTTTATTGGTACCTATTTTTATTTTTGAAATTTATTTTAAAAATTAGGGGGGTCGGCTTATACTCGAGTATATACGGTAATTTAAAAAAAGGCTGAAGAAAATGCTTTCCTTTGTGTGCAGTCCTTTCCATTATACATAGGTGGCGCCAGTGTTCTATTGCTACGCTGTAGTAACTAACTAACTTTATGCGATGACATACAGAATACATAGTGAGCATATAGATTTTATTTAATGTGCTGCAAACCACTGAGTATTTTTCATGGTGATATCTATCAATATTCTAGCTGGAGTGCAATGATGTTGTTCTATTCTGGAGAATACAGCGGATGTTGGGAATTACAGCAAACACTTTGAGGCAACAGCTAACAAATTCAGAAGGTATGCATTCAGACCTCACACAAATCGTCTGTCTTACAATTGTTGATATTTTTAAAGGTAACCGGTCATGTGATTCATGGAGAGTATTATATAGACCTTCAAAAAGTAATCTACAGTAGTTGCCAAAAGTTTTAAGACTGACACAAATTTTGGTTTTCGCAAAGTTTGGTGCTTCAGTTTTCATAGTGGCAATTTGCATTAATTGTAGTTTATGAAGAAGGATCAAATAAATTGCAAAGTTATTCCTTGCCATAAAAATTAACTTAATGACAAAAAAAAAACATTTCCACCGAGTGATCTTTTTGTTAGCTCAGGAGAAAGTGTTAGTCAGGACAAGGCAGCTGATGTCACTCTGTCATGCTGACTGAATTAGAAGAGCAGACCAGTTGCTTTCTAGGAATTACAGTATCTGGGACCTTTTTTTCCCTACAGGGCTAAGAACTTACAGGCAAGTAGTTGCAATCTACCTGGCTGTTCAGCCCGTCGCTGATCTCTGCCGTCTGAGTGGTCACGGACCGTTTCTGCCAGTGATTTTGGTGCTTCGTTTGACCTCACATCAACAGAGCAGCTCTTCCTAATTGAGCCTGATCTGTCGGCGCAACATCACTGTGTATGTCATGCTAATTGACGGTCAGCTCCACGCAGTTAGCGCTGGACAGAACATGCAGGTAGTTAGCAACTACATGCCTGTTAGCCCTATAGGGAAAAATAAGCAAATTCAGTGATAACCCCTTTGAAGGCAGTCAGTCAGCAATCTACATGGGCATGCAGGTCATAGAAACTTGAATAAAATAATACCTTGATATCTCTGATCCAATGTCTTCTTCCAGAGAAATCCACATATTTCTTATATAAATGAGCTGTTAAGATCTATGGGCAGGGTAAAAATCTCCCTGAGAATCTACAACCAGAGGTTATTGTCAATGAAATGGGGTGATACCAGTGTGAGCCAAGTAATAACTGACACTTTGCCTCATAATCACACACAGATCTGCAGTGAGACCTGTGCTAACACAGTACAGCAAAAGTGAACGTTGTCTCATTACAAACCTTAGCAGGCGCGTATGTCCTCTTAGTGATTTCAGCTCTGCTGCAGAGCAGTGCCTGAACATAACCAACATAGTACAGCAGAGTTTAACCTTGTCTCATTACAAACTCATTTGCATTGATGTCAGCTCTGTTGTCCTGCCCCTCCCCCCACACTAGCTCCCTGTGAGATAAAAGCCTGCAATGCAGACTTGTTAGTACAATAAAAGTGAATTTTGTCTCATTAGTCTTGGCTCTGCTGTACTGTTACACAGCTCTACAGATAGATTAGAAGTATCAGTCATTACATGTATCACAGTTCACGCCCCCTTTATCTGAAATGAGCTGTGGAGGTCTTAGGGAGGTCTGTCTGTACGGAGTGCAGGGAAACTGCAGCTGACATTGCAGTTCTCTCTGAGCTCCATGACCCTTACAAACAGCTGATCAGCAGGGTTGACGAAAGTCTGACTCCCACAAATTAGATATTGATAACCTGTCCCAAGGCTTTTTTCAGACCTCTGGGAAAGACGCACGCTTACTATCCATGTTGTTATGTGTAGAACATGTAGCCATTATAGACTACGAGGCTGTTAAAATGCCGAGTAGCCTGCAATAAAAAACTAAGATGTCCTTTTTTGATCATAGTCGTGGATCAGACTCTCCAATCCAAATGAATAAGTCTGGGGAAAACGCAGACGGCACCCTGATGGCATTCTTGTTGGGTGCATCCTAGTGCTGTCAGTTTTTCAGTAAATGTTTTCTAGAAGTGTGATTACCCTCCCATCAGTTATATGATGAATATACATCCGGTTTTTGTAAGAAAAATTACTGATGTAAGAACGAGACCTAAGGAGTTTTCTGACCTTGAAAATACTTTGCATATTGTCTCCTTAGTATTAACCAGTGGTTGTATCTCCTTCAAACAGTAAGACGTTTAGAGAAGAATGTAAAAGAGGTCTTGGAAGACTTTGCTGAATCCAATGACAGAAAAGTTAACCTGCTGACAGGAAAAAGGGTCCAACTCGCCGAAGATCTTAGTAAGTTTTAGATTTTACTTTTGTGTATTTCCCCTTCACATAATGCACAGTTGCCGAGTTTGCAGACAAAACCGCGCTAATGTCGTGAACCGCACTACTGTCCTAGATCCAGTGGGACCAATCCCACACTGGAGGACATGTCCTGCTGTCTTGGCAGCTCAGGGTTATGTCCCTACTTCAGCTCCTCAGCGCAGGCTCAGATGGTACTTTGGTGGTTCAGTTCCTCCTTCCCTTACACAGGACCATGTGGTAGGAGCTGCCTCTGTATTTGTTCTGTACATTTATTGATTAACTCTCGATTTTACATGTCTGGTCCTCCTCGGGATTCAAACTTTTATAGGATAGGCGGCAGCCTTAGCTGTGAGCCACAGACTCTGTTGCCAAAGATATAAGCGTTTTAGAAGTGTCCTAATATACAGTACTGTCTCTATGTACCAGTACAGTGTGCCTATAAAGAAGAACAGCATGTAGACAGAGAAACCACTTCCCTACTATAGGGACTACAGCCCATGGGTTTATTGCTGTACAGTGTGCCTATAAAGAAGAACAGCATGTAGACAGAGAAACCACTTCCCTACTATAGGGACTACAGCCCATGGGTTTATTGCTGTACAGTGTGCCTATAAAGAAGAACAGCATGTAGACGGAGAAACACCTTCCCTACTATAGGGACTACAGCCCGTGGGTTTATTGCTGTACAGTGTGCCTATAAAGAACAGCATGTAGACGGAGAAACACCTTCCCTACTATAGGGACTACAGCCCGTGGGTTTATTGCTGTACAGTGTGCCTATAAAGAAGAACAGCATGTAGACGGAGAAACACCTTCCCTACTATAGGGACTACAGCCCGTGGGTTTATTGCTGTACAGTGTGCCTATAAAGAAGAACAGCATGTAGACGGAGAAACACCTTCCCTACTATAGGGACTACAGCCCGTGGGTTTATTGCTGTACAGTGTGCCTATAAAGAAGAACAGCATGTAGACGGAGAAACACTTTCCCTACTATAGGGACTACAGCCCGTGGGTTTATTGCTGTATTTGTTTTTACAGTATTCATTCATGACTTTCTAATATTTCTTTGTGGGTAGGGAAGGATGAAATGCTAAAGGGTGTGGCCTATACATTTTCTGCATATTTTATGTTTAAAATGCAGGGAGCTCATGAGGCAGACTCGTGGTTGTCATCATAGAGCTAGTTTCAAGAAACGCTATTAAAGGGAACCTGTCATGAATCGCAGGCCGATTGCAGCCAGTAATTTTATTTTGTTGATGCGCTCCAGCATTTATGAGAAAATATAGTTGAGATTAGCTGCAGATGATTGAGAGGTATCTCACTGTGACGTTGCCATTCATGCTGCCCACGGTTTGGGCAGTGTGAATCACTTGACAGATTCCCTTTAAGTAGAAAAGAGCAAATTGTTTAACAGGACCCTGGCTATATCCGTATTTTGGGTTGCTTCAACAAATAAATATGTACAGTTTTCACATCCGAGTGCCAAGTTTACTTTACATACTTAAAGGGATACAATCCTACTAAGGCACCTAATACAGGTGTGCCGTGCTCTATATATATTGGGCGTTTACTCTAATCATATTCATAAGGCTGTTTTAACCTGACTGAGGCTAAAAGTGACTTATTGATCTCCTTGAGGCCAGAATACCTAGCGTTCTACAATCCCATACCATGGATGGCATGGACTGCCTAACCTCACGCTATCCACAGTGCACATGCCCTCTGTGCACATGCCCTCTGTGCACATGCCCTCTGTGCACATGCCCTCTGTGCACATGCCCTCTGTGCACATGCCCTCTGTGCACATGCCCTCTGTGCACATGCCCTCTGTGCACATGCCCTCTGTGCACATGCCCTCTGTGCACATGCCCTCTGTGCACATGCCCTCTGTGCACATGCCCTCTGTGCACATGCCTGGTGTAGAATTGCTTTCTTTATATTTGTCTGACAATACGAGGCAATGTGCTGTGAATAAATCCTCATGGTACGGTCTTCTCCAATATGGTCCAGTACTTGGCATCACTGCATGGTTTTGTGACTCATTGGCTAGACTGTGATCACTTGGGGAAGTCCAGCAACATGATTCCTCTTCTGAGCTATCTAGAAGTCAGTGGGGCAGGTTTTAGCTGCTTGTTCAGCCATGACATGTCACAATATTAACGATGGTGAGAAAGGCTCCTACGTTTTGGAAGTGCAGACTGGCAGTGATTACACAATGTAGAATGGACGTCCTCACTTGTCCTGACATGTCTGCCATGTGTTGAACTCCTTGCTGATAGTAATTAGGGTTGCTATGTTACATTCATGAGTCTTTTAGTGTAAATTCATTACTGATGTCTGTTGTCACGTCCTTTCAGATGCAGCATTGTTTTCTTCATCCCCAGCAGGCTATTATTTGTCCTCAGCTAAAAATATATTGGTTGCAGTAGTTTCCTGTTCCTGCGGTGTTCATGCTGTGTGTGGGTCGTGTAGTATGTCTGCACGGTACATGTAGTACTTACGTAATGTCTGTGATCTATGTAATAATTGTATGTTCAGGATCTCTGTGGTGTCTCCATAGTATAAGTCATGCTGTGTGTGGTATCCATGATCACTACGTGGGGGATGCTGCTGTTGGTAGGTGACGTGCATAGTCTCGTATAGGTATGGGAAAATAGTGCAATGCTTGTGCATAAATAGGAACCCATGTTCACCTATATGTTGGAATTACCCTGTAGCATTACATTGCACGCAGCCACCTCTATGCAGAACCCCTTTATTGGACTAGTACCTATAAAGTAGATGGTGTTATGTCGTTAGGCATCATTTACCAAACCGAGGGAATGTGTTAGTGTTCTGACATAGGCACCGTATTCATTCTTCATATGTGGATGCAACTATACGCCTTTCTGCCCAATGCAGCAGGTCTGATATACTTTCATGTATGCAATGTCCCCAGAGGTATTCCCTGTCTCATGACATGTTCTTGTTTGTATGTTTTTAATGTATTTTTATTGGAGCATAGATCTCTTCTTCTTTGACTGTTTAAGGAATTCACAGAACCCAATCATATACATTTGTCATTTTAAGTACAGTCTCCAAGAAAAGTGTACAGTGAATTTTGCTGAGACTCAATCTTTGACGATAAAAATTAGGACTTGTTCATACTCTGCGTTTTTTGTTTTTTTTAAATTCGTTTATTGGCATCAAAATAGTAGTGTTACAAACATTTTACATCCAAGGATGTCAAGTATAAAATGTAATACATACAAAGTGCGTATTATTAAGCTTGATATAAAATGCAGCTGTCATCCATAGCCAGAGTTATATTATGGTTATTAAAGCTGTTAAATCAATAGTAACACATGAAATTATGTAAATAGAAAAAACTGAAAAAAAAAAACCCCAAAACACTTGAGTTAGAACTGTATCTACGCTAACAACTAACTCGCCGCCGCACTTCACAACCGACCTCCACGCGACACCCCCACTCCACAACAAATCTATAGAGTGAGATGGGAAGAATTCCACCTACCCCAGATTTTTTCAAATTTGCCCGGGCACCCTCTGTTCTGATATAACGTGCGTTCATATGGAATGATTGAGTTAACCAGTTCAATCCAAGTTCCCTTAGTTGGACCTGTACTCCCCATCCACCTCAAAGCCAGTACCTTCCGTGCCATAAAGAGCGTCTCACGTAAAAAAATATCAATGTAGTGATCCCAAGTCTCCTCCTCCCATACTCCAAATATACAAAATAATGGGTCAAGGGGAACTGGAATTGATAGCAGTGATGCAAGTAATGATGTCACCTCCCTCCAGTATTGAAGAATGACAGGACAACTCCATATCATGTGAATGAAGTCTGCATCTAAGGAGTGACACCGCATACACTCTGATGTTTGAAATCGACCCATTTTAAAGAGCCGTATCGGAGTTAGATACGATTGATGTATTATGTATAGTTGAGTCATCCTGTTGTTAACCGAAGGGGAAACTTTAATTGGGGATTCAAGAATGTCTTCCCATTCCACCCCCAGCATATTAGAAAGAAGTCCCTCCCATTTCCCCTTAACCGAGTTAACAGTGGACGCATCACCCGAGGATAGCATATATGTATATAGAGAGGAGATAAGACCTTGGGGACCCTGCGATTTAAGAATAGAATTCCTATCAAGGGAAGAGAGGATATAGCACGACCTGCGCCCGCCTGTCTCATATATGATTGTACGGCTGACCTTAGCTGTAAATATCGAAAGAACTGGGGTCTCTGTATACCATGTTTGATTTGTAATTGTTCAAAAGATATGAAGACCCCCCCATCATACAAATCGCCCAATGAGAAGACACCATGCCCGATCCAAAAGTCAGTGGATGGATGATTCAACAAAGTTGAGAAATAGCCATTTTTCCACAGGGGCATCTCAGCCACAACATCCGTGAATCCCACAATTTTTTTAATTTGCCTCCAAACCGACCTCGCCAGACGAAGCAAAGGAAGAATCCGAGGGATATTAATTTTCTCCAATTCTAGAAAATTCAATGGACAGTCTGTTTGAGTCGTATGAAGAAGATGACTTTCAGAGTTAGGAAGGCAATTATTGGGCATCCATTTATTAAGAGCTTTAACCTGTCTAGCCAAATAATATAAATAAAAATCTGGCAACGCCGCCCCACCCCCCTTTTTTGGTCTCTGCAGCGTAGATAGTTTAAGTTTGGGCCTAGATTTCCCCCATATGAAAGAAGTAATTTGAGAATTCAAACTTGTAAAGAAGGATGTAGGAATTAACACAGCGCTATGTTGAAGGCAGTAACTGAGTTTGGGGAGCAATATCATCTTAATTAAGTTGATGCGGCCTGCTACAGATAACGGAAGTTTGCTCCAAGTTGTAAATTTAAATTTAACTAATTCTGACAACGGGAGTATGTTAAGTTGTAAATCAGATCTACTGCCCTGAGAGATGTATATGCCCAAGTATTTAAAACTGGATACAATAGGAAGGGAGGAAAGAGTCCCCAGGCCGGGCGACGGAATATGGGAGAGAGGCATCAACGCTGATTTGTCCCAGTTTATATATAGGCCCGAATGTCTGCTAAATTTATCTATAGTGTCTATTACCCGCGGTAGTGTTACCTCCACCTCATCCATAAATATCACCATATCGTCAGCGTATAAACCAATAGTGTCCACCCGATTAGCTATATTTATACCTTTAATATCAACAGAAGACCTTATGCGTATCGCCAAGGCCTCTATCGCAAGGGCGAAGAGGGCCGGGGACAGAGGGTACCCCTGTCGGGTCCCTCTATATAAGAAGAAAGATTTAGAGATGGAGCCGTTAACAATTATACGGGCCTTGGGTTTCATATACAATAGACCCACCCACTTCAAAAAATTTTTCCCCGAAGCCATATTTTTTCAAACATGCTGAAAGGAAGGGCCATTCAAGGGAGTCAAAGGCTTTGGCCGCATCCAGCGATGCCAATGCCGAGGAGTTATCTGGTACCAATGAACTATACTGGACTACTGACTGGACCCGTCTAATGTTGATAGAGGTATTTTTGCCCGGCATAAAACCCGTTTGGTCTGGATGTATAAGGTCGAGTATAATCGAATTTAACCTTGTAGCTAGAATTTTAGTAAAAATTTTATAATCTACATTTACTAGTGAGATAGGTCGGTATGATCCACACTCCAATGAGTCTTTCCCCTCCTTTTTAAGTAAAATAATATTTGCCTCATAGAATGTGTCAGGCATAGATCCCCTCTCACACATCCCCCGAAACACCTTCAACAAGAGCGGTGCCAGAATATCGTGATACTTCCTGTAAAGTTCAATGGGAAACCCATCTGGACCAGGGGCCTTCCCAGAGGCCATATCCGTCAAAGCATTTTCAACCTCCTCCAAAGTAAACTCCGCGTCCATAAAGGCTCGCTGAGCTGGGGTCAATAGGGGAAATGTTACATCTGATAAATAATCCAGGTTCTCAGGGATATCAAAGTCACATTTAGATGTATATAGCGACTTATAATAATCCTGAAAGCAACGAAGTATCTCCTCATTCGAGGACACTAATGACCCATCTGGTGTTCGAATCTGTAGTATAGTATTGGAGACATTATGTTGGCGCACCAAGAAGGCCAAAAATTTGCTAGCTTGGTTTCCCAATTCAAAATAGGATTGGCGAGTAAAAAATAGTTTACGTTTAGATTTAGTGTCTTTATGCTGAACATATAGCCTCTGGGATGTTAGCCATTCAAGTCTATTACTATTAGTTGGGTCAGATATATATGCAGATTCCGAGTCTTTAAGTCGATGCTCCACCTCGTCATCTTCCCGCGTGGTCATCCTTTTAACATAAGATATTGTAGAGGATAGACACCCCCTTAGATATGCCTTAAGGGCATCCCAAAATATGTTAGTATTCTGAGGTTCTGCGTGGGATAAAATGAAACCCTTCAGTTGGTCTACGGTTCTGTCATTGGAATCTATCAACTTGAGCCAAAATGGATTCAACTTCCACACTATGCCGCCATTTGATTGCCCAAATTTGAGTTTAAGAACAACCGGGCTGTGGTCAGATATTCCTCTATTGCCATGCTCAACACTATCCACCCATGTTGCCAACCCCTCAGATCCAAATATATAATCTAGGCGGGAGAGGGATCGTCTGGTAGATGAATGGCAGGTATAGCCTTTTTCCCCTGGGTGGCGCACTCTCCATAGATCCATCCAACCACTACCCTCCATGAATGAAGCTAACTGGGATGTAGTCTGAGAGAAGGACTCCCCCACCATATCGTCGCCCAATCTCAGCCTATCCAAGCGGTTATCCATGACCAGATAAAAATCCCCCATGCAGATGACATTCGCATCTGGAAAGCTTAAGGCAAAGCTCATCGCCATCCGAAGTATTGATAAATTAGCTGGTGGAGGGTTATAAACACATAATATAACATATTCACGAGAGTTAATTAGCGCATTCACAAATACAAACCGACCTTCAGGATCCCTCCTAGCCTCCCTCATCTCCCATCTAACGTCTCTGTGAATTAACAGAGAGACCCCCCTTGAGTAGCTGGTGTGAAATGAGTGTATGGACCATTGCACCCATGGTTTCTGTACACATCGGGCCGTGTCTCTAGTCAAATGTGTCTCGACTAGTGCTACAATGTGTGGGTGGTAGCGCTTGATCTGTGAGAAAACCTTAATCTTTTTCCGGGGAGACTTGATACCCCGTACATTCCAGGTCATGTAGATTATTTCAGACCCCATACTCACTCACTACCACATGGTAAACAATAATTGTCCAGGCAGAGTTTAGGGATAGCACACAGAGGCCAAGAGATCCGTCGGCGGCGAGCTTACCTACAAAACAGATAGAACAAACATAGAAAGAAAAACAAACTAAAAACCATACAATGTAGGAGCGTAATCCCATGCTTCTGTTATCAGATGAAAACGGGGATACCCTCGCTAAGTTAAGCGTTCGGTATTGTTGGTAAATTAGGCACCCACAGGGAAAGCTTCATTATATAATCATCCACCCAAATGTATTAGGATGTCTTTATACTGGACCCCCCGTGGACCCGCAACCACTCAGCCGCTTCCTCCAGATCAGTGAAGAATATAGAGGAACCTTCATGAACGACTCGCAAGCGGGCAGGATAAAGCATGGAGTATACGACGTTCCGATCTCTGAGTTGTTTCTTAATTTCCAGGAAGCGTTCTCGCTGCTTCTGAAGCTCCATGGAGAAGTCTGGAAAAATCGAAATTGTGGCGTTGTGGAACTTGATAGGGCTCTTTTGCCGTGCCAGGCGTAGAATCTACAATTAAGAATGCGTGCCAGGAAAGGTCTCGGAGGGGCTCCAGGGGGGAGGGGCTTCGTGGGGACTCTATGGGCCCTCTCCACAGAAAAGGTTGAGGAGAATTCACCTTCCAAAGAAGTTTTAAGCCAGTTCTCCAGGAATTCCTCAGGTCGTTGACCCTCCGAGCGTTCCGGTAGACCAATACGAATATTGTTCCGACGCAGCCTGTTCTCCAAGTCATCCGCTTTTTGTTTCCAGGCATTAATGGAACCTGCCACCTTTGTCAGTTTAGCCTCCATGGGCGTAATAGTATCTTCTATCTGTGACACTCTTGTTTCCACCTCCGCAATGCGTCCTCCCATGGTTTGCATATCTAGTCTCAGACGGCCCACCTCAGTATGTACATATTCTATCTTTTCAGTCAAAGAGGATCTGGTTAAGGAGATGGCCTGCTTTAGTTGCTCAGAGGCTTGTTTAAGAGTTAACTCCTCCTGTTCCCCCTCCTCATTACTATCAGAAGATCGACCTTTACGCTGAACCTGCGCGGGGGTATTTCTGAGGGTCCGCCCACTATCCGAATGGTCCTCTCTGGCAAATTTTTTCAATTTATCAGCCGTTCCTTATCCTTTGGAGTGCTGCATCTTTGATAGAGAGAGGCAGCAGAGTAGTCGAGATTGTAGTTTGGAGTGGTGCCAAGTACCAGTCACAAGTAATTAGCAGAGCCGGCAAAGATTGTTTATGTGGTGTTATGAGGCACCCACAGGCATATATAGAGTGCTTATAGTTACAGGTGCAGCAGCTCTTAGAACTCAGCAAAGTCTGTGTACCTGGGGGTTAAGACCACAGCAGCGGCAGAGGCAGCAGGGGGAGGGGTGCCAGACCCTCCAAATCACATGCACTGGCAGGATAGGTATCTTTAAGGGAACGCGGGGCCCAATTTTCCAGGGCGCTCACCGTTCGTTCCCTGATATACTGCAGGATATGAGTTCACCCTCCAGACAGCGCTGCAGATATATGCACAGCGTCACGTCCCCTCTCACTGGAGCGCGCGCTTTGTACTGACCGCCACCACACCGGCACCGCCGTCCTCAGCTCCCCAGTTCCAGCGCACCCGGTTTCAATCGCCGGCTCCGCAGTCCTTCAGAGGCCTCCAAGGTTCAGGGGGGAAGTCCCGGGGATAATAAGAGCCGGCGCCGCACTATGTTTCTTCACAGCGCGCTCACAAGATGGCCGCCGTCACACACCAGGCTCCTGCTCCGGCGGGCTCCGCCGGGTCTCCGCTCTCCTCCAGACCCCGCAACACCCTCCACAGCAGCCTTGCACCTTCCAGGACCCAGGGGGGCCACAAATAGTAAGTAGTCCACAGTATAAGGGGGATTTGAGCGGCAGGATAGTATCAGGATTATGGGAGCTCTCCCAGGGCACGTCTTCTCGCTCCAGCTACATAGCCACGCCCCATACTCTGCATTTTTGATGTTTGTTTTCAGGTTTTTATTTCTTTATCTTTTTAAACACTGCCCTTTACAGTGCTGGCAGGGTGCCGGGACTGCCCTTTACAGGGCTGGCAGGGTGCCGGGACTGCCCTTTACGGGGCCGGCAGGGGGCCGGGACTGCCCTTTACGGGGCCAGCAGGGGGCCGGGACTGCCCTTTACAGGGCCGGCAGTTTTTGCTGCGGGTTTTCCAGTTTTTAGAAACGCTGTAGTTTACAGCACCAGCAAAGTGAAAGAGACTTCTGAAATGTCATGCATCTGCTGCTTATTTTTTCCTTGCAGATTTGAACAGTCATCGTGTTTTTTTCAGATGTGCAGCATGTCCATTCTTTCAGTGTTATTTTGCCGCATTTTTCACCTATTTTAATGATTACTTAACATAATGCAAGTAAGGCCATGTTCACACGTTGCGGTTTTTACTGTGGATGCGCAGCGTTTTTGACGCTGCGGATCTGCAGCAGTTTTCCATGCAGTGTACAGTACCATGTAAACCTATGGAAAATAAAAACCGCTGTGCACATGCTGCGGAAAAAACCGCGCGGAAACGCAGCAGTTTATTTTCCGCAGCATGTCAATTCTTTGTGCGGATTCCGCAGCGGTTTTACACCTGCTCCATAATAGAAAACCGCAGGTGTAAAACCGCAGTAGAATCCGCACAAAAATCGTGTTAAATCCGCAGGAAAAACGCAGTGTGTTTGCCCTGCGGATTTATCAAATTCAGTGCGGAAAAATCCGCACACCATTCCGCAGCATGTGCACATAGCCAGCCATAGCAGCGTTTTTTAGTGCAGTAAAATGTGCTTCCATTACTCAACGCGCGCACGTACCCCAACAGTGTGTCAGGTTTGTGTGCCTACTTAAATTCAATTCTTCTAGGAAGCAGATTTTTAAAGGGGTTTTCAAAGTCCATTGATAAATGTGAGCTTACTGTGGGCCCCACAGATCACTAGGGGCCCTCTGCACTTCATGACCACTGTGAGGAGGGCTTTGCATGTAATGATGTCAGAGTATGCGCCAGGCTCTAGCACTCTTCTGGGGACTTGGCGGAAACAGTGACCTGTCAGCTCCATAGACAAGATTTACTGCTACTTCGTTCCCACTGCGCAGAAGAATGAGGGGCTCAGCCTCCTCCACAGGAATTGGTGGGACCCTTTGACTTAGTCCTAATAGATGATAAATGTCCATTGTGGGATAACCCTTTAAGGTCTGCTCCATGGAAGCTGATGCGGTGCCCTTGCAAAAAAAGGCACTGCACAGTGATTTCCTAGCCATCTATGTGGTGGGACTAGCGACCAAACCTTTGGCATGTATCCTGTGGAGCAGTTGTAAATGGTGATTAATGTGAGCTGAGCCTAAGTGCCCTTAGTGCTCTGTATACCTTGTTTATACACTTGGTCCAGGTTGTGTGGGGTTAACAGGAGTCAAGCAAACCATGTTGGATGTTCATTTCAGAAGTCACTTGAGATGAAAATGTAGACCTGATACCAGCCACTGGCCTATGGATACCAATCACTCTGTGGAGGGATGGCTTTGAAGCTGCAGAAGTGTGAGCTCGGTGCTGTGAGCAGACGGCGGGCCTGAGCACCGCCAGGATCTGTTTCACTGCTATATTAAGAAAGTGGCAGCACTTTCGCCAGAGGCATTCCCCGGCTTGGAGAGTTGAAAAGGAGGAATGTTTGTGGTTTGGGTTGTTTAATATCATACAGGCAGGAAATCCTAGAGCAGATACTCTTCATGTCCTACAAGCTGCAGGGGAGAAATGTGAAGAATTAGTTTTCCATAAACCACGGCTTTGATTAGGCACAGACACAGTGATACAGTCTTCTATTATAAGATGGGGGTAATTGCATGCTATTTCATGTAGCTCTTTTTATGTGCAGACAGGTTATTAACCCCTTTCACTCATACAAGTCCTTTTACTGCAAAATTCATGAGGGCTTGGCGTTTTACTAGAGTTGAGCGAGCACTAAAATGCTCGGCTGCTCGTTGCTCGAACAGAGCAATTCCTAATACTCACATGCTCGTTTCCAGTAACGAGTATAATGGGAGTCAGTGGGAAAACCAAGCCTTTTTCTGGCAGACCCTACAAAGAGGTCTGGGGGGCAGTGAAAATGTTCAAATAGATGGAAAAAGTACTGAATGGAAGGAGAACAGCATGGGGAAATACCCCTGGAAGTATCTGACTCCCAGATTGCTGCTGAGAGCAATGGTGTCACATTTCTACTCTACAGTGTGTCCGTAAAGTCATGGTGCACTTATAGTTTACATTTTGTAGTTTACATTTTGGCACCCTTTCTCTGGCCCAATCATATCAGATGTGTTCATGAGGAGAGATAACAAGAACCAATCAAACAACACAAACCCATTTAAGCTGTTGCTGAGACCCCAGTCAGATTAACCCCTGATAAACTGAACTCTGATTAATACAGTGCCAGGTCTGTGACATCCTCATGCCTATGTTGAGTATGAACGTAACACCCCTAAAGTGATCTTGTGGTGTGGCCTGATGCATGATAAGGTGATAGGTATGAAACTGGTAGAGTTATTCTTTTATTTGGAGCAGATTTCACATTTCTATCGTTTTTTGTTGCTTTCCGGTGACTGATGAAAAGTGCACCATGACTTTACGGACACATTGTACTTCAAGAAGTAACAATAAAACATTCCAAACCAACGACAAATTGCATTTTACAGGAAAAAAAAATGTTAAGAAACATTTTTTCCTGTATAATGACTTGTATTTAAGGCAAAATTTAAGAATGATTTAAAAAATATATATATAATTTAAGTAAACAATTTTTTTTAAATTAAAAAACAGGAAATTTGTGTAATTTATTAAGGAAGCAAGAACTGCCAAAATAAGGGACTCTGATAACCCTGTATTAGACTTAAAGTAGGACCTCGTACACATTCTGTTCAAATTGTCATGTGTTGGTAATCCTAGACTCATAAAGGCTATGCACTTTTAAGGGTTATATACCAAGGAAATATACTCCAAACCACAGAATAGTCTATGGATGAGCAATATAATACCGATAAGAGGATTTGCACACGTTGAGTAAATTTTCTGCATCTCCTGGCTGGAAAAACGCACGTTTTTGCCGTGTTTTTGGTGCATTTTTGTTTTTGATTGATTTGAGTGAATTAAGTGGTAAAAAAAACGCAGGGCAAAAACACACAGAGAATTGACATGCTGCAGATTATTTTCTGCACCAAATCTGCAAGTCAAAAATACTGACCATGTGCATAACACTTCAGGGTTCTCATTCACTTTGCTGCAATCATGTTTTGTCATAATTCTGTGCAGAAACATACACAACAAAAGCACACCAAATCTGCAACATGTGCACACAGCCTAACATTTTGTACAAGTTTTTTGAGGGTTCTATACCAAGGCAATTTATTCCGGCCATACAATATAGCAATATATTGAATGAGCAAAATAATATTGATAAAATAACAAGTTTATTGAGTGTTATATACCAACAAAATGTACCCAAGAACACCTAATACTGTGTGGCTGAGAAATGTAACCCAGCAGAATATTTAAATGTGTTTTTTAGTGTTATATATCGCAACATTTTTTACATACCATTGTAATACAACATTACCAGTGTTAAGGTACCGTCACACTAAGCGACTCTGCAGCGATACAGACAACGATGCCGATCGCTGCAGCGTCGCTGTTTGGTCGCTGGAGAGCTGTCACACAGACCGCTCTCCAACGACCAACGATGCCGAGGTCCCTGGGTAACCAGGGTAAACATCGGGTTGCTAAGCGCAGGGCCGCGCTTAGTAACCCGATGTTTACCCTGGTTACCAGTGTAAAATGTAAAATAACAAACACTACATACTCACCTTCGCGTCCCCCGGCGTCCGCTTCCTGCACTGACTGAGTGCCGGCCCTAACAGCAGAGCGGAGACGTCACCGCTGTGCTGTGCTTTCACTTTACGGCCAGCGCTCAGTCAGTGCAGGAAGCGGACGCCGGGGGACGCGAAGGTGAGTATGTACTGTTTGTTTTTTTACATTTTACACTGGTAACCAGGGTAAACATCGGGTTACTAAGCGCGGCCCTGCGCTTAGTAACCCGATATTTACCCTGGTTACCATTGTAAAACATCGCTGGTATCGTTGCTTTTGCTTTCAAACACAACGATACACGGCGATCTGACGACCAAATAAAGTTCTGAACTTTAATCAACGACCAGCGATATCACAGCAGGATCCAGATCGCTGCTGCGTGTCACACAACGATATCGCTAGCCAGGACGCTGCAACGTCACGGATCGCTAGCGATATCGTTTAGTGTGACGGTACCTTTAGACAGAGGCTTCAGATCTACAGCCTCAGTAGCATATCAGTCTAAACACTGGACATGTAAAGGTATTGTTGGACTTGTCTTTGAAAGACAAATCAAATAGCAGAAGTCACATGACACCTTGGTCTCCATGTACACCTTTAGTAGTGTGGCCTATACATCCCTTATATCACACCAGAGATGTAACCTCTGGACAAATGGTCGAAATCATTAAACTGCTTAAAGGACCGTTTACATGGTTAAATTCTTTGTGATCACTGTAATGATGGAGCCAGGTAAAAGTAGAAAATACAGAACCTATTGTTGTACTGTTCAAATTGCTTGCTCATGTGTAAATTCATTACACAGGTCAACAAAAAAACATTTTTTTTCTGGTGTCCAAAATATTTTAATGAATTTGGGGTATTTTTGGGGTGCTGATTCTGAATATGCTATCAGTTTTGCCAGATTGGCTCAAGTTTTTGACATTTTTGGTATCTTATTTATAGCACTTGTTGGTAAATGCGACGCATCATCTCATTAATTTCTTTGGATTAGTACTTGAACTGAGCAGTTCTCAATATAGTTTTGTGTTAGTGTTCTAAAAGTTTGTTCATAGCTTGATTTTTGCACTAACTTTATGTTGTTGTCTGTTTTCCAGTGAAAAGCATGAACTCATCAAGAAGAAGTTGTCTTAACGATCCAGACTCATTCTGTTACATTTGTGGTGAATACACACTGCCAAAACATAGAAGAAACATAACAGACTTCGTAAAAAAAGTGTATTTTGCCTATTTTGGGGTTATGCTTGGGGACCAAGACAAGTTTTGGGCACCACACATAGTGTGCAAAGCATGTATTGAATTATTACGAAAATGGAGCAAAGGACAAAGAAAAAGCTTCAAATTTGGTGTTCCAATGGTGTGGAGAGAGCCAAAAAATCATCATGATGACTGTTATTTATGGTAAACACAGGTACAGGCACATCTTCACAATGAGGGACAGGCCTTCTTGCAGATTCCATGTTACTCCCATTTTCGTTTCTTATGCTTATTGAATCCTTGCACTTGCACTGCACAGAAATAACAGTCATCATGATGATTTTTTGGCTCTCTCCACACCATTGGAACACCAAATTTGAAGCTTTTTCTTTGTCCTTTGCTCCATTTTCGTAATAATTTGATACATGCTTTGCACACTATGTGTGGTGCCCAAAACATGTCTTGGTCCCCAAGCATAACCCCAAAATAGGCAAAATACACTTTTTTTACGAAGTCTGTTATGTTTCTTCTATGTTTTGGCAGTGTGTATTCACCACCAATGTAACAGAATGAGTCTGGATCGTTAAGACAACTTCTTCTTGATGAGTTCATGCTTTTCACTGGAAAACAGACAACAACAAAGTTAGTGCAAAAATCAAGCTATGAACAAACTTTTAGAACACTAATTAACACAAAACTATATTGAGAACTGCTCAGTTCAAGTACTAATCCAAAGAAATTAATGAGATGATGCGTCGCATTTACCAACAAGTGCTATAAATAAGATACCAAAAATCTCAAAAACTTGAGCCAATCTGGCAAAACTGATGACATATTCAGAATCAGCACCCCAAAAATACCCTAAATTCGATGAAATATCTTTGGCACCAAAAATGCTGTTGACCAGTGTTATCGGTGTGAACCAAAATCCAGCACCCCCTTTCCAGACTTTGGCTACCATCACATTTATATGTGTGCAGATACATGGCACGTGAGAGAGATGGTTTGGGGTGCTAGGTATGTGCACTAATTGCTGTGCCGCATGCGTCCTATTCTGTCGCCATTTGTCGGCCTGGTGTCTACACGTTGTAGGAAGTTAGCAGAGAGGCTTGTGCTTACACTAGCCTCTTTCATGGATTTCTTGGATGTAATAAATTCCCCTTATTTTATGTAAATAAAGGCACAGGTATGTTGCAATCCAATCTCCCAAAACTTATTGTCACACTGTTGGTCTACCCCAGACATATTCGATCATCTGGCAATCCTGCTAATGTCGGTGGCAGCTTTACGGTCACTGTACAGTTAGTGAAAAGGAAAAAAATCTGGGTGTTTATTTTCCTTTGTGTACAGTGACTATAATTTATCAGTTATAATCAAAATTTTAAAAAAAGCTTTGGATCTGCAGAAGAATTGCGTGCACTAGATGGCAGCATTGTGCTGGGTCTCAGCGGGGGGCTTAGCGAGCTGTGGGAGAGCAGCGTGGCTAACCTCCTGCCTCTGTTTACCCTCCTAGCGGAAGCCTTGACATCTCCCCGGCAGCAGCCCTTGTGTCTTCTGAGATCAGCTCTGCATTCAAGGCGCACAGCTCACTTGTACAGACATGTTCCTTCATTTCTCTGCTTTCTTTCTCTCCGTTCTTTATTTTAAAGGCAACTTTTATCTCAGGCGATCGTTCCGCAAGTTATCAGTTGTTGCTGAGCGACATCTTCATGCTGATCATGAACGATTAGAGCATTGGTCTAGGCTTCCTTATTTCATTCCAGCAGTTATTTGCGGTCAGTGAAGGTAAAGCTGGCAGCTCTCCGCACAGCTACCCCAGATAACATGAGTATTTGTATATTTCTTGTACAGACACAAAAGGGACATACATTGGGTGATGTCTATTGCCAGGATTAATTGTCCTTGTGTTAGAGACACTTCACCACTTTGAGATGATTTTATGCATCACCGCATTTAAAGCAGATCTGTCACCATACTCCGGTAACCGGTGTATTTGCAGCAAATTCCTGGGACAGGCCCATTGTACTATTACGCCAAGCCGCAGAGAATACTGGTATGCTGTTCTCATTAAGGAAGTGCTGCGATTTAGGCTAGTAATCAGGGCTGTGGAGTCGGTATAAAATGTACCAACTCCGACTTCTAAAATATGTAATAAATTGTGTACAGTAGAACAATGCAGAATGTGCTGTAACTTTTTCATAATTATTTGGGAAAGATATGAAATGTCCTATAAATGTCTGTTCTGTTCCTGATCTGAGGATCTCGGCCTTTAGTTGAGATGAATCTGTGCTGCACTTTATGTACATGCTCAGTAGAGAGGCAGTGCTGGGGAGTCGGGAGTCCGGGAAATGGAGGTTTGACATAGCAACTCCACAGCCCTGCTACTAATACAGTGGAACTGTTTTCACTCTATGCCTTAAAAATTCCTGTCACCTCCAAGAAATGCTATTTACCTGTAGATATATGCAAATTGTCTCTTCAGAGAGGAAGAGGACTAGAACTCTAGTGCCACCTATTGGTAGTAGCAATCCTAAAAGTAAATGTCGACCCTCTAACGACCGTTGCCATATGACTTTGGATAAAAGTCAAAACCATGATCTCAATTTGGCTCCGCAAGGAGTAAAGTTACACATTGGATGCCGGTCAGACGCCTCTTGCCCAGCCAACCAAGATCTCACACTTTGCTCTGACAAGGGTAAGTACCCCGAAACAGTGTCTGCAAATTGCGATTTTGGTTTTAGCTTTTATCGCAAGTCATGTGGCTAGGCTCGTTAGAGGCTTATTAACTTTTCAAATTGCTACTTCCAATAGGTGGCACTAGAGTTCTAATCCTCTTCTTCTCTGAAGAGACAATTTGCATGTTTCCCAGAGGAGCATTGCAAGGCTTAGGTCTCCTAAACTAGGCGTGTCAGGCTTGACATGTCAGTTTCTGCCTGGAAAAATGTCACCCTTTGGATCCCTGTGTGTATATATAGTAGCGATCTGCCGTTAAATAGCATTTAAATCTTGTCTGATAGGCTTACTTTATTGTTCATACTGACTTCCCGCATTGCTTGTAAGGATAAGCAGACCAACTGGAATCAGCGCCATGTTGTAGAATTGCTGTAATTTAAAATATTTTCTAAAAATGCTGTGTTCCTCCTAGTAAAATAAGCTGTTACACGGAACCGGCCAGGAGCTGATGCGGCTCCATCCACACCGGGAGCTGTTGCTGCCCCATCCACACCAGGAGCTGATGCGGCTCCATCCACATTGGGAGCTGATGCTGCTCCATCCACATTGGGAGCTGATGCTGCTCCATCCACATTGGGGGCTGATGCTGCTCCATCCACATTGGGAGCTGATGCTGCTCCATCCACCCCGGGAGCTGATGCTGCTCCATCCACCCCGGGAGCTGATGCTGCTCCATCCACCCCGGGAGCTGATGTTGCTCCATCCACCCCGGGAGCTGATGCTGCTCCATCCACCCCGGGAGCTGATGCTGCTCCATCCACCCCGGGAGCTGATGCTGCTCCATCCACCCCGGGAGCTGATGCTGCTCCATCCACCCCGGGAGCTGATGCTGCTCCATCCACCCCGGGAGCTGATGCTGCTCCATCCACCCCGGGAGCTGATGCTGCTCCATCCACCCCGGGAGCTGATGCTGCTCCATCCACCCCGGGAGCTGATGCTGCTCCATCCACCCCGGGAGCTGATGCTGCTCCATCCACCCCGGGAGCTGATGCTGCTCCATCCACCCCGGGAGCTGATGCTGCTCCATCCACCCCGGGAGCTGATGCTGCTCCATCCACCCCGGGAGCTGATGCTGCTCCATCCACCCCGGGAGCTGATGCTGCTCCATCCACCCCGGGAGCTGATGCTGCTCCATCCACCCCGGGAGCTGATGCTGCTCCATCCACCCCGGGAGCTGATGCTGCTCCATCCACCCCGGGAGCTGATGCTGCTCCATCCACCCCGGGAGCTGATGCTGCTCCATCCACCCCGGGAGCTGATGCTGCTCCATCCACCCCGGGAGCTGATGCTGCTCCATCCACCCCGGGAGCTGATGCTGCTCCATCCACATTGGGAGCTGAGGCTGCTCCATCCACATTGGGAGCTGAGGCTGCTCCATCCACCCCGGGAGCTGAGGCTGCTCCATCCACCCCGGGAGCTGAGGCTGCTCCATCCACCCCGGGAGCTGAGGCTGCTCCATCCACCCCGGGAGCTGATGCTGCTCCATCCACCCCGGGAGCTGATGCTGCTCCATCCACCCCGGGAGCTGATGCTGCTCCATCCACCCCGGGAGCTGATGCTGCTCCATCCACCCCGGGAGCTGATGCTGCTCCATCCACCCCGGGAGCTGATGCTGCTCCATCCACCCCGGGAGCTGATGCTGCTCCATCCACCCCGGGAGCTGATGCTGCTCCATCCACCCCGGGAGCTGATGCGGCTCCATCCACATTGGGAGCTGATGCGGCTCCATCCACATTGGGAGCTGATGCGGCTCCATCCACATTGGGAGCTGATGCGGCTCCATCCACCCCGGGAGCTGATGCGGCTCCATCCACCCCGGGAGCTGATGCTGCTCCATCCACCCCGGGAGCTGATGCGGCTCCATCCACCCCGGGAGCTGATGCGGCTCCATCCACCCCGGGAGCTGATGCGGCTCCATCCACCCCGGGAGCTGATGCGGCTCCATCCACCCCGGGAGCTGATGCGGCTCCATCCACCCCGGGAGCTGATGCGGCTCCATCCATCCCCGGGAGCAACATTTTACATAGTAACATAGTTAGCAAGGTCAAAAAAAACATTTGTCCATCCAGTTCAGCCTATATTCCGTCAGAATAAATCCTCAGATCTACGTCCTTCTAAAGAACCTAAGAACTGTCAGATACAATATTGTTAGGCTCCAGGAAGGCATCCAGGCCTCTCTTGAACCCCTCGACTGAGTTCACCATCACACCTCCTCAGGCAAGGAATTCCGGATTCTCACTGCCCTAACAGTAAAGAATTCTCTTCTATGTAGGTGGAAAAACCTTCTCTCTTCCAGACGCAGAGAATGCCCCCTTGTGACCGTCACCTTCCTTGGTATAAACAGATCCTCGGAGAGATATTTGTCCCCTTATATACTTATACATAATTATTAGATCGCTCCTCAGTCGTCTTTTTTTCTAGACTAAATAATCCCAATTTTGCTAATCTCTCTGGGTATTGTAGTTTCCCCATCCCCTTTATTAATTTTGTTGCTCTCCTTTGTACTCGCTCTAGTTCCATTATATCCTTCCTGAGCACCGGTGCCCAAAACTGTACACAGTACTCCATGTGCGGTCTAACCAGGGATAACCTTACATTTATCATTGTTAAACCGCATCTGCCACCTCTCGGCCCAAGTTTCCAACTTATCCAGATCCATCTGTAGCGGAATACTATCTTCTCTTGTATTGACTGCTTTACATAGTTTGTATCATCTGCAAATATCGATATTTTACTGTGTAAACCACCTACCAGATAGTTAATAAATATGTCTATGAGAACAGGTCCCAACACGGACCCCTGCGGTACCCCACTGGTCACAGCGACCCAGTTAGAGAATATACCATTTATAACCACCCTTTGCTTTCTATCACTAAGCCAGTTACTTACCCATTTACACACATTTTCCCCCAGACCCAGCATTCCCATTTTGTGTACCAACCTCTTGTGCGGCACGGTATGAAACGCTTTGGAAAAATCAACATATACCACGTCCAATGACTCACCGTGGTCCAGCCTATAGCTTACCTCTTCATAAAAACTGATTAGATTGGTTTGACAGGAGCGATTCCTCATAAACCCATGCTGATATGGAGTTAAACAGAAACCCTTCAAATATTTTACCAACAATAGAGGTTAGACTTACTGGCCTATAATTTCCAGGTTCACTTTTAGAGCCCTTTTTGAATATTGGCACCACATTTGCTATGCGCCAGTCCTGTGGAACAGACCCTGTCGCTATTGAGTCCCTAAATATAAGAAATAATGGCTTGTCAATTACATTACTTAGTTCTCTCAGTACTCGTGGGTGTATGCCATCCGGACCCAGAGATTTATCTATTTTAATCTTATTTAGCCGGTTTCGCACCTCTTCTTGTTTTAGATTGTTGACCCTTAATATAGGGTTTTCTTTGTCTCTTGGCATTTCACCTAGCATTTCATTTAATACTGTGGAGAAGAAGGTGTTTAATACATTAGCTTTTTTCTCGTCATCTACAACCATTCTTTCCTCACAATTTTTTAAGGGGCCTACACTTTCACTTATGATTCTTTTACTATTGATATAGTTGAAGAACAGTTTGGGATTGGTTTTACTCTCCTTAGCAATGTGCTTCTCTTTTTCCTTTTTGGCAGCTTTAATTAGTTTTTTAGATAAAGTATTTTTCTCCCTATAGTTTTTTTAGAGCTTCAATGGTGCCATCCTGCTTTAGTAGATTGAATGCTTTCTTTTTACTGTTAATTGCCCCTCTTACTTTGTTTTACTGTGAAACACGGCAGCACCACAGAGAAGTGTCTGCTCTGCAGCTTAACTCCGGCTTCTTCTCTCTTGGCTCGGGTTGATTGACCAGTCCCTTCCTATACACAGGATATTTATAAAAGGAGCAATTCTTATCATATCCTTGTATTTGATCAATTAATAGTCAATACAAAAATCACTAAAGTGCAGCTTTACTTTGAAGCAATAAAAAGTTGTCTCCCTTCCTTGCTGACTCATTAGATCACTCCAACCACACGGAAGACTTGATATAACGACGTTATTAATGACTGGGGTCAGCCCTTGGTCACAATACATGCTGATAGTGCAATAAAACTGCTCATTATGACACATATGACCAGTGACGAGCAGCTTGTGACTCCTTCTTTAGGCAGGAGATAAAGAAATCTATTGTGAGCTCCTAGGCTGAGGATTGAGAGCACCGGGTGTCAGCTGCCCGCCGATCCTCCAGCTAATTAAGCATCTTAAGGATAGACAGACTGCCTGTTTGTGAGCTGAGCGTGCATGCAATAACATACGTGTTCTCTATCTGGTAACCACAGCTCTTCCCAGATCATCACATTCACGTCAAAGGTCATTCACAACCTGACACCCTGCTGACTTCTCAACATGTCCATAATGAAGTTATTCATGCTTTTTGTAGCAATTCAGCATAACAAGGGTGTAAATGTCCACCAAGATATTTTAGAATGGGTGAAATGTAAAGGTCCTCATAGGGACCTCTTGAAAGGCAAGTATGTGCCCTTTAAATGTAGGAGTAAAACTGAAAGGTTGTAAAGTTCCCCACATGGTACCCTCTTAGGCTACTTTCACATTAGCGTTTTAATCTGCAGCGTTTAATCCGCAAACGCAAGGACACGAAAAACGCATGAAAACGCGTGTAAACGCAGCGTTTTTAAAACGCTTACGGTTACCGCATGCGTCATTAAAACGCAGCGTTTACATGCTTTTGCTTGCGTTTTCCATGCGTTTGCGTTTTTTGTGCGCATGTCGCAAAAATTTACCAGAGAGAAATTCTAGATGCAAGAACCAGCCAATGGGACTACAGAGGGCGTGTATTATGTGAAATCTATATATAGACCCTAGGACAGCTGAAATCTTCAGATTTTGCTCCTGTGTCCTGTGAGAAGATGGATCTTCACGTGGATAGCTATTACTTCAAACTGGATCTGAGCATCAAGATTTTTCTGGCATGTGCGTTTGCTTGGGAGCAACACCGAAACCGGGAAAGACCGAGAAGGACAAGGCGTAGGCGGTTTTGGCAACACCCCATTGTAGAACTGCGTGAGAGCCGTGGTGCATATCACACCCTGTATGGTGAGCTCAATGAGAACCCAGAAAAATTCCCGGAATATACCAGGATGTCACAAGACTCTTTCCGGGATTTGCTTGATCGTGTCCAAGGAGCCATCCGGAGACAGGACACACAGCTCCGTAGAGCCATTCCACCAGCGGAACGTCTCCTGGTTACCTTAAGGTACGTAATAATTCTAAACAAAAGCTACCCAAAATTTTTTGCAGGTCTGATGTTTTTTTTGCCTATTTGTAAATTATTTATTCTTACTACAGATTTCTTGCAACTGGAGAGAGCTTGTCATCCCTTCATTTCCAGTACCGCCTTGGGATTTCCACGCTGTCCGGAATTGTTTTTGAAACCTGCCGGGCTTTATGGACCATTCTCCGTGAGGAATTTATACCCATACCCACGGAGGACATGTGGAAAGAAATTGCTGACAAATTTTGGACTGTTTGTGATTTTCCCAACTGTTTGGGTGCGGTGGATGGGAAGCACATCCGGATTACCAAACCAGCCAGAACGGGATCACAGTTCTTCAACTACAAAAAATATTTTTCAGTAGTTCTTATGGCAATAGCCGATGCGGACTGTCGCTTCATTGCTGTGGACATTGGTGCTTTTGGCCGTGGCAACGATTCACAGACTTTTAAAACCTCTGATATGGGCCGACGTGTTTATGGCAAAAATTTTAATTTTCCACAGCCACGACCACTCCCCTACACTCAAGGCCCACCGCTGCCATTTGTAATGGTTGGGGATGAGGCCTTTCAGATGAGTGAAAATCTCCTGAAGCCCTATTCAAGTCGGGACTTGAACCGCACAAAACGGATCTATAACTACAGACTAACCAGGGCACGCAGAACAGTAGAGTGTGCCTTTGGGATTATGGTGTCCAAATGGCGCATTCTAGCAACTGCAATAAATCTAAAAATGGAGACAGTGGATGAGGTGGTTAAAGCCTGTGTGGTTCTCCACAATTTCATTCTGGCTAAGGAGCGACCCACCATAGAACTTGATGAACCTGTTGCAAACCCTTTGCCTGATTACCGTCATCACCCGCTGCGGTCAACAGTTGAAGTAGGCCACATGCGGGACCAATTTGCAACGTTTTTTGATTCTGACATTGGACGTGTGCCATGGCAGGACAATATGGTGTAAAATGTACTGCTGGTTTCGGGTCTGCAAATTTATGTTTGGAATGTTAATGTTTTTTCTAATAAAATAATTGTGATTTACTTTCTTCACCATGTCTCCTATCTATTTCCTTAACAAACCACTTTGGGTTTTTGGGCTTAGGTTGTTGACGTAATTGAGTCCTGTCTTGGTTCACCATTAGCTATTTGCCGCAGACTGTATAGACGATGTCCGTTATTGTCGCAGTATTTGTCCAGTACTTAACATCAGTATTTGTAAGCCAAAACCAGGAGCGGTAGTTAAATTCTTTTAGTGGTGCATATCTGTTTATTGTACTTTTCCTCACATAGTTCCACTCCAGGTTTAGGCTTACAAATAGTGCTGTAAAATACAGAGCGAATACTGACAGTGTGACGGCAGCCTACACCAGAGATCTATAGTCATCAAGTCAGGTGTCTGAACTAATGAATTCATGATGCTATTTGCTCTTGAATTCATTTTTCCTGACACTTGTCCGGGTGAGTATAGATATGCCATGTATGACGTACATTATTCCTTCACTTTGTGTGAAATATATGTATATGTACCAATAAGATAAAATGGAGGTAATACAATGCATTTCTAAAATCAGCAGGTCAGGGGTCATAAATAATGTTTCTGATAAGACACGACCTGTTGAGTATAGTTGTGCTGTGTATTACCACCATTTTGTCTTCTGTGTGCGACCAAAAGTCACGGAGTAAACAGAAAGAACTGTTTTTGGAGAAAATACAAGTGTTATTTTTGGGGGCAACCTCATATCTCTCAACCAAACACACACCAAGCTTCAGTGTTCTGCTAAGTAAGTACTGGAGGTTGGAGGTGGCCCCCAAAAAAGTGTTTGACGCATTATTTGTTATTGGCGCATGCTGTGTGGTGACGGCGGCGAAATACACAATTAACCAAACCTTATTGGGGCAAAACACAGGTTTATTAAACACACACAAACCAAAAAATTAACTGCGCCTGCTTGGGGTTGAGTGCCGATATTGTGGGGTGTCCAGTTGTGAGGTCTGGCTTATTGTAGCCGACATAGGGGTGGCAGGAGAAGGCGCTATGAAGCTGCTGGGGTCAGGAAATTCCGGGATTGGGCTAGACACATGAGAGGGCTGAGACACACTGGAAGGGTGAGACAAACCAGACATTACAGACACATTGGGAGGTGAGGGGGGAGGGATAGCTATTGTTTTTTGCTTTTTTTTGCCTTTCCCCTTCCTTGTTTGGCGCGGGTTCGTTGTTGTGGTGGCAGGGAACGCCAGGCCAGGGTCCGGCAACGGCAGTCTTGTGGGGGTGCCAGGAAACGCCAGGGCAGGGTCAGGCAATGGCAGTCTTGTTGTGGTGGCGGGGAACGCCAGGCCAGGGTCCGGCATCGGCAGTCTTGTGGTGGTGGCGGGGAACGCCAGACCAGGGTCCTGCGGCGGAACTCTTGTGGTGGTAGCGGGGAACGCCAGACCAGGGTCCTGCGGCGGCAGCATGGTGGTGGCAGTGGAGGAGGCCCAAGCAGGAGCAGCAGTTGTCATGGTGGTGGCGGTGGGCTGACCCACTGCACTGGGCATGGTGGTGGTGCTATAATACGGTCCGGCAGTGTTTGGAATGGAGGTGGCCGTGCAGTGGTATGCAGCAGATGTCGGCATTGATGTAAAGCGTGACAGTGTGGGCACTGTTGGAAATGCCCCCACTGTCTGCTGAAAATACCGACTCTGCTGCATAGCCTGCACGTAAGCAGCATTGCAGGCCTGCATAACAGTAATCTGGAGCTCAGGACTAAGGTGTTCCGACATGCCCTGTTCTATCTGATTAAAAAAATGATGTGCTGGCCTCTGGAGGTCGGCTTTCACTTGGGCAAGGGCTGTGGTTACCTCCTGGATACGTGTGCTCATATGACTAATGGCAGTATCCAGTCGGTCACCCATCGCCTTGAGTCCCTCATGGAAGACCGAGCTCAAGTGCAAAAACTCGGGCATGAGTGACCTGTCCGCGGCCCGCTGCCGGGAGGAGCCCATAAAAAATTGGCTAGAGGCAGAGGACTGGGGAAGGGGAACACCTGATGGACCAGCTTCCTGGTCTCCAGGTTGTGTGGCAGGCCCACTTGCTGCAGCGCTGGAGGATGGCTGGGACGGGTCCGTGGCTGACTGATGAAGGACCGCTCCAGAACCTGGGCCAACAGTGGAGCTCCAAGTGCTGCGGAAAAAAAAAAAAATATTACAAAACATTTACAAAAAGATAACTGAACAGTTAGATACACATTCAGATAGGGAAAGCTCACACTAACACTATTTGTAGTGAATTTTACATCAGAATTTGCAAGCCAGGAGTTCAACAGTAGGAATAAAAGTTTCATAAAACAACATGCTATACTTCTGCATGCATCGACCAGTCCTTGGGGATTAAAAAAACTGATGTAAACTATGAAGAGACGATGGAGGCAATACAAGCCATATCTCTATACAAGGTATTGGTAAGCCAAAACCTGGAGAGGAACTATGTGAGGGAAAGTATTCAAAGAACACGTACCCCACTTCTGCATCTATCAATCACTCAAGGTTTTGGATTACAAATACTGATGGGAAATACGAATTGACGACAGAGGACATACAAGCCACCTGTAAACTCACCAGGACAAGTGTCAGGAAAAATGAATTGAGGAGCCATTGGCATCCTGAATTCATTATTTCTGACACCTAACTTGCTAAGTATAGATCTGTTGTGCAGGCTGCCGTCACACTCTCAGTATTTGCTCAGTATTTCAAATCAGTATTGGTAAGCCAAAACCTGGAGAGGAACTATGTGAGGGAAAGTATTCAAAGAACACGTACCCCACTTCTGCATCTATCAATCACTCAAGGTTTTGGATTACAAATACTGATTTGAAATAATGACCCACAAAAAATTGCATTATACACCACTTTTTTTTTTCTTTTTTAACCAATATACTTACGTTCTTCGTGCAAGGACTGGTCTCAAAAACGCAAGGATGCGGTGGTACTTGTATTTCTAGTATCCTTGCTGCAGAACCACTTGGAAGCTGGCTCTCTTGGCGCAGGTCCTTGTTGAAGCGGTCCTTCATCGATCTCCAACGTGTTTTCACTTTTGACACTGTTGGCAAAACAAAACATAATAGTTAGGACAATGGTCTTTTGACCATGGTCACACAACTGTATGTGCTGTGAAAAAGTAATGACTTTCTCACATCATACACAGTTGTGTGAGCATGGCCAAGGTATTGACTACATCACACTGCATTGCGATACTTACCAAATGCAGAACGGACCCGAGCCGGGGCATTGGCCCAGCCATCCCACAACGCTAAGGCCACCTCATTCCAAAGCCTCCGGATCGTCACATTGTTGGCGTGCAGTGGATCCCGGGCGACTCGCTCGTGAACCAGGGAGATGAGGTGTTCATTCTCAATTAGGTCCTCATCCTCCTCTGGAACCTAACAACAAAAAGTACATTAATATAGGAGGCGTTCACATACGGAAGACAGAAAACAGAATCAGAGGAATGGCATGAATATTGAAGTAAAAAAAAACACTGGTGCTGAAGCAAAAGGGAAAGAAAGAGAGAAGTAGAAAGAAATGAAGATTCAAGAATTATAAAGTGAAGATACAATACACATTCAGCCAGCTATACTTACACGATGCCGCCGTGTTGCCCGGCCGTGACTACGCTGCTCCTGCCCAGTCTCCTGCCCAGTCTCTTCCGCTGTAGAAGAAGTGGTCTGAAAAAGGGAAAATATACATTGTCATATGTGTAGATGTGACAGTGAATACAATCTGAGGAGGTGAATACTCACTTCGCTGACATGTTCCCCTTGTGCAGGCCCAGGCGTTTCCTCATCAGAAGAAGAAGACATTCTGATGTGTGCAGAAAGAAAGGAATGACAGAAATTAGGGCACATAGACACAGATTATAGAAAAGAAATGCATTGGATAGGATATACTCACATAGTTCTGAGGCTTGTTTGCTGATCCAAGGGGCTGTGGGACGTCTCGTCTGCAAGGCAGTCTGATGAGTAGTGACCTGCAACTGTCCACACCCTCCCTTTATCACCTTGTATGTGGGGGGTGGCTTATCAGTGTCTAGACATGTTTTTCTCAATTGAGACGCATGCGTCGGCAAACGCAAGCAAACGCATGTACTGAAAAACGCATGCGTTTACATAGACTACAATGCGTTTTTTGGGCGCAAACCTTGAGCAATCAGCTGCATACGTTTCCAGGCGGCAAAATGACGCCTCTAAAAATTACTACATGTTGCATTTCCGCGCCAAGACGCAGACGGCTAGACGACGCATGCGTCGTCAAACGCGGCAAAACGCGAACATAGAAAAACGCATGCGTCGATAATGTTAAAGATAGGAATACATAACGCATGCAGATATTTGCGGAAGAAACGCTGCGGACACAACCGCAAATGTGAAATCGGCCTTAGGGATGCCCTGCGGCCCCATGCTTGCAGCTAAAGTGACATGTGGTTGTAATAAACATGGCCATAGCCTACTGATGTTGTGAACTACTCTGGATCTTGTGTGTGAAAAACTTCAATGTGCAGCATTGAGAGCTGCTCAATTTTCATGTGGTCACAGGTGATCTGCGCAGGGAATTGGGGGGAAGGTGCTTGACAAATTACTGATAAAATGAACTACATGCAAACCTGTCAAAAACTGAAGTTGCATTATTCGATTTTCACTTTACCCTTAAATTAAGTTATCTTTTATATTATTATTATGCTTTGCTTATATAGCACTATCATATTCCGCAGCGCTTTACAGACATTATCATCGCTGTACCCATTGGGGCTCACAGTCTAAATTCCCTATCAGTATGTCTTTGGAATGTGGGAGGAAACTGGAGAACCCCACACAAACACAGGGAGAACATACAAACTCCTTGCAGATGTTGTCCTGATACCAGGACCCCAGCGCTGCAAGAACCACTGAGCCATAAATTCCTGCTAGGTATTACTCAAATCAATTAACCTTTTAAAATTATTTTTCATCAGTTTTAATGGCATAAATCAATAGTACTAAAAGATAAGATTTATTACATACTATCAGAGAAATTTGCCCTATAAGCAGCCATTCCTTTCCTGCTGCCTTCTAAACTGATTATTCACTCTGGAAAGCTTCTGAAATCCTGCTTTCTTAAAGTAGCCTGGAAAATCACTGAGGGTTCAGATTACTGCTAGATATGATGTTATCTGACTGCTGCTTTTTAGTAAGTGGTGCTTGGTTGGGTCACAGCCACACTGCTCAGTACTGCTGTATTATTTTCTTTTAGAAGCTAGCCTAGCATCCACTCGCGAGCTCAGATTCAACTAAGAATTAGTTACACCAAAAAAGGAAAAATTCAAGAAAACACACCAAAAACAGGCAGAGATGCTTACCTGTCCAAATGGGCCTCAATACAATTGCACAGACAGGGTGCAGCGGACTTTACATATTATGGCCAGAATATCAACCAATACCTTACATATATTGATATGTTTTGTTTTGCACGTTGTATTTTTTTTGCAGGGTGCAGTTGGGCCCAAATGGTTCTGTATACTGTGGCCTCTGTTTGCACAGGATGCATTGTAGCACTGGGCAGCCCGCCATAGGGCGTTATTAATAGGCTGGAGCCAGATGCTCTGCATTCCTTGTGTGAACACGCCACATACAGAGTATGTATCTTAGTGCATTGGTGTACCACATGGCCAATCCCTGACTGAAGGCTGGCTGTTTCATTAGGTGTTGCACCTGTGCATTTGCCATTTTATTTGGGTCCGCTGCACCCTGTCTGTGCAATTGTATTGAGGCCCATTTAGACAGGTAAGCATCTCTGCCTGTTTTTGGTGTGTTTTCTTTTTTTTTAAGAATTAGAGTTGTAGCCTCTAAAAGAGAAAGCCAGAATTTATTGCGCAAATTCTCCCGAACCATGTCACCAGAAACGACTGTTAGGCCACACGTCAGGGCTGAGAAGGAAGGAGCGCTATTTGGCTTTTGAAGCACAGATTTTGGTAGAATAGTTTGCAGGCGGTATTTTGGAACCCAGGAAGTGCCAGCACAGCAGAAAAACCCCATAAGTGACCCCATTGTAGATATTGCACCTCTCAATGAATTCATCTATCTCCAGGCTTTTTTTCTGGCGAATTGCAACTATTACAGTTTAGTGCCCATACATTGTGCCCCCATAAAGTGTAGACCCACCATATATTGTAGCACCCCCATACATTGTGACCTGCTTGTGTTTCTGCCAGTCCAAAGTGTCTCCATCTGCCTCATAAGTGAGTGGTTCCATAGGGGGTTTTGTCTGAATTGCGGTCTTGGGGAATTTACACAGAGAGCGAGGATAAATGTGAGCCGATCCTTATTCTGATTTTTGGGAGGTAGAATGAACAAATAGACAGCAGTACAAGAATAGTTCTTATATTTATTTTTTACGCCGTTCCTGGTGCGGTAAAAGTGACTAGATGACTTTATTCTTTGAGTCTGTGCGATTACAGCGATACCAGATTTATATTGTTTTGGGGGTGTCCTTCTAGGTTTTGCTGCTTGGTAGCACATTAAAAATGTCGTCTTTTTTTTTTTCTTTTTTTTTTTTTTTTGTAAAAAGTGATGGGTTTTCATCTCCATATTCTGAGAGCTGTATCTTTTTTTTATTTTTTGGCGAGCAGAGCTGTATGAGGGCTTATTTTTTGCTGGACAAGTTAGTTTTGTTTTGTTTTTGTATCATTTTGGGTTACATAATATTTTTTAATTTCTTTTTATTCAGATTTTTCAAACACAGAATTAACAAAATCCAGCAATTCAGTTATTGTTTTTATTGTTTGCGCCATTCACCATGCCGTAAAAGTGATGAGATCGATTTGTTCGTCAGGTCGGTGCAATTACAGTGATACCAAATTTATATTATTTTCTTATGCTTTGCTATTTTTACAGGGCTTGTTGTTTGCAGCACAGTTTGGCATTTTCATTTATGCAATGTTTTTGTTTTACATACGAATTTTTATCACTTTTTATTCACTTTTTTGTAAGTATGATAAAAAAGTGACATTTTTGTCATATTTGTTTTATTTTTGCGGCGTTCACCATATGAAATCTATAACATCCCAGTTTTATAGAGCGGGCCTTCCGGATGCGGCTATACCAATTGTGTACGTCTGTTTGTTTATTTTTGTTTTATCACAAACGCTGCGTTTTGAGTGGTGAAACAGCTCTTCGTGATTTGTGTGCTCCTTTTCTGTTGTGTTTTTTTTTTTTTATTATTATTTTTTTTACATATTTTATGTAACTTTTTCACTTAGTCCAACTGTGGGACTCACATGTGGGAAATCACATGAACTCAGGGTACCATGGTAAACATTGGGACCCACGATTCTCATCTCGGGGGTCTGATGGTTACATAAGGGGTCTTGTGTGTATTTAAGGGGTTAACTGACCCTGATCGGCATCAAAACCGGCCGTGGCTGATACCACAGGGTGCCTGCTACTGGAATTCATCCACGGACCCGCGCTATACTCTTACTTCTCAGCTCTGTTAAAAAGCAGCGCTGAGGAGTAAGGCTATTTAATGACTGCTGTTAAAAGGCGTATTGGCTCTTATTAAGGGGAAATGTAAATGTTTTGGAGTGGCCTAGTCAAAGCACAGACCTTAATTCAATACTTTTGCACGTGCTGCATCTACCAGGATTTGCCCAGATACGGGGACATTTATACCAGGATGGGTACAGATGAGGGACATATACACCAGGAAGGGGCCCAGGATAAGGGACAGATATATCAGGATAGGCCCGGGATGGGGGACACATATACCAGTATGGTGGACATATATACCAGGAAGGGGCCCAGGATGGTGACATTACTTCATGAGGGAGGGGGGGGAGCAACATGTATGTAATTCTGGGAGAGTTTAGATGCCCCATATTCATCCGATGCTCGGCGGGTGCGAACAAGTTTCAACTAATGTTTATCGGGGGTCCTAAGATTAGATTTGAGTTATTGGTAGGGGTCTAAGGACTTGAGCCCCATCAATCAAGTTCAGCATTTCAAGATTTAGTGAAAAGTTTAGTTACTTTAAAGATGCCTGTTTGCGGTTTGACAGCAAAGCCCAAACTCAAAAAGACCGCACATGACACTAAGGAGTGGTGGAGGCCTTATTGCAATTTTCCCCTTTTGCCCAATCTTTTACTTAACACTGAACTGCTCCTTTTGATTTGTGAATTGAAAAGTGACATCTGAAGGATTGTCTCCACTGCTTTTTCTGTGGGCAGACATTCTAAATGACCCTAATGAGCATGGTTGGCGTTTCCCTGGAGTAGACACTAAAGGCACAGAGGACACAAATATTTATAGCCGTTTAACAGCAGCACGAGAAGTGGTAATTGTCTGCTGTAATGATGGAGCTGTGGAAGAAAGCTTCTCTCCAGCACCTAGCCATGCGGTTACAATCTTGACCCCTTTTCCCGTGGTTTGAGCATGCATGCTTCAGACAAGGCTCTGCTCCACTGTGTTTTCTTGACCTGCTGACAATCCTTTCACTCCCCATCTGTTAAAGTTTCCTTGTAGAACAGTAGATGCCCTCGCTTTTATAAATCTTTCCTTCCAGGTGATAATTGACGCTCTGTCTCATTGACGGCAGCCTGGGTGGTTTCTTTTTCTCTTATTTTTTTCTGCTTCCTAAACTTTTAGCGCTTATCTTATGAACTTGGTGCAGGGGGAGACAAGCACACATAAGATGATATTGAAAGGTGCAGATGAGAAGGGAGTTATTGCTCTCCTGAAAAAGCTGTGATTGTCCCAACGCCGATAATTGCCCAGGAATATTACAGCTGCTGCAGGTCAGTCGGCAAATGACAGTAAACCCTCTTTTGCATATCAATTCGTAGAAAAAGGAGATTGCCTTTCAAAGTCGCCCGCTCTGCTGTAGAGAGGAAGCCATTCCAGTATGGAATAGGAATTTCCTAGTCCTTTTTTTATTTTCTTTTGTGTTCGCACTTTTTTTATTTTTTATTTTTTTTTTTTTAAAGTGGTGCGGGCACTAAACCCGGAAAAATAAAAACTACAAAATTATTCCATTCTGGAAAAGCTTCCTCTCTACAGCAGCGCGGTCTACTTTGAAACATCAATCTTTGTTTTTTGTTTTTTTTCCTACTAACCAATTCTCCACTTTGATTTTGTCAGGTTTATCCTTCCTGTTTCCATCTATATTTTTAGAGTTTTAAGGGCAGGGGCCTGTACCCCCACGGCTCTGAGATGAGCTCAGTGGCACAGTTCATTACTAGTGATGATTGCACGTGCTCGGATAAGGTGTTATCTGAGCATGCTCAGCTGCTAACAGTGTCTTTGGCGTGCTCGATAAATATTTCCGATTCCCAGCAGCTGCATATCTCGTGGCTGTAAGACAACATCATCACATGCAGGGATTGCCTAACAAACGCACCCAAGCATGCTCTGATAGCACCTAATCCGATCACGTTCGCTCAGCACTATTCCTTACCATTGACTATATCCAAGTATTTCCAGTATTGCCTTGTGCAGCTTCTGTGATGAGGGATGACTAAGGTGGGGTGTCGGTGGCACGCTCCCTCCCAGCCCGTGCATCATGCGTGGGTTTCTGAACTCTTCCTGTTCATCATGCCGACAGTAGAAGATAAGCGCAGGATGCGGCCTGTACCAGCCAGCTGCTGTTTGCTGTTATGGGGGTGGTAGCCATCTTCCCTTTTTAGCAATAAGATCAGAAGTTTCTTTCCATGTAGGACGTTTGCTCACTCTCTGAATTGCCATTGTTCTTTCATTTACATCCCCTATTTTATACTTTTATCTGTTCTGTTTGGTCTGTCTAAATAGCAGTAGTAATAAATAGTTTTGTAAGGACCTTGGCTGCTGTTTTCCGCTCTCGTGTTCAGTTGCAGGCCTGTTAGGCAATATGTAAGCAGCGTTCTTTGTTGCTATCCACATAGGAAGGTGGATAGTATTGTCTTCATACAAATGTTCATCCAATACATGTGTGCAACGTGCTCGAACATCCAGCCATCACTTCATGTAGTTTTTCTTATGTTACATTACATTAATATTCTGCTGACAGCCAGCAGGAAATTGACGCTCCCAAAACTGCTTTTCTATTACATAGTCCTTGCATGAAGGTAACGACTCTGGTAATGGTGCCTTCACTTCACCCAATAGACTCAAAATTAGGTGGGAAGATATCTTGGTCACTAGCCTTACTTTTAGAGGAAGCAACTTGGATAAAAAAGGAATATTTGGAAACACAGATACGGTACTTTAACCATTTGATCACATCATTATCCTGGAGAACCCATTTAAAGTGATTGTGCAGTAATGTACAACCTTAGCATAATTTCTCCAATCTACAGCAAAAAAAAGAGTCCTACTCCCCTCCTGAACCAGCTGCATTCATCTGATGTCCCCGCTGTCTCCCCCAGTGGCCTCATGCCCACTACAGTCAGTAAGCGCTCATCCACTCCAGCCTTCTCTATTCCGTCACAGCGGACGTCAAGCGACCGCCAGGAGATCCGGTGGAGAGATGGCAGTATGCAGTTTTTTTTTTTCCTGCAGTAGATTGGAGTCTGTAAGAAGTGGTTGTCCTTTAGTAAACAATTCCTTTAATTCTGTTCATGGATATTTTAACTGAAACGACATTTTTTACTTGTAAGAGGGAATCAAAGTGCCTATGTACATTTTCCCAGCGAGAATCTGCAAATTCTGGAAGACAAGTGCGATTAAAAAGTTTTTGTTTTTTAAATAAATCTGTTGTTATTAACTATAATGTTTATGTCCATTGTCCTATTTTGCGGAAATTAACGTATTTATTTAATAAGACAAGCTTGGTCGTAGCTTTAGATTTTTGTTAGTGCTTGGGGTTTTTTCTTCTTTGAATGGAAAAGGTCTGATATTGGGTTAATAATACCTTTTAAGTTCGCTATGTTCAGGTTGACTGGTATGAATTTCTGCTGTGGAGAATAAAGATATTATGTTAAAAGAGAAGTCAAGGATTAGTGATTGTTCGTCGTCATCCCTTCGGTAATGTAGAGGAACAGGTGCTGTTCGGGTACGTAATTTTAGGGTAACGTGACCCTTGTCCATTGCACTTGTTTAAGCCCCAAGGACATTAAATGCATTGAAAAATCCACTTCAAAAAGATTCTTTTTCCTTTACTGAACTATCCAATGTGTTGCATTAGGTGTGACGACATGATTTTGATAACCAACTGTTCTAGTAGTCTCTGTACTCTCAATCCTCCGTTATAATTCAGAGTGAGATAGCTTTTCCATACTGGATACCATATATTAGGATATTTGGGAATTCCTTTTAATGTTTTCTTTTATCTCCCTTTAGAAAAAGTACGAGAAATACAGGAAAAACTTGAAGCCTTTATTGAAGCCCTTCATCAAGAAAAATAGTTTAAATAGGTAACGGTTCCTCACTGTTGCTATTTGTTTTATAGATATTCTGTATTATGTCGTATGTGTTTTACCACATTTTTGTTTTTTATTTATTTCCTGCTTTAGATAATACATTTACAGAAGAGAAACATAGATGTTGGTATTCATGGATTGCCGGCGTAAAGAAACCGTCTGAATATTGCCTTCTGTACTAGTCATTGCTGTAGGAGGAGGATGGACGTCCATGTGTTAGGTTTATGTTGATGACTGGCTACTTGAAGACATGTCACATGTTTCTACAAGACTCCAGTGAGATCTGTCTACTTGTTGCTGCTGTTCTGTGTTTGTGTTGTACCTCGATTGCATTTTTACTCAAGAAAGAAATCTGGGTCATAACTCACCATTTTCATCATTTGTACATACATCGTTAGCACTATTTCCATTCTTTCCTTCCATGACGCAGAATGCATGTTTAATGGTAACTCTGCTTTTTTTTTTATGAAATACTCAGCAGCAAACGTAATGCTATACCCAGAATGAATTGAAAATGTAAGCGATGCTTAAAGATTGAAATACGGAGTTATACTCTCAGCACTTATGTATAGCCAGAGCAAATTACATGTGTTTAGGGGAACATTTGCTGAAAGTGGGGGTTTCTCCTCTTTTTCTTCTATAGGGCACTTATGTCATCTCAGATAACAACAATAAGTTTAAAAACTGATCAAAAAGCAGCAAATCAGTTGTTTGGTTTAGTCACGTTGGGTAAAAAAGCATCTATGGAATTTATGATTCAATCATGTCACATAACTTTTTAAATGGTTGAAAATGTTGTCAAAGGTAAAATGTGCAGAAATGCTCCCTCCTGTAACCTATCGGACCGTTATCAGCCATTATTGCTGACAGCATCAGTCCTTCTATCACTATTGCATTATTAGATGCATTGCACATACCATTGCAATAAAGCTTAAATTAACCCCTATCTTCCTTTCCCATTGTTCATATATTTTGTGTCCAAAGATACTTGGGAAAGACTTGTGGTGTCTGCGGCAGTAGTGGCGGCTCTCTTAAACCAGGACTATTCTAACAATTGCTTTGTCATTAAGCACTTTTTTTATGCTTTTGCACCTTTAGATTTTCTTATTTTTTCACAGCTTCAGTTGACACGGCTTGGATAAAGTTTTTACAGTCATTTAAATCACAACACTTTAAAATAAAAAATTGTCAATTTTAATATGTCTTTAAAATCTCCTGCTTTTTTTTTATGGGGCCGGAGAGATGGAGTTCATGGTGTTCTTTAATGCTGGCTTACTAACTTTAATGGGGCATTTCATTTCTACTCACTTCAAAATCAGGAGGTGAGCAGGGCCGTTGATGTCACAACTGCAAATACCCGCCGGGTCACATGAGTAAGATCCGATATCGGGCACATTTCCTCTGTCAGTAAACTTGATGTCACCTGACTCCTCCGCATGCAGAAATGATCGAAGCTGAAATATTCTTTAAAGGGAACCTGACAGCTGATGCATGCTGCCCAATCCCAGCATGTATGAGGCACTGGCTGTATGTTTGACTATGAAACGCTGATGTGTTTCAGAAAAAAACATACTTCAATAGCCACCGGGAGCCAAGCCACGTTGTAAACTAGTAGGCCGGTACCTGTCAATCCAGGGCAGTGGGCGTGGAGAAGCCACTGGGTATCTGCCTGTCTGTTCAGTTTATAGTTCGGCTCAGTCCCCGGTGGTTTACTAATTTGATTTTTTCCAAAATTCTAATTGGTAAGCCGTTTTGATTGCAACATGCTATTTTTCCTTGTCCACATTAGGGCGCATTTACACTAGCTAATAATCATTCCTAGTAATACTCGTTTCCCAATTATTGACCTGTCTAAACAGGTCGCCAATCACTCGATGAACTAGCAAAGTGCTTATTCATCATGTGAGAGGATTTTTAAGCGTGCTAAAAAAAAAATTGTTTTTTGGCAGCACATTGTCCTTTGTAAACAGCACCTGTGCTGCCGAGAACAATGATAAACTATGTGCACAGAGCACATAGCATATTAACTGTTTTTCTGTGCATATAGAAGTGCAGTCAGTCTGTCTAAAACAGGCTACATATTAGCCAATTGCCTACCAACAGGCGTTTAATAGCCACAATTGGCAAGTATAACTACAGCCCCACAATACAAATTTGGCCTTAATCTGTAGATCTAAATATTGTCAGATAACCAGGTTTCTAGTGACACATTGATCACCCTTCTGAGACTGTAGTTATCGGGTAAGATCTTGATGAGAAAACAGGTTGTTTGGCGCCTCCTGCTAGCCCAGTCATACCGGACATTGCCCCGGAGCATCACATCATAGTGGAAAAGCAGCTTGGCTGCAGTCTGGTCGGTCTTCTCCATATCTCAGTCTGCAATATGGAGCAGGTGTTTTTTTTATTTTTTCAGTGTTTAATTTATAACATTTTGCTTCTTGGACAACATTTTGGACTGGTAGCAAAGTTCTGATAGACACACCTTTCCAATTCCCTAGCCAAACTCATTGTAGGCCTTGCGTTGGAGCATCAGTGGAGCCAGAAACGAACATGTATTTGATATCAAATCCATGATTTTCTCTCCAATGTGGAGAAAGTCATCTTCGCCAAATGGATGAAACCCTACTGTTTTTTTTATTGATCTGATACAAAATTACAATTAGAAAATAAAAACCCATGGGCAATGAAGCACAAATTCACATGGCAAATATATTTGGTTTCAGGTTAGCAAACAGTGCCACAACGATTTTATTTTGAGAGCTCCGTATTTCAAATAGTTTGATACTTTGCTAACTAAATCCTTCTTAAGATGCTTTTTGAGCATTTTTACAGTCCCTTAATATCATAACCCCCAAAATGAAATGCCGTTTGTTCAGAGTGCAGAACCTTCCCGTGTTTCACAGTTGTTTCCTGGATGAAATAAATATTGTAATGAATTTGTTTTGAGAAAAATATGACAGGTGTATACAGCATGATGTATTCGAAGAAACCCCAGATATTTATTAAATGCTATTGTAAATTGTCCGAAAGCAAAGCAATTAAATAAAAGAAAAAACTTTTTGACAGCATGTTATGTTTTGTTTTGATTGTGTGTGTCTTTATTTTGGCTATACACTCACTGTTCCTCTAGAAAAGTGTTCCCCAACTCCAGTCCTCAAGAGCCACCAACAGGTCATGATTTCAGGATTTCCTTAATATTGCCCAGGTGATGTAATTCTTGCCTATCCAGGTGATGCAATTATCACCTGGGCAATACTTAGGAAATCCTGAAAACACGACCTGTTGGTGGCTCTTGAGGACCGGAGTTGGGGAACACTGCTCTAGAAGATTAAATCTGTGGATTCCGACAACCTGTACCTCCGCCGATCACTTGATGTAGACACAGTCTATAGAGCCTGGCTAGCGCTGCTCACTGAGACCATTCACAGGTACCGTAGAACAGCTCCCATTCAAGGGGCTACGCTGGTGTACGCCACTCGTCCGGAGCTCCTGATTCATGGAACGGCATAGGCCTCTTCATGAATCTGGAGTATCTGACTCCAGCCCATCTCCTACTCAAGACCGGCGTGAAAAACAGCGGTCTTCATATATCGGGCACCATGTTTTTACTAAACTCCTAGTAATAGACCTGCTTTGTATCAAATAGTCTGTTTTTACAGGGTACTCAACTAATTTATTTTCCTAGAAAACATTGCTGGAATTTCTATATAAAACCCTTAATCGGACATCAAAGGCCATATAAATTCTTGTTGTTTCTATGGTGAACAACATTTCTCGTTCGTTCTGAAAGGTTAATATTCATTTAATCCTTAAATCTTGTGTCCCTGGCATGGTTGAAAGAATTGAACATGTGCAAAATATTATTGGTAATGAACATATCTAGAAAATCAATTGACATGGTGGCAATTAAGCATATGCATTTTACAATACAACAGGTGCTTGTGAACGTAATAGGAAAATAAAATCCACTTTTCATTACATGTTTGAAAAGATCACAGGACAATCTACGTTGATTAATTATCTTAGCGATTTCCTCATTTCTGATCCTAGATTGGTGAGTGTTATTGTTACAGAGCAGGTGCTGCAAAACTTTATCCAGTCTTTTAAATCTTTTGAGAAAAGTTTGTTAAAAATAAAGCAATAAACTATACTTCTAACTACAAATTCTCGCACATTGTGTAAATGTTCTTTTCTACAGGGTGGCTTAGCAATATGAACATCCAAATTACTGTATATCCGATGCTTCCAGCTCACTCGGTTGTATAGTGTTGATATTCTCAGTTTTGTAGAAAAAAGGCTACAAAGTGAAAAGCAAAATTAAAAAAAATTAACAGGTATTACACTGTTTCTTTAGTTTCTATAAAAAAATACAAAAAGCATAGTAAATCTAAATGATGTAAGTTATGGCAATCTTTGTAAATCATTGCAAAAGGAAAAAAAAGGGCTTGTCCTCTGTCGGATGCACAGCTTGGTGTAATGATACACGAGACGATGTAGGCCGTGTAAGAAGCTCTTCTATTGGAAGGAAGACTGATTATACTTTGGCGCTTCCAAAACTTTTTCTACCGGATTCTCATATGAAAGACCAAAATGATGCCTGTGCCTTACTAAACAGACCTAGATTGTTCCTAGACTTCTAAATTTGCAGTGAAAGTCAATGCTAAAATTAAAAGTACCTTTCTATGGTCCTTTTTTTGGTCTCCTAAATTCAATTGATCTAGTTGAGTACGTTGCTGAGCTAACTATTGCTTCAGCCCTAAAAAAACATTGTGCAACATATGATCACTGGTATGAAAAGTCCTACCTCTGTTCCTCCCCGGTGAAGCACTACGTTACACAATGCATTAATCAAAACTGGAAGCCACTAGCCAATGTAAACAGAGCCTGAGGGCTACATTAATGTGCAGATAAATGCATAGAGACTATAGTAGATGTTGGCTAAACAAATATATATGCTAGTACCCAGGTGCATTGTGAATTCTTTGCATAGCCTTCCTAAACCTAGCATAAAATCCCATTGTAGAATGCATGGTATCTGGACAACGGTCTGCAGTCCATAACCAACATCTAATTTTTCAGTAGCCTATGGCCTTCTGACCCTAATGAGCATGTCGGAATCAGTCTGTAGATTAGTTACTTGAGACCTACATGAAATGAGACTAAACATACATATCAGCTTGGTTAAATGATGACATTCCAACGCACATACAAACTCCTACACTACTATCAACTTGGAAACACTCAAGGTGCACTGCTCTTATTTGATAGGAGCACCCAAATCTCATTACCTTCCTTTATACTTTTGACCGAAGTTCCTGCCTGCAACAGTAGACCATTAGTAGAAACATTATAAAAACATTCTACTTTATTTTACCGAAAAATAGAAACATTCTGCAAAACAAATGCAACTCCTAGACTTGTTAGTGAACAGGGGGAATGACCTGAGCTACAGGCTACATACAACTTATGTTTGTTCGTCAGACTTGTTCTTGGCATTTACACAAGCATAAAGCTCTCATTCTCTGTGTGTAGACAAGTCTGGTAACTACATGGAATTTGAAGCGTTCAAGAGGGTAAAAATACTTTTATGGTGTTTCTATCTACGGATATTTTTTCATTACTTCATAGTTGGGCTATTTTTTGTTTAGGGTATAGAGAAACAGACACCTTCATCTGGATAATGGTAGCAAGGAAAAAATCTATATATTTTTTTATTTCTATAGCTGTTGCTTTGTGGAGTTATTTTTAATAAGGGTTTATGTCCTAATACCAGTAGAATATTCTGATTGCTACTTTCCTAGTTGCATCTTATCTTATGTTTCCCTATATGTGCATAGTTTACATTTTTGGGGGGTGGAAAATGTGCCATAAAGGGCTATGCTTTTTCTAATTGACAAGAATTAAATCAGATACTGTAGATAAACTAGGACCTGATCAGGTCATGCTTATCAGATTCTGTCCTTCTATATTCTTCTTTCACTTCATTGCACTGGACACATAATGAAATCCTGATGCTACTTTGGAATGTATACCAGTATGTATAGTAAGTATAATCCTGCTTTGCACAAAAAGAAAAAAAAAGAGCATGAACCGCACCTCCAAAAATCATACATTGATCTAAAGCCGCTAGGCAAAAATTTATATAACTGAACATGAGGTTTTCAGTTTAACATTCTGATCAGACTGTATGAAGCCCACTGCCACGTCACGGCAAACCTCATAGTGGGTCCTACCTCCCTAACGGAGCGGAGATGTGCGGCGACCACCACCACAGCGGCAATGCACCAGCAGGGCAGATGTCCTGTTGCCCCAAGCACCCATGCTGCAAGACTGAGCCCCCATGACTCCAGACCGCGCCGCCACCCAGCACCAAAATGAAAGGAGCACTGAAACTCGCCTTCCTCCAGCTCTTCAGTGAGAGCCAAAATGGGCTAGACCCCTTACTTTGCAGTCTCCTGCTAATAAAATTCTTCGGATGTGCACTCCTTCCATTTGGCACAGGTGATTTTAATTAGCAGGAGACTGCAAAGTAAGGGGTAGTGAGTTTCATTACTCCTTTCATTTGGTGTGGGTGCCGTGTGGCGGCCATTGTTGCTGCGGTTTTGTGCTGGTGGGGCGGTGCGGTCTGGAGTCATGGGGACTTAGTCTTGCAGCACGGGTGCTGTGGGGCACCAGGTTGTCTGCCCTGCTGGTGCATTGCCGCTGTGGCGGTGGTTGGCGCTTGGCTCCGCTTCGTTAGGGCGGTAGGACCCACTACGAGGTTTGCCGTGACGTGGCAGTGGGCTTCATACAGTCTGATCAGAATGTTAAACTAAGATCCTCATGTTCAGTTATATATTTTTGCCTAGAGACATTAGATCATTGTATGATTTTTGGAGGTGTTGTCCTTTCTCTTTTTTGAGCATAAGTATAATCCTACCTGACCGAAGGCTCATCTCGGTGTGAAAACAGATCCAGAAATATTTGGACAGTGACACAAGTTTTGCAATTTTAGCTGTTTACCAAGACATACACGATACAGTTTATATATCAATCTGGGCTTAAAGTGCAGACCTCAGCTTTAATTTTAGGGGTATTCACATGCTAATTGGAGGATGGATTAAGGAATTCCAGCTCTTTAATATGTAGCTGCCTCTTTTTAAAGGAAACCTGTCAGATGTAAAAACAGTATATGGCAGAGGTGTCAAACTGCATTCCTCGAGGGCCGCCAACAGGTCATGTTTTCAGGATTTCCTTGTATTGCACAGGTGATAATTTAATCACCTGCACAGAATGATTCCAGCACCTTGTGGAATGCTAAGGAAATCCTGAAAACATGACCTGTTGGCGGCCCTCGAGGAATGCAGTTTGACACCTCTGGTATATGGGGTTAAGCTACAGGTTAATAGTTTCAGAACCTGTCCGGCACCTGCATTTAGAGCCCCACTGCTGGAAATTAACTTTATTCCCCTTGACAGCGTTCGGTATTCGGTCAGTCAGCACCAGCGAAGTTTCAGTCACCACTCAGTGTATAGAGAGCGACGGCTGTAAACGCGCCCCCTTTACTGACTGACAGCTGGCCGTAATGATGAGTGAGCTGTCAGTCAGTGCTGGGGGGTGCGGTTATAGCTGCAGGACTCTGTGTTGGTACCGAGCAGGTTCAGATCACTATTAAACTTCAGATTTAGCCCATATCTGCAGATTAGTTGTCTTTTTAAGTGGTGGGTTCCTTTTAAAGGGACAAAAACTAATTGGACAGTTATCTCAAAAGCTCTTTAATGGCCTATTTGCTTGCTAATACATAATTAAACAAGGTAAAAGGTCTTGAGCTGATTCCAGATATGGCATTTGCATTGGGAAGCTATTGCTGTTAAACCACAACATGCGGTCAAAGAAGCCCTCAATGGAAGAGAAACTGACCACCAGTAGGCTGGAAAAAAGAAATCCATCAGATAGCAGAACTGTTAGAAGTAGCCAAATCCACAGGAAAAAAAGGGCACTGGTAAGCTTGGGAACTCAAGAAGGCCTAGATATCCACAATGCCAAAAAAAAACCATCTAAAGAACTAAGCCCAGTTCTGGGCAGATGAAACTAGGGTAATCCTGTACAAGATGGATAGGATGAAAGTATGGTGAAGTCTTGGAATGGCTCATCCAAAACACACCACATCCTCCGTAAAACATGATAAAGGCAGTGTGATGGCATTGGCATGCATGGCTTCCAATAGCACTGGTTCATTAGTGTTTATTGATGTAACTGAAGATAGAAGCAGCCGGATGAATTCTGAAGTGCACAGTGATATATTTTCTTCTCAGATTCAATCAAATGCAGCAAGGTTGATTTGACTGTTCTTCACAGTAAAGATGGACCCAAACATACTGCAAAAGCAACCCAGGAGTTTAAGGCAAAGAATTGGAATATTCTACAATGGCCGAGTCAATCACCAGATGTGAACCCCATTGATCATGCATTTATCATGCTTAAGACAAATCTGAAGGCAGAAAGACCCACAAACAGGCAATAACTGAAGAGAGCAGCAGTAAACGGCTGACAAAGCAACGCAAAGTAGGAAACCAGCGTTTAGTGACATCCATGGCTTCTAGACTTCGGGCAGTCATTGCCTGCAAAGGATTCTCCATAAATTGTTAAAAAAGAACATTTTATTTATGGTCAAGTTAATTTGTCCAATTACTTTTGAGCCCCTGAAATGAGGAAGTGATGTATAAAAAAAAAGTTGCAATTTCTAAACGTTTCACAGGATATTTTTGTTCAATCCCTTTAATTAAACCTGAAAGTCTACACTTCAACTGCATCTCAGTTTGTTTTATGTTAAAAAGAAAATTGAGACAGAAGAAATAAGGAGGCGCGCACAGCCGAATGAGGCGAGGTGCAAGCTGAACCAGGATAAATCGGAAGAAAAGTCAAAACAGCTGCACTCACAATTTGTGATGCTAGTGATTTTTTAATAAGTAGAATAGTGACACCATATACAACGATTTTTCACGTAGAGGGCACAGAATCAGTAGCGTGATGTTTCGACTCTTTGAAGAGTCTTTCTCAAACAATGCTAATTTGTAGATTTTTGTACGCGTGGTGAAGTGGTGCGCTGCAATATGCGCTCAATGATTATATCCCCTGGCAATAACTTACCTCCTCATTTTTTGCACCTTGACACCGCATTTACACTATCCTGTGGGACATAGAAAATCTACAAATTAGCATTGTTTGAGAAAGACTCTTCAAAGAGTCGAATCGTCACGCTACTGATTCTGTGCCCTCTACGTGAAAAATCGTTGTATATGGTGTCACCGTTCTACTTATTAAACAATCACTAGCATCACAAATAAAAAATTGAGGCATGTAGAACCCAAATCACGTGTTTGTGTGTGAGCATACATACATATGTTGTACATAATATATAGATAACACCTTCCCCTGTGTATTTATAAATGCATTACAATACTATTAGCATTTCCATAGGGTCTCTTTCTGTGTCCTAGTGAAATTGCATGACCCAAGATTGCTCAGTTTGTGTTGTCCTATTATACATTGGACACAAAGAAGCTGATGGTTGGTAAAGCCCTGTCACTTCTTACGATGTAGTGACCGACCCTAAGCTTCATTCTGCTTTATAACATCCCTTGTTCATGTTCCCTGAATGTGCTCTGAGGTAGGTAAATGAATTCAGTCAACTGGTGGGCGTACGATTCCTTTCTGACCTCGGTCCTGTACCATTTGTTTCCCAGCTTGTACGATGCCAAAGGGGACATTTCTCTCAGTTTTGTTTCAAATAATTTTCTTTTTTGTTTGGTGATTTGGTGGTGATTGTTCTTGTTCTAAGCCGTCTGGGAATTTACTATTGTCAATTGCACAAATTTCTAACGTAGCTGCTTTTACGACTATGTTGGTAAACTTATCTGCTATGTTACAGCGTGTATCAATTTGTCGTTAATCCTTCATTAAATATTTTTTAATCTATTCAGATGATCCCCAAAGCAACTGGTTGTGTTCTGAACTGGACTATGTGATAAAACATGAGCCACTGGCAAAGCTTTGAAGAGAGAGTTTTTATACTACAAAGAGTGTAAAAAGATTAACGATTGTCTTTCCTGGACATCATTTCTCACCCTTGCAGGAGACAATGACAGTTGTCAGCAGCAAAGAAAAGAAATTGTGCTTGAAAACAGAAGCCGATGTTCATGTGCTGTCCAGGGATCAGATAAGATGCCAAGGACCAGAGCATCCCTTGAAAGGAGCGACATGTCAGATGAAAAGGTTTCTAGGATAGAGAAGAGAGGGATTAGGAGAATATTCATGACTCATGAGGATCAGCAGGTGACACCTAAGGCATAGCACTTTATCCGTTTGGCAAACAGTAAATAAAGGCTATTGGTTGCCAGGATAAAACGTAACAACAAAAAGCCAAATGCTTTATATGTACAAAGAATGCTGGTGTTTGCCACTTGTTAGAGTGAAAGCATGTACCGTCTTTTTAATTTCTAGGCATCACCCAAAGTGGTGAAACAGAAGCCTTGTGCTTTCACGTGAGCCAATGTTGAAATGGTAAACTGGGAGCATGTAGGGGTTCTCGAACAAAGTGAACTTCAGTTTAATAGAAGTATAATCTTCGTGTGTAGAGAGAACTCCTTCGTGTATACTATTTGATGAGCTTCTTATTACGTTCTCATGGCTGGTAAATCCCGCAAATTACTTAATCCTACAGGAGTGAACATATCTGAGATCCATGAACTGTTTCAGTTTGAGTTGTATTTGACTGCTGCAAACAGTTCTCCAAAATGTCCTGCAAAATTTAGATGAACCCATCGATTTTAGGACAAACCGCAAACTATCTAATGTATATTAATTTGGCAATGTTATATAGTGTCCAAAGGTTACCGCCGCAAAATCGCACAACACATTGTCATGGGCTCCAGATTTTCTAGTCTGTTAGACTGTGTGCACACAATGCGGAATTAGTGCGGATCCACAGCGGATGTTTCCGTGCAGAAACGCTGCAGTTCTGCACAGTGATTTACAGTACAATGTAAATCAATTGAAAAAAAAGCTGTGCTAATGGTGCGGAAAAATCCGCATGAAAACCGCTGCGGATCAAATGAAGTAGCATGCTACTTCTTTTGTGCGTATCTGCAGCGTATCTGACGCCTTCCATTATAGAAATCCGCAGGGGTAAAAAAACGCACAAAATCCGCACCTGCGTTTTCTGCCAGGAGATGCGGATTTTGTGCGGAAAATTCTGCACCCCTGTCCGCAACATGTGCACATAGCCTTAATGTCAATTCTTTATTTAATTAGCCCTTGATTATAGTCCTGACTGAAGAAATGGGAATTTTTATTTCCATTTTCTTCAATGCAGCTGAATAATTGCAGCCTTTTAAGATGAATAGGCTATTCTTTGGCTGGCCATATACATTAGATGTCTGTTGGATACTTCAGCCGGCGACTTTCTCAGCTGAATGTCATACTCAGGAGAACTTGCTCAGCCAAGGTCTTTTGTGTTCTCTATGAGAAAGCCACCCACTGACAAGTCAGCTGTTGAACGATGCAGTTGGCAGTCCAAAATCAGATGTTTGTAATGAACCTCTCTGCCAACCATTAGTGAAAGGCACTGAAGGGTGTTGAGTGCCCCTATACACATGAGACGTTATCTGAACCCATTGGTATCAGTGGGTTCAGCCACATTACTCTGTGATTGAGAACCCGTAGGCTAGACTATCAATGTTAAATTAGTGTGGGTCAGATTTGGCTCCCGTGCCGATTAGCTGTTTGAAGAGACTGTGGCGCTCATGCATGGAATGCAGCCTCTTCAATGGTTTCCAGTTAGGTCATACTTTCCTGCGCCGTACTTTTACTTGTCCCAATGCAAGATATTGCAACATTGTCCCATTTATAGGAATGGGATACAATTGAAATACCTTGCAGCACTCCAAAGAAAATGACGGCCCCGACAATGACAAGCCAGCGTGCATACCGGTGTAAAGATCAAAGAAGCTGCACACGAGCGCCACAGCCTATTCAAACAATTGATGGTCGGGGGTGCTTAGATGGAAACGTAATATGATATTATAAAGCTTCATAATGCAAAGTGTTTTGTTTTTCTACCTATACTTTACTACATTTTGGTCAAGTTCAGTTTATTGTAAAGAATGAAACTTTTTTTTTTTTAAGCTTTCTTTATGCAAAGGAGATTAATCCACCCGTGTGAACCAGACTTCGTATATTTACTAAGATCCTATTGCATCTTGTAGACTTTACAGAATTAATAATTAGCACAATGTGTGTTAACAACCGTGGCAAAGCCATTAGTTCGTCTAGAAAAGCATCTAACAACTATTTGTACATAACTGGCGTGGAGTTCTTCATGGCTGACCTTCGAAGATGTAACGGCTAATTTCAACAAACAATAAAGCCACGCTCTATTGGTGACTCCACAAATATTGAACAAGAGTCTTCAGCACTGTAACACTGTTGACAAGTGGGAGATAATGCAATTGTCTTTTTTGTTATCATGAAGTACAACTTGTGGTTTCTTTAGGCAAACAGTGTTGATGTTCTGATTGTGAGCCTGGAATGTTTGCTCTGCCAATATAAACCTGAAACCTACACACTCAGCATCATCCTTTCAACCATGGCAACTGCAAGTTTCTGCAAAAATATGCCTTCCCACTGCACTGAAGAAGGTTTCATTTGCTTGTTACCATCTCCAGATTTACAGCACTTTAAATGTCTAAACTAAACTAGGTGGCCATCTGATGCTAAATTTCACAGAAAATACTTTTTATTATGGGATGGAAATCACGGACGAGTGCTTAATAACACCGCTCATTTACCACCTTGAGTTTTACCTTCCATTATTAGATAAAATTAGTTAATTACTAGTTAAAAACTTTTATAACTTAGACCTCAAAGGCAACATTTTTACTGTTGTAGTTTGTTTGCACATTTTTACCATAAGTTATCTACTTTTTGTTTAAATCCCTAAAACATAAAACTAAAAGCTTAGCTGTTAGTTTTCAAAAAGACAAAAAAATGCCAGACCTTTAAGGGTATGTTTCCATGTTCAGGAAACGCTGCGTGTTTGACGCTGCGCAGAGCCGCAGCGTCAAACACGCAGCATCCAGATGTTACAGTATAGTGGAGGGGATTTTATGAAATCCCGTCTCCACTGTGCGTGGTAACACGCATCTGGCGGCCCTGCGATTCCGGACATGCGGCGCGTCTTTTTAGATCGCAGCATGTCCGTTTAGCTTGCGGCAACGCTGCGCCGCCACAAGGTAAGACACAGGGCCCTATGTGTGGGGTGCAATGAACACATCCGGCATCATCGCGTCTCCAGAAGGGGGCAGAGCTTTGGGCGGAGCGAGTTTGCCGCTCCGTCCAAACCGCCGGCCATCCTGAATGTGGACACGTACCCTAAATGTAGAAGAGTCATCTTTCAGCCCTCCAAATGAGGAAAAACGCTCTTAGGGTACGTGTCCACGTTCAGGATGGCCGGCGGTTTGGACGGAGCGGCAAACTCGCTCCGCCCCCTTCTGGAGACGCGATGATGCCGGATGTGTTCATTGCACACATCCGGCATCATCGTACCCCACACATAGGGCCCTGTGTTTTAGGTAAACGGGCATGCTGCGATCTAAAAAGCCGCGCCGCATGTCCGGAATCGCAGGGCCGCCGGTTGCGTGTTACCACGCATAGTGGAGACGGGATTTCATAAAATCCCCTCCACAATGCTGTAACATCTGGACGCTGCGTGTTTGATGCTGCGGCTCTGCGCAGCGTCAAACACGCAGCGTTTCCTGAACGTGGAAACATACCCTTATGGGAATCCTGACTTTTCACTTGCACAGCTTCCCAGTGTAAGAACTGAAACGCTCTCCAATATATAGTCAGTAAAAGCTACAGAAACAAGTGACACAGAAGAAGATAGAAGATTTTTGGGTAACCACAACTCTAGCATCTAAAAACAAAAAATAAACTTTACTCATAAGTCAGATTAATTATTTCTATCATGTGGACCACCCCTCCAAAATCTCATTCAAATATAGAGACCATTATGAATGCAGAAGTGGAGGTTCCTACCTTCCTTTAGCCGTGCTCTGTTTTTGCACTTAAAGGGAATCTGCCACTTTCAGAAACACCTTTTACCTGCAGACATAGAGGTAATCTGCACATGAATAGTATTTAAAGGTAATCTGTCAGCCGATTTTTGCTATATAATATGATAGCATAACATAGGGCAAGAAAACCTGATTCCAGGGATGTATCACTTAGGGTTCGCTCACATCTGCATATATAAAATTGCTCAGATTCTCAGCTAGAAAAGTTGTTGAGTGTCAGACGTATGTCATGCGAGTGTGCAATTTTACGTATGCAATCCGTATACAATGCGTTTCTATCATCTTTTTCATACTATAATACTCTCTGTAACTTAAGGCTAGTTTACAAAAATAATAAAGCATTCTTTTATAAAGATATACATAGATGATATAAAGATATTATATATACTGTATAATAGATAATAGACCGATCGATAACAGGATACGTAAATACGTGGCACTAAGTGGTGTTTAGCATAAACTAAATAAATACATTTAAAAAACAATGTGGGGTCCTACCTATTTTTGATAACCAGCAAATGTAAAGCAGACAGATGTGCGCTTATATTATCAAGCTGGGAAGGTACTTGGTTATTGGGCCATCCTAAAAATACCAGTCTGTAGCTGCCCAAGAAGTGGTGCATAACATTAGATGTGCTAATTCTGATGCTTTGCCAACTCTTCATGATTTCCCTGGTGCGGTGACAATCTGGGTAATGGTTGTTGGGGTTGATGTTGGAGTTAGACACCCCCATTACTAACTCAGTAATTAAAAAATAAAAACACAAAAAATAGCTTATTTAAAAAATCACTCCCTGACACTTTACCTGGTTCACCAATTTATACATATAAAAAAAAAAAGCCATGCCGATCCGCCGTAGTCCTGGAAATCCGCCATATATCACCAAATCATCCTTAGTCCACATGTAAAAAGATAGAAATAAAGACATGACACTGTCCCTCGTTCACCAAGTTATTAGAAAACAGAAATTTTCTATGCAGTTTCGACATCGTCCTTGGCATTCCTACGGAAGTCCCCAAATCCGACATCCAAAGGCTATGTATAAAAGGAAGAAAAAAAGAAGGTACAAAAATAGTGCACTCAACCGGTAGCAGTATAGAAAATAGCTTTATTGATAACAAAAGAAAGTGCACATACATAATAAGAACATTTAAAAACACTTAAAACAAATTCAAGGATTCAAAGTACCATATGGCAGCCAAGATATAGTCTGTCAAGATAGAGACAGTACCTGATAATGTTTTATAATTAAATAACCGATGAAGGCATACTATCCCATAATTAAACCACCCATAAGCTGTAATTATATAGTTATGAATATTATGCAGGAATAAAGCATAGACTAATATAGTGCAGATCAGCAGGGTCATAGGTTACTTACAAAATAATTATGGACTCTGAATCCTGATCATTATAATACCAGCCCACAGCTATCTGCTTTCCTTTGGCTGGTTATCAAAAATAGGGGGGACATTTTTGTAAATTATTTATTTAATAATTTAACTCTAACTGACTCAGACATTGAGTCCTTGAAGACAATACCCAAGCATTTCAAGTTGTTCCACCAATGTAATGATTCTTTGTTAAAAGTGAAGGGTATTGACCATATTGTACTGAATTCAAGAGGTGGCGATATCAAGAAGCGTCTTGCTCAGATAGAAGCAAAATGGATCTTCAGGCTTAACACATTGGCACCCAATGGCCTTAATGAACAGATTTCTTTTAGTTCATTTTTATAATGTTTTTAACCTTTTTTCTTTATTCTTTCAGCTCTTCCTCCTTTTTGGTCCAGTGTTGCTGTGGTTATGTGACTGAATTATTTCCATCATCTGATTACAGGATCGTTGTCTTGGACTCACATTTTCATTTTTATTTTTATTTTATTATTATTCTTATATATACATATTTATGCATCTATATATATATATATATATTTCTTTCACTGAGCGCACGTGTGTTCACTTCACTTTTTTCTTTTATCTTGTTTTCATCGTAATTGGTTATATATATTTATTTATTTGTGGTTCGAAGTAATATATTGTTAGTATTTAATAATACTGTCACTAGGTATACATACTTACCTGTCATTGAATGATCTTCAATTATATTTAGTTTATTTGCTTTAATATTTAATCTGCTTATCAGTATTCATTATGTCTTTAAGATCAGTTTTGTTTGGTCACCAAATACAAGATATATGTTTGGTAAAGTGTATTTCACCTCATACATGGTGTCTTTTCCATCTCCATTTTGATTACATCATTTCCGGTTCAGGGTTCATTGCAGCTCCGCTTTGGAGTATTGTTCTTTATTTATTTATGCTTTAAAACTGAGTCCACTGATGTGATTTCATTTATTTTTATATTTATATTGATTAAATGTCACTTTTGCGCTATATTTTTTGCTAGCGCTTACAATTCTTTTTTCCTTTTCACTTCCGGTTTGTGGATCAGATGTGTCTGATCAGCATCTTATTCATTCACAATATTAGTGTTTGTGTTATTTAGTTTTAATTCAATTGGTCTGTTTAACACTTATTTATTTCTTTTCTTATTTTTTCATTGTCGTACATATCACTTCCGGTTCGGGGGTCACTGGTCTTCGTTTTGGAGTGTGTTATTCTATTTATTTATGTACATAAGATTGATTTTATTGATGCGATTCTCTTTATTGATGGTATATGTGTATATTACTATATTTCATTTGCACTTTACATTTTACTGATAGCGCTAACAGGTAATTCACTTCCGGTTTGCGGGGTAGATGCGCCCGATCAGTATTGCGTCTATCTTTATTATTAGTGTTTGTGTCACTTTGTTTCAATTAATTAAGTTTGCCTTATTATGTGAGTATGGCATTTATTTATTTTTCTTCTTAGCTCGATTTTTAATACATTACCTGACCAGTCACTTCCGGTTCGGATTATACACTTATATGGATTTATATTCATATCATATATTTTTTCACCAGCGGTTTTTTAACATATGATCCTGGATTCATTCCTAAATCCTTTTCCTTATTTTTTTGATGATGGTTTATATATGTATTTTATACGAATTATATGTCAGCTGTTCTATTGCTGCCACAGCTTCCCATTGGTCCATTTCTGTATATATACCATTCCCCTTCTTACCTTCCTTCACTCCTTGAAAAAGCCACGTCCAGGCGAAACGTGCATTGGAGCTAATAGGATTTCATTGGGTATGGACTATTTTATGCTTTAGGGTACTTATGTCATTCTATTCCTCTTGTTTTTTCTTTGCCATACTGAATGCATGTTTGCAAAATAGATGTTGGTTATGTATTAGAGGATTTATTTATTTATGTACCCTCTTATAATTATGTCCTCTAGCCCTCTCCAATCATCACACTATGGGGTTTCCTTATATTGTTCTGATGTTTTTGTCTTTTCCCCTTTTTTAATGTGAATTTTTAAGACATTATTTAATAAATATTTACATATTTTTACCACATTGGTTCTATGTCTTTTTTGTCACCTTTTTTTCTGAGGAGGTATTATTTATTTAATAGGTAAAACCAGGCTAAACACCTTTTAGTGCCACATGAAACGCACTAAAGGGTGTAAGTTTATCATATGTATGGTGGTGGTGAAATGCTATATCTACAGGACATCTATTCTGAGGGTTCTAGCTGTGAATTTACTGAACTTGGCTGATGATATTTTGTAGTTCCTTTAAGTTGTATTTGGGAAAAAAAATTGCGTGATTCATGTGCCATCCGTTTTTTTTTCTCGCACCTATTGACTTGCATTGGCGAGTCTTGGACGTTCTACGTGGCCATACAGAGCATGCTGCGATTATTTTTCTGCAGCACTGCTCCAGCTGAGGAAAAACTTGCAGATGAACATAATTTAAATGCCTCATTTAATAACATTGGTGCCAGTGCAATGTGATTTTTTTTTATCACATTTCATTCAGTGTTTTTATGCGCAGATGTGAGTGAACCCTTACTGGGCTGCATGGTGTAGTTTTCATAGAATGACTGTTTTCTCTGATGGAGATGTGGCAAAGCTAAGTCTTCTGCTCTGTACATATCCTCACCCACAGCCCTGACTGGCAGCTTCCTGTGTATACTGTGCAATGTGAGCAAGCAGCTACTGAGTGGTGTGGCAAGGTTATACAGATTAGCCTGACTGGGCTGTGCATGAGCTGTAGTCAGATGTATAGTGTTAATCTACTGCTTATAAAACACTGATTGTATTAAAACTACAGCACACAGCTTAATAAGTGACACATCCCTAGAATTAGGGTGTCCTGTCCTACATTATGCTGCTCTCAGATTGAATAGAAAAACCTGTTTGCAGATTCCATTTAAATCATGCTTGGCTGTATTACAGGAACAGCAGCTACAGGGAGAAAATGAAGTTACTTTCTCCCAGCAGCCACTTGCTTCCTGTTATTTGGGCTGTGCTTGGTACTGTAGCACTCCCCACTCACTATCCAGTGAGCATGCTGTAGTCACCCCCTGGCACATTGACAACCCTTCCTGCATACACATACTGCAAACTCGGCTATCAATCAATGTTCCGGGAAGTAATTACGTGTTGACTGTAACATAGACACCTGCACCACCTGGGTGACTGGAAGAAAGTGGCTGAAGGGAGAATATCACTTCGGGCTGTTGGTCTGAACTGCCAGTCAAATTTGACTGCACCACCCACCAGCAAAGTTTTAAAAAGAAGATTTCAGAAGTCAGAATTCAAAGATTCAGGAATTTAAATAGATGACCGCCCCACCCAGGGCTCACAGAAAGGAGACAGAAATTAATTAGTGATGAGCGAATATACTCGTTACTCGAGATTTCCCGAGCACGCTCAGGTGTCCTCCGAGTATTTGTTAGTGCTCGGAGATTTAGTTTTCATCCCAGCAGCTGAATGATTTACAGCTATTAGCCTGCTTGATTACATGTGGGGATTCCCTAGCAACCAGGCAACCCCCACATGTACATAGCCTGGATAACAGATGTAAATCATTCAGCTGCGGAGATGAAAACTAAATCTCCGAGCACTAAAAAATACTCGGACGACATCCGAGCGTGCTCGGGAAATCTCAAGTAACGAGTATATTCGCTCATCACTATATTTAATCCATAACTCCCTCACTGAGCTGCACCAACAGGCAAAGAAACACAAGTCTGCAAAAAAAAATTTTTCAAGAGCTGTTTTGGTTATTCCACGTAATCTTTATGTTTTTAAGGGCGCTGAATTCGAAAATGACCTCCGTTTTGTCATAGGACATCACGTTTTCTGACAATTTAAGAAACTATGTTAAATAAGACAATACCTCAAAATAAATGAAAATAGACTCATAAAATTAATTTTTTATTACAAATGTTTCATGAAAATCTTTTTTTTAACTGCAATGAGCTCACTAACACACACTAAAATCGATTCTTCTTCCCTGTGAGGCTTCTCTTGGTACATTTACGCTTGTGAGTAGCATCTGGAATGTCTCTCTGAAGAGTCCAACAGTAGTCTGCCATCATTGTAATGCTCCATCTTCCCTGGTATCTTAATTCCATCTCTTTAATGTCCTGGTGGAATCATTCACCTTGCTCTTCACTCACAGCTCCCAAATTTTCAGGAAAGTTCTCAAGGTGGGAATGGAGGAAATGCACTTTCAAACTCATCAGACAACCTAAAGCTTGAAATGCCTTAAGCATTCGTCCGACGATTTTTTTGTAGTCACGGTCTTTGTTATTGCCTAAAAATTTCTCTACAACCTCTTTAAATGCAAACCACCCTTCTTTTTGAGGATGCATCATGGTATTGATAAACTCTTGATCAGCTATAAGCCTTCTAATGTCTGGTCCGACGAACACACCTTCCTTCAATTTTGCCTCCGAGAGGCCTGGAAACTTAGTGACCAAGTATTTGAAGCATTCTCCATCTTTTGGAAGTGACTTTACGAATTGCTTCATCAATCCCAATTTTATGTGGAGAGGTGGTAGAAGAACTTTATGGGGAGGAACCAAAGTTTCTCGGAGGACATTTTTTTCACCAACTGTGAGCACCCTCGGCTGCCAATTCTTCTTGGTCCAGTGATTTTGTCGGTCTCGACTGTCCCATAGACACAGAAAACAAGGGTATTTGGTATACCCATCTTGTTGCCAGAGCAGCATGCACAAGACTTTCAAATCCCCGCACACTTGCCAACCGTTCTTTACGAAGAACCAATTCCAAGTTCTCGTAGGTTTCCTTGAGGTGTACAGAATGACCTACAGGGATGGAAGCATAAAAACCGCCATTGTGGAGTAAAACTGCTTTGAGACTTCTTTTTGAAGAATCTATAAAAATACGCCATTGCGCTGAATCATATTGGATTTTGAATTGAAACATCAAACCTTCGACATCGATGCAATAAACCAACTTATCTTCCTGGGCATAGTAAGGAACGAATTTGTTTTCACGATGTCTGAACCATGAAAAAGACACTCCTGGCAACAATAAATTCTTGCTTTTGAGCCTTGATCCGAGTAGCTCAGCGGCATCTTTGGGAAGATTCAAGTCTCTTACCAAATGATTCATCTCCTCCTGGGAAAACAATTTTGGTCTTGTATCATCTTCAAAGTCAGAACTTGATTCATCATCTGGTTCAGGTATGACTCCACCTTCATCGGAGCTAGTTATCTCTTCCAAGGTAGCAGGGGGCTTGGGTACTGGTATATCTGTGCCATGGGGGATGGGACGAATTGCTGAGTGAATATTGGGGTATGAAATGGAATGCTTCCATTTTGAATTATACCCTTTCACATCGCATGAACAAAGGTAACAATCGTCACTATGGTTCTTTTGCTCTCGCCATACCATAGGAATCCCATAACGGAAAGCTTTTTTCTTACCCTTGAACCAATTTCGGAGGTCCTCAACACACCGTTTGCACACTTTATGAGGCGCCCAAGCTTTATCTTGATCTCCAAGCTTTAGTCCGAAATAAGCGAAGTATACTTTTTTTCACAAAGTTTGTAATATTCAGCTGTTGCTTCAACACTGTATATTCACCACAAATGTAACAGAAACTGTAAGGCGAATTAATACACTTCCGCTGAGCCATAATGCTAATTTTGGGAAACACGGTTGAATATAACGAGCTAACACGAACTGAGATGAAAAACTGTGAACAGGCGAGAACCAAGATAAAACAATTGAATCAAGCCCGGGCATGTCAGAGCCTGCTCATTCAGCTTGCAACATGTTGATGCTGGTTTCATTAGCTCACTCTGAAAGTTCTTTCCTTTATAAGTTATATTTTTTTGGCATTGTATATCTTCAGTGCATTGATGTGAATTAATTAATAGTAATTTTGACTTTCAAAACCCTAAGATAAAAAAAATACCAAAAATTGAGAAATATATACTAAATTTGAAGAGAATTTTGCATTTTGTGGCAAATCCTGACGTCCAGGATTTTTTTCAATATTTTTTTTGTTTTCAGCACACCAAAATACATGGAAATTAGATGAAAATAATCAAACAGCTTTTTAGTCGCAGACCTTTGAAATTAAACAGAACCACTGAGCCACCACCCCAGGTGTACGCAACAAAGGCACAGCACCTCCCACTCACCCAAGTGGGAGCAGAGGGGACGGGCCAAGATGTTACATGTCTACTCTGAAATGCTGCAGTATTTCAGAGTAAAACATACCTTGCTATAATCTCGTAGCTAGGCTCTGTATAGTCTCTTTCTTAAAATGACTTGGCCTTTGTGCCAACATTATTTGTAATCATTTAGCTCAAAGATAATCAAGTAGTGTAGGTCAAGTTTTAACATCTGTAGCCACCCCACACCCCCAGACGTGAAACCTCATAAACTGGGTGATCTCCTGGTATCAAGTATGGTGCAGGACATGATACAAGCCCGTTAAATTGTTTGTCAAGTTTTCTACATATCTGAATCAAGTATCATTTTTGATGCCTTCAACTTGACTTAAGTTCTTGGTTGTCCTTCCTAGAAGATAATGTATTCTATTCTAGCTCCTGCACCTGGAAAATATCTACAACTAGGTAATCTAATTTCTCTCATTAGGAAAAGAGCCCACTCACTCCACAAATTGCTTGGACAGTTCTTTCAATACTGTTATCTGCTCCCCAGAGACATCCATTGATCATGTGGGAAACCAGCATTGTAGCAGATGTCAAATTAACACTTTTTGCATGATTGCTCTATTGTCTTTAATGTTTCTCTGAACACAAAAGCGGCTGGTGAAGCCTGTGTCTCTCTACAACACAATGTCCACAGTTCTGAAAGAGAAACAAGGGTCGCACTGTGAGGCTACAGCCACCAGAATTTTAGAAATGAGGGAGGATGGCTGGTTGCTTAGCAGGTTGTGTAAGAAGTTGAATGGCTTTCCTTTTCAGGCTTATGATTTCCTAGTATATCAAAAGATGTACACAAAGGGAAAACAAGAAAAAAATCCACACGTAGAACCACAGCAAAATAAATGCCCCCAGAATGTATCTGTGGATTTGGACTATGACGATGGAATGAATAAATTGTGAGCTTATATATGGCTTTTACGCTTCTTTATTAGTGTATTGTTTGCCCTGAAACAAGGTTTCTTTTATCACAAGACTTAAGGTACCGTCACACTAGGCGATATCGCCAGCAATCCGTGACGTTGCAGCGACCTGGATGGCGATATCGCTGTATTTGACACGCAGCAGCGATCTGGATCCCGCTGTGAAATTGCTGGTCGCTGCTAGAAGGTCTGCACATTATTTGGTCGCTAGGTCGCCGTGTATCGCCGTGTTTGACAGCAAAAGCGACGATACCAGCGATATTTTACACTGGTAACCAGGGTAAACATCGGGTTACTAAGCGCAGGGCCGCGCTTAGTAACCCGATGTTTACCCTGGTTACCAGCGTAAAAGTTAAAAAAACAAACAGTACATACTCACCTGCGCGTCCCCCAGCCTCTGCTTCCTGACACTAAAGCGCCGGCCCTAAACTGAAAGTGAAAGCAACAGCGGTGACGTCACCGCTCTGCTGTTAGGGCCGGAGCTCAGTCAGCGTCAGGATGCAGAGGCTGGGGGACGCGCAGGTGAGCATGTACTGTTTGTTTTTTTAACTTTTACGCTGGTAACCAGGGTAAACATCGGGTTACTAAGCGCGGCCCTGCGCTTAGCAACCCGATGTTTACCCTGGTTACCCGGGGACCTCGGCATCGCTGGTCGCTGGAGAGCGGTCTGTGTGACAGCTCTCCAGCGACCACACAGCGACGCTGCAGCGATCGGCATTGCTGTCGCTATCGCTGCAGCGTCGCTTAGTGTGACGGTACCTTTACACTATTCTACGTTATCATCTCTCTAATGCCTATGTGCCAAATTTCTTTTTTTGTTGGAGGTATGATCAGTGATATATACTAGAATCTAGTAATGAATATGCTTTCTCATTACTCTATAGACTTATGTGGTAATTCTGCCAGCATATGCTATTAGTTAACACGTTATGGCCTTCGACTACATTGTTATTTTTGTGAAAATCCTCCAACTTTTGAAAATCAACACAAATAAACACAATTTTTAATATTTTTATTATAATGTACTATAGTACATGATCCTGGCTTACTGATGTTCAGTGATTGACATGCTTCTTTATAGTAAAAAGTATGTATTTTTCTCAAAATTTAGAAAAATAAAAGTTGTCATTTAAATTCACAATTTCTAGAATGGAATTGAAAGATCTTCTGTGGCAGAGCATATACAACTTGTCCCCAGTCAGTGGCTAGTAATTTCAGACATTTGGTGAGAACTAAAGGGAGTCATATCTATTCCGACTACAATTTTAGTAGGCCAGTATAAATACCAGATTGTGTCTTTTAGGACCCTAAGGCTGGAGTCACACACAACGTATAAAAAATTGGTCCGTTTTACACGGCCGAGGTACGCAGAAATGTTCATGAACAGTGATCCGTATTTCATCCGTATTCAATGTGAGGATGCGATTTTTTTTCTACAAAAAGTATCCATATGGCATCCGTATGGCGAGATTATCTCGCCGGCTTGCAAAATGGACATAGAATGGATTCATGGGCTCAAATATTCGTGAAAACATATATACAGTCTATATATATATATATATATATTTATATTTCATACAGAGCTAGATAGCAGAAAAGCCGGTAATTCAATTGTCGGCTTTTGCTAAATTACTACCGAACCCGACAGGATATGAGACATGGTTTACATACAGTAAACCATTGCATATCCGTTCGATTTTTACATATTCCTCCCTAATAATGTTAGTAGTGTGTATGTTTAAAATTTGGGAGCTGTAGGTGTTAAATTAAAGGGTTAATTCACGGAAAGAATTTCTCCTCCAGAGTGGGAAAGCCAGTGACTGAGGGCAGATATTAATAGCCTAAGAGAGGGACCATGGTTATATTTTTCTGTGAATTAACCCTTTAATTTAACACCTACAGCTCCCAAATTTTACACACACACACACACACACACACACACACTACTAACATTATTAAGGAGGGATATATAAAAATGTAACGGATATGAAATGGTTTACTGTATGTAAACCATGTCTCATATCCTATCGGGTTCGGTAATGATTTAGCAAAAGCCGACAATTGAATTACCGACTTTTCTGCTATCTAGCTCTGTATGAAATATAAATATATATATATATATATATATATATATATATTTGTGTCAATGACATTATATATATATATATATATATATATATATATATATATATATATACACTAGACGGTGGCCCGATTTTAACGCATCGGGTATTCTAGAATATATATGTAGTTTATTTATGTAGATTTTAGAATAATACAATGAATACACAGAATTCGGCTGGCCGGGCACGACCAATTAGCGAGGCGTGGTTCAAATCCCGCGCCAATTCGTTGCCGGAGTGCGCCTGTCGCTGATTGTTCGCGGCCGGCCACGTAGTATATAGCACAGCCACATAGGATATAGCACAGCCACGTAGTATATAGCAGCCCACATAGCATATAACAAAGCCACGTAGTATATAACACAGCCCACGCAGTACATAACACAGCCCACGTAGTAATAATAATAATTTTATTTATATAGCGCCAACATATTCCGCATCGCTTTACAAATTGTAGAGGGGACTTGTACAGACAATAGACATTACAGCATAACAGAAATCACAGTTGAAAACAGAGGAGGAATGAGGGCCCTGCTCGCAAGCTTACAAACTATGAGGAAAAGGGGAGACACGAGAGGTGGATGGTAACAATTGCTTTAGTTATTCAGACCAGCCATAGTGTAAGGCTCGGGTATTCATGTAAAGCTGCATGAACCAGTTCACTGCCCAAGTATGTAACAGTACAGACACAGAGGGCTATTAACTGCATAAAGTGTATGAGAACATGATACGAGGAACCTGATTATGTTTTTTTTTTGTTGTTGTTTTTTTTTATGATAGGCCACACAGGGATCGTTAGGTTAATGCGTTGAGGTGGTAGGCCAATCTGAACAAATGAGTTTTTAGGGCACGCTTAAAACTGGGGGGATTGGGGATTAATCGTATTAACCTGGGTAGTGCATTCCAAAAAATCGGCGCAGCACATGTAAAGTCTTGGAGACGGGAGTGGGAGGTTCTGATTATTGAGGATGCTAGCCTGAGGTCATTAGCGGAGCGGAGGGCAAGGGTAGGGTGGTAGACTGAGACCAGAGAGGAGATGTAGGGTGGTGCTGAGCCATGGAGTGCTTTGTGGATGAGGGTAGTAGTTTTGTACTGGATTCTGGAGTGGATGGGTAGCCAGTGTAATGACTGGCACAAGGTAGAGGCATCGGTGTAACGGTTGGTGAGGAATATGATCCTGGCTGCAGCATTCAGGACAGATTGGAGCAGGGAGAGTTTGGTAAGAGGGAGGCCGATTAGTAGAGAGTTACAATAGTCCAGACAGGAATTAATAAGTGAAACAGTAAGCGTTTTTGCAGAGTCGAAAGTAAGAAAAGGGCGAATTCTAGAAATGTTTTTGAGATGCAGATAAGAAGAGCGAGCCAGTAGAATATTGCATAGCCACGTAGTATGTAGCACAGCCGACGTAGTATATTGCACAGCCAAGTAGTATATTGCACAGCCCACGAAGTATATTGCACAGCTACGTAGTATATTGCACAGCCAAGTAGTATATTGCACAGCCACGTAGTATATTGCACAGCCATGTAGTATATTGCACAGCCACGTAGTATATTGCACAGCCACGTAGTATATTGCACAGCCACGTAGTATATTGCACAGCCACATAGTATATTGCACAGCCACAAAGTATATTGCACAGCCACGTAGTATATTGCACTGTCACGTAGTATATTGCACAGCCACGTAGTATATAGCACAGCCACATTGTATATTGCACAGCCACGTAGTATATTGCACAGCCAAGTAGTATATTGCACAGCCACGTAGTATATAGCACAGCCACGTAGTATATAGCACAGCCACGTAGTATATTGCACAGACACGTAGTATATAGCAGCCACGTAGTATATTGCACAGCCACGTAGTATATTGCACAGCCGACGCAGTATATTGCAGAGCCGACGCAGTATATTGCAGAGCCGACGCAGTATATAATACAGCCCACGCAGTATATTACACAGCCCATGTAGTATATAGCACAGCCACGTATTTTAATTCAACAGCCGATGTAGTATATAACGCAGCCCACGCAGTATATAACACTGCCCATGTAGTATATAACACAGCCCACGCAGTATATAGCAATGTGGGCACCATATCCCTGTTAAAAAAAAAAGAATTAAAACAAAAAATAGTTATATACTCACCCTCCGACGGCCCCCGGATCCAGCCCAGGCCTTTTCCTGCTCCTCGCGCACCGCTCCGGTCCCAAGTGGCAATAACACGTGATGAAGTAGCGGTCTCGCGAGACTGCTACGTCATCTCCGGTCATTGCCGCAATGCATTCTGGGGACCGGAGCGGCGCGCGAGGCATAGGCAGCATCAATAGTATATGATTGCAGCATAGTTTATGGCAGCATTAATGGACTGCCTTTTACACCGCGTTATGCCGCTGTGTAAGGCAGTCCAGTTAACGCTATGTGGGTGCTGACTGGGGGGAGTAGGGAGAGGGCACTGACTGCAGGGGAGGAGGGAGGGGCCAATTCGCGGCTGGAGTGTGCCCGTCGCTGATTGGTCGCGGCCAAGGGCCGCGACCAATCAGCGAGGCGGGATTTCTGTGACAGACAGATGGAAGTGACCCTTAGACAATTATATAGTAGATATATATATATATATATATATATATATATATACCTATACTATGTGTAGACATTTATTTTATCTATTCCATTCTAACTTGTCAGTGTGATTTTACTGAACACCGCACTGAATTACCGGCTTTGCTAAAGGACACCGGTGCGTATTTCTCACAAGTCACACTGATGGTCCATGTGGTGTGCAAGTTTTTCTCGCACCCATAGACTTTCATTGGCATTTCTATGGCCGAGAAAACAACGGATGATACGAGCTACCCCATAGATTAACATTGGTCCGAGTGCTATGTGATTTTTTAACGCATAGCACTCGTCCATATTACGGTCTAGTGTGACTCTGGCCTAAATGTGATATGAGCCTGATAATCTGGTTATACTCAGAAATATTTATATGTACTATTATGTGTTCCTGTGATGCCCACTGGAATAGTGATAAATAATAGCAGTGGGCTGCTAGGGTCAACATGAGCCTATCCTTTGGGGCAGTGGATTGCCATACAACTCTTCCATGCGCATGCATTCGTCATGCCCGGGACCTCAAGACTGGCGTTGGGGCCATCAGGAACATGGCACCTGCAGGCCAGCAGTAGAAGATGGACACAATCCTCAAAGGTGGAGGATGATAGTGGAGACAGCAAGAAAAAAGATGCTCTATCAGGAACGAGTGCTAGGGCTGAAGTTATGTTTGGTACCAGAGAAAAGACCGTAAGCTGTTTTGCCCTATCCCACATGCTCCAATGTAATGCCTGTGAACTGTTCAGTAAAAGTTTGACTGTTGAAAAGCACTTGCTGTCCTCTGCATTATGTGAGGCTGTTCCTGAAAATGAAGACTTCATTGTTCACTCCCATTCAGTGGCAGGCATGGAAATTCTCATGCTCATGCCTGCTGCTGACCACGAGAAACCCTATTGACTCTCATTATATTTAGGCTGTAAAGGGCCCAATAACTATGGACCTTCCAAGCCTGAGAATCCCAGCTCCCTGTGTGCTTTACCTTGGCTGGTTATCAAAAATGGGGGAACTTCACACCGGTTTTTTAAATAACAGCATATAGGCCCCTTTATTTTTGATAACCAGCCATGATAAGGCAGAAAGCTGAGGGCTGCAGCTTTACCTAATTGGAAACAAGCTTTCTGCTCCTACGTTGTGCTGCTCTTAAATTACATAGCAAAAACCTGCTGTCAGATTCCCTTTGCTCTTTCTGGGCTTCTTGGTTACTTATGAGTCATTAACAGCTACAAAACATCGCATAGCACTCGGCCCAGTTTCACGCTATGGGGCAGCTCAGATCTGTGATTATTTTCTCATGCCGAATCGGCATGTGAGAACAATCGCAGCATGTGTCGGCTCACTCAGACCCATACATGTCTATGAGCCTATGGTGCCCTATATAATAATAATATGGAGTATCGTAACAGCTGAAAAAAACATAAAAAAGAAAAGATCTTCCAAAACCAAAATATATACAAAAATTCATAAATCTTTATTTAATTAACAATATAAATAAAAAAAAACACATTAAATAACAAAAAAACAAAAGGAGATGACAACACATGCTATGCAGAATACGAAATAGTATGTGTCTTTCGTATTCTGCATAGCATGTGTTGTCATCTCGTTTCTTTTTCTGTTATTTAATGTGGGGTTTTTTTCAATGTTTATGGGTAATTAAATTACGATTTATGAATCTTTGTATATATTTTTGTTTTGGAGGATCTTTTCTCTTTTTCTTGGTTTTCCATATACGACTATGGGTGCGAGTAATACAATGCACAGCACAAGGATATCGCCCGAGTGTGGTGCAATATACGCCGACGTTGGCAGCAGAGTGGATGGGGAAATTATTTTCTCCACCTCTTCCGCAGCTGTGCGAGGATCTGAGCACAATAGCGTGACACTCGGCTCCCGCTTGCAGCAGAGCTGGAGCCGAGGATCATTAGCATATCGCATCCGATGATCTCGCATCGAATGCCATACGCTGGTGTGACTCCAGCCTTAAACAGATGTTGTGCCTTCACACAACACCACCAGGCGAGCACAGCCAGCCCTTCAGTGGTGTTCTTTTTAAACAGTACTGCCCTACTGTGTGCACATTTATGTGAGTAAAGCATAGACAGTACTTCAATAGGCTGCAATTTGCATCCTGTGACCGATTATTGGAATGTTAACAAAAATGTAATATTTTACAATGTGCAACTAATACATCATGCTGTAACGCTTTGCCTTCATTCTGTATATACTTAGTTAAGCATATTTAGTTATACTAGTCTATCATCTTGTGAATTTACGCATAAACTAGGTACGGTATATTTTTTTTTACTGGTCTTTACGTTCCATTTCAGTATATTGATAGCTATTTCTCTAACAAATAGGTTAATCTTTCAGTTGTATCTTAGCCATGTTGCAGATCCATTGGGTCAGAGGTTAATCCCATGCACCCCCATGTCCAGAGCTCCTGCCGTCACCTTTAATAGGTTTGCCCGTAGGATATTTCACTATGGAGATTTCATCTGTCATGTTGATAGCTTAATTTCCAGGCGTCCTTTGTTCTTTTCTGGTAGATGTCCCATAAATATAGAATCAATTATTCTAGGACCACATGACACCTTAGATATAAAGCAGTGTTTTTCTGCCTGGTACTTTATACAGCACAAGCTGTGACGTTATTCGATGAGGCAGACAGACGCCTGACATTGGAAGATATTGCTAAGGGACATTATGGAATTTAGTTTACTTTTTGTTGGTGGAACAGATTCTTTTAACAGGTTGTCTGCACTAAACTGTTTTTATCCCATTTGTAAAGATAGTTGCCCTGTAAAAATGAGAAAAAGACTAATGCAGGGTTTTAGTGTTTTATTATGATGGACCAAATGGCCCATCTAGACCCTATTAAAATAATTGTTCCATCAGGAATATACAGCAGGTGATATAAGTTGAATGTGTCACCAATTTTGTAAGTAAATCTTAATATATACTTACCTTGTAATGTCGTCACATCCTGTTCTGTCCAGATGTGTCCGGATCCCAGAATTCCAAGCGGCAGAAGTTCACTGACCTCCATATTAGGACACACAAGTGATGGGTGTCTGAATATGGAAACTGCTGGTGGTACCAGCCTCTTGCGAGGTACCACCAGCGGAACACCATCGCACCACACACACAAACACACACTTTATATGCTGCACGCATCACACACACACACACTGTATACGCTTTACGCACCACACACAATGTATACACCAAGCACAGCCTCTTGCACGGTACCACCAGCGGAACACCGTCGCAAACACGCTGCCGCCGGGATCAGCCGAATGATTCACTGATCACCGCCATCTTTGTACAGGAGGAGCGCATGCGCAGTTTTAGTTTGACCGCTGATATCTGTCTGCACAAAGATGGCGACGGTCTGATTTATGTGACATTAGGGAAGAAGACAGCACAGTGATGGAGATAGAGAGAGAGCAGACAAGGGGGAGAGCACATGGGGTACACAGGTCAAAGTTGAGATGACATGAGTGGAAAACACAGCAGATGGGGAGAGAGCGCACAGGCCTAAGAGAGACAGAGCACAGGGGGGAGACAGCTCAAACGGGACACCACATGAGGGGGGAACACAGCACAGGAAGGAGAGAGAAAGCAAACAAGCCGGATAGCACATGGGGTAGACAGGTCAAAGAAGAGAGCACAGATGGGAGAAGTCAGCACATGGGGAAAGAGAGAGTGGCTAGGTGGGAGAGCACATGGGGGGAGAGATTCTCAACACTGCAAAGCCTGCCTCCATCGTGACATTACTGCCCTCGCGATGTGATAGTCCTGACACCAGCTGAAATCTATTAGTATCTAGAAAGCAATCCGGTCACTTAGTAAAAAATAATATCAGCTAGTTCAACTGATGGCCTATAAAAAGGTGTTTCATTACCAAGGAGCCACACAAGAAACATCTCATGATGGGTAAAACCCATGAGTAGTAGTGATGGGCAAACACGAAAAGTAAAGTTCGGGGTCTCTACCAAACACCTACTGTTTAAGCATGGATCCCGAACACGGACTTCTCTAGGAAGTCCCTGCTACTGTTTGGGTTTGGCACCAAGAACATCGGGTGTTTCTCACGCTGTCATCTGCATGACAGTGTGAGAAACACCAGCGGCTCTGATCAGCGGTAAGATTATTACTGACAGTCATAGTGCTGCTGTTCATCTGACAGTCATCAACTGTGATCAGTGGTAAAAAGTTTACCTCCGGTAACACAGGCGTCAGCTGGTGCCTGCACTAAAAATAAATAAAATAAATTAATAAATAACATGGGGTCTTTCTATTTTTGAGAACCAGCATGGCAAAGTGACAACTGCGGGCTGCAACCCTCAGCTGTCAGCTTTATCATGGCTGATTCTCAAGAATAGAGGGGTCATCATGCGTTTTTTTTTTAATTATTTAAATAAATAATTTTAAATAAATAATTTAAAAAACGTGTAGGGTCCCCCTTATTTTTGACAACAGAGCCAAGTTAAAGCAGACAGCTGGGGGCTGGTAAGAGGACATGGATATTGGTCCCTCCCAGCCTAAAAATAGCAGTCCGCAGCTGCCCCAGAAAAGGCTCATCTATTACATGCGCTAATTCTGGTGCTTTGTCCGGCTCTTCCCATTTTCCCTGTGGTGGTGGCAAGTATAGTTCATATTTGCCTACTTCTGCATGCATCCTGCGTACCTATCTTTATCATTGGGTATGCAGGACATGCAAATGTATGTGGATATGTCGTTTTGATGTGCCCGCTGACCGCATGGGGACGCAACAAGTTACATCTGCAACAAGTTACATCTGCATACATCCGCATGTCCTGCATAACCCAATGTTAAAGATAGGTATGCAGGACGCATGCAGAAGTAGGTGGACCTAAACGGAAGAAGTGTGGAAGTGGGAGGAGCTTCAGGGAAGAAGTACACAGCCATCCGCAAAGCCCCAGTACGCAAGTGTGAACGTAGCTTTAGCGATGGAGAGGCATCTAGTAATGGAGTGCAGCGTCAGTGACTAGCGTGATGTCATTGAGGTTACCTCAGGTCACTGAGGCTGCATTCACAGCTCAATTCAGTGTGAGCCAGGCCTATGAACTGCGGTGACCTCAGTGAGATTACCCCTAGCTCCATGAGAAAAAGTCTCACGGTACAGCGCTGAGCTCAGTGAGTTCACCACAGTTCACAGTTAAAAATTTCTTAATATCCATGGCCCCTTACCAGCCTGAGAATACCAGCAAAATGATGGAGACTGCACTCCGTTTTTTTTTTATTATTGAAGATTCCAGTAAGCACTGCTAGGGCCATAATCTGGAAGTGGAAAGAAAATCATTTCACCATAAAGTGGCCACAATAAGGTGCTTCCTGCAAGATCTTAGAGAGAGGAGTGAAAAGAATTATCAGAAGTGTGGTCCAAGAGCCAATGACCACCTGAGAGAGCAATGACCTCTCGGAGAGCTACAGAAAGACCTGCAATCAGCAGATACATTTGTTTTAAAGAAAACCATAAGTAAACCTCACTCAAACTCCATAACCTGCATGCACGCTCACCATTCAAGACTCCGCTATTAAACAAAAAGCATGTTCAAGCGTGTTTAACGTTTGCTCAACAACATTTAGACAAGCCTGTGAAATACTGGGAGAAAATAATCTGGTCAAATGAGACCAAAATTTAACTCTCTGGTCATCATAATACTTTAACATAATGTTTGGAGGCCAAAAGATTCTGCTTATCACCTCTAAAGCACCATACCAACAGTGACGTTTGGAGGTGGGAACATCATGGTGTGGGGCATACGGCACTGTCAAACTTCATATTCTTGAAGAAAGGATGAATAGACAAATGTATCAAGAGACATTCTTGATCAAAATCTGCTGCAATCTACCAGGATGATGAAGATGAAACGAGGCTGGACATTTCAGTAAGACAATGATTCCAAACACACAGCCAAGGAAACTATGAATTGTTTTAAAAGAAAGAAAATAAAGTTGCTAGAATGGCGCATCCAATCACCTGACCAGAGTCCAAAAGAAAATATATGGAAGGGTGGAAGGAACGAAAGCTCAGAGTTCCTACAAGGAGCCCACAAAACTTTCAGGACTTGAAGAGTGCTTTTTTGTGGAAGAATGGTCCAACATCACACCTGAACAATGCATGCAACTAGTTTCTCCGTACAGGAGGCGTCTTGAAGCTGTCATCACCCAAAAAGGCTTTTGTACAAAGCATTACAAGTCAGTAAGTGTGTTCAATACTTTTTCCGTGTGTCATTTCTCTTTATTACACATAACTTAATTTAAGGACATCTATAAGTGATTTCTTGCTTGCGTGGATTGAATTTGATGTTACCGACATCTGGTGAGAATTTCATGTCAATAGCACCTTTAGAAATATACTTACTGATATATTCTATATATTTTATATAGTATATTCCTACTGACCCCCAACATATGCAGTTATGCACTTTCTACTTGGCGGAGTGTGTATGTGTTCTCAATGGGGAGAGAAGAGTAAGCAACTGTGAGTCACCAGTGGTGGCAGCTTACCTCTTGAGAATGAGGGATAAAGGTATGTTTAACTCTAACAAACCCAATCTTTCTTTCCCTTGGCATCTGTCTTGAGAGACAGTATATCTCTAATCTCCATATATATTATAGTCAGAGAGTCCCACCAAAATTGATGGGATCTGATGATATTCACTGTTAGGGCACCTTTAACATTGGTAGCTTTTTCGTCTGCACACTTTTGTGTGTGATAAAATCCGACATGTAGTTGCACTGAAATCTGCAGCAGAAATCTGAGACTGACCTAAAGCAGTAGTGGTATCTGTTAGGGTATGTTTCCACGGTAAGTAAACGCTGCTTGTTTGACGCTGCAGCGTCAAACAAGCAGCGTCCAGATGTTCCTGCATAGTGGAGGGGATTTTATGAAATCCCGTCTCCACTATGCGTGGAAACCCGCACGCGGCGGCCCTGCGACTCCGGACATGCTGCGCGTCTTTTCAGATCGCAGCATGTCCGTACACCTTGCGGGGACGCAGCGTCCCCGCAAGGCATATCACAGGGCCCTATGGCGAGGGGTGCGATGATCCCGGATGTGTACTGTACACATCCGGCATCATCGCGTCCCAGAAAGGGGGCGGGGCTTAGCGCCGAGCGGCTTCGCCGCTGCGGCGATAACGCTGCCCCTCCGGACCGTGGAGCCATACCCTTACTGCTATGCTTTATCCACAGGCATCTTAATCAGGTGCTTCTGCACTACTTCTCCCGCAGGCACGATATCAAGGGCAGTCCTGCACCCAATATTGGAGTATAGGCAGCATGGTGACTCAGTGGTTAACACTGTAGCCTTCCAGCTCTGGGGTCCTGGGTTCAAATCATGAAAGGAATTATGAAAAGTTCAAATCAGGAAAGGGACAACATATGAAAGAATGAAAGAATTTGTATGTTCTCCCTGTGTTTTTGTGGGTTTCCTCCCACACTCCAAAGACATACTGATAGGGAATTTAGATTGTGAGCCCCAATGGGGTCAGTGATGATGATGTCTGGAAAGCCATCATCAGAATATGATGGTGCTATATAAGTAAAGCATAGTAAATAAATAGTAAGACATACTGATAGGGAATTTAGATTGTGAGTTCCAATGGGGACAGTGATGATAATGTGTGCAAACTGTAAAGCGCTGCGGAATATGTTATATATTAGCACTATATAAAAAATAAAGATTATTATTATTATTATTATTAAGCCCAACAAAAATACACTGTGGAGTGGTGGTCTGGCAGATAGTCTTATACAGTTTAATACATATGAACCTTATTTTCATTTCGAAAAAATGTACATTAATAGGATTCTTTCTACTGGCAAGTATTTTTATAATATAGGGACTCCATATTGCTCTGTATAGATGCTGTGCACATAAAATGTCTGTGTGCCTGATGCCTTACAGTTAATCTGGTATTATTTTTCAATAAAAAGGTTATCCACTACTTTTACATTGATGCCTGCCCTTATGATAGGTCATCAATGTTTGATTGGCTGGTGTCTGACACCTGGCACTCCCACCAATCAGCTGTTACTGATGTCGGCTGCCAGGGCCGGCGTCAGCACCTGGCGTACCCAGGCAAGTGCCGCGGCCCTGAGCAGGCAGGGGGCCCACTTGCCGTCGGGGACACTGGCGCGCTATAGTGCCGGCCCCCGCGAGTGGACCCCACCTGCTCCGGGCCCCGGCACTTGCGATACTTACCTCTCCCGGTTCCAGCACTGCAGCGTCTTCCATCCTCTGACTGTGACCTTCAGGTCAGACGGCGCGATGACGTCACCAGTTCGCGCCCTCTGCCTGAGCAGTCGCAGCACAGAGAGCAAGAAGACGCCAACGGTGAGGAGTCCAGAGCAGCGTCAAGCAACGAGAGGTGAGTATTTCATTTTTTTTTATTTTTTTTTTAATATTTGGAGCAATATATGGGGCTAATTCTATATGGAGTATCTTATGGGGCCAATAATATAGGGAGCATCTTATGGGGCCAATTCTATAGGGAGCATTATATGGGTCCAATTTAATATGGAGCAGTATATGGGGCTTATAATACATGAAGCATCTTATGGGACTAATTATATATGGAGCATTTTATATGGCCAATTATATATGGAGCATTATATGGGGCCCATTATACATGGAGCATCTTATGGGGCCAATTATTTTTGGAGCATTATATGGGACCCATTCTGTAAGGAGTATTATATGGGGCCCATTCTGTATGGAGCATCATATGGGCCCATTCTGTATGAAGCAATATATGGGACTCAGTATACTGTATGGGGCCGATCATCTACTGTATGGAGCATTATATGAGGCCCATTATATATGGAGCAATAGATGGGGCCCATCATATACTGTATGGAGAATTATATGTGGCTCACTATACTGTATGGAGCATTATATGGGGTCAATTCCATATGGAGCAATATATGCGGCTCATTCTGTATGGAGCACTCTGTGGTGCCCATTATACTGTATGGAGCATTATATGAGGCTGATTATTTTGTATGGAGCATAATATTGGGCTCATTATTCTGTTTGGAGCAATATGGGGCTCATTATTCTGTATAGAGGACTATGTGGTGCCAATTATGCTGTATGGAGCACTATATGGGGCCATTATACTGTATAGGGCAATATATGGGGCTCATTATTCTGTTTGGAGCAATATATGGGGCTCATTATTCTGTATAGAGGACTATACTGTCCGGTTTCTGAGCTAATGTAGAATGCACAATAGATATCACTCATGTATAGTAAGAAGTAAGTGAAATCTTTGGCATTGTACTATACCTATATTTCTCTGCCGTATCTGTGCATTATGAATTGTGGTATGAGATAAAGGGGCCCACCGGGACTCTTTCGCCCAGGGCCCATGAAAACCTGGAGCTGGCCCTGTCGGCAGCGGTGGCTGCTGGCCAGAAGTACTCACTTGTCGTGCTGCTCCATCTACTTGTAGTGGCTGAGACTTGGTACTGCACATCCATCTCCTATTCAAATCAATAGGAGACGGCTGTGTAGTAAGCTGCGGCGGCCACTGCAAGTAGAGGGAGCAGCTCGGCAATCGAGTACTTCCGGCTGGCTGCCACCAACACCGTTAACAGCTAATCAGTGGGGGTGTCGGAACCCAGCCGATCAGACATTGATGAGCTATCCTAAGGATAGGTCCTCAATGTAAAAGTAGCGGACAACCTCTTTAAACCACTAGAACATCTAAAACAGAGAGCAAAGCAAAATTGTTCATTAAGAAAAATAAATGGAAGGAGAAATCTCCAGCAACTTGCTATACGAATCATACTTTTGTACATATATGGTGGACATGTGATTATAATGTAGATGCAAAAACACTGTCTGTTAAATACAATAATCAAATAGCCTTGCTCCTAGACTGTAAATACAGTGGGTACGGAAAGTATTCAGACCCCTTTAAATTTGTCACTCTTTGTTTCATTGCAGCCATTTGGTAAATTCAAAAAAAAGTTCATTTTTTTCTCATTAATGTGTTCTCTGCCCCCCCTCTTGACTTAAAAAACCCCCAGAAATGTAGAAATTTTTGCAAATTTATTACAAAACACAAAGTGTTCAGACCCTTTGCTCAGTATTGAGTAGAAGCACCCTTTTGAGCTAATACAGTCATGAGTCTTCTTGGGAATGATGCAACAAGTTTTTCACACCTGGATTTGGGGATCCTCTGCCATTCTTCCTTGCAGATCCTCTCCAGTTCCGTCAGGTTGGATGGTGAATGTTGGTTGACAGCTATTTTCAGGTCTCTCCAGAGATGCTCAATTGGGTTTAGGTCAGGGCTCAGGCGGGTCCAGTCAAGAATGGTCACAGTGTTGTTCTGATGCCACTGCTTTGTTATTTTAGCTGTGTGCTTAGGGTCATTGTCTTGTTGGAAGGTGAACCTTCGGCCAAGTCTGAGGTCCAGAGCACTCTGGAAGAGTTTTTCATCCAGGGTATATCTGTACTTGGCCGCATTCATGTTTCCTTCAATGACAACTGGTCGTCCTTTCCCTGCAGCTGAAAAACACCCCCCATAACATGATGCTGCCACCACCATGTTTCACTGTTGAGATTGTATTGGGCAGGTGATGAGCAGTGCCTGGTTTTCTCCACACATACCGCTTAGAATTATCACCAAAAAGGTCTATCTTCATCTCATCAGATAAGAGAATCTTATTTCTCATAGTCTGAGAGTCCTTTGTGTTCTTTAGCAAACTCTTTGCGGGCTTTAATATGTCTTGCACTGAGGAGAGGCTTCCGTCGGGTCTCTCTACAATAAAGGCCTGACTGCTGGAGGGCTGCAGTGATAGTTGACTTTGTGGAACTTTCTCCCATCTCCCAACTGCATCTCTGGAGCTCAGCCACAGTGATCTTGGGGTTCTTCTTTACCTCTCTCACCAAGGCTCTTCTCCCACAATTGCTCAGTTTGGCTGGACGGCGAGGTCTAGGAAGACTTCTGGTGTTCCCAAACTTCTTCCATTTAAGGATTATGGAGGCCACTGTGCTCTTAGGAACCTTGAGTACTGCAGAAATTCTGTTGTAACCTTGGCCAGATCTGTGCCTTGCCACAATTCTATCTCTGAGCTCCTTGGCCAGTTCCTTTGACCTCATGATTCCCATTCGGTCTGATATACACTGTGAGCTGTGAAGTCTTCTATGGACAGGTGTGCGCCTTTCCAAATCAAGTCCTATAGGTTTAATTAAACACAGCGGGACTCCAATGAAGGAGTAGAACATCTCAAGGAGGATCACAAGTAAATAGACAGCATGTGACTTAAATATGAGTGTCTATGCAAAGGGTCTGAATAGTTATGGCCATGTGATATTTCAGTTTTTCTTTTTTAATAAATATGCTAAAATTTCTACATTTCTGTTTTTTTCAGTCAAGATGGGTGCAGAGTGTACATTAATGAGAAAAAAAATTAACTTTTTTGAATTTACCAAATAGCTACAATGAAACAAAGAATGAAAAATTAAAAGGGGTCAGAATACTTTCCGTACCAGCTGTATAATCAACGTTTCCAATTAACCTTTCTGCACTATGAATAATAGGCAAATCATGGGGCTCTAATCTCAAACAAAGAGAGAGTGCAAGTGAAGACAATAGCCTGGGAATTAAATTCTACCAACTCACGTACTTTGCTGCAAACACATAGGGTAGGTACACACGGTCAGTAAACGCTGTAGGTTGGACACTGCGTACTTACGAACATGACCCGAACTTGACCCCAGACCCCGAACCTTTGAATAAGCTTAGCTTAGCTACCCCTGAGGAAGACTCCCTGTGTCGATACACATGGGGTTCCACACCCAGGATGGATTGCACTTTTTGTGCATAGGGACATTTATCATGCTAAATCTAAGTATTGCTTGTAGCTGCTCTCTTACTTGCTATCTTGTCAGCTCTTATTCATCTTATTCGCTGACTTTTTCCACCCTTGCATTTTTGTAGACATCTTTGCATGAACATGTGGCTTTCATCACAGTGTTTTTATGGGATATGAGATAAATTTGTATGTCTATTGTTTCTATGTTACTGTACATTTTCTGTTACCCTATGCTATATTTAGCTCAAATCGGCCCATGGATTATATCTTCTAGTATCATTGCAATCTGTATTTTGTTTAATCCATATCTTTCTATGGGGTCCATTTTGCAGCACTATTGCACTTTTAGTCCATGTTTACATGCTTTGTTCCCTATTAATTTATGCACCAAAATCCATCTTCGGGCCCATTAACAACCATATTATAGGTTGTTTTTTGTGTGTGTGGCTTGGTAGACCATGTTTGGGTCTCCTTTTTAAATGTTTTTAACTTGTTTGCTTTCCCATATGTTGTCCATAATGTTACAATAAAATATTTTTTTGTTTATACAGTGGGGGAAATAATCATTTGATCCCTTGCTGATTTTGCAAGTTTGCCCACTGACAAAGACATGAACAGTCTATAATTTTAAGGGTAGGTTAATTTTAACATTGAGAGATAGAATATCAAAATAAAATTCAGAAATCACATTGTATAAATTATATAAATTTATTTGCATTTTGCAGTGAGAAATAAGTATTTGATCCCTCTGGCAAACAAGACTTAATACCTGGTGGCAAAACCTTTGTTGGCAAACACAGCAGTCAGATGTTTTTTGTAGTTGATAATGAGGTTTGCGCACATGTCAGGAGGAATTTTGGCCCACTCCTTTTTGCAGATCATCTCTAAATCATTAAGATTTTGAGGCTGTTGCTTGGCAACTTGTAGCTTTAACTCTCCCCATAAGTTTTCTATGGGATTAAGGTCTGGAGACTGGCTAGGCCACTCCATGACCTTAATGTGCTTCTTTTTGAGCCACTCCTTTGTTGCCTTGGCTGTATGTTTTGGGTCATTGTCTTGCTGGAAGACCCAGCCACGACCCATTTTTAATGTCCTGGCAGAGGGAAGGAGGTTGTCACTCAGGATTTTACGGTACATGGCTCCATCCATTCTCCCACTGATGCGGTGAAGTAGTCCTGTGCCCTTAGCAGAGAAGAAATACCCCCAAAAAATAATGTTTCAACCTCCATGCTTGATAGTGGGGACAGTGTTCTTTGGGTCATAGGCAGCATTTCTCTTCCTCCAAACATGGCAAGTTGAGTTAATGCCAAAGACCTCAATTTTTGTCTCATCTGACCACAGCACCTTCTCCCAATCACTGACAGAATCATCCAGGTGTTCATTGGCAAACATCAGACAGGCCTGCACACATGCCTTCTTGAGCAGGGGGATCTAGCGGACACTGCAGGATTTTAAACTTTTACGCCGTAAGCTGTTACCAAATGGTTTTATTATGGTTGACCAATTAATAAAATGTTCAATTCTCTAGTTGCCTACTCCTGGCCTAATGGATATTGATCATGTGCACTAAAGAAATACACCAGACACAGTCAGCTGTAACTCTCCTTGATCAATGTGTGGCTCAGCTCCAAGAAGGGAAGTTTATTAGTCAAACACAATGTTATATATCTCCTGTAAGGGGGCTCGGTTAGCTCTAAAATGGGAGTGATCAGATATATTCCATTGGTTAGTGGGTTGGGCATGAGCAAGTCCATGGGCGGATCCATGAGGTCATCAGGGTGGTTTGGTCCGTGAGGTCATCAGGGTGGGCGTTACTGTGGGTGGATCCATGAGGTCATCAGGGTGGGCGTCATCTTGGATACCAGAGCACACGGTCTGCTGATACAGGAAATGGCGGCCATCTTTAGTGTCTTCATTGTTCATCTTGGATACCAGAGCACACGGCTCTGGTACAGGAGATGGCGGCCATCTTTAGTGTCTCACTTTGTCTGAGGAAAACTTATGTAAGGTTAAACAATACATGTTATGGGTTGCTTCTCTCAATTACCTTATGTGTTGAGGTTAATTAAGTATTTGATCTTATGGCTCTCCTCAACAGTTTTATTGGTGACTATGGTGCCTTGAGATCATTTACCAGTTCCCCCCCCCCCATGTAGTTTTAGGCTGATGTCTCACTTTCTTTATGAAAAGGATAACCCACAAGGTGAGATTTTGCATTTTGCCCCAGATCGATGTCGATTGACAGTCATTTTGTATTTCTTCCATTTTCTTACTATTGCATCAACAGTTGTCTCATTCTCACCCAGCATCTTTGTCCCTGACATCCTTATAAAGCTCTTTGGTCTTGCCCATGTTGTAGAGGTTAGAGTCTGACTGATTAATTGAGTCTGTGGACAGGAGTCTTTTATAAAAGTGACTATATAAGACAGCTGTCTTTAATGCAGGTAACGAGTTGATTAGGAGCGTCTAACTGTTCTGTAGGAGCCAGAACTCTTATTGGTTGGTAGGGGATCAAATACCTATTTCTTACTGCAAAATGCAAATACATTTATATAATTTATACAATGTGATTTTCTGGATTTTATTTTTGATATTCTATCTCTCAATGTTAAAATTAACCTACCCTTAAAATTATTGACTGTTCTTGTATTTGTCAGTGGGAAAACTTACAAAATCAGCAAGGGATCAAATACTTATTTCCCCCACTGTATATCCTTTGAAGTCTAATATCACATCATAAGGGATATACAGTATGTGTATGTGACAGAAGCTGCTTGCTGCTTTGGAAGTGGATCCTTTAATTTCAAGGTCCGCTGTGCAGCTACATGGTCTTCACCAATGGTATGTCTGTCCTTGTGTCTGTGTGTGTTATGTATTAGAAACATCTTAGTAGCTAGTCTCTTTCCCTTAGCTCAGAGATAATTGAAAATTAGCAAGAGAGCGCATCAACAGGAAACATGGTGGAAACTGCAAGATAGAAGTTATTAAAATGGCCAATAATATAATTACTTCTCAATGACAGCTTATTCTGATCAGGGACCTGAAATAAGAGGAACGGTTTAAGTTAAATACATGGATTGAATACTACAAACCTATATTGGTTTGTCAATGTAGTCTTATAATGAATACAACAATCTAATGGTCTTCAGATATAAAAAAGTAACTTTGGTGGACAATGCAGCTCTTCTCAGCTGGAGAACTGAACTAATCGTCATCGTCTGATATTTGTTCCAAATACTTCAACAAATAGGATGTTCTATTGAACGCTGAATGACTCAGAAATCTTTAAGTTAGCAAAAAACCAAAAACCTAGCTGCTCTGATGAGCTATCCACGGGGTGCAAAGGTTTCATCATTACTGCTTGGACTAACTTAACATCTGCCCTTTCAGAGCCGTGATATTGTCCACAGTCTAATTCCCATGGAAAAAGAGTTAAAAATTGAACTTAAATGAGCAGATATGTAAAGCAAGATAATGCCTTTCTCTGGCTTCTAATCAGATGTTAGGGTTTTTTGTAAAGTTTAGTCAAACAGCCTCAATGATTTTTAACTTGAAGTCCCAGCACAGAGAAGAGGCCCCAGTGGTCTGTGACCTTGCTTTCATCAAGATGCTGTTGCACCCGTTCTTCAAAGTGCAGCTTAAGGGATCTGAAGCTTCTGTGTGGGCCGGGTGGAAGCATGCAGGCTCGTATTTGGATCCCTGGTGAAGTTTTTCATTAACTGTCTTTTCTCAAAGCTCCTAGCATTGTGATCCTTACTCTGCAGGGTGACAGCTACTTCACTGCTTGTCTGATTTTGGAAATCAAAGTTAAATAAATGAAGTCTTTATGTGCCAGACAAAGTGTTGTTAAAAAAGAGAAAAAAAAAATAACCTTAAGGGGGTTGCCGGGCAAAATAAAACTTTGCCCATGGGATATGTAAAAGAATAACAAAGACAGTAATACTGGCACCCACCTAAATCCAGCATAGGCAGTTCCCAGGGCCATGTTTGGCATTCATGCTGCCCAAGGCACTTTAAGGCCTCTTTCACACTGCCGTCTTTCACCTCCCGTCACAATCCGTCGATTTTTGAGAATGCAGGATCCTGCATTTTCCCATAGACTTGTATTAGCGACAGATTGTGACGGATGGCCATCCGTTTCATCCGTCGTGCACTGGATCCTGCATAAAAAAACGGTCCATCGGGCAGGGAAAACGTTCAGAGTAAAGTTTTTTCTGCATGTTGGAAAATCGGTCAGCGATGCCTCCTGCGCTGCCCGTCACTGGCTACAATGGAAGCCTATGGGCGCAAGATGCGTCGCTGACTGTGAAAAGCAGGAATCCAGCATCGGGTCCTGCCTTTTCAAACTGAGCATGCGTGGAAGAATTTCCCCTCAGGGAAATTCTCTCTCGCTCGCTCTCTTTCTCTTTTTACTATTGATGCTGCCTATGCAGCATCAATAGTAACAAGATATAATGTGAAAAATAATAAAAAAAATAATAAAAAATTGCAATATTCTCACCTACCGACGTCCAGCGCAGTGTCACCGATGCTCCCGGCAGCTAGCATTCCTAGTAATACATTGCAAAATCTCGAGCGAAGTCGCGGTCTCGCGAGACCGCGACTTCTCGCAAGATTTTGCAATGTATTACTAGGAACGCTAATGCCAGGAGCATCGGTGCGTGGGACGCCTGTAGGTGAGAATACTGCGATTTTTTATTTTTTTTTAACCTGGTTTGTGTTGTGTATGCGTTTTTGCAGTGGAAAACCGCTGCGAAGACACATACACAACAGGTGCACATAGCCTCGACGGGTCCGTCAGAAAGACGGGCCCAGTGCACACGTTTTCCACAATCTGCACAGGATCCGTCATTTCAACGTGTTGACGGATCCTGTGCAGATTTGGAAGACGGAAGTGTGAAAGAAGCCTAAGTGGTAACGCCCTCTACTGGTAAGTCAGACTAAGGGTTTGTGCCTGCAATGTCTTTTATAGGCAGAACCACTCCGTAAGGCCGGGTTCACGTTTGCGTTTCTGTGCGCAGTGTATGATCCACATATATCTGCATGCGTCATTCGTACATAACATGGTGTACGCAGGGATATGCGTTTGCTTGCGTTCACATGTGGATGCGTACTCATGCGTAGTTTCGCGGTGAGCGGCAGTGTCTGGCAAACGCAACATGTTGCATTTTTTGAGGAGTCAAACATTGCGCTATCGTCCGCATGCGGACGATTGCGGATGAGTGCGTCAAAAAATTACATTACTGTCTATGGGAATGCATTGGTACGCAAGGACATGCGTATGAATGCATTCAATATGCATGCGTACTTTAGACTGTGCACGTCCAGAAAATGATGTCACCGCCTCCACCATGCGCATAAAAAACCGCAATGCTAAAATGCATGCACACACAGCGTTTTTGTTTGCATCATGCAAAAGATGATGTGCAGGCGTAAGCATGCTTTTGCATGCGTTTTGGCATGCGTTTGCGTGTGCAGATCATACGCTGCGCACAGAAACGCTAATGTGAACTTAGCTTAACCTGCTTGAAAAAGTGCTAAATAAATGCTAAAAGGAGTGAACGTATGCACTGCAATGTAAAAACATCTTGCTATTCATACACTCTGTCATTTGAGCTTCTTTTAACTGCTTCAGGTTTCCAAAAATGCAAAGCAATTAAAAAAAGTAACCTGACCATTCTTCGCTTAAAGGTACCTTCACACTAAACGACTTTGCAACGAGAACGACAACGATCCGTGACGTTGCAGCGTCCTGGATAGCGATATCGTTGTGTTTGACACGCAGCAGCGATCTGGATCCCGCTGTGATATCGCTGGTCGTTGCTGAAAGTCCAGAACTTTATTTGGTCGTCAGATCGGCGTGTATCGTTGTGTTTGATAGCAAAAGCAATGATGCCAGCAATGTTTTACAATGGTAACCAGGGTAAATATCGGGTTACTAAGCGCAGGGCCGCGCTTAGTAACCCGATATTTACCCTGGTTACCATTGTAAAAGTAAAAAAAAAAACACTACATACTCACCCTCTGATGTCTGTCACGTCCCCCGGCGTCCGCGCTGCTGCTCAGAGCTTCCTGCACTGACTGTGTCAGTGCCGGCCGTAAAGCAAAGCACAGCAGTGACATCACCGCTGTGCTTTAGGGCCGGCGCTTACACAGTGCAGGGAAGCTGAAGGCGAGGGACTCGACAGACACGGCAATGTAAGTATGTAGTGTTTGTTTTTTTTTACATTTACACTGGTAACCAGGGTAAACATCGGGTTACTAAGCGCGGCCCTGCGCTTAGTAACCCGATGTTTACCCTGGTTACCCGGGGACTTCGGCATCGTTGGTCGCTGGAGAGCTGTCTGTGTGACAGCTCTCCAGTGACCACACAGCGACGCTGCAGCGATCGGCATCGTTGTCGATATCGCTGCAGCGTCGCTTAATGTGACGGTACCTTTATACTTTTATGAGTATAGTTTAAATTTAAAAAAAACGTTAGTCATAAGACGCCAGAAAAAATGACGGAAAAAAGCAAAAAAAAAAGTTGCTTCGGGTCAAAAGATTTCTGAGTGTCCTGAAGTGTCTTCTACCTGAAAAACTTGCGGGGTTCGCAGATGTCTACAAGTCATCATGTGCACATACCCTTAAAGTGCCCATACCCATTAGGGAGCAGTTAAGACAACCATTCACATTAGATTAAATCTGGCAAAACCTGCCAATAGCAATATGTTTGGCTGACAGTCTAACATGTTTGGGTGCCTCTGACTGTAGGCTAGATAAGGATCTGGCATGTCCAATTTTGAACTGCAGATACTTTATTTCTCTAATTGATAAGCCACCAGCAGATTTTTAGCCCTGTCTCTCACAATTAGAACACAAGAGCTCTTGGCAGAGTGATCACTCCTGTCTATGGGAGAGTCAGTTGAGATAGCAGCCGGCCTAGTGATTGGACAGTTGTCTGTAGTGCTGGGGGCCTTAGTCAAACACTTGTTCAAACTGACATGCATGGCCCCATTCAGGCAGCTGTATTCCAGCATGACCCTATAATGATTTAGTATCAAGTCTAATAAATGAAAGATAACAACATATACTGTACATTAATACATCACCAGAACCACCATCAGTATACAACACAAATACATCATCAGAACCACCATCACTACCCGACTACCGACTACTTTACCAGAATCACCATCAATACATGACTACATCACCAAAATCATTATTACTACATGACTACAGCATCAGAATCATCATCAGTATATGAAGACAGCATCGAGCATACAGCTATCAATTGCAATGTCAGGTTAGCACCCGTCAAATAAAGTGGTAAAGAGATCATATGAGTTGTTGTTGCCAGCCATCATCAGACTGCGGAACATATAGGAAGCACAGTACTGACTACATGTGGGCATACAATAGCACTATTAAACATTTAAAGAGTAGCTTAAAATTTAGTCCATGCAGCACGAGTAACATGTGACTTGGGGTTGTGTTGAAAAACAGCTCCTGGGACACTTTGGAGAAATGGCTGAACCACCAAAGCAATGTAGCATCGAGCTGTTAATGTAGCTGGAATGAAGACTTAAGGCTTCCAGTAACCATAGATTAGGGTACTCCAGTAGGAGGACTCTTCATGATATTTATACATGGTCACTTGATGAAGACCAAAGGCTGGAATGGACATAAAGGCTGTATGGTTCCATACTGAAAGAGCCGTACAGGCAGCATGGACAGAGCTCTGCCGAGTCCATGAGAACAACCAATGGCTAGTACCTCTAGAAATATTTGGGACTTCAGTTATTTTTTGTATACCTTTATAACTTCACTTTTCTCACTGGTAGGCATTTCTAAGATTACAGCATTTTTATTATGCAACTTCTTTACATGAAAGATACAATACCATATTACCTCAAGCTGGAAAGGGTTAGCACAATTCCCTATATATATATATATATATATATATATATATATATATATGTATACCGTATATATATCGGAGTATTTCTGTCAATACCAAGCTGCAGCAATTTTTCAGTATTTGTCAATGTCTTTAATTGAAACAGTGTGAATTGTTCTCTAGAGGTTCCCCACAGTTCCACATTACCATCCACGAGTTGGCAGTTGTATGGGCGCACGCTAGGCTATGTATCATTTTTCTTCAAATAACCAGTTAATTACTGAATAAAACAAGCCAGCTTTCAACCTGATTGCCCCAGATTAATGACTAGCAGCATGTTTCACTCTCTTCTACAATTTATCATTGAAAAAGACCATGTCTAATGATTTAGGTACCTGGCCTGTGGAGGCTTATCCCTATGTCTGCAGCCACCAATTTGATGTAATTGCTCTTCCAAGCTTCTGACCTGGAAAAGCCCAAGTGACAGCTCCTATTAGTGAGTCCAGATTGTAACTGGCTTGCTCTCTTACAAAAGGATCACATGGTGTCTTTCTATGCCGACTTCATTAAGAAGATATATAGAGGTTAAGTGTTACTTTGGCACTTGAAATCCCAATGCAGTTTGTCATCTAACGTGGGCAGCATAAGTTTTATTTTTTTTTAAATTTCAGGTTATAGTCTATGAAATTTTTGGCCTGGAATTCATTTAGTAGCTTGAAAAATTGTATTTCCCTTTGGCTGGGTTACTAAATAATTCCCGTGACATAAAGATAGAAAAAGTAACGGGTTGTGACTAAAGCTTGAAATTCTTTGCGTAGGGGCAAAAATCTAGGATTTATGCTAAGTTATATAATGAGATACCATAAGATAATTAGGAATATCATTAGGTGTAATCCATAGATACACCATTAGAAATAAAAGTACTGCTTCAATTCTATGTTGAAAATATCCACATTTTAAATGGCAGCTTCATGATACCATCTAAAAGTTGAGGCATTCTGATAGTCCAATATTGTTTCCAGCACCGATATAAAATACTAAAAAGGTCCCCATATAAAGCCAGCAGAGAAAGCTACTAATTAAAGAGGTTGCCAAGAATTAAATATTTGCTTTCATCCATTTACTGCAAAAAGTAAATGTCCAAGAAAACCAAAAAGTGAACTGTTCTTTGATCTTTTGTGTTGAAGATTGTCAGCTCTCAGGAGAATCATCAATGCTCAGACATGGTGGAAGAAGAAACTATTTACTTGGGACAGACAGCAACCTTTATCATAATCACAATCATGGAGGATTACAGGAAGAGAACACACACAAGCCGAAGAGGTAACACAGCAAAGTATTAACAAAGGCTAAGAACACAGAGCAATTTACCGTACTTCTGCACAATACACACGTCTACAGCCGTTGTATATTCGGACACCTTTTCTCTATAGCTAAAGTTCAGTCCATTAGGACCAACATCTTCTTTAGCCCAGGACAGCTCTCGGTGCAGTCAATGGCTTTGCAAAAATATCCACAGCCACGTCATTAGTTGGGCAGTAATATAAGTCCTCTGCAGAGTTCATCCCCCTCTGATATAAGACTTTACAGTACGGGGTTCATATGCACTGACTGTACGTGCTTTGTTACAGATGTGCAGGTAGTTCACTTTGTTTTTTTTTCTTGTTTAAGGCTTTTGTTCGTTATATGGGTTTGGTTATATCTGTACACTTGCTGTATTTGGGTTTGCACTTCAGCTATTCAGAATCTGATTATTATCTTACTTGTTCTTATTGTGATGTCATCAAATTATTTTTCAGAAAGCTAACATTTGATAATGGTAACTCTGATTTGGGTATAGGATTCTGTATCACATGCAATGGTCACTGTGTATTATGCCAAGCAGTTGTGAAGCTTTGCTCTGACTCTATTCACAAAATGGCACTCTAGTAGTCGTGAGAAAACTTTGTTTTGGGGTTTAGGATTCTGTATGATTTGTAACTGTAACTGTGTACTATGTCAATAGTTCAAGTAGCTTTGGTCTGACTATTTACTAAATGGTGGCCTTGTAGCCTTGGATTTATTGCAGCATTCACATCTTACAGTATTTGGACTAGTGGACACTTTAAGATCCTTTGTGAGATTCCATTTTTGTGTTGAATCTAGTCATTGTGAATACAGTCATTGTGTTCATTTGTATAACTCTCACCTGTGCCTTCACTGTGGTGAGAGCATATACATGACTGTCTGTTTAATCAATAGCTATCAGTCATGTCTGAAAGTGTTGGCACCAGAGGCGTAGCTAGGGTTTTGGTTCAGTGGGGGCGAAGCTTCTGAGTGGGCCCCTAACCAGGTAACCTTGATTACAGCTGGGTGACGCACCCTAATAGTGGAGGAGAACCTCAGCAGATGACCGCGCTGTTGCTGAAAGTAATCTCTATACAAAGAGCAACATTGATATTATCGCCATATGGTCAGTGGTAAATACTATCCATGCAGAACATATAACAGATCAAAGTACAGTTACAGATGGTGACCTACCGCTGACGTCCTTTCTGATGGAGTTTTTTTTCCGGCCTTTTCCATCTGGCCCAGATCGACACAACTTCTTCCAGCCAGGACTCGTCTGCAGAGAATACAACAAAGACACATTTCACTTCTTAAATTTTCAGCACGTCACCATCTATTCCCAACCTGCACAACCTCCTCATCCTACTGGTACCCCAATGCTGCTGCCATATGTGTCCCTATTACTGCACCTGCTGTGTGGTTCTCTGTGCCCTCTAAATTCCAAAGCAACCCTCTAGAGTTTAGTAATGCCGGGTGCAAGTGCCCTAGAAAACAGTGCCCACATTTTGCTCCCTAGAAAGTGATATAGCCTTGCTAGCCCCTTTGATAGTCACAGTAACCTGAGTTCACCTACAACAATAAGTGCCCACTTAACATTGAATAATGTCCTGAGTCTCCCCCCCTGTACAGCTCCCCTATACACAGCATGATGCTCTCTTAAACATAACATGATGCCTCCTCACTGTAATGTACCCCCACACAGTATACTGACCCCTTAGTAGCCCCCAAAATGCTTGATAGACCCAACACTGTGTGATGGCCCCTTCACTGTAATCTCCACACTGTATGATGGCCCCCTAGATAGCCTCCATATAGTATAATATGCCAGACGGTCCTCAACATAGTATAATAAATTCCCCATAGGCCTGTATAGTATAATGTATTCCCCATAGGCCTGTATAGTATAATGCATTCCCCATAGCCCTGTATAGTATAATGCACTCCCCATATGCCTGTATAGTATAATGCACTCTCCATAGGCCTGTATAGTATAATACATTCCCCATAGGCCTGTATAGTGTAATGCACTCCCCAAAGGCCTGTATGGTATAATGCTCTCCCCATAGGCCTGTATAGTATAATGCACTCCCCATTGGCCTGTATAGTATAATGCACTCCCTATAGGCCTGTGAAGTATAATGCACTCCCCATAGGCCTGTATAGTATAATACACTCCCCATAGGCTTGTATAGTATAATGCACTCCTTATAGACGTGTATAGTATAATGCACTCCCTATAGGCCTGAATTGTATAATGCACCCCCATAGGTAGCCAGTACAGTATAGTACACCCCCATAGGCAGCCAGTACAGTATAATCCACCCCCATAGGCAGCCAGAACAGTGGAATGCACCCCCATTAGGCAGCCTGCATAGTATAATGCACCACCATAGGCAGCCAGTACAGTATAATACACCCCCCATAGGCAGCCTGCATAGTATAATGCACCCCCATAGGCAGCCAGTACAGTATAATGCACCCCCATTAGACAGCCCGCATAGTATAATGCACCCCCATAGGCAGCAAGTACAGTATAATGCAACCAGTACAGTGGAATGCATAGTATAATACTAGGCATAATACTAGGCAGTCTGTATAGTATACTGCACCCCCATTTGCCAGCCAGTACAATATAATGCACCCCCATTAGGCAGCCTGCATAGTATAATGTAAAAGAAAAAAATGTCCAGCTTCACCGAATCCGTGAAAAAAAGTTTTCTTTATTCACAAACTTAAACATGGAGGATACAAACTTTAGCACAAACCATATGGGTATGAATCTCAACGCGTTTCTGGAGACTAAGATCCCTTAATCATGACATTGACAAACCATATGGTTTGTGCTGAAGTTTGTATCCTCCATGTTTAAGTTTGTGAATAATGAAAACTTTTTTTCACGGATTTGGTGAAGCTGGACATTTTTTTCTTTTGGATTCTACACGCCTGGACACAGCGGGTCCGTGCTCCCGAAACTCAGCTTATGCATCACGGGTGAGCTGGTTTATATTCCTTCTCTTCATAGTGTAATGCACCCTCATAGGCAGCCAGTACAGTATAATGCACTCCCATTAGGAAGCCTGTATAGTATAATGCACCCCCACTAGGCAGTCTGTATAGTATACTGCACCTTCATTAGGCAGCCAGTACAATATAATGCACCCCATTAGGCAGCCAGTACAATATAATGCACCACAATTAGGCAGTCTGTATAGTATAATGCATCCCCATTAGGCAGCCAGTACAATATAATGCACCCCCATTAGGCAGCCAGTACAATATAATGCACTCCCATTAGGCAGTCTGTATAGTATAATGCATCCCCATTAGGCAGCCAGTACAATGGAATGCACCCCCATTAGGCAGCCACTACAAAATAATGCACCCCCATTAGGCAGCCAGTACAATATAATGCACCACCATTAGGCAGCCAATACAGAATAATGCACCCGATAAAAAAAAATCCAATACTCACCTTTCTTCATCCTTGTTCGGCGTCGGTGACGTCAGACGCTGACAGGGGGATGATGGGAGAAAGAGCATAACGCTCCCTCTCTCATCAATGCGGTCAGCTGTATCGGCATGTAGCTGACCCAGAGATGGCAGGCGGGGGCTCACTGCTGGCACAGGGCCCCCCACCACCTCCTCAGGGGCCGCACAGCGGCCGGGCGGCAGAGCAGGGAGATCGGGTCTCCCTGATCTGCCACAGAATGTAACTGTAAGGCCGGCGTCACACTAGCGAGTTTTACGGACGTATGAGCACAGAAAATACGTCGGTAAAATACGCATTACACACGGCCCAATGAATCTCTATGAGGCTGCTCCTATCAGCCGTATATTACACATCCGTATTATACGGTCTCGTACGGCCATAGAAAATCGCAGCATGCTGCGTTTGTCAGCGTATTGCGCAAAAAATACGCCAATGAAAGTCTATGGGGCGAGAAAAACACGGATTACACACGGACCAGCAGTGTGACTTGCGAGAAATACGCAGCGGTGTTCTATAGAAAAGCTGGTAATTCAATTGCCGGCTTTTCCTCTCTCCTTCACAAACCCGACATGATATGAGACATGGTTTACATACAGTAAACCATCTCATATCCCTTTTTTTTTTGCATATTCCACACTACTAATGTTAGTAGTGTGTATGTGCAAAATTTGGGCACTGTAGCTTGAAAAATAAAGGGTTAAATCGCGGAAAAAATAGGCGTGGGCTCCCGCGCAATTTTCTTCGCCAGAGTGATAAAGCCAGTGACTGAGGGCAGATATTAATAGCCTAGAGAGGGTCCATGGTTATTGGCCCTCCCTGGCTACAAACATCTGCCCCCAGCCACCCCAGAAAAGGCACATCTGGAAGATGCCCCTATTCTGGCACTTGGCCTCTCTCTTCCCATTCCCGTGTAGCGGTGGGATATGGGGTAATGAAGGGTTAATGTCACCTTGCTATTGTAAGGTTACATTAAGCCAGGTTAATAATGGAGACCATAGACCCTCTCTAGGCTATTAATATCTGCTCTCAGTCTCTGGCTTTACCACTCTGGCGGAGAAAATTGCGCGGGAGCCCACGCCAATTTTTTCCGCGATTTAACCCTTTATTTTTCAAGGTACAGCCCCCAAATTTTGCACATACACACTACTAACATTAGTAGTGTGGAATATGCAAAAAAAAGGGATATGAGATGGTTTACTGTATGTAAACCATGTCTCATATCCTGTCAGGTTTGTGAAGGAGAAATGAGAAGCCGGCAATTGAATTACCGGCTTTTGTGCTATCTCGCGCTGAATTAAATATAAATACAGAATATATATATATGTGTCTCAATGACATATATATATATATATATATCTATGTGAAAAAGAAAAAAAGTCGGACCGCACCAACGGTCTGCACACAGTATGGTGGATAACCGCTCACCTGCACTTAGCTGGCCATAGTCTCCAATCCTGGGTGCCGAGCTCCACAAAAGAAAACCAGTGATGGATATCGATGAAGATAGAAGAAGGAGCGCACTCACAGGAGGTCCGATGCAGGTAACTTTTATTGTGACGTTTGATACATCTTCACGGCCGGGGGTGCTGGAAAGGGAGTGTGGCTGTGCAGGACAACAGCTGTTTCGCGCTTGGCTGGCGCTTCAACAGGTTGAAGCGCCAGCCAAGCGCGAAACAGCTGTTGTCCTGCACAGCCACACTCCCTTTCCAGCACCCCCGGCCGTGAAGATGTATCAAACGTCACAATAAAAGTTACCTGCATCGGACCTCCTGTGAGTGCGCTCCTTCTTCTATCTTCATCGAGATATATATATATATATATATATATATATATATATATATATATATATATATATATATATATATATATATATATATAGACTGTATATATGTTTATTACATATGGAGGATGCCATAAGGATCACTATTTTGGGAACATTTCTGCGTATTACAGCCGTAAAAAACGGACCGTATTTTCATACGCTGAGTGTGACGCCGGCCTAACGGCGATCTGTGCACGCCAATACAGTTACATAGCGTAGCTCCGGGTGGGCCCACTAAGATCATGGTGCCCTGGGCCACCACCCCCTCTGCTCCCCCGGTAGCTATGCTACTGGTTAGCACTCTTGAAATTGTTCCAGAAAGTTGAGTATTTTGTTATACACATGTTTATTTAACTTGTGTGTATTTGAACAATACAAAAAAACTAATAAAAAAAAGGCAAATTAGACACAATTTCACATTAAACGACAAAAGGGGGCTGGACAAAATTGTTGGTACTCTCAACTTAACCCCTTAACCCCTGAAGGTTAATGACCAAGCTAATTTTTACAATTCTGACCACTGTCCCTTTATGAGGTAATAACTCTGGAACGCTTCAATGGATCACTGTGATTCTGACAATATCTTTTCATGACGTATTGTTCTTCATGTCAGTGGTAACATTTCTTTGATATGACATGCGATTATTTGTTAAAAAAACAGAAATTTGTCAAAGATTTTGAAAACTTTGCAATTTTCCAACTTTCAATTTTCATGCCCTTATATCACAGAGATATGTCACACAAAATACTTAATAAGTAACATTTCCCACATGTCTACTTTACATCAGCACAATTATTGAACCAATTTTTTTTTGTTAGGAAGTTATAAGGGTTAAAAGTTAAACAGCGATATCTAATTTTTGCAACACCATTTTTTTTTACATTTGAAGTCCCTTTGAGGGGTCTATATAATAGAATATACCGAAAATTGACACCATTCTAAAAACTGCATCCCTCAAGGTGCTCAAAACCACATTCAAAATGTTTATTAACCCTTCAGGTGCTTCACAGGAATTTTTGTAATGTTTTTTTTTTTAAATGAATTTAATTTTTTTTTCACAAAAAATGTATTTCAGATTGAATTTTTTTCATTTTACCAAGGGTAACAGGAGAAATTGGACACCATAACTTGTTGTGCAATTTGTCCTGAGTGCGTTGATACCCTTTATGTGCAGGTAAACCACTGTTTGGGCACAAGGGAGAGCTTGGAAAGGAAGGAGCGCCATTTGACTTTTCAGTGCAAAATTAGCTGGAATTGATATCGGACACCATGTTGCGTTTGGTGCCTAAACAGTGGAAACACCCCACAAGTGACACCATTTTGGAAACTAGTCCCCCAAGGAACTTATCTAGATGTGTGGTGAGCACTTTGAACCCCCAAGTGCTTCACAGAAGTTTATAACGTATAGCCGTAAAAATAAAAAATCCTATTTTTTCCACAAAAATAATCTTTTTGCCCCCAATTTTTTATTTTCCCAATGGTAACAGGAGAAATTCAACCTCAAAAGTTGTTGTGCAATTTGTCCTGAGTATGTTGATGCCCCATATGTGCGTGTAAACCACTGTTTGGGTGCATGGCAGAGCTCGGAAGGGAAGGAGCGCTGTTTTACCTTTCAACGCAAACTTAGCTGGAATTAAGATTGGACACTATGTCGCGTTTGGAGAGCCCCTGATGTGCCTGAACAGTGGAAACCTCCCACAAGTGACACCATTTTGGAAACTAGACCCCCAAGGAACTTATCTAGATGTGTGGTGAGCACTTTGAGCTCCCATGTGCTTCACAGAAGTTTATAACATAGAGCCGTAAAAATAAAAAATCATATTTTTTCCACAAAAATGATCTTTTCGCCCCCCATTTTTTATTTTCCCAAGGGTAACAGAAGAAATTGGACCCTAAAAGTTATTGTGCAATTTGTCCTGAGTATGCTGATACCCCATATGTGTGGTAATCCACTGTTTGGGTGCATGGCAGAGCTCAGAAGGGAAGTAGTGCCATTTTACTTTTTCAGTGCAAAATTGGCTGGAATTAAGATTGGACACTATGTCGTGTTTGGAGAGACAATGATGTGCCTAAACAGTGGAAACCTCCCACAAGTGACACCATTTTGGAAACTAGACTCCCCAAGGAACTTATCTAGATGCGTGGTGAGCACTTTGAACCGACAAGTGCTTCACAGAAGTTTATAACGTAGAGCTGTGAAAATAAAAAGTCATATTTTTTCCACAAAAATCCATTTTTCGCCCCCAATTTTTATTTTCCCAAGGGTAGCGGGGGAAATTCAACCCCAAAAGTTGTTGTGCAATTTGTCCTGAGTATGCTGATGCCCTATATGTGGAGGTAAACCACTGTTTGGGTGCATGGAAGCTTGGAATGGAAAGAGCGCCGTTTTGCTTTTTCAACGCAAAATTGGCTGGAATTAAGATTGGACAGTCACCATGTCGCGTTTGGAGAGTCAATGATGTGCCTAAACAGTGGAAACACCCCACAAGTGCCACCATTTTGGAAACTAGACCCCCACAAGGAACTTATCTAGATATGTTGTGAGCACTTTGGACCCCCATGTGGTTCACAGAAGTTTATAACATAGAGCTATAAAAATAAAAAATAATATTTTTTCCACAATAATGATTTTTTTGCCCCCAATTTTTTTATTTTCCCAAGGGCGACAGGAGAAATTAGACCCCAAAAGTTATTGTGCAATTTGTCCTGAGTACGCTGGTACCCCATATGAGCGGGTAAACCAGTGTTTGGCTGCATGGCAGAGCTCGGAAAGGAAGGAGCGCCGTTTTACTTTTTCAACGCTAAATTTACTGGAATTAAGATTGGACACCATGTCGTGTTTGGAGAAACCCTGATGTGCCTAAACAGTGGAAACTCCCCACAAGTGACACCATTATGGAAACTAGACTCCCTAAGGAACTTATCTAGATTTGTGGTGAGCACTTTGAACCCCATGTGCTTCACAGAAATTTATAACATACAGCCGTAAAAATAAAAAATCATATTTTTTCCAGAAAAATTATCTTTTCACCACCAATTTTTTATTTTCCCAAGGATAACAGGAGAAATTAGACCCTAAAAGTTATTGTGCAATTTGTCCTGAGTACGCTGATACCCCATATGTGGGGGTAAACCACTGTTTTGTGCATAGCAGAGCTTGGAAGGAAAGGAGCGCCGTTTAACTTTTTCAACGCAAAATTGGCTGGAATTAAGATCAGACACCATGTCGCTCTTGGAGAGACCCTGATGTGCCTAAACAGTGCAAACTCCCCACAAGTGACACCATTTTGGAAACTCGAACCCCCAAGGAACGTATCTACAGTAGATGTGTGGTGAGCACTTTGAACACCCTAGTGCTTCACAGAAGTTTATAACATAGAGCAGTAAAAATCATATTTTTTCCACGAAAATTATCTTTTCGCCCCCCAATTTTTTGTTTTACCAAGGTTAACAGGATTAATTGGACCCCAAAAGTTGTTGTGCAATTTTTCTTGAGTACGCCGATACCCCATATGTAAGGGAATAATACTTTTGAGGCACAGTACAAAGTTCAGAAGGGAAGAGGTGCCATATGGGAGTTCACATTTTGCTGGAATGGTTTGAGGGTGCCATGTAACATTGGCAGTGCCCCTGAGGTGCCAGGACAACAGAAACCCCCTATATGTGAACTCATTTTACAAACTACACTCCCCAATGAATTTATCTAGGGGTGCAGTAATCATATTAACACCACATGTGCCTCACAGAATTTTAGACCACTGAGCGGTGAAGAAAGAATAAATTACATTTCTACCACTAAAATGTTGTTTTAGCCCCAAGTTTTTAATTTTTCTAAGGGCTAATAGTAAAAAATTTTTAGAACAAACTGAGGTCCATTTTTTCCTGAGTATGCCAATACCCTACATGTAATTGGGAAATATTTTTCAGGCACAGTGCAAAGCTCAGAAGGCATGGAGCACTAGATCTTACTGTTATGGTTTTCAGGTGCCATAACCCACAGGGAGAGCGCATGAGGTGCCAGAACAGCAGAACCCCCCATAAGTGACCCCATTTTACAAACTACACCTCTCAATGAATTCATCTAGGGATGCTGTGATCATATCACACAATTTATGTGTCACAAAATTTTATACCATTAGGAAGTGAAGACAAAATAACTACATTTTTACCAGCAAAATTTAGTTTTAGCGAAAGATTTTACATTTTCACACAAAAGTGGGTAAAAATGGCACCAAAATTTGTCCCACAATTTCTACTGAACGTGGCAATAACCTATATGTGGCTGTACAGTACTACTTAGCCATACAGAGAGACTTGGGAGGAATCGAGCGCTATTTGCCTATTCAAGTGGGTCTGTGCACATATCAGTGTGTTTCCACAAACCGTGTGTCCGTGGGCAAAACATGCTGACATGTTAGTTTTTTAAAGTCAGCATGGGCCACAAAACATCCCGCATATGTGCATACGCATAACACACATGGATGTCATCTGTGTGAGGTGCATCGGCGCCGGGAAAGAAGCGTTACAGTAAGCGCTGTTCCCCGTCGCCAGATGCTGAACACGGCTCTCATCATTCTCCCCTTCTCTGCCAGCGATCAGGATTCCCCCAATTTTTGACAACCAGACTTGCTAAAGCTTGCAGCTGGAGGATGGTATTCTCAGGCTGGTAAGGGGCTATGGATATTGACCCCACAACCTAAAAATAGCAGCCCGCAACTGCCCAGAAAAGGCACATCTATTAGATGTGCCAATTCTGGCGCTTTGCCCGGCTCTTTCCACTTGCCCTATAACGGTGTCAGGTGGGGTTCATATTTGTGAGGTTGATATCACGTTTGCAATTTCAGGTGACATCAAGCCATGGCTTAGTAATGGAGAGGTATCTATAAGACACCTCTTCATCACTAATCCTATAGTTATATGGTAAATAAAGATGCAGCCAAAATACAGTCCTTTAATTGAAAAAATGACACCCACTGACCTCTGTTTTCTAGCATTGCATTTTTGTGCTCCTGCATATGTTCTTCTTTGCTGAATCTCATTTTGTACACTGTCTTTAGGAGATGTAACGTGCAGGCTTATCTGACTGAATCTCTCATACAGTGCTCTTATATATTAAACGGATCAGATGGCTATCCTCCACTTAAGGCCCCGTCTCACATAGCGAGATCGCTAGCGAGATCGCTGCTGAGTCACAAGTTTTGTGACGCAACAGCGACCTCCATAGCGATCTCGCTATGTGTGACACGTACCAGCGATCAGGCCCCTGCTGTGAGATCGCTGGTCGTGTCGGAATGGCCTGGACCTTTTTTCGGTCGTTGAGGCCCCGCTGACATCGCTGAATCGGTGTGTGTGACACCGATCCAGCGATGTCTTCACTGGTAACCAGGGTAAACATCGGGTTACTAAGCGCAGGGCCGCGCTTAGTAACCCGATGTTTACCCTGGTTACCAGCGTAAATGTAAAAAAAACCAAACAATACATACTCGCCTTCTGATGTCCGTCAGGTCCCTTGGCGTCTGCTTCCTGCTCTCACTGACTGCCGGCCGTACAGTGAGAAGTGAGAGCACAGCAGTGACGTCACCGCTGCGCTCTGCTCTCGCTGTACGGCGGCACTCAGTCAGAGCAGGAAGCAGACGGCAAGGGACCTGGACACCGAAAGGCGAGTATGTACTGTTTGTTTTTTTTGGTAACCAGGGTAAACATCGGGTTACTAAGCGCGGCCCTGCGCTTAGTAACCCGATGTTTACCCTGGTTACCCGGGTGCTGCAGGGGGACTTCGGCATCGTTGAAGACAGTTTCAACGATGCCGAAGTCGTTCCCCTGATCGTTGGTCGCTGGAGAGAGCTGTCTGTGTGACAGCTCCCCAGCGACCACACAGCGACTTACCAACGATCACGGCCAGGTCGTATCGCTGGTCGTGATCGTTGGTAAATCGCTTAGTGAGACGGGGCCTTTACAAGCATGGCTCCTGCCTGTTCTTCTAGTCCCATTCCTGATCATTAATCTGTTGTCTCTCTGTAGTAATAATCTCCTGTGAGTCATCAATGGACAATAACATCTTAATTTTAAACTTCTCTAGGTGGTAGTTTACATTATTCAGATTGGACACTGCAAGTTTAAATAAAATCTGTCATCAGGATTTTATACCCCAAACTAATGGTGTGCATATAAAGGTGCTTTAATGCTGAATAAATCCTTAGCTTTCTTGTAGAAATCTGTTTTGCTGTTTTAGAAAAATCCATAATTTAAATTTTATACCAATAAGTTGGAAGTGCAGTGGGGTGGGCATTGCTCTTACAGCTCTTCTGCTTCTCTGTCTTTTCCCCGGCTGCTGTCTGCCTCCGATCCCTGACTGACAGGTCTCTGAAACATGAGTTTCGCAAGAATGACATTGTGTGAATAGAGTAGTGCTGTTTTGGTGCCATACACGATGTACAGCTAGCCATGAGGGACCTGTTACTAACTGATCAGTGGGGGTGATAGTTATGGGACCACTATTTACCTGATATTGATGATCTATCCTGCTTAGGCCATCAATATCAAAGTTATGGACAACTCCTGCTGTACCCAAGAATGGTCACTACATTGTGTATGGAGTCATGCCGTTTTAGGAATATCTGGTCCCCGAGGGACCTGATGACAGCTGATTAGTGGGGGTATTAGATATTGGACCTCCACTGATCTGATATTGATGATCTATCTGTAGGCCATCATTATCAAAGTTCTGGACAGCCCCTTTAAATGATAATTAATAATTTCCATATTTGTACATTGTAATGGTTTAATTACATTTTATTGATCTAATTTAGTAAATGTTCTACTAAATACTAAAGGCACCAAGTTGGCAGAGAAGAACTGCAGCTGAAAACTTGATCAACATTCAAATTACATACAGAAAACAGGTCAGGGGTAAGTTGTGTATACCTGACTTTACACTGTACTGGAGATTGTATTTATTGACTACTGCTGTAGTAGCCATAGACCCAGAGGCTGAGAGCCCTGCAAAACCTGTCTGCATAGCTGAACTCCATGGGTTTTCTGCTTTCCACAGTAGAAACACTACTATTTAGTGTTTGGCTGATTAGGTAAAGGTACCATAAGTCAGGTGTTTGCTTGAGTTTACTGTCACCAAGAAGTCTTTTGAATTTGGACAGGTGTTCGGATGAAGTACCTGGTTGCAATGTATAGTTGCAATTAAAATTATCTAAGCCTCATTACAAATTAAGTTTATTAGCAAAATTTACCACCTTTCTGCTGTTTGCAATAAAGTAATGAAATGAGAACAATATAAATACAAGTAACACAACTAATATAAAAGCACAAAAATGAAAGTTTTAGTGATTTATGCAGGCTCAGAATTATTCATCCCCTTCATGACAAGAATCATTACTGGTCTCTACTGACCCAAAAGCAGAAGAAAAGTCTCAAATATGCTCACAACCATATAAATATGCAACAGAAGTTTTGGAATTCTCTTCTGTGGTGTGATGAAAGAAAAGTTTTTTGACCTATAGATCAGCAGTATGTCTGGAAAATGAAGTATAAAACATAAATTAAAAAGGACACCCTGCCTACTGTAAAGCATGGTGGTGGCTCAGTGATACTTTGGGGCTGTTTTGGTTTTTCTGGCACTCCTGTTTGTGACACAAATTAGGATAAATTTGTTGGGTGGGCTCAACCACGCCCTTCCTGACTAAGCTAAAGAAGCTGCTCAAAAAGTTGGTGGATCCGGCTTTAAAATTCCAAAAGCAGCAACATTTTTGCTTCAGTCTGAGTTGTGCAAAAATTATGACATTTCAAGCAGTTTAACAGCAAAAAATGAAGAAAACTGCTTGCTATGCATTCTGTGAAGCAACTGATGTTTGAGCATCCTTGGATCCTATGCCTTCAACAGGAGAATGGCCCCAAGCAAACCTCACAGTCCACCAAAGATTAGTTTCAAAACAAGTACTGGAAGATTCCGGAGTGGCCCTCACAGCTGGCTGACTTGAGCCCCACAGAAAACCTTTTTTGGGATTTAAATGTTAGTGATGTCAAGAATGTTAGTGAACTGGAGGCCATTGTCCATGAGGAATTGGCTAAGATTCCTCAGGAATGCTGCTACTGAGCCCAGTGATTGGCTGCAGTCATCACGTGTGCTGTAGTTGTGACGTCACTGTTACATCACCATATCGTGATGAAAGTTATGAGCAGTCATATGAGTGCTAAAGTCTTGTAGCTGAACGGTAAAGTAGATAGACTGAGATTGCTTATGTTATGTTCCTATGCTGACCACACTCAGCACATAACTGTCACTAGCTGATGATAATTCTAGTGCAATATGTCGACAATCTGCTGTTTTAGGGGTGGCCTCCCTACTGTTTCTTACTATATTGAGATGTTGGTGGAGATGTTTGATATAATCATGCATGATTTTTTATTTTGCAGGAGATAAATTATTGCCAGAAACTTTTTTTTTTTGTATAGAAACCTTCTTGTGTGAGCTGGCCATGCGTGTTCATGAGGAGAATGGGCACTGTTATTATTGGCCTTAAGAGCATTTGGGGAAAGCAGGATTCACTTTTGTGTTCTAAATTCATACCGACGACAGACCTGTCACATCAGGAATGCCTGATTAGCATCATACAGACACCTTTGAGTTACAATGGAGGCAATTTGGTTTTCAGAAAAAATAGCACAAATTCTTTCAATAAAAATGTCGGAATCTGTGACGAAGCCTCCTAACAAAGCAGATATGAACCTACCCTGAACTTATTTTTTTATTAATTCAAATCTATAGGGAAATAGATATAAAGCAACATTTTTCTAATTTGCATCCTCTAACAATGTAAGATGAAAATAAGTAACAGAAATAAAGAAACGTATGAATTTGTGGAAATGAATCTTAAAAAATTAAACAGTGACAGAATCACACGATAGTCATGATTATGTAATTGATTCTTCAGTTCCATAAGTGGCCCATTTTGTACAGAATATCAGGGTCAGTCCCATATGACGGAGCTGGTTCTTCAGGCTTGTTGTACAAGACAACGCTAATAGGTGACAAAAAAACACAAACACTTAAAATAAACAAGCAGCAAACTCTTCAGATTGAGAGTGTGTAGAACTAGATGTGCTAAAAGCCGGAGATAGTTTTAATACCCTCGGTTACTGATTGTGTTAATTCTTTGTGCAAACCCTTGAGTGTGGAGTAGCTGAAAGTTTGCTCTCTTCTGCTGTATCCCAATTAGTCCTGCTCCCTACATCTTCAGGGATTGTTATAAATGTAGCTGTATCTCACGAGAACAAACATGGCCTTTATTTTTTCTGCTTTCCTTAAAGCCATCACTTTTCTACTGATTTGTTCCCACAGCAACACTGTCCAATCTATTGACACTGGCATGGAAAGTCTCGCTGAATAGACACTGAGGTAGGTAAATGTATGCAGTCACTGCGAGCGGATGATTCTATTCTATCACGTTCCTGCAACATTTGTTTTCATGCTTGTCTTTGGGATGGGACACTGTGTTGCCTTTTTTGTTCCACGCGCTTCCATCATGAATTGGGAGTTAATGGAAGTCTTGTCTGGGACCAATGATGCAGAAATTTCTTGCTCTGGGAAACAAAGGCCAACGAGACCACCTCAGATTTGTTTTTCATAACATTGTCATTTGTCGAGGATGGACAAAAAACACATATAAAATCCGAAGACTTGGGTTATCAAGCAGAACTCACAAGCTTCTAATGACTGCTTATCTAACCTCCTTCACAATGATTTGAGAAAATCACATCCTTTCGATCGTTGGTGAAACTTGTAACATATCCCAATAGGAAGTTCAGGAGATGACTACCATTTATTATATATCAATAGAGCTCTCACGGTTAAAATAAGTCTCTTGAAAAGTATGTAATTGGTGGACTATAAGACTCACTTTTTTCCAAAAATTTTTGGAGGAAAGTGGGGGGGGGGGTTGCATCACAGGTGGTAAGAGTCGGCAACTGCAGGAAACACGTGTGCCGGTTATTAAAGAAGATGAATATTCACGGTTTCCCATGCCTGTAGTCCTTCCCACCTCTAAGCACTGAAGCTGGTTCTGAGAGGTGGGTGGGTCTATGGGTGTGTTGAGCAGTGAATATTCATTCTCTTTAATAGCGGGCACACATGTTAGCTGCAGTCGCCGGCTTCTGCAGAGTCTTGATGATCATGTGTGTCAGTTATTAAGGAAAATTTATATTCTCTGCTCCCCACTCTCATAGTCCTGGGCGTGGGGAGCAGTGAATATTCCTGCAGCTGTCGTCGGCGTGTGGGGGCATATGGCAGTGATATCATGTGCTACTTACATGCTGAAGTCAACTGCCAGCATCAGAGCAGGACGCCGCGCTGTGAGGGACCAGAGGGAAGGTGAGTAGAATTGTTTCTTTTTTTATGTGTGCGGAGTATAAACCAGGATGGGGGCCATGTATACCAGTATGGTGGGCAATGAATACCTGGATGGTGGGCAATGAATACCTGGATGGTGGGCCATATATACCTGGATGGGGGCATATATACCAGGATGGTGATCATGTACATCAGAATGAGTGGGCCATATATGCCAGGATGGGGATCAAATATACAAGGATAGGTGACATTAATACAGAACTGAAGGACATTACCCCTATAACACTGTCAGCAGCAGATCCCCCCATAACAGTGCATCATGATCACATTTTTTGCATCAATTTTTTTAACATGTCCTATGGTCCGGTGCGTCTCATAGTCCGAAAAATATGGTATATAGCTTTCTGATGGATCAAATTCACATATAAATTCAAGGAAGGGTGCAAGGTGGTAGGTGATCCAGCACACGTGTATAGATAAAATGAATACTTATTTAAAACAGTCAACATCATATTCACCATTGCATATTCCATAAAACGATTGGGGTATATTTTGTTATTGGAAAGAGAATATGTGAGTTTTTGATATATATATATATATATATAAGTTCCCATTGCTTTAACAGTGAGCGGGTCTTTTCGCTACAATATTTTCTATTTTATACTATATATATTTTGTATGGCTTTTAATTTCAGCTATTTTTTATACAAATGCAATATTTTTCTCTATTATGAACAGAAAATGTTACAAATGATATAAAAATGACTCTGAAATGTTAATCTTGAGTAGTTGACCACAATATTGTGTCCATCAAAATTTGATACTTTAGACTCTATTTGCCTTATTCAAGTGAATGGAAATGTCAGGGACAGGTCTGACTCCCATTTATTACCTTTTCAGATGGACAAAATGCTTGTTGGAAAGCATAACGTGGTGCGAGCCCTATTTAAGGTGTATGGTCACCTTGACACGGCTTTTAAATATTTGGATTGGTTATTAAAGTTGGAATGGTTCTGCTTAGTTTTATGTAGGTCTATGAGTAACTGAACTTTCCCACTCTTACCCTGAGAATCTCACGGCAAATATAGACAGCAGATTACAGCATTGTGTAGTGTCTGAATGGGATCTAGGTTACAGACTGTTGTAAATTGTCCGATGTCTGGAAAGCCATGTGAAATCTGAACAGCTCTCAGTGTGATCAGTCGCTACACTTCTAATAACAATTTTATCCCAGGGAATGGTTATTTAAAGTGCAACTGATATTATGCGCTCAGAATATGGGGATATTCACATGCTGCAGATTTGTTCCAGAAATTTTTGCAACTGAAATCGATAACACTCATTTGCATGGGGTTGTTTTGGTGCCAAGGACATGGGTTTCTGCAAGGTCTAACATAGATAAATGGAACAGGCAGCAAAATTTCTGTTGTGTGTTATCCCCTTCCTTATGACATATATGATATACAGTACAGACCAAAAGTTTGGACACACCTTCTCATTTAAAGATTTTTCTGTATTTTCATGACTATGAAAATTGTACATTCACACTGAAGGCATTAAACTATGAATTAACACATGTGGAATTATATGCTTAACAAAAAAGTGTGAAACAGCTGAAATTATGTCTTATATTCTAGGTTCTTCAAAGTAGCCACCTTTTGCTTTGATGACTGCTTTGCACACTCTTGGCATTCTCTTGATGAGCTTCAACCGGGAATGGTTTTCACTTCACAGGTGTGCCGTGTCAGGTTTCATAAGTGGGATTTCTTGCCTTATAAATGGGGTTGGGACCATCAGCTGTGTTGTGCAGAAGTCTGGTGGATACACAGCTGATAGTCCTACTGAACAGACTGTTAGAATTTGTATTATGGCAAGAAAAAAGCAGCTAAGTAAAGAAAAATGTGTGGCCATTATTACTTTAAGAAATGAAGCTCAGTCAGTCCGAAAAATTGGGAAAACTTTGAAAGTGTCCCCAAGTGCAGTGGCAAAAACCATCAAGCGCTACAAAGAAACTGGTTCACATGAGGACCGCCCCAGGAAAGGAAGAAACAGAGTCACCTCTGCTTCTGAGGATAAGTTTATCCGAGTCACCAGCCTCAGAAATCGCAGGTTAGCAGCAGCTCAGATTAGAGACCAGGTCAATGCCACACAGAGTTCTAGCAGCAGCCACATCTCTACAACAACTGTTAATAGGAGACTTTGTGCAGCAGGCCTTCATGGTAATATAGCTGCTAGAAAACCACTGCTAAGGACAGGCAACAAGCAGAAGAGACCTGTTTGAGCTAAAGAACACAAGGAATGGAAATTAGACCAGTGGAAATCTGTGCTTTGGTCTGATGAGTCCAAATTTGAGATCTTTGGTTCCAACCACCGTGTCTTTGTGTGATGCAGAAAAGGTGAACGGATGGACTCTACATGCCTGGTTCCCATTGTGAAGCATGGAGGAGGAGGTGTGATGGTGTGGGGGTGCTTTGCTGATGACACTGTTGGGGATTTATTCAAAATTGAAGGCATACTGAACCAGCATGGCTACCACAGCATCTTGCAGCGGCATGCTATTCCATCTGGTTTGCGTTTAGTTGGACCATCATTTATTTTTCAACAGGACAATGACCCCAAACATACCTCCAGGCTGTGTAAGGGCTATTTGACCAAGAAGGAGAGTGATGGGGTGCTACGCCAGATGATCTGGCCTCCACAGTCACCAGACCTGAACCCAATCGAGATGGTTTGGGGTGAGCTGGACCGCAGAGTGAAGGCGAAAGGGCCAACAAGTGCTAAGCATCTCTGGGATCTCCTTCAAGATTGTTGGAAGACCATTCCCGGTGACTACCTCTTGAAGCCCATCAAGAGAATGCCAAGAGTGTGCAAAGCAGTCATCAAAGCAAAAAGTGGCTACTTTGAAGAATGTAAGACATAATTTCAGTTGTTTCACAATTTTTTGTTAAGTATATAATTCCACATGTGTTAATTCTCAGTTTTCTCTATTGAAAAATAAAGAGATTTGGTACACTGCATCTGTAAATGTCCAATTTATGAAATTATAAAATATAATTTAATTAACCAATACAATAGAGGAAAAAAAACAGACTTAACATTTTTCAGTCACACCACCTTTTTCCAAAAATGCAATAAAAATAGACTAAAACCTGATATGTAACTCAAAAAATAAATACTTCAGCTGGCTGTAAAGTAGGGAATATGTCTTGTCAATGTCACCCAGTATAGTGGATTAGGATGGCCCTAGATGAAATATATTTATGAACATGTCATTATCTTATTCCTCACTGTCCGTCATCATTAGAGACACACGAAAGCAATTTACAGCATGATATTTACATAGAAAGAATCAGTATTGGTTAAGCGCAATTGTTCCTTATTAATTACACAATAAAATACATGATGCAATTAAACATGTGAAAATCTAAAATAAAAATAAAAAACGAGAGGAGCAATAAATGGAGACAAGGGCACAAATACCTTTATTGTAGCAACGTGTTTATTAAGCCCTTAACATCTCCCATGTTAAAATGTTTCATACACTTTCTTGCAATTCCTGGAAATATACATTATTTTCATGCCAATCCTATTTGTACTAAAGTCTGCAAACATTTTCAAGTTTGAGGGATAAAAAGGAGAAAGCTTTAAGTGACTTTATGAGGGTTGATAAGGTTCTGATATTAAGTGCTAAGTATTGTGATCTGAGAGAGTCAACAACTCAAACACAAGCTCAATAGGATCCATCCATCCACAGCTGATAGTGTCCACCATCCAAAAGACAATTAGCCAATTAAAGGTCAATGAAAGTGGAAGGAAGCTAATGCTGGCTTTGCACAGTAAGGTGCGTTTACACTGGCCAATTTGTGGCATTAAACAGTTGATTGGCTACATATTTGCCTATCAGTGGATGAGTAAAGGGGTTGTCCAGTCTAGAATGACAAGTTTGCGGTTATGCACTGTGCACTGCTGGTATTCACCGCTGTCTGCCGCAGGAATGGCGGTCAAGTATGCGATATGCATAATTCCTGGCCAAAACCTATCTAGTGGGTGTGGCCTTGCTCAGTACAATTGCCCTCCGTTCCCGATGCAGACACTGGCAAATCCTTGCATAGCACAGTGCATGCACTGGGAGAATTCACAAGTCTGCAGTCACACAGAGTGACCGCAGACTTGTCATTCTAGACCAGACAACCCCTTTAATAGCTTGTTTAGACAAACAGACTGCTTCTCTCTTGTGCACAAAATAGTTCTGTGTGCATTGTTGTCTTCATTACCATAATGATGTGATGCCAACGCATGATGATTTTTTTAAGCTAGTCAAAGGGCCAACACACATATACTATGAACCCCTTTCCGACATCGGGCGTAATATTATGCCGATGTAAGATTCCCTTCCTTTGATGTGGGCTCCGGTGGTGAGCCCACATCTTTCCCAGTACATGTCAACTGTTTCAAACAGCTGACATGCCCGGAACAGCTGCAAGTGGAATGGCCATCCACCCATGGCTATTAACCCGTTAAATGCGTCAAACGCTGACAGCGGCATTTATAACATGCATTTCCAGCAATCGTGTTGGAAATCCGCCCACCATTGACCCCCATCATGTGATCGCAGGTCACCGGTGGGTTGGCATGACCAGGGCCGGCTCCAGGTTTTTGAGGGCCCCGGGCGAAAGAGTCTCAGTGGGCCCCCACCTTTAACACATACCCCGATTCATGATGCCCAGATACGGCAGAGAAATGTATAGTACAATGCCAGATTTCACTTCTTACATGAGTGACAGCTATTGTAAATTCTGCAGTGTATATATACAGGACAGGAGGAGTGGTACTGTTTAGTGTATATACAGGACAGAAGGAGCGGTACTGTGCAGTGTATATATATACAGGACAGGAGGAGCGGTATTGTGCAGTGTATGTATACAGGAGGAAAGGTGCTGTGCAGTGTATATATACAGGAGGAGAGGTGCTGTGCAGTGTATATATACAGGGGGAGAGGTGCTGTGCAGTGTCATGAGCAGGGCGTTGTTGTATCAGAAAATCTTTTGTTTTGAGTTTTTCTATAAAACAAAGACTTTTCTACATAAACAACGTTGTTTGGTTTTGCGGCCCCGACAGATCTGTGCTACAAAGTAACAGGCGGCTCGGGCATTAATGAGGGACCTGATGCTGAATCCTTTCCACAAACCCTAATGATCCAATTAGTGCCAATGTAAGGAGGTTGCTTTCCCTGCTCCTTGCCTGGAACCACATAGTCAGACAGCTGGGTTGTTGGGGGGAAGACTTTCTGCCCTGGACAGAGGGGACGAGGGGACTGCTGGGAAGAGAGAGGTGTGGTCAGAAAAGTGCGGGAGAGCAGAGAGAAGGCAGCGCGCCAAAGAGAGGGCAGGCTGCAGCGCCGTGCTCCCCTAAAAGTAGTGCTCCCCGTGAGGGCACTGAGGCTGAGATACCCACCAGAGTGAAGGCTGGATGTGGGGGTGTAGATTTGGAAGCCTCCTGAATCAGAGACAGTGACTGTGCAGCCCTGGTGACCGCAGTGACAAGCAACGATCCCTGAGTGTGATAAGTAACTGCCAGTGTGTGTGTGACACCGTTACTACAGAGAGACTGTCAGTCTGGTGCACAGAGGCTCTTGCAGCAGCGACGGAGACTGTGCTATTTCCTGGTTCCAGTTTCACTTTGAGAAGAACAGGCTGCAAAAGTTTAACCCCGGAGTCTCCAGGAGTCTCCAGTTCTCAGAAGACCGGAAAGACTACAGACTCTTCAAGTGCTGCTGGTGACTGTACCCACATTGGAATAAGGACCCTTCAGTCAGGACCTCCCTGGACTGATAAGTTACCAGAACACTCGTTAACCCTTTCGTTTCCGTTTAACTGTTTACTATTGATTTACCTCTATTAACCAGCGGCATACCCCGAGGTAACGTGCGGAAGCCACCAGAAAGAGATAGAGGAGAGGTGCGCAGCATGAAGAAGGCTTCGGTGGTGGCCCCAGAGTGTAACTCCGTATCCTGGGGTGAAGAGCAACCGCAGATGAGAGATGTCCCCCGCCGAGGTCGACGATCCAGACTGAAGCGCCCTCCAGACCGACGCAGACGTGAGTGCTGGTTGTGCAGAAAGGTGGGACACATGTCCAGAAATTGCCCTACCCGAGAAGAGCGGTGGCAGAGATCCGCTCACCCCTCTGAGGGTCCTGCTAACTGGAGGGAACGTCGGCCCTGGAGGGAATGGTACGGCAGGAAGAGAGGAGTTCCACCTAGGACAAGACAGTACCACAATGTCGGACGCCAAGGAGAGGTGGAGAAGGTGTCAAGCATCTCTGGTGAAATGACTGTGCTGTCCCAACACGTAAAGGCGAGCCTAGTGGATCTACAGCCTGGGTCTGAAGGTTTTATTGGTGAGACTCAGCCCGGAGGAAAGAAAGTGACGTTCGCTCGAGAAGACCACCGAAGTGCTTTACTACCTTGCCCAGCACGAGTTCCCGAAGAAGGAGAGAAAGTGCCAAGTGTTCCTGCGACACTCGTTTTCAAGGTCCGAGCCAATGAGAAGGAGAAACCACTGATGTCATCCCCTGAGGTGAAGAATGTGCTGGCTGTCAGCTCACCAGTTCCTGATCGGACAGGGGAAATGGAACAGCTGTGTGAGACAGGGTGTGTGGTTGAGAAGCCCTGGGAAGTGATGTCCGCAGAGCCCGGCGCAGATGACAAAGAGTCCGGCCTGCATGGTCTTAATTCATCTGACTCAAGCTTCGACAAGAATGCTCCTGTCAAAGAGAGGGGGAGCTATGGAGAAGAATTGCTTGTACTAAGTCCCCAGACTGAGGAACCTGAGCAAGAAGCCCCTACGCAAACACCTGCTACCGGCAAGGCTAAGAAGAAGAAGAAAAAGAAGAAGAGGACAGCAGTTGTTGATGAAGCAGAGAAAGCATATCTCAACCTGACTGATGAACAGCTCCTAAACCATGTAGTTTGGGAGTATGTGCAAGAAGAAAGGCAGAAGGAGATGCAAGGATTACCAGTACCTGACTCCCCTCAAAAGAACAAAGAGAAGCACGAAGAGACCTCGCCCGTGGAATGGCGAGCTTTAAGAGAGGGGGAATGTAAGGAGGTTGCTTTCCCTGCTCCTTGCCTGGAACCACATAGTCAGACAGCTGGGTTGTTGGGGGGAAGACTTTCTGCCCTGGACAGAGGGGACGAGGGGACTGCTGGGAAGAGAGAGGTGTGGTCAGAAAAGTGCGGGAGAGCAGAGAGAAGGCAGCGCGCCAAAGAGAGGGCAGGCTGCAGCGCCGTGCTCCCCTAAAAGTAGTGCTCCCCGTGAGGGCACTGAGGCTGAGATACCCACCAGAGTGAAGGCTGGATGTGGGGGTGTAGATTTGGAAGCCTCCTGAATCAGAGACAGTGACTGTGCAGCCCTGGTGACCGCAGTGACAATCAACGATCCCTGAGTGTGATAAGTAACTGCCAGTGTGTGTGTGACACCGTTACTACAGAGAGACTGTCAGCCTGGTGCACAGAGGCTCTTGCAGCAGCGACGGAGACTGTGCTATTTCCTGGTTCCAGTTTCACTTTGAGAAGAACAGGCTGCAAAAGTTTAACCCCGGAGTCTCCAGGAGTCTCCAGTTCTCAGAAGACCGGAAAGACTACAGACTCTTCAAGTGCTGCTGGTGACTGTACCCACATTGGAATAAGGACCCTTCAGTCAGGACCTCCCTGGACTGATAAGTTACCAGAACACTCGTTAACCCTTTCATTTCCATTTAACTGTTTACTATTGATTTACCTCTATTAACCCCCCTGTTTACTCCCTGCGAGGAGAATCTATTCCTGTTAATAAATTCCCCTCAACAGTTGGTCTGTCTGTTCCGTGGTGACATACGCAACCCTGCACTCTATTACACCCCCCTCATTAGAAGCTCATTAAAAGTCTCCCTGTCCCGAGCAGTCATGTACAGTATGGGGGGATCCTGCAGCCCACCCCCTGACTGCTCCATACCATACACTGCCCTTTGTTGCGCTCACTATTATCCTGTGCATTTCTCCTTCATCGTTACCCTTGTCACCCCCCACTACAGAGTAGACGGGCAGCCAATGTCACAGGTCACCCCCTCCCGGACCCTAATGGCAGCAGGAAATGTCTGTTCCTCTATTGGGTTGGAACCTGATTTAATCAAGGAATAATGTGCATTTGTTGCCGGTGGCCGCAGGGGAAGGGTTAAGTAATGCCATGTCCGTGGTGGGAGCGGTGGCAGCTGCTGGGACCTGGACAGACACAACCAATGTTGCTGTGACTGCACAGTGTGATGTGGAGGAGAGAAGCTGAGACTCCGGAGCAGAAATCACCCACATGCCAGCACTGGGCAGAGTCCCTCCAGTCACCAGCCTGGGGCCACGGGGGCCCCAACGTACAGCCCACAGCTCAGTTTTATCCATGGCAGCAGCTCCCTTTCCTCCTGGCATCTGGTTAACCCCATTTATGCGGGTCGGATTGTTATCTTTAAGGTTCAGCAATAACCTTCATACAGATGGGAAGGGGTTAAGCTTCTTCCTACCCCACTGGTGCAGGTTCAGGGGTGGCATGCAGGACTGGCATGCCATGGGTTAATCAGCAGTGGTTGCAGTTGGACTTGTGGCTCAGTCAGTCTGCTGCTGTCTGTCTCGCTGCCTAAAAATGTGGGTGATGTCTGGAGGAGCTGGTGGGGTGCAGCCTGCAACCTGCAGCCGCCCAGCTCACCCAGAACCCCAGAATACAGGGATACCTGTGCAGCGCCCCCACTGCCGCAGGGCCGAGGGGTACCCGGTACCGGGCCTCTGAGTCTCTGCTCTGGGGTTGTCACGGTGGCTAGGCCCCGGTCCGTGACCCTGCCGAGGGGCGCACAGTTGAATAATAGATGTAGATGATGGTAGTGGTGGTGGTGGTGCGGTGCAGTAAATAACGAGGACACCAGGTTGCAGTCTCTTTACCTCTTTACTGAAGATCTCTGGGTCCTCAGTCCGGAATACGGTTCACCAGGCAGCGCAAGTCCGGGCCGGTCCAATGGCACCTCCAGAGTTCTCTTTGCAGGTGGAAATCTGTGCCTTCCTGCTAGCGCTATGTGTTGTGGTCCTCCCCTGCTGTGCTTACGGGATAGTACCCCACAACTGTTGTGTCTGTTTCTGATGTTCCCTCACAACTCGTTCGGATGATGTTCTTCTCCTCCGTCCCTCCCTGATGTTCTGGTTAGGACGGCACCCGTATGACGAGTAGGCTCGGAGCTCTTCCGGGATCCTAGAGTCGCCCCTCTCCTAGTGCGCCCCCCATGTCTTCATAGGTGATGTATGTGAGACAGCCCGCCTGAGACTGACTGTCCTGCCGTGGTTTGAAGTATTGCTTGGAGCTAGATATATAAATACTTCCTCGGCGTTCCAGCCGCCGGTTGTGCGCCTCAGTAGGATGTTGCCTCGGTCTTACAGCACGACTCCTACTGGTATTTCTCCTCTTGCTTTGATCTCGTTTCTCACTCAGCACAATATATCTCGCTTCTAATCCTTTCTTAGGGCACCGCCGCTATACTGAGCAGGCACGGTCCCGTGACGTTCTTTCTTGTAGCCAGGCCTCTGTCAGGGTCCCAAACCTGACAGGGACCTTACCGAATCTTCCCCCACAACACCCTCTGCCACAAGGTGTTGCCTGGTCCAACCCAGTCAGCTTTCTCCTCTCACTTCCTGCCTGACCCCCAGTTTACCCACAGTGGTGAGGAGTGGCCTAATAAATAGCACCCTTAGCTCCCCCTGGAGGCCCGACTGTGAAATGTATTGGTGTAGGTGATACCTGGTCAGATGAACTCCTTCAGTGCCATCAGACGTACTATAGCCCCCCTTAGCGGCGGAGCCACAGTACTGCAACGACCAGGACTCTGGGGCGCTGCACTCCCCCCCGGTTAAATCCAGTACTCCGGGACTGGGAAGAAAACAACAATACAGGTTAGCAAAAAGACATACAATTTTTGTGAGTGCAATAACAGTAAGCATATTTAAACAGGCTTCCCTTTATGGGAGGTGAGGACACTTGAACGTTACAAAACATGGTTAAATATTATAGCAACATGCTATAACTAACTTTCTTTTACCCAACCGGGTATTCTACTAAGTGCAAAATTGTTGAACAATAATTTAACATTGCCTTTAAGGATGTACACTCTGAATCCACTAAAGACCTTCTTATAACACATTATAAGGCAATTAACTTCATACTCCTTCTTTAAATCTGCAGGACCGTCTGTCCTAGATGCTCCAGACCTACTGCCTCTCCTTTCTTTACAGGACCGCCCCTTTCAGCCCGGGCCTACTGTCCTTCCACTACTATACACAGTATAGAACATAACATTTACTTTCAGTTTGAAATCACTGAGCCATCTCTATATGGCTCCTAAGAGGACTCACCACTAACCCCTACGGGTTCACTTCCTGTCCTCATCCTTCTATCAACATTATTGAACCTTTCTTACAATTAACTAGTTAGTTACATTTAACTCTTTCATATCAGCAGCATTATTACTTTCTCTTTTTAAGACATTATTGCCACCCAACTGTCTTAAGGCAATACGGTTCATCAGCGCAATACGTGGACATCCCCTTTAAGAGGGGATCAAGTCTCTATGGGGTAGCACATCTTCTCAAGCTACCAGTCCGTACTCAGCAAAGGCTCCGGTGCGGTATCTTCGCAAAGAGTCCTTCTTTAAGTAAAACCAGTAGGGAGCACCTTTAAGAAGGTGCAAACTATTTACAAGCAGTTTGTATCATGCACTGTTCATGATTCCAGCAGTTCTTGATAATGGAACGAAAAGGTAGAAAAAAAACAAACCAAACAACAGAAACAATAGGCATCCCGGGTCAACAAAGGGATCCCTTTAAGAGTTAACCCTGGACGGGTTTAGCAGCAACATAACGGGAAACAAACAGTTAGAAGAACTATGTACATTTATTCAAGCATTCTTGCTTACTCAAACCACTCAGGAGGCAGCACCGGCGGAGGCAACCCCTTTGGGTATTGCGAGCCGCCCGGTACTGCATAAGGGGGTCTGTTGTCCCATCTGGGGGTCTGCGTACCCACAGTCTTCAGTTCTTGGGCAGTAGACACGCTGGTCACCTGAGGAGGTGCTTGCGTGGCCACGACAGCGGTGGAGGTCATAATGCGGCAAGTCGTGGTCTTCACAATTGTGCCTGTTGGGGTGACCACGGTAGTCTCAGTGGTAATCGTGGGCCGGCCACAAGGGGGCACCTTGGCCACGGGGGACAGCCTTTCTGACACCCTAGGCAAGGGGGTCACGGGGCTGCGCCTCTTGTGGACGTTCAGAGCAAACCACCCCTTCTCTCCAAGGTGCCGGGTGTAAATGACATCATCCCCTGGATAAAGATCCCGGCCTGGGTGGCCCTCTCTAAGATGCGACTCCACATCCCGCCGGTTAACAAAAACTTCGGCATATAGACCCGGCTCTTTTATAAAGCCCCAGCCTCCACGGAGCTTAAAGTCAATGACGGTGCCCTGCCTGTGCGGGGCCTGCTGAGCGGTGGGGTCCTTGCGGGCCCGGTCCTTGACCGCCAAGTCTTTTTGATGGTGGGCCTCTAGCCCGGCCTGGTATTCTTCCCGTTGCTTCCCCCACTGCTGCTCGAGCTGAACCCGGTATTCCTCCCAGCTTAGGGCCTGTACCATCTCCCCCTCTTGGGTCTTCACCCCGGGGAACCCCATAAGGTCAGATCCTGGGTTCACCCAGCGGCACACTGTGCGCTCTGCGCGGACTTCACACAGCAGAGCAGTGGGTCGAAGCGGGGCTTCTAAGCGGTGTTCCATGCCCGTGGGATCCTCCCATGGCAACAGGCGCTGAAGTCTATGGGTCCCAGGGAGAGGGGGTGCCGCAACGGGGCCTACTAGAAAGCCCTCTGTCGGCAGAACAGGGTCGGCGGACTCACCAGCCGATGCAGGCTCTTCCTCCGCGACGGGTTCCTCTGGCGGTGTCAGCGAGGACCTCCGCAGCAGTATAAGATCCGATGCTGGAAGGCTGCTGTCCGGCGCCGCCTGGTGCGGAGCCCGGGCCTTCACATTCAGCTGAAGGAGCTGGTCGAGCAAGCTCTCCATCTCGACCTGCAGGAGTTCGGTGCTGTCCACGAAGAACTGGCTGCTGCGCTCGTCCGGGTAGTTGGGGGAGACTTCCGCTTCAACCCCACTTTCGGGTTCAGAGCTGCTGGCCATGGCGTCCTCCACGTGGGTCGCTTCCTGGTCTCTTTCCCGCTCTCTCCTTCGTGGGCGGTGTCGTTTTCTCGGTCTCCGCCCTCCATTGAGGTTCAGGAGGCGGATCTCTGCTGCTGACGTACACGTCCTCACGGTGCAGAAATATTTAGACTGGGCGGCCATTGTCGTTCGCGCTCTCCAGCTTGTCCACGCCTACTCCACGCCCCTCTTCTTCTCCTGCGCTCTCCTCAGCGCTGTAATGGCGGCGGATTTTGGCGGTAAATGGCGCAGCACAGTCTTTGCAATAAAGTACAGTCCAAGCACAGTAAATCACAGTTCCAAGGCACACATGACCTGATTCTTCAGGCTTAAGTAGATCCTGTTAGAAATTTTGCAGCGCCCCCACTGCCGCAGGGCCGAGGGGTACCCGGTACCGGGCCTCTGAGTCTCTGCTCTGGGGTTGTCACAGGGGCTAGGCCCCGGTCCGTGACCCTGCCGAGGGGCGCACAGTTGAATAATAGATGTAGATGATGGTAGTGGTGGTGGTGGTGCGGTGCAGTAAATAACGAGGACACCAGGTTGCAGTCTCTTTACCTCTTTACTGAAGATCTCTGGGTCCTCAGTCCGGAATACGGTTTACCAGGCAGCGCAAGTCCGGCCAGTCCAATGGCACCTCCAGAGTTCTCTTTGCAGGTGGAAATCTGTGCCTTCCTGCTAGCGCTATGTGTTGTGGTCCTCCCCTGCTGTGCTTACGGGATAGTACCCCACAACTGTTGTGTCTGTTTCTGATGTTCCCTCACAACTCATTCGGATGATGTTCTTCTCCTCCGTCCCTCCCTGATGTTCTGGTTAGGACGGCACCCGTATGACGAGTAGGCTCGGAGCTCTTCCGGGACCCTAGAGTCGCCCCTCTCCTAGTGCGCCCCCCCATGTCTTCATAGGTGATGTATGTGAGACAGCCCGCCTGAGACTGACTGTCCTGCCGTGGTTTGAAGTATTGCTTGGAGCTAGATATATAAATACTTCCTCGGCGTTCCGGCCGCCGGTTGTGCGCCTCAGTAGGATGTTGCCTCGGTCTTACAGCACGACTCCTACTGGTATTTCTCCTCTTGCTTTGATCTCGTTTCTCACTCAGCACAATATATCTCGCTTCTAATCCTTTCTTAGGGCACCGCCGCTATACTGAGCAGGCACGGTCCCGTGACGTTCTTTCTTGTAGCCAGGCCTCTGTCAGGGTCCCAAACCTGACAGGGACCCTACCGAATCTTCCCCCACAACACCCTCTGCCACAAGGTGTTGCCTGGTCCAACCCAGTCAGCTTTCTCCTCTCACTTCCTGCCTGACCCCCAGTTTACCCACAGTGGTGAGGAGTGGCCTAATAAATAGCACCCTTAGCTCCCCCTGGAGGCCCGACTGTGAAATGTATTGGTGTATGTGATACCTGGTCAGATGAACTCCTTCAGTGCCATCAGACGTACCATAGCCCCCCTTAGCGGCGGAGCCACAGTACTGCAACGACCAGGACTCTGGGGTGCTGCACCTGTATATACCTCCGGATCCAGAATCTGCCTGATAAGTTCAGCACTGCAGCCAGCCAGGGGCGGAGAGCAGAGAGCAGGAGAACGTGCTCTCTCCGCCCACAAAGTCGGCTGGCTGCGTTCTCTTAACCCCTATGTGCCTGCTGCCTGGCTGCACTGAGTGAGTGAGAAGATGCTTGTGCCGGCAGCTGCATCTATGACAGTGTGAGTGGGCCCCCTCTCTCATCAGGGCCCCGGCACTTGCCCGGGTACGCCGGGTGCTGACGCCGGCCCTGGGCATGACAGTCAGAGGTCTCTTACTACATATAGGTGATCTGATCATCGCCTGTATGTAGCAGAGCAGATCAGATTATGGCAGCTTCTAGCCTCCCATGGAGACTATTAGAGCATGCCAAAAGTAAAAATAAGTTTTTATAAAATTAAAAAAACAATATACACGACCGTTCAAAAGTTTAGGGTCACTTACAAATTTCCTTATTTTTGAAAGATTTTTCCAATGAAGCTAACATTAAATGATTCAGAAATACTATCTGTACATTGCATTGTTAATGTGGTAAATGACTATTCTAGCTGCAAACGTCTGGTTTGTAATGCAATATCTTCATAGGTGTATAGAGGCCCATTTCCAACAACCATCACTCCAGTGTTCTTATGGTACTTTGTGTTTGTTAACTGTGTAAGAAGGCTAATGGATGGTTAGAATACTCTTGAAAACCCTTGTGCAAGTATGATAGCACAGCTGAAACCAGTTTGGCTGATTAGAGAACCTATAAACCTGACCTTCCTTTGAGCTAGTTGAGAATCTGGAGCATTACATTTGTTGGTTCCATTAAACTCTCAAAATGGCCAGAAAAAAAGAACTTTCATGTGAAACTCGACAGTCAATTCTTGTTCTTAGAAATGAAGGCTATTACATGCGAGAAATTGCCAAGAGACTGAACATTTCCTACAACGGTGTGCACTACTCCCTTCAGAGGAGAGCACAAACAGGCTCTAACCAGAGCAGAAAGAGAAGTGGGAGGCCCCGCTGCACAACTGAGCAACAAGACAAGTACATTAGAGTCTGTAGTTTGAGAAATCGAGGCCTCACAGGTCCTCAACTGACAGCTTCATTAAATAATACACGCAAAACGCCAGTGTCAATGGCTACAGTGAAGAGGCGACTCCGGAATGCTGGCCTTTAGGGCAGAGTGGCAAAGAAAAAGCCATATCTGAGATTGGCTATTAAAAGGAAACTTAATTAATTAATATCGGCAAAAGAACATAGACATTGGACAGATGAAGATTGGAAAAAAGTGTTATGGACAGACGAATCCAAGTTTGAGATGTTTGGATCACACAGAAGAACGTTTGTGAGACGCAGAACAACTGAAAAGATGCTGGAAGAGTGCCTGATGCCATCTGTCAAGCATGGTGGAGGTAATGTGATGGTTTGGGTTTGCTTTGGTGCTGGTAAAGTGGGAGATTTGTACAAGGTAAAAGAGATTTTGCATAAGGAAGTCTATCACTCCATGCCATACCCTGTGGTCAGCACTTGATTGGAGCCAATTTCATCCTACAACAGGACAATGACCCAAAGCACACCTCCAAATTATGCAAGAACTATTTAGGGAAGAAGCTGGCAGCTGGTATTCTATCTTTAATGGAGTGGCCAGCGCAGTCACCAGATCTCAACCCCATTGAGCTGTTGTGGGAGCAGCTTGACTGTATGGTGCGCAAAAAGTGCCCATCAAGCCAAACCAACTTGTGGGAGGGGCTTCTGGAAGCATGGGGTGAAATTTCTCCAGATTACCTCAGTAAATTAACTGCTAGAATGCCAAAGGTCTGCAATGCTGTAATTGCTGCAAAGGGAGCATTCATTAACAAAAGCAAAGTTTGAAGGAGAAAATTATTATTTCAAATAAAAATCTGGACTAGATTTTCAATTTATTTGACAACTCATTTGATTAATAAAAGTATGAGATTTTGTGGAAAACACAAAATTGTCTGGGTGACCCTAAACTTTTGAAAGGTAGTGTTTATATATACAGTACAGACCAAAAGTTTGGACACAGCTTATCATTTAAAGATTTTTCTGCATTGTCATGACTAGTGTTGAGCATTTCGATACTGCAAATATCGGGTATCGGCCGATATTCACTGTATCGGAATTCCGATACCGAGTTCCGATATTTTTGTGATATCGGAAATCGGAATCGGAAGTTCCCAGTGTATGGTTCCCAAGGTCTGGAGGAGAGGAGACTCTCCTTCAGGCCCTGGGATCCATATTCATGTAAAAAATAAAGAATAAAAAATATGGATATACTCACCCCTCCGCCGGACCCTGGACCTTAGCGGTGTAACCGCCAGCCTCCGTTCCTAAGAATGCAGTGAGTGTACAGGACCTGCGATGATGTCGCAGTCTTCTGATTGGTCGCGTGACCGCTCATGTGACCGCTCACGTGACCGCGACGTCATCGAAGGTCCTTCACTCACTGCATTCTTAGGAACGGAGGCTGCCGGTTACACCGCTAAGGTCCAGGGTCCGCCGGAGGGGTGAGTATATCCATATTTTTTATTTTTATTCTTTATTTTTTACATGAATATGGATCCCAGGGCCTGAAGGAGAGTTTCCTCTCCTTCAGACCCTGGGAACCATCCAGGATACCTTCCAATATTTGTGTCCCATTGACTTGTATTGGTATCGGGTATTGGTATCGGCGATATCCGATATTTTTTGGATATCGGCTGATCCAATCCGATACTTTCAAATATCGGACGGTATCGCTCAACACTAGTCATGACTATGAAAATTGAACATTCACACTGAAGCACACTGAAGGCATCAAAACTATGAATTAGCACATATGGAATTATATACCTAAAAAAAGTGTGAAAAAACTGAAATTATGTCTTATATTCTAGGTTCTTCAAAGTAGCCACCTTTTGCTTTGATGACTGCTTTGCACACTCTTGGCATTCTCTTGATGAGCTTCAAGAGGTAGTCACCTGGAATGGTCTTCCAACAATCTTGAAGGAGTGCCCAGAGATGCTTAGCACTTGTTGGCCCTTTTGCCTTCACTCTGCGGTCCAGCTCACCCCAAACCATCTCGATTGGGTTCAGGTCTGGTGACTGTGGAGGCCGGGTCATATGGCGTAGCACTCCATCACACTCCTTCTTGGTCAAATAGCCCTTACACATCCTGGAGGTGTGTTTGGGGTCATTGTCCTGTTGAAAAATAAATGATGGTCCAACTAAATGCAAACCGGATGGAATAGCATGCCGCTGCAAGATGCTGTGGTAGCCATGCAGGTTTAGTTTGCCTTCAATTTTGAATAAATCCCCAACAGTGTCACCAGCAAAGCACCCCCACACCATCACACCTCCTCCTCCATGCTTCACGGTGGGAACCAGGCATGTTGAGTCCATTCGTTCACCTTTTCTGCCTCGCACAAAAACACGGTGGTTGGAACCAAAGATCTCAAATTTGGACTCATCAGACCAAAGCACAGATTTCCACTGGTCTAATGTTCATTCCTTGCATTCTTTAGCCCAAACAAGTCTCTTCTGCTTGTTGCCTGTCCTTAGCAGTGGTTTCCTAGCAGCTATTTTACCATGAAGGCCTGCTGCACAAAGTCTCCTCTTAACAGTTGTTGTAGAGATGTGTCTGTTGCTAGAACTCTGTGTGGCATTGACCTGGTCTCTAATCTGAGCTGCTATTAACCTGCGAATTCTGAGGCTGGTGACTTGGATAAACTTATCCTCAGAAGCAGAGGTGACTCTGTGTCTTCTTTTCCTGGGGCGGTCCTCATGTGAGCCAGTTTCTTTGTAGCGCTTGATGGTTTTTGCCACTGTACATGGGGACACTTTCAAAGTTTGCCCAATTTTTCGGACTGACTGACCTTCATTTCTTAAAGTAATGATGGCCACTCATTTTTCTTTACTTAGCTGCTTTTTTCTTGCCATAATACAAATTCTAACAGTCTATTCAGTAGGACTATCAGCTGTGTAAGCTGACCTGTGAAATGAAAACCATTCCCGGTGACTACCTCTTAAAGCACATCAAGAGAATGCCAAGAGTGTGCAAAGCAGTCATCAAAGCAAAAGGTGGCTACTTTGAAGAACCTAGAATATAAGACATAATTTCAGTTGTTTCACACTTTTTTGTTAAGTATATAATTCCACATGTGTTAATTCATAGTTTTGATGCCTTCAGTGTGAATGTACAATTTTCATAGTCATGAAAATACAGAACAATCTTTAAATAAGAAGGTGTGTCCAAACTTTTGGTCTGTACTGTATATAAAAAAGTTCAAATCACCCCCCCTTTCGCCCCCTTCGAAATAATAATAATAATAATCTTTATTTTTATATAGCGCTAACATATTACGCAGCGCTTTACAGTTTGTACATATTATCATCGCTGTCCCCGATGGGGCTCACAATCTAAATTCCCTATCAGTATGTCTTTGGAAATAAAACAATAAAAAAAAAATCAAACATACACATATTTGGTATCACCACTTTCAGAATTGCCTGATCTATCAATAAAAAAGACTAACCTGATCGTTAAATGTCAAAAGTCAAAACACCAGATTATGTTTTTTGGTTGACACAACATTGCATTAAAATGCAATAACGGGTGATCAAAAGATCGTATCTGCACCAAAATGGTATCATCAAAAATTTCAGCTCGGTGCACAAAAAAATAAGCCCTCACCCAACCCGAGATCACAAAAAATGGAGAAGCTACGGGTATCGGAAAATGGCACTTTTTTTTTTCAACAAAGTTTCGAATTTTTTTTCACCACTTAGATAAAAAAGAACCTAGACGTGTTTAGTGTCTATGATCTCATAATGACCTGGAGGATCATGATGGCAGGTCAGTTTTAGCATTTAGTGAACATAGTAAAAAAGTAAAACAAAAAAAGACTGTGGGATTGCACTTTTTTTTTGCAATTTCACCACTCTTGAAATTGTTTTCCCTTTTTCCAGTACACGATATGGTAAACCAATAAAATGAAAAATAAAAAAGTTGTGGCTCTGAGAAGAAGGGGAGCAAAAAACTAAAAACGAAAATACCTCTGATCATGAAGGGGTTGATTGGAATATCTGAAGTTATTACAGCTTTACATGATCGGATTTTTTTAGGTATTGAAATAGCTGTAGATTTGTGCAGAAAACAAAGCCATTGTAAGGAGTTGTGAGAAGGTCATTTTGTTTCTCTAAGTCCAGAGGTACAAAACTTTCTTAGGCCATTGTTACTGATAAATAGCCTTTCTCTCTCTTTTCCGCACTAATTATGCTGCTTCACCTCCGAATCTGCATTCACTGGTCATACATGGGTTTTTGACAGAGATTTATTGATTTTCTTCTTTGACCACTTATAGTATTTTATGTACCTTTATTGTATTTAATTATTTTAAAGGGGGGTAATAGAATATTTGTGTCTATGTAGCAAGGTATCAAGAGCTAAAAAATATATATGCATAAGGACTGTAATATAATGTGATTGTACTTTTGTATACCTTCACTGTGGAACATGGTTTGTGCTTTATTTTCCAACTTTAGAAGAACCTCATAGTATATCTTCTGTTCAGAATTGCACCATTTTCCATTACAACTCCTACCTTTTTTTTTTATACCTTTAATACATCTTTATTGACTTAATTAGAACCAACTTCCAAAAGGCCATACTTGGATCCCTTAAATCTAAAAGACCTAAATGATGCTGATTTATAACGGTGACAATCATCAATGACAACTATTAAAATGCACAAAATGGTTGTTACATAAGTGTGCCAAGAGTCTGATTTCCACACACTTATAATTACATCCAAATGTAGAACCCTAATTTAGATCTATACCCTCTTTGGTTACATGTTTCTTGATCTGAGCATTCTGTTATTTGTGTAGTTTAGTTATGAACCACAAGACTGTAGAAGAATAAGAGCGTATATAGGAAATATATATAGGCAGGGCTGCCACTAGGAATTTCGAGGCCCCACACTGGCAAAATTTTCGGGTCCCCTTGAGACTCCGCCCAGGCTCCAGCCCAGCTCTGCCTCCACCCTTCGAGCCTTCCACAGTCCCACCGCTCACTCTTGGAAAAACTCAACTTCTCCACCACGTCCTCATCAATCAGATATTAACAGTTCCCATCAAACACCAGATCACATTCATAACCAGCAGCTTTTTCTCTGGCCAAAATAATTTTTAAGCCGCCAAAATGACACAGTAGACCCTTTTTGCTGGACCCTACTCTAAGATATTAAATATAAATGTATTTTTATGTATTTTTTCTTTAAGAGAATGAGTCACATACATTTTTTTTAGATGACCATTAATACAACACACAAGGAACAAATACCGTCACACCATGACCAGACCACATATTACCACCACATAGTGACCTATAATACCACAAACAAGGGACAAATGCCATCACACCATGACCAGACCACATATTACCACCACATAGTGACCATAACATACTACATACACATAGTGACCAAATCATACTACATGACCAAATCATACTACATACAAGGAACAAATACCACCACACCATGACCAGACCACATATTACCACCACATAGTGACTGAATACTACAATACTGATCATTAATAAAAAAAACCACAATACTAAGTGACATTATACACAGAAGCTGTGTACATAGTGTACAAGTAATACAGTGATCACCAGTAACATTATACACAGGACCTCTGTATACAGTGTCAGTGTACAGATAATATAGTCATCACTGGTGACATTATACACAGGAGCTATGTACAAAATATACAGTGCATAGTGTCAGTGTACAGGTAACACACTGACTCACCAGATAGAGACGTCTCTATCTGAAGTACTTCATCTTAACTTTTCTTTTTCATGCAGCGCGGTGGATATCGCGTTGAGGAGTACTCAGACGTACCCTACCCATTATACAAGGCCATTCTATTTACTGGCACACGGACCACCCATTACAGTCCTCAGATTACCCATCATACACAGTCCTTACGGATGATGAGATATCCATTTTAACACACTCTGATATATACTTGAATTCCCTTATTCACATAGTACCTAACTGATGAAGGTCAGGTTTGACCGAAACGTTTTGTTAAACTACTCCCTATGGAAAGAATAAAGTTCTCCTCTATTTGCTTTTAAGTTGAGTGCTAGGTTTTTCTATCTAGCATTCCTTGTGTCAAGCCACTCATGACCAATAGACAACGCCAAAAGCATCTTACCTGGGCCAAGGAGAAAACGAACTGGCCTGCTGCTCAGTGGTCCAAGGTGTTGTTTTCAGATGAAGGTGAATTTTGCATTTCATTTGGAAATCAAGGTCCCAAAGTCTGGAGGAAGAGTGGAGAGGCACACTATCCAAGCTGCTTGAGGTCTAGTGTAAAGTTTCCACAATCAGTGATAGTTTGGGGAGCCATGTCATCTGCTGGTGTAGGTCCACTGTGTTTTATCAAGACCAAAGTCAGTGCATCCATCTACCAGGAAATTTTAGAGCACTTCATGCTTCCCTCTGCCGACAAGCTTTTTGGAGATGGAAATTGAATTGTCCAGCAGCACCTGTCCACACTGCCAGAAGTACCAATACCTGGTTTAAAACAACAGAATCACTGTGCTTCATTGGCCAGCAAATTCGCCTGACCTTAACCTCATAGAGAATCTGAAGGCTGCTATCAAAGCAATCTGGACTTCCATACCACCTCAGCAGTGCCACAGGCTCATCACCTCCATGCCACACAGCATTGATGCAGTAACTGATGCAAAGGGAGCCCCAATCAAGTATTGAGTACATTTACTGAACATACATTTCAGTAGGCCAACATTTCGGATTTTAAAATCATTTTTCAAGCTGGTGTTATAAAATATTCTAATTTACTGAGATATGCATCACTTTTGGGTTTTCATTGGCTGTAAGCCATAATCATCAACATTAACAGAAATAAACACTTGAAATAGATCACTCTGTTTGTAACGACTCTATATAATATATTAGTTTCAATTTTGTATTGAAGAACAGAAATAAATTAACTTTTTGATAATATTTCTAATTTTGTGAGAAGCATCTGTATGTACAAAGTCAGTATGATTATTTATTAGAGATGAGTGAATGGTTTCAAATTGACTTGAATTTGCCTTGACTTTTATTTAAAAAAAAAAATCAGATTTGCTTGAATCCAACTCTTTTTCGTGATTCGCTTCATGCTGATCCGGCAAAATAGCGGCCTGCTCCTGCTTTGGTGAACAGTAGAGGACTGTGAAAGAGGTTCAAAACAAAATATTATACTCACTTCCCTTCTCTCCTTTGTCACAGTTGCAATTCTTGGGTGTCACAACATTTTATTTTTTAGCTGCACTGAGGTCTGTGGTTACCTCAAAGTATAGCAATTCAATAGACAACGAATAAATTCAAAGCAAATAGAATTTTGCAGCCAAATTCAAAATAATTGGTAAATTCTCATTTTGGCAGCTGTGCTCAGCCTAAGTTATCTGTCAGCTAGGTTCAATTTAACATCTTTGATTAAAGTTGAAATATGGATAGTTGTGCTCATATTTATCTCAGAATTTGTGTTCTTCATGTCCATGAGATTTTTCTATACTTTCTTATGTTTTTCTGGTGTCCTGTTAATTCTATCTTATCAATGATGCTGATACACTGTAAATTTGTATGTACATACTTATGAAAATATGTTGTGTGCTTTACAAGGTTTTACCGACTTTTACGTGCAAAGTGAGATAGGACACACAATTAAAAATAGGGTGTAAAAATGATGTTTGCATTGATACCAAGAACATCCGATTTGAGACTTTTCAAATATTAAACTAAAATGAACTTGAAAAACGCATTGCTTCTTCTTTATAAGAAAATCAGTTGTTTCATGGGCACGACAACAGACGGAAGCATCTCTCTGTGCATTTAGAAAAACCTGATATTTTGTCTTTATTTAAATGTCTTTTAGTTCTCATATTTTATGGTTTCATATTGTCTTTACTTTACGGACAAGATTGCCTGCCTGGAAGTAACCGTGTGATGAAGTCATATCTTCTCTATAAACAGACTACATTGTATATTGATATGTGTTTTATGTAGCAAATATATTGAATGCCCCAGGACATGGGAGTATAATTACTGTTCATCCTTTTTGAGGATTGTACTCAGGTGATTTGGATGTCCCGCGTCACAATCAGTAGACTGTACACATATTTAATGATGTGTAAAAGTCCAAGAGTTCACCTCCTGGAATATAAAGTGAAGTGAGAGATAAGGTTTGAGTAATGTAAGGTATTTGTCATGCACTTATGAGGTATTTCATTCCACATTCTTGATGTTTGACCTTTGAAACCTTTTTCTTTTTTAAATGTAGTCATTTGTACATTTTGCTGGTGATTCCAGGTTTTATAGCATGACATAAAGTAGACAGTGAATCTGTATGTTGCAATACTGCTGAAAAACATCTACAGAGCCTTGCAAAGTATTCACCACCCTTGGCTATTTTGCTACATTACAACCTGTGTGTGAATATTTTTCTAATCCGATTTGTGTGTGATACATCTGCACAAAAAACTCTAAGTTGGTGAAGTGAGAAAAATATAGGTGTAAAATAAAATTATGGGATCAAGTAACTAAAAATTGGCATATGTGCATATGTATTCGCCCCTTTTGCTATGAAGCCCCTAAAAATTTCTGGTGCAAGCAATTATCTTCATAAATCACATACTTAGTGAAAAGAAGTCCTCGTGTGTGCAATCTAAGTGTTATATGGTCTGAAAGTATAGTCACACCTTTTTTGAAAAGCTACAGAGGCTGCAACACCATTAACCAAAAAACACCACGAAGACCAAGGAGATCTCAAAAAAAGTAATGGACAAAGTTGTTGAGAAGTACAAGTTAGGATAGTGGATCGCAGTGGAAAGAGAGCTTTCGCCCTTGCCTCTTAGACCACTTTTATTGACCTATACTAGGGGACACCCACTCCCTCCTTATCCCAATCCACTCACTCGTGTACTATTTAAGGTGTGGGCGAAAACACACAACACTCTCGTACCTCCTTCATCACCATTATTACCTCTCTCTGATATTCTAGCCCATCCCGGAAAAGTCTTAGTCAAAGATAAGAGACACAGACAAAGCATTTCAATAGACCAATTAATGGTGGACGGGGTGCTCCTCTCGCTGTCGGAAATATGTAAACTCCCTGGTCTCGCGAGCTTCAACTCCATGCAATATTCCACTCTCAAAGAAACACTGAAAAGAGTAGATTACAACTCAGATATGACATGCAAACCCACACCATATGAGGCTCTATGTGCCAAGTCATCCAGACCCTCAAAAGTATTATCTACATTCTATCAAGCACTTCTATCAGAAGACCTTTGTCTTAAGAGAGCTTTTATAGTAAAATGGGAAAAGGATCTCAGCTATACGTTTACACAAGCACAAGTACTCCATATTTATAAATATTCTCATGGCCCGACAAATTGCTTTAAAACCCAAGAAAACTCCTATAAAATAGTTTCCAGGTGGTATATTTTGCAGACGCAATTTCAGGCCTGGCGGGTAAATTCACATACTAGATGTTGGAGATGTGGAACCGGGGAAGGTGATTACTTACATCTATGGTGGTCATGCCCAATCATACGCGGCTTCTGGACACTACCGGAAAAAATTGTTCAAGACATAACTGGGAAAAAGATGAAACTAACACCAGAGATTGCGTTGCTGAACTTTCCCGTGTGGCCTGGACATACACTTGCTTCTATTCTTGCCCACAATATACTAGCAGCAGCCAAACTCTTAATACCCACATACTGGAAATCAACAAATACTCCCACATCCCTACAAATGATAAAGAAAATAGGCCAAATATATCACATGGCTGAGTTGGTGGCCCTAGTAAACCACACGCAAACAAACTTCAAAGAGACCTGGCGCCCCTAGATCCATTTCAGATTGAGCGACCGCTTTGTCACAACATGACAAACTTAGATATAAAAATGATGCCCCCTCTATCCTTACCCCCTCTACCTCTTTTGACCTTCTTTGTTTTCTTTTACTCTCTACTGCTATACTTTTAGTCTTTACTCAACTTTATTAAACATTATTTTAATGCTAGGGGACAATATTGTGCCCTTTAATATTGTTAACTTATATATTGTTACTTCTGGCTCAAAGATTAATTAATATTAATATATTGTTGAAACTTTAGGCAAGTTGAAAGTACCATATGCTTTGTCACAAATTTTCTGAAGGTGATTTGCTACATGCTTCTTTGAGCATTTGTTCATGTTTGTTTGATAATATGCTTTAAAATTTAATAAAAAGACCATTGAAAAGAGAGGTACAAGTTAGGGTTGGGTTATAAAATAATATCCCAATCTCTGATAATCCTACGGCGCACCATCAAATCCATTATTATCAAATGGAAAGACCATGGTACCCAACAAAGCTGCCAAGAGAGGGTCGCCCACTAAAACACTCAGCCCGGGCAAGGAGGGCAGAGAGACAGAGACAAAGACCAAAGATTACCCTGAAGGAGCTGCAGAGTTCCCAAGCAGAGACTGGAGTATCTGTCCATAAAACCAAAATAAGCTGTACACTCTATAGAGGTGGTCTTTATGGAAAAGTGGGAAGAAAAAGAGTCTTTACTTACACACAAAAACTGTAAGGCTCATTTTGAGATTGCCAAAAGACATGTGGGATACTCCCCAAATGTATGGAGAAAGGTGCAGTGGTCAGAGGAGACCAAAGTTTAACGTTTTGGCTACCAAGAAAATTGCAATGTCTGGCACCAAACTAACACAGCTCATCACCCCAAGAACTGAATCCCCATGTTTTTAAACAACAGGGATAGGGAAAATGGTCTGAATCAAAGGGAAGATGGATGATCCGAATTACAGCGATATTCTTGAGCAAAACCTGCTTAAGTCTGTCAGTGATTTGAGACTTGGATGGAGGCTCACCTTCCAACAAGACAATGAACCAAAGCATACTGCTAAAGCAACATTTGAGTGGTTTAAGGGGAAATGTATAAATGTTTTGGAGTGGCCAAGTCAAAGCCCAGACCTTAATCATATTGAGAATCTGCTCAAACTTGAAGATTGATGTTCACCAGAGGAAATCATCTAACTTGAAGGAGCTGGAGCAGTTTTGCCTTGAGGAATGGCGAAAAATCCCAGTGGCAAGATGTGGAAAGCTCATAGAGACTTTTCCAAAGCGACTTGCAGCTAAAATTGCAGCAAGAGGAGGCTCCAAAAAGCACTGACTTTAGGGGGGGTGAATAGTTATGCACGCTGTATGTTTTATGTATTTTGTCCTGTTTGTTGTTTGCTTGACAATAAAAAGAAAACCAAATGTTCACAGTTGTAGGCATGTTCTTTAGCAAAACACGAAAAACACAGAGGTGGGTGAATACTTTTGCAAGCCACTGTAGCCATGATGATTATAATCTTTTGTGGGAATCTTACAGAATTGACCCTAGTTTGTAACAAGTTGGTAATGTTCAGTTCTAATGTACACACCTGGTTTAGTGGCCCTTTTGCATGGTGCGACTATGGAGTTTAAGTCGTTATATTTAGCAATGGTTTCCAATCATTGTCTGTCATGAATCCCAATGGCTAGGGATAGCAAGGGACAAGCAAAGTAATACAAAATATCGGACGAGCTCTAGGGTGATGGAACCTGGGCTGACCGCTGCCCTACGCCTGACAAACGCAACTAGAGATAGCCAGGGAGCGTGCCTACGTTGGTTCTAGACGCCACGCACCAGCCTAAGAGCTAACTAGTACTGCAGAGAAAATAAAGACCTCACTTGCCTCCAGAGGAATGAACCCCAAAAGGTATAGTTGCCCCCCACATGTATTGACGGTGAAATGAGAGGAAGGCACACACATAGAGATGATATATATAGGTTCAGCAAATTGAGGCCCGCTGTAAACTAGAAAGCAGAACGATACAAAAGGGGTCTGAGCGGTCAGCAAAAAACCCTAATCAAAAAACCATCCTGAGATTACAAGAACCCATGTGCCAACTCATGGCACATGGGGAGAACCTCAGTCCACTAGAGCTACCAGCTAGCATAGAGACATAATAAGCAAGCTGGACAAAAAAAACAACAACTGAAAATCAGCACTTAGCTTATCCTGAAAGATCTGGGAGCAGGTAGGCAGGAACCAAACAGAGCACATCTGAATACATTGATAGCCGGCAAGGGAATGACAGAAAGGCCAGGTAAAATAGGAAACACCCAGCCTCTGATGGACAGGTGGAAACCAAAGGCCGCAACCCACCAAAGTCACCCAGTACCAGCAGTAACCACCAGAGGGAGCCCACAAACAGAATCCACAACAATTGTCCAATAAACATATACAGTGATGGCACAGTGAGTGATCATCGCCTGTGTGTAGGAAAGGTGATCAAAGTACTGCAGCTTCATAAAAAAAAAATTGAAAAAATATAAAAGTTCAAATAACCCCCCTTTCACCCCATTCAAAATAAAACAATAACCCCTTTCTGGCATTGGACGTACTATTCCGTCCATGTGACCTGGGACTTAATCCCCATGGACGGAATAGTACGTCATTACCGATCGGCCGTGCACACTAGGGGTGTGTGGCCGATCGGGGCCGGGTGTCAGCTGATTGTCACAGCTGACACCCGACACTAAGTGCCAGGAGCAGTCACAGACCGCTCCCGGCACTTTAACCCCCGAAACACTGCGATCAAACATGATCGCAGCGTTCTGGAGCCGGCACAGGGGCTGACATCTGGGTCTTCAGATCTGAGAGACTTCCTGTCATGCGCAGTGCATGTCAGGAAGTCTCTAAGGTTAGTGCACAGAAGCTGCAGCGCTGACAGCTTCTATAGCATGCAGATCTGCATGCTATAGAAGCGATCAGCCTGCAAAAAATGACTGTCCCATAGTGGGACACAGGGTAAAACTAATGATGAATTAAATTTTTTTATAAATAATTGTAAAAATATTTACAAAAATAATAAAGAATAATAATAAAAAATAAATATTTATTCTATCAATAAATAAATATCTAAACAATAAAAGTACACATATTTAGTATCCCAGCGTCCATAACGACCCACCCTATAAAACTGTCCCTCTAGTTAACCCCTTTAGTGAACACCATAAAAAAAAAGCCAAGGCAAAAAACAATGCTTTATCATCATACCGCCGAACAAAAAGTGGAATAACACGCGATCAAAAAGACGGATATAAATAAAGATTGTACCGCTGAAAACATCATCTTGTCCCACAAAAAACAAGCTGCCATACAGCTCCATCACGGTAAAAATAGAAAAGTTATAGCTGTCAGAATAAAGCGATGCAAAAATAATTATTTTTTTATATAAAATAGTTTTTATTTTATAAAAGTGCCAAAACATAAAAAAAATATAAATGAGGTATCACTGTAATCGTACTGACCCGAAGAATAAAACTGCTTTATCCATTTTACCACACGCGGAACGGTATAGATGCCCCACCCCCCAAAATTAATTAATGAATTGCTGGTTTTTGTTCATTCTGCCTCACAAAAATAGGAATAAAAAGTGATCAAAAAATGTCATGTGCCCGAAAATGGTACCAATAAAAACATCAACTCATCCTGCAAAAAACAAGACCTCTCAATTCCAGCCAATTCTGCTTTGAAAAAGTCAAGCGGTGCTCCTTCCCTTCCGAGCTCTGCCATGCGCCCAAACAGTGGTTTACCCTCACATATGGGATATCGGCGTACTCAGGACAAATTGTACAACAACTTTTGAGGTTCAATTTCTTCTTTTACCCTTGGGAAAATGAAAAAAATTGGGGACTAAAAAATCATGTTTGTGGAAAAAATTAGATTTTTTTTATTTTCACGCCTGGGCATTATAAACTTTAGTGAAACACCAGAATTAAGTTTTTGGTCGCCACTAGTGATGAGCGAGTATACTCGTTGCTCGGGTTTTCCCAAGCACGCTCGGGTGACCTCCGAGTATTTGTTAGTGTTCCGAGATTTAGTTTTCATCGCCTCAGCTGAATGATTTACAGCTACTAGATAGCTTGAGGATTCCCTAGCAACCAGGCAACCCCCACATGTAATTAGGCTGGCTAGCAGCTGTAAATCATTCAGCTGAGGCGATGAACACTAAATCTCCGAACACTAACAAATACTTGGAGGTCACCCAAGCATGCTCGGGAAAACACGAGCAACGAGTATACTCGCTCATCATTAGTCACCTCTACATTGCAATAAAATGCAATAACAAGCGATTAAAAGATTGTATCTATAGTACACCAAAATGGTATCAATCAAAATGACAGCTTGGCATGCAAAAATTAAGCCCTCGCTCAGCCCCAGATCATGAAAAATGCAGACACTACAGGACGCGGAAAATGGCATTATTTTTGTAAAATAAATTTTGGAAATTTATTTCACCGCTTAAATGAAAAAGAACCTACTTATGTTTGGTGTCTGTGAACTCAAAGTGACCTGGAGAATCATAATGGCAGGTCAGTTTTAGCACTTAGTGAACATGGTAAAAAAGAAACAAAAAACCACTGTGGAATTGCACTTTTTTTGCAATTTCACCACACTTGAATTGTTTTTCTGTATTCCAGTACAAAATATGTTAAAACCAATGGTGTCATTCAAAAGTGCAACTTGTCCCACAAAAAAAAACCTTCACATGGCCACATTGATCAAAAAATAAAAAAGTTATGACTCTGGGAAGAAGGGGAGCAAAAAACTAAAACGCAAAAGTGGAAAATGGCCCGGGGGTTAATGGGTTAATAAAGACTACTTAGGATGCTGCATAGCTTTTCATTTAGAGAATGAGTGAGTAATAATTAAAAAAAATACCTAATGTTTAAATCAGGCTTATATCAAAATCTGTATTAAAAATAAAAATTAGAAATCTTGCAATTTTCACACTGGTCACTAGGGCTTTTCTTAAACTTCAGATACCTGTTTCAGGAAACAACACATGTACATTACCAATGATGAACAGACTCTGACCCTATCTTTTTTATTGATGCATCTAATGAGTGTGTGCAAAGGTTATTGTGAAGGGAAGGACAGAAGGGTCAGTAGCGGCATTGACTATTGTGATTGGTGGACCCTGAGTTATCAGCTGTGCATAGTTAACGTAATCCTGCCTCTGATGATAAGGGTCCTTCTGAAAAATCTTCCTGAGAGAATAGGAAGTATGAGTTTAAAAAAGGTTCAACGTTACAACCAACAACGGTCTTTACCAGGAAACAATCGGCATAAATCAGATTAGAACAAACAAGCCAGCAGAATTACCAAAGAATATTGTGCAGTCGAATACATTGAGGTATAGTGAGAGGAGACTTGCATTGTAGGGGAGCCAGGTATGATTAAGATGAGGCTGTCTGCACGATATCCTTTGATAATTCTGATGGCTTATTTGTTATACTGTAATCTGATTTATGCCTATTATGTCCTTGGTGAAGACCATTGTTTGATGAAACATTCTACCTTTTCTTGCTGGATCAAAATAAAATATTCACTTATTCATCAAGATCTACCTGTTCCATCATAAGTTCGGTGCAGAGTTTTTTTTGCCTATAAAAATGCCTCTTTAGCTAGTGTGAAAATTGGAGTAGCTGAATTCTTCTAAACTTTTTGTAAAAACAGGAGGTCAATTTTCCCTGTATGACTCAGGAGTCACTGCAAATGTCCCTGGCAGAAGGGGATGAGGGAGCAGCTGGGTCAGGAGTTGAGGAGGGGAACGATAAATGCAGGGAAAAGAGACTTCCTGTTTCTACATAGAGCAAAGAGGAACATTTTCTGGGTAGAAAGGCAAAATGAGCAACTGTCAGTACACAGCGCTGTATAATATGATGATTGTAATATATCAAGAGGATAAAACTTTGATGAGAGGAGGAGTGCTTCTTTAAGATACTGGTTTATTCTAGATATGTTATAAGACTTTAGTCTGGGCACATTTTTCTTCTGTATTACAGATGATTTAATTTCCTGAATAGAATAATAGAATTTTTTTTAGATTTTAGATATAACGTGATGTTTCTTATCAGTATACATTAATAGTAAGAAATTATCAAAACATAACATTTTTTTTATTTAAGCTTTGCTTGGAAATGACTGACTTCACTTTTATGTGATAAAAAATAAACATTGATTATCCACAGAACTTGTACATTGATAATGGATCTGGTGCACAGTGAGAGCCACTGGTCCACCACTCAGTGCTTAAGAACGAACATCTTCCTCCTTCCCTAATATATATTGGAAAATGCCAGATCATTGCATTACAAATAAATCTGTTTGCCATCAATCCACAGATTTAAAAAATGGTGCTGTCCACGTGCTAATAAACGGATACTTTGGCATAGCTAATTAATCCTTTTTGATAGGCTGCAGTGGTGAAGTCACGTCTATAGTACTCGTAACGGCTACAGCCAATCACTGGGCTAAGTGGCTCTGACACTGGTGGGAGTAAGTAAAAGCTTAGTTTCTTATTTTATAAGTTTTCCAGCCTAAGGACTAATAGAATTTCAAATAGGATAACCCATGTAAGGTATGGTTATGTAGGAATTATTACCTATTCCACTCACCACCAGTAGGCGGTGGTATTCTCCATCTAAGGTGCTGACGAACAGGAATATGAGGCTGAAAATGGCTTTACCTCTGCCTGAACTGAACTTACTGGAGAATACACAAACTGAATTAAATCTGATAACTCCAGTCGAAAGCCTCCAGAGAGGCGATGAAAGACTAAACCACAGATCACTACGCTGTTATAGATGGATGGTTCACAGGAGGGTGGACCAGTAAATCCAAGAGGGATCTGGAGATCTCTAAACCAGATGTAATGAACATAAGGTCTGTTGTTGTGCAATTTATACTGTTTATGATAAACTGATTAATTTAGTAATATACCATAATTACTGAATGTATTTGTTAATCGTCTTATTGGTGGCTGTATTTTGTAACATTTTGTATGTGCATCTTCCTGGCGTTTTTTTACATCCTATATAGATGCCAAATCCAGGCTCTCTGTGTGTGCAGCCATTACCTTACTTCACTATAGACCTTAAAGTAAGATGTGGCTGCCACGTGTGATGGAAAAATGTACAAAATCAGTCCACAGGGAAAACGCACACAATGAAACTGCTCTAAAGGGCTTGTCTCATACAGATAGCTGCCATCCATGTGCCCTTTAACCCCTTCCCACCCAGGCTAATTTTCACTTTTGTGTTTTTTTTCTCCCGCCCCTTCTAAGAGCCAGAACTTTTTCTTTTTCTGCTGGCATGGCTATATCGTGGCTTGATTTTTGCAGGATGTGTTGCACCTTTCATTTTTCCATACAATGTAATGGGAAAATTACAATTACTGTGAAATTGTGTCATTCCACCATAGTTTTTTGTAAAAAGAAAAAAAAAAAAAGGTGGCTTGTGTGGCCATTTTTGGTCTTTATTTCTCCCTTGGTGGAGCCATATGAGGGCTTGTTCTTTATGTTACGATCTGACATTTATATTGGTCAAATTTGGAGGTTCTTGCAATATTTTAATCGCTTTTTACTGCATTTATTTAGGGAGATGAAGTGACGGAGAAATGGTTATTTTGCCATTATTATTTTTCTATTTACCATACCCATCATTTAATTTATTTCATATTTTATTACATTGCACTTTCATAGATGCACCAATACCAAGTATGTTTATTTTTTAATTCTTTATTTTTAAAGGGGAGAAAAGGGGGAGATCCAAATTTTATATTTTTTTAACTTTTTTATATTTTTTAAAACATTTTTATTTTATTTTTACTTTATATTTTTTTTCCTGTTAATCCTCCTAGAATTGTAATTTCTGGATTTGCCTTTTTTTCTGTAGCACTTTTAACATCTTCCTGTTATAGGGAGATACCGGCTGTATTACCACAGCTCCTTATACCCACGGTCTATGTAGGATAAACTATTTCATTCTAGGAAGGGGTTAAAGGCATATGGAGCAGAGATCCATTTAGGTAAGTTTAGTCAGTCCATTCACTGTATAAACAACCATTTGGGGATAGCTGGACATGTGGTGATCAGCTGATTCCAGTGCTGGCTGATATTCAATTATCCCTTTATAAGAGTCCCTGGACTGATATCAGCCCGTCATGAGCAGAACAGGATTTCAGCTTCTGAACATCATCAAGAATGTGTCCACTCAATGACACAATGCATATATAGAAATTTTAAAAGTAAAATAGACCAATGGATTATAGTGGTTGAGGAAAATCTGGTATTGAGGCAGTGGCGTTTTCTTACCACTAGGGGTCACTCAAAGATCTCAAAATAGGATGAAAGCCATAGGACTTGATAGCTGTAAATCAGTCACATTTATTTTTTAAAATAATATTCCCTATTCTCCTGTTGTTTAGTCAGCTTAAGTTCATAATTATAGTTCACATATGCCTGTATGTATATATATATATATATATATATATATATATATATATATATATATACACAGTACAGACCAAAAGTTTGGACACACCTTCTCATTTAAAGATTTTTCTGTATTTTCATGACTATGAAAATTGTACATCCACACGGAAGGCATCAAAACTATGAATTAGCACGTGTGGAATTACATACTTAACAAAAAAGTGTGAAACAACTGAAAATATGTCTTATATTCTAGGTTCTTTAAAGTAGCCACCTTTTGCTTTGATGACTGCTTTGCACACTCTTGGCATTCTCTTGATGAGCTTCAAGAGGCAGTCACCGGCAATGGTCTTCCAACAATCTTGAAGGAGTTCCCATAGATGCTTAGCACTTGTTGGCCCTTCTGCCTTCACTCTGCGGTCCAGCTCACCCCAAACCATCTCGATTGGGTTCAGGTCTGGTGACTGTGATTGTGTTCTTTAGCCCAGAAGTCTCTTCTGCTCGTTGCCTGTCCTTAGCAGTGGTTTCCTAGCAGCTATTTTACCATGAAGGCCTGCTGCACAAAGTCTCCTCTTAGCAGTTGTTGTAGAGATGTGTCTGCTGCTAGAACTCAGTGTGGCATTGACCTGGTCTCTAATCTGAGCTGCTGTTAACCTGAGGCTGGTGACTCGGATAAACTTATCCTCAGAAGCAGAGGTGACTCTTGGTCTTCCTTTCCTGGGGCAGTCCTCATGTGAGCCAGTTTCTTTCTAGCGCTTGATGGTTTTTGCCACTGCACTTGGGGACACTTTCAAAGTTTTCCCAATTTTTCGGATTGACTGACCTTCATTTACTAAAGTAATGATGGCCACTCGTTTTTACTTAGCTGCTTTTTTCTTGCCATAATAGATAGTTTTGATGCCTTCAGTGTGAATGTACAATTGTCATAGTCATGAAAATACAGAAAAATCTTTAAATGAGGTGTGTCCAAACTTTTGGTCTGTACTGTATATATATATATATATATATATATATATATATATATATATATATATATATATATATATATATATATATATATATATGTATATATAAATAGAGACTCAAAAAAGAGGCAGCACTCCATATTCATGGTGAAACATGTGGCAGGTTTAATCGACCCACATAGCCATGGCCCGGCTATGTGAGTCGATTAAACCTGCCACACGTTTCACCATGAATATGGAGTGCTGCCTCTTTTTTGAGTCTCTGTGAATCTGCAGTAATCCTTGGACAGATTACTTGGGGCCCTGCACCCGAAGATAAGTACCTATGTTGTGCTGTTCCTTTTTTCTTATTATGTATATATAAATATATATATATATAAAAATATATATATGTGTGTGTGTGTGTGCATATATATGTGTTTGCATATATATACTGTATGTGTGTGTGTGTGTGTGTATATATATATATATATATGTCTGTGTGTGTATATATACATGTGTTTGTGTATATATGTATATATATCTATGTGTATATACACTGTGTTCCAAATTATTATGCAAATAATATTTCCTCATATTTTCTCTAAATTACCTATCTGAATTGCAGTCATTGTTATTTTCCAGTCATCTACTATTCTAGTATAATTGCAATGTTTTGGAACAAACTGCCTATGAAAACAGTATATTTAAAAAAAAAATAAACACTCAAAATGCATGTTCCAAATTATTATGCACAGCAGAGTTTAACCTTTTTTTTTTTTATTTTGAACAAAAAAATGGTCAATTGTGAAGTTATAAGCATTATCAGCTTACTACAAAATGAAATCAAACAGTTTTCAAGTGAAAACTTTATTCTAGGTGATGTTACATTTGCACATAGGACCCCTTGTTCGAAAGAAGCTTCTGAACTCTTTCATCCATTGAATTTGTCAGTTTTTGGATGGTTTCTGCTTCAATTGTTTTGCATGTGGACAGAATACCCTCCCAGAGCTGTTGCTTAGATGTGAACTGCCTCCCGCCATCATAGACACTCCTTTTGATGATGCTCCAGAGGTTCTCAATGGGGTTGAGGTCAGGGGAAGATGGTGGCCACACCATAAGTTTGTCCTCTTTTATGCCCATAGCAGCCAGAGATGCAGATGTGTTTTTTGCAGCATGAGACGGTGCATTATCATGCATGAAAATGATCTTGCTGCGGAAAGCACGGTTCTTCCTCTTGAACCATGGCAGGAAGTGTTGTTTTAGAAACTCCACATAGATTATGGAGTTCATCTTTACCCCTTCAGGGATCATAAAGGGGCCGACAATCTCTCTCCCCATGATTCCAGCCCAAAACATTACTCCACCTCCTCCTTGTTGCCACCTTAGCCATGTTTTCATTGGGTGTCCATCAACCAGCCATCCTCCACTCCATCCATCTGGACCATCGAGCGTTGCATGGCACTCATCGGTGAACAAAACAGTTTGGAAGTCAGTCTTCATGTATCGTTTGGCCCACTGGAGCCGTTTCTGCTTGTGTGCAGTGGATAGAGGTGGTCGACAGGATGGCTTACGCACAGCTGCAAACCTCTGAAGGACCCTGCATCTTGTTGTTCTGGGGACGTTGGAGGCACCAGCAGCTTCAAAAACTTGTCTGCTGCTATGACAAGGCATTTTTGCAGCTGCTCTTTTAACCTTACGCAATTGCCTGTTGGAAAGAGTCCTCAATTTTTCCTTATCAGCACGCACACGTGTGTGCTGGGAATCAGCTACATTCTTCTTGATTGTGCGATGATCACGATGAAGTGTCTTGGCAATGTTGATTGTAGTCATGCCTTGACCTAAATACTCCACAATTTGTTGCTTCTCAGCAGCCGACACATCCTTTTTCTTTCCCATTCTGGCAAAAAATGTAGGCTGCTTAATAATGTGGAACAGCCATCTTAAGTAGTCTTGCCTTTATTTGGACTCACCTGCCAAACTAATGTGCACAGGTATCTGCAATTGCTTTCAGTGATATAAAGAGCCCTGACACACATCACCATCAATGAGTTTAAATGACAAACAAAAAAATTCTAACCTTATCACTCCTAAACTCTTTGTGCATAATAATTTGGAACACAGTGTATAGATACACACACACACACACACACACACACACACACACACACACACACACACACACACACACACACACACACACATATTTGGAATGATTAATTGAAAACCTTTATATTTATTAACCAACAGCACAAATATTACTAACTACCACTGATTAATGATCTTTTTACAGGGTACTCGAGACCCTTATTCTATTAAGACCCTTGCTTCTTAAAAACAGAACCTGCTCTTCTTTACTCACCCTTCATGGGTCCAGCTTCACCACTGCTTCCGGTATCCATTATTTTCGCAAAACACATTGATAACGATACAGCCAATAACTGAGCTCACTGATTGGCTGCAGCGCTTTTGGCTACTTTCACACTAGCGTCGTGCACTGCACATCGCAATGCGACGTTCCGACGCAACGACGCTAGCGTTGAAAGCGCCGCACAACGGGGGCAGCGGATGCAGTTTTTCAACGCATCCGCTGCCCCATTGTAAGGTCCGGGGAGGAGGGGGCGGAGTTCCGGCCGCGCATGCGCGGTCAGAAATGGCGGACACATCGCACAAAAAAAGTTACATGTAGCGTTTTTTTGTGCCGACGGTCCGTCAAAACACGACGCATCCGTCGCATGATGGATGCGATGTGTGGCAATCCGTCACAATGCGTCACTAATGCAAGTCTATGGAGAAAAACGCATCCTGCAAGCACTTTTGCAGGATGCGTTTTTTCTCCAAAACAACGCATTGCAACGGAGGCCAAACGACGCTAGTGTGAAAGAGGCCTTTGACATGATGTCAGTGCTGCCGACAATAGTAGACACCTGGGTCAGCGTTGGAAACTCTTTGGAGAAACGCTTTTCTGAAGACAGAGAACCCGTCTAACATTCTCAGCGTTGTCCTGTAAATTGTCAGCTATTTCGTCTATATAGATTTCTGTAGGGAGAAATATTTTACATGGTGCAAGTCTAGAAATCCTGCGCTGTTTACACAAGGTCCAGTGTGATGAATTTATGCCACCAGCGGGTACATATGGGGGGTACGGCTCGTGGGGCTGGGTCCAAGCACATCATTTAGCTTCTGATATACAAGCAGAGTAATAAAACCAACTAAATATATTCAGACCTTCTCTGACGTTGAACAATAACAGTAAATCTCAAGTGTTAATTATTTTTATTTTTAGGCAATATGCACACGTTCAGGAGTGTCTGCAGAATTTTCCTGAACAAAACCGGACTTTTTCTGCAAAAAATCCACATGCATTTTTTTGGCGTATTTTTTTTTTTGCGGATTTTTGACGTTTTTCCGGAGCTTCCCAGTGCAACAATATAGCGGCAAAAACGCAGCATGTGCACAAAAATTGTGGAATGCATTAAAAATGATGGGATGCTTATGTTATGTTTTTTTTAGCGTTTTTTCAGCGGAAAACGGCCGAAAAAACGCGAAAAATCCTGAACGTGTGCACATAGCCTTAGGGTATGTGCACACGCTGCGGATTTTGCTGCGGATCCGCAGCGTTTCTGCAGCTGCGGATCCGCAGCAGTTTCCCATGAGTTTACAGTACAATGTAAACCTATGGGAAACAAAATTCGCAGTGCACATGCTGCGGAAAAAACCACGCAGAAACGCTGCGGTTTATTTTCCGTAGCATGTCAATTCTTTCTGCGGAATCCGCTGCGGGTTTACACCTGGTCCAATAGGAATCTGCAGGTGAAAACCCGCAGAGGAAACCGCAGAGGAAACCGCGATAAATGCGCAGTAAAAACCGCTGCGGAAAATTCCACATTGGAATCCGCAGCATGTGCACTTAGCCTTACAGTTGAACTTGTTCCATAGAAAGAGAAAAAAGTTACGGATCCCAGAAATCAATTATTTTTTACAAAGTTCTGAATTTTTTTACTGGCTAAAACATGCAAATAGCCTATGGAAGCTTGGCATCATACTAACATAAAGAACCAATATTACCAGGTCATTTTACCACAGAAGGAATGCTAATAAAAACGAAACCCAGAAAACAATGGTGGAATTGTGTTTTTTTCCACCATTTCTCTCCACTTGGAATTTTCTTTAGATATAAATGTGCGATTCAAAACTGCAGCTCAGTCCTCCCAGCAATATGCCCCCCAAATAAGCTATGTAGACCCAAAAAGTTAAAAAGTTATGGCCCATGAGATTAGGTTAGGAAAAAAGGAAAGCACAAAAACAATAAAGGTTGTCTGATCAAGAAGGAGTTAAGAAAAAACAATACGGAATTGTCACACTTCATTTGCACATCAGCTTTTTGGTATACAGATGTACGTGTCTGACATGATGAGCATGGTGTGAACAGAGCAGAGCTTAGAAAAGCTGGCAGTGACAAATCAGACACCATTATCGCAGAGTGATGCTGCAATAATTTTCTTTCATCCATTCAAAATAAACTGCATAGACACTTAAAGGGAATGTGTCACCAGGTTTTGGCTACTTCATCTGAGAGCAGCATAATGTAAGGGCACAGACTCTTATTCCAGCGATGTATCACTTTCTTTACTGGGTGCCGCAGTTGTGCTACAATCAAAGTTTTCTCTGCTGTAGATGAAGCAGTACTCAGAAAGCTGACCCCGCTCACACCCCTGATTAGCCGCTTTCTATGTAGATTGACAGTAAGATACCAATCAGTGTTGGGGGCATGGTTGGACCTGAAGGCAGGCAGGCAGCTAGTCTAGCAGTGATAATCTCTTGCTGATAAAACACTGATAGCATTGAAACTATAACACACAGCCTAATTAGTGACATATCAATTAAATCAGTGTCACAGCCCCTACCTCATGGTATTCTCATATTATATAGCCAAAACCTGGTGACAGATTCCCTTTAAGGTCACAGGAACATGCAGCTCAGCCGTGCACTCCTGTGTTCTCTTTGAGAGAGACGCTATCAGACTGCTGTTCATCTCTGCCCTGAATGAAAAGCCATTGAAATTCACCACGACAGATCCTTCTCTTCTCTGACATCATCTGTTGGGGGAGAGTTGGGAGACCCCCATATACTTTTGATTGTTTGTCAGTTCCGACGATATTTCCCTTACAGGAAGGCCGCATCAGCCAGAATCGATAACATTAAACCATGCTATTTAAATACATGGTGTCCCTGTTAGACTTTTAACACTGCAGCAGCTACTTCCATGGTCTCATATTTTCATTATACTTTCGTAGTCTCTTCAGTAGAATTAAAGGGAACCTGTCACCCTAAAAATCATATCTGAGCTAAGCCCACCGGCATCAGGGGCTTATCTTTAAGCATTCTGTAATGCTGTAGATAAGCCCCTGATGTATCCTGAAAGATGAGAAAAAGAAGTTAGATTATACACACCCAGGGGTGGTCCCGCTGCTGGTCCAGTCCGATGGGCGTCGTGATCCGGTCCGGGGCCTCCCATCTTCTTACGATGATGTCTTCTTCTTGTTTTCCTGCCGCGGCTCCGGTGCAGGCGTACTTTGCCTTGTTGAGGGCAGAGCAAAGTACTGCAGTGCACAGGTGCTGGGGCTCTCTGACCTTTCCCAGCGCTTGCGCACTGCAGTACTTTACTCTGCCCTCATCAGGACAGACAAAGTACGCCTGCACTGGAGCCACTGCAAGAAGACAAGAAGAAGATGTCATCAAATGAAGATAGGAGGCCCCGGACCGGACCGCGACACCCATCGGACCAGACCGCAGTGGGACCGCCCCTGGGTGAGTATAATCTAACCTTTATTTCTCATCTTTCAGGATACATTGGGGGCTTATCTACAGCATTACAGAATGCTGTAGATAAGCCCCTGATGCCAGTGGGCTTAGCTCTGATACGATTTTGGGGGTGACAGGTTCCCTTTAAGCGAATTGCTTTGCGTAACCCCGGTTCATGGTCCAGGTCGGTGCTGTCTGGCTGTGGACAGGAGCTGCAAGAATTTCCTATGCTTCTGGAATCCTAGGCCCAACTTGTGATCACCCAGGCTGGCAAGACCTCATCTGTGTGCCGCATGCAGCATAGATAACGGCTGAGCCGGTGAATCACACACTGCTTGAGAATTTGGAGGCTCAGAGATTTCCCTCAGCTCCTGTTCACAGCCAGAGAGCACAGACCGTGAAACTCGTTTGTTTGTGCGAAGCGATCCGCTTATTAGTTATTTTGAAAATAAATCATAGCTCTACATAATATGCAGCTACATATCTTTTTATGCCCTACATACATTCGAATGCTAACATGCGGTAGATCCAATATATTGCACAGAACGATTCACATGTGGTGCTTGGGGCATGTGGGGCTCACAATGTCATTATATATATCGTACGCTTACAAATGAATAGGAAGCTGTTTCACCTTAGTCTTGGAATAAAACTTGGTTGATCTTGCGAACACTGGAAAATCATACAAACCCCATGAGTTCAGACTTACAGCTACGAGCGGCTTCATTGCTGCAGTATGGAGGCCCTTTACCTGCTCATAGAAACCTTCCTTCCATAGTGATCTGAGTCCTGAATGTAATGAATGTTACCTTACCAGTGCAGACTGGTCATAAGGTTCACGCTCCGTGATTGTGTCAGCTCTCATGGACATCATAACACTTTCCTCAAGCTCTGACGAGTCCCAGGTAAGAGCAGAAATTCTATAGGGATCTCTGAGAATTCCAGGACAGCTGGAGACTTGCCTATTCCTGCAGAGATCATTTTGTGAATTATTATCCATGTGTGAGTTCAGGAGAAGAGCAATCCTTCACTGGGAAGAAAGAGAAATATTAGGTTACATTCGAACTATGGAGTGCAGTCAGTCACTGTGTGCATTGGTCCCTCGGCTCTTCTTAGCGGAAGAGGAAAGTGTAATTGAAGGGGAAAACAGCAAGTGAATACTTGTCGTGTAGAAGCATCCCATTACTCATGGAAGGACGTACAATTGCCGATGCATGTATATATTCATACTGGATTCCAATCACTCGGATAACTCTCTTCTCGACCCCTTACAATCTGGTTTCCGTTCTTTACACTCCACTGAAACTGCCCTCACTAAAGTCTTCAATGATCTAATAACAGCTAAATCCAAAGGTCATTGCTCCCTGCTGATTATCCAGGGTCTCTCTGCCGCATTTGACACTGTGGATCACCAGCTCCTCCTCACTATGCTCCGCTCTATAGGCCTCAAGGACACAGCCCTCTCCTGGTTCTCCTCCTACCTCTCTGACCGCGCCTTCACTGTATCTTTTGCCGGCTCCTCTTTCTCTCCTCGTCCCCTTACTATCGGGGTTCCGCAAGGCTCAGTCCTAGGCCCCCTCCTCTCCTTCTCTCTATACACGGCCCCTATTGGACAAACAATCAGCAGATTTGGGTTCCAGTATCATCTCTATGCTGATGACACCCAATTATACACTTCTTCCCCCGACATCACCCCTACCCTAATTAAAAATACCAAGGATTGTCTGCTGTCTCTAACATCATGTCCTCCCTCTATCTGAAACTAAATCTCTCCAAAACGGAACTTCTTGTGTTTCTCCCTTCTACTAACCTCACTCTTCCCAACATCGAAATTACCCTGGAGGGTTCAACCATAACTCCCAAGCAGCATACCCGCTGTCTTGGGGTCATATTCGACACCGAACTTTCCTTTACTCCCTATATCCGATCACTCACTCGCTCTTGTCACCTGCATCTTAAAAACATCTCCAGAATCCGACCTTTTCTCACCTTTGAAACTGCTAAGACTCTTACTGTACCACTTATTCATTCTCGTCTGGACTACTGCAACTCTCTTCTGATCGGTCTCCCTCTTACCAAACTTTCTCCTCTCCAATCCATCTTGAATGCAGCAGCCAGGGTCATATTTCTGTCCAGCTGCTTCACCGTTGCCCCCATCTTGTGCCAGTCATTACACTGGCTACCCATTCGCTACAGGGTCCAGTATAAACTCATGTCTCTCTCCCACAAAGCTCTCCACAGTTCTGCACCGCCTTATATCTCCTCTCTCATCTTTGTCAATCGCCCTACACGTGCCCTCCGTTCTAAAAATGACCTAAGGCTAACATCCCCCGTAATCCGAACCTCACACCTCCGTCTCCAAGACTTCTCTCGTGCTGCGCCAGCTCTCTGGAATGCACTTCCCCAGACGATCAGGCTGATACCTAGCCCCGACCAATTCAAGTGCGCTCTAAAAACCCATCTCTTCAAACAAGCCTACCACATCAACTACTCAGTAAACTAACTTTGCCCTGTTCCCTCCTTCCAAATATTATTCTGAATCTGCACCCTACTATTCATCTGTCTCCACACCCTCCATGCACATGATAACTGCACTTGATACTTGACTATTGCACTTAATCACACGGGCCGATGACCAGATCATGCAGCTTTTATGAAAATCCCTATTTATTATAATTGCCAGACCTGAAATAACAAGCACTTTTCACCTGTTGTGTCCCCCCATTTCTTTGTAGATTGTAAGCTTGCGAGCAGGGACCTCACCCCTAATGTCACTGTTTAAATTGCCTTAACTTGTATTGAATTTGTCTGTACATGTCCCCGCTTAATTGTAAAGTGCTGCGGAATATGTTGGCGCTATATAAATAAAAATTATTATTATTATAGTATATAGCCAGATCTCACATGTAGAACTGAATTATAATATATGTCACTAAAGTGGTTTTCCTCCATGTAACTTGCCAATTGCCTGCTTAAACATGCAAACTAAGGGCAGGTACAGACGACCATCGATTTTCTCAGCCGAGGGAGAGATTCTGCAAATCACACTCTGATCACAGTTTGATGGCAGTGAGATCTGATTCTCTCGGATGAGAAGAAGATGGAGAAAAAAATGTCTCCATCTTCTCCATTGTGTCAGTCCATGCAAATCAGACTGCACTCAGACGACATCCGAGTGCAGTCTGATGTTTTTCACTGACTCATTTTATTGCATGGCCAAGTCCAATGCAAATATCGGAACAAACTTAGGCATGCTGACAGTGTCAAAGGGAAAAATCGGACATATGTGTAGCGCCCCCACTGCCGCAGGGCCGAGGGGTACCCGGTACCGGGCCTCTGAGTCTCTGCTCTGGGGTTGTCACGGTGGCTAGGCCCGGTCCGTGACCCTGCCGAGGGGCGTACAGTGATAGATATGATGGGGATGGTGGTGGTGGTGGTGGTGCGGTGCAGTAAATAACGAGGACACCAGGTTGCAGTCTCTTTACCTCTTTACTGAAGATCTCTGGGTCCTCAGTCCGGAATACGGTTCACCAGGCTGCGTAAGTCCGGCCGGTCCAATGGCACCTCCAGAGTTCTCCTTGCAGGTGGAAATCTGTGCCTTCCTGCTAGCGCTATGTGTTGTGGTCCTCCCCTGCTGTGCTTACGGGATAGTACCCCACAACTGTTGTGTCTGTTTCTGATGTTCCCTCACAACTCGCTCGGATGATGTTCTTCTCCTCCGTCCCTCCCTGATGTTCTGGTTAGGACGGCACCCGTATGACGAGTAGGCTCGGAGCTCTTCCGGGACCCTAGAGTCGCCCCTCTCCTAGTGCGCCCCCCATGTCTTCATAGGTGATGTATGTGAGACAGCCCGCCTGAGACTGACTGTCCTGCCGTTGGTTTGAAGTATTGCTTGAAGCTAGATGTATGAATACTTCCTCGGCGTTCCGGCCGCCGGTTGTGCGCCTCAGTAGGATGTTGCCTCGGTCTCACAGCACGACTCCTACTGGTATTCTCCTTGTTGCTTTGATCTCGTTTTTCACTCAGCACAATCTATCTCGCTTCTAATCCTTCCTTGGGCACCGCCGCTATGCTGAGCAGGCACGGTCCCGTGACGTTCTCTCAAGTTGCCAGACCTCTGTCAGGATCCCACCCCCGACAGGGGCCCTACCGAATCTTCCCCCCACAACACCCTCTGCCACAAGGTGTTGCCTGGTTCCAACTCAGTCAGCTTTCTCATCTAACTTCCTGCCTGACCCCCAGTTTTACCAGTATGTGAGGAGTGGCCTAATGAATAGAACCCTTAGCTCCCCCTGGAGGCCCGACTGTGAAATGTATTGGTGTCTGTGATACCTGGTCAGATGAACTCCTTCAGTGCCATCAGACGTACCATAGCTCCCCTTAGTGGCGGAGCCACAGTACTGCAACGACCAGGACTCTGGGGCGCTGCACTCCCCCCCCGGTTAAATCCAGTACTCCTGGACTGGGAAGAAAACAACAATACAGGTTAGCAAAAAGACATACAATTTTGAAAATGCAATAACAATAAGTAAGCTTGAACAGAGCTTCCCTTTATGGGAGGTGAGGACACTTGAACGTTACAAACATGGTTAAACATTATAAATTACAGGCTATAAATAACTCCTGTTACCCAACCGGGTATTCTACTTAGTGCAAACTTTTGAATAATAAGTTAACATTGTCCTTAAGGACGTACACTTCCTATCCACTAAAGACGTTACTTATAGAACATTATGGAACTGACTTCTTCTTCAAGGGCGTACAGACTAAACCCACTAAAGAATTATTCTGAACTCTTTCTCTTTCATTCTCCTTCGTTAAATCTGCAGGACCGCCTGTCCTAACTGCTCCAGGCCTACTGCCTCTCCTTTCTTTACAGGACCGCCCCTTTCAGCCCAGGCCTACTGCCTTTTCAACTACTATACACAGTATAGAACATAACATTTACTTTCAGTTTGAAATCACTGAGCCATCCCTATATGGCTCCAAAGAGGACTCGCTGACTAACCCCGTACGGGTTCACTTTCTGTCCTCATTCTTCTATCAACATTATCAAACATTCCTTACAATCAACTAATTGGATACATATAACTTTTACATGTAAGCATCATCATCACTTTCCTTTTTATCAAAACATTATTGCTATCTATCTGTCGTAAAGCAATACCATTCTTTAAGTGCAACAAGTGAACATCCCCTTTAAGAGGGAACCAAGTCTTTATGAGGTAGCACATCTTCTCAAGCCACCAGTCCATACTCAGCAAAGGCTCCGGTGCGGTATCTTCGCAAAGAGTCCTTCTTTAAGTAAAACCAGTAGGGAGCACCTTTAAGAAGGTGCAAACTATTTACAAGCAGTTTGTATCATGCATTGTTCATGATTCAGCAGTTTCTTAGTAACGGAGCAAAAGGTAGAAAAACAAACAAAGAGCAATAGGGATCCCGGGTCAACAAAGGGATCCCTTTAAGAGTTAACCCTGGACGGGTTTAAAGCAGCAAAAAGCAGGGAAACAAACAGTTAACTATTTACATGTTCAGGTTTCCGAGGTTTAGTTGGACGGCTTCCAGGGCTGCACCTGGCACTTAACCCTTCTTGGCCTGGGAAAAGTGAGGTCCAGGGTTACACCCAGTGCTGGACAAACGCCGTTAATCCGTCTTTCATGTACGGTTAAATCATGCGCAGCGATGGAGGTCTGCGCAGCTTGAGTATGGACATTTGCTGCAGCAGAGGTAGCGGCTGCTGCAAGATCAGTCACTGGAATGGAGTCAGCAGTTGTGGCACTAGCAGTCACTGGAGTGGTGTCGGTCGTCAGGGCAGGGTCGTCCTTCATACCTGCTTCAGATGCGGTCCCTCCGGCGCCGGTCTGCTCTGCCTCCGCTGGGGTCTGGAATGCTGGCTGCAGGGCCTCGTGCTGCGACGTTGTCATCTCCGTTTGCGGCATCTCGCTTTCCGGCAGGGCCTTGCTTTCTGGCTTTGGAGCGCTGGAACTTCTTTCTTGCTCCGGACCAGACGAGGCTGCCGACAGATGTCTGGTGAGGCTCCCGTTGATGGTCTTCTTCCACCCGGCCTCAGTGCTCAGCTGCGTCCGCAGGAGTTGGTGGATCAGCTCGTCCGCTCCCATCTGCAGGAGGTCAGCGTCAACTGTGGAGGTCTGGCTGCGGTGCCTCTCCGGGTAGCTGGGGGAGTCCTCGGCTCCGACCCCACGCTCCGGCTCCGGGCGGCTGGCCATGGCGTCCTCCATCTCGCTGACGACTTCTTCCTGGTCCTTTTCCCGCTCTCTCCTTCGTGGGCGGTTTCGCTTTTGTTGTCTCCGCCCCCCATTGAGGATCAGTAGGCGGATCTCGGCTGCTGACGGACACGTCCTCAAGGGGCTGAAATATTTAGACTGGGCGGCCATTGTCTTTCGCGCTGTCCAGCTTGTCTACGCCCACTCCACGCCCTTCTTCTTCTCCTGCGCTCTCCTTAGCGCTGTAATGGCGGCGGTTTTGGCGGGAACTTCTGGCGGCAAGTGGCAATACACAGTCTTTGCAATAAGTCACAGTCCAAGCACAATAAATCACAGTTCCAAGGCACACATGACCTGATTCTTCAGGCTTAAGTAGATCCTGTTCGTGACGCCAAGTTGTAGCGCCCCCACTGCCGCAGGGCAGAGGGATACCCGGTACCGGGCCTCTGAGTCTCTGCTCTGGGGTTGTCACGGTGGCTAGGCCCGGTCCGTGACCCTGCCGAGGGGCGTACAGTGATAGATATGATGGGGATGGTGGTGGTGGTGGTGGTGCGGTGCAGTAAATAACGAGGACACCAGGTTGCAGTCTCTTTACCTCTTTACTGAAGATCTCTGGGTCCTCAGTCCGGAATACGGTTCACCAGGCTGCGTAAGTCCGGCCGGTCCAATGGCACCTCCAGAGTTCTCCTTGCAGGTGGAAATCTGTGCCTTCCTGCTAGCGCTATGTGTTGTGGTCCTCCCCTGCTGTGCTTACGGGATAGTACCCCACAACTGTTGTGTCTGTTTCTGATGTTCCCTCACAACTCGTTCGGATGATGTTCTTCTCCTCCGTCCCTCCCTGATGTTCTGGTTAGGACGGCACCCGTATGACGAGTAGGCTCGGAGCTCTTCCGGGACCCTAGAGTCGCCCCTCTCCTAGTGCGCCCCCCATGTCTTCATAGGTGATGTATGTGAGACAGCCCGCCTGAGACTGACTGTCCTGCCGTTGGTTTGAAGTATTGCTTGAAGCTAGATGTATGAATACTTCCTCGGCGTTCCGGCCGCCGGTTGTGCGCCTCAGTAGGATGTTGCCTCGGTCTCACAGCACGACTCCTACTGGTATTCTCCTTGTTGCTTTGATCTCGTTTTTCACTCAGCACAATCTATCTCGCTTCTAATCCTTCCTTGGGCACCGCCGCTATGCTGAGCAGGCACGGTCCCGTGACGTTCTCTCAAGTTGCCAGACCTCTGTCAGGATCCCACCCCCGACAGGGGCCCTACCGAATCTTCCCCCCACAACACCCTCTGCCACAAGGTGTTGCCTGGTTCCAACTCAGTCAGCTTTCTCATCTAACTTCCTGCCTGACCCCCAGTTTTACCAGTATGTGAGGAGTGGCCTAATGAATAGAACCCTTAGCTCCCCCTGGAGGCCCGACTGTGAAATGTATTGGTGTCTGTGATACCTGGTCAGATGAACTCCTTCAGTGCCATCAGACGTACCATAGCTCCCCTTAGTGGCGGAGCCACAGTACTGCAACGACCAGGACTCTGGGGCGCTGCATATGCGTGGCCCCATAGGATAACATTGGTCGGAGTGCTATTCAATGTTTTGTTGGATGGCACTCAAACCGAAAATACGGTTGACTACACATTCCAAATGGGTACACATTTGTAAAATTGGGATCTATAGAGAGACAATAAAATAAAATAGAAGTTATTTGGGGACTTTGCAGCAACATTTTCAATGCTGTAAGACTTTTTTTTTATTTCAAAAAAGTGTCAGAAAACTTTAATGTAGTAAAGATGATGGCCATATAGTCCATCTTTTCTAATTGTAACTTGTAGAAATCACCAACATATCAGCCATATACATCTATCTTTCTCCTGTGCTACACAAAAGACTAAAATGTTCCCACTAAGGCCCCTTTCACACATCAGTTTTTTGCTACCAGTCGCAATCTGTCGAATTTTGAAAAAATGAATCCGGCGACTGATGCCGCCGGATCTGTTTTTTTTCTCATAGACTTGTATTAGCGACGGATTGCGATGGATGGCCTCACGTTTCATCCATTATTCGCCAGATCAGTCTCAAATTGTTTGTCCGGCGGCCGGAGACAACAGACAAAGTAATGTATTTTGTGTATGTAAAAAAATCGGAGAGCGACGGATTTGTCGCTGTCCGTCGTTTGCTTGAAAGGAAGCCTATGGGCGCCGGATCTGTCAAATGACGGAATCCGGCCACGGATTCCGTTTTTTTTAACTGAGCATGTTCCGATTTATTTAGGATCCAATTAGCCAGATCCGCTAGTTAGATCTGTCGAAAAAACAAATCTGTCGCATCAGTTTTTGTGACTGACGGCAAAAAACTGATGTGTGAAAGGGGCCTAAATCCTAAATCCATCAGTATGCCTTTTTTGGGGTAAAACTGGCTTCTTAAATGGCCACTAATAAGAAAAAATGGGTTGATTGATACCATCTAACAATAAAGGGTTTCAGTACCTGTCATTCATTTTAGTAGACAGTTATAACACACGTGAAGCCACTTGTTTATTGTTGGTTCGCTCCAGTACGGGTCCAATGTTGGAAACTGAACACAAAATATCAATCGTTCTGCCGACAACTTTCTTTTTAGTGTATTCCATCACGCACTTATTTTTTTAGCATGAAATATAACACATGGGGCAACTAGGCTTGCGTTGTAAAGCTTGTTTATTTTTATTCTGACTCCATGACTAAGGCCTCTTTCACATTTCCGTTTTTTGCCATCCGTCGCAATCCGTCGTTTTGGCAAAAAAACGGATCCTGCAAATGTGCCCGCAGGATGCGTTTTTTTGCCATAGACTATTATTGCCAGCGGATTGCGACGGATGACCACACGTCGCATCCATCGTGCAATGGATGCGTCGTATTTTTGCCGACCGTCGTTACGAAAACACGTTCAAGGGAATGTATTTTTTGTCCGTCGGATCCGCCATTTCCGACCGCACATGCGCGGCCAGAACTCCGCCCCCTCCTCCCCGGACTTCATAATGGGCAGTGGATGCGTCGGAAAACTGCATCCGCTGCCCACGTTGTGCACTATTTTGCACAACGTCTGTCGGTACGTAGGGCCGACGGAAATGTGAAAGAGGCCTAAGCTGCAAGCATAGGACGCTGTGAGACTCTGCTTCTAGGCTGCCTCTTTTAGGCCGGAGTCAGACGCAATGTATAAAAAAATCGGTCCGAATTTGTCTGCCGAGAATCGCACAAATGTTCTCCGTATGGTGATCCATATGTCACCCTTGTGCAATGCGAGGATGCGATTTTCTCGCATCTAAGCATCCGTGTGACATCCGTGTGACATTCGTATGGCGAGATTTTCTCGCCGTCTTGCAAAATGGACATACAGTATAATGGATCCCGGTCCCAAAAATCTTGAATAAATAATGTGGAAGCCTATTTATTGGCTCCGCAAGTTCCTTCCTACAAATAAAAGAAATTGCGTGGTCTCCCACGCAATTTTCTTCGCCAGAGAGGGAAAGCCGATGGCCGGGGCCAATATTTTTAGCCTGGGAAGGGGTTAATACCCATGGATCTTCCAAGGCTATGAATATCAGCCCGCAGCTGCATACTTAGCCTTTACTGGCTGTTCTAATAGGGGGACCTCCCCAAAAAAATGATATGGGGTCCCCCTATAATTTATAGCCAGAAAGGCTATGCAGACAGCTGCGGGCTAATATTCATAGCCTAGGAAGGGGCCATGATATTGGCCCTCCTGGCTAAAAATACCAGCACCCAGCCGCCACAGAAAAGGTGCGTCTATAAGATTCGGCAATTCTGGCACTTAGCCTCTCTCTTCCCATTGCCCTGTAGTGGTGGCATATGGGGTAATAAGGGGTTAATGTCAACTTGCTATTGTAAAAAAATGCTACCGCTCAAAAGTTTAGAGGCACTTAGACCCTGAAAGAAAAGCAGTTTTTTTTCCAATGCAGCTAACATTAAATGATTCAGAAATACACTCTATACATTGATAATGTGGTAAATGACTATTCTAGCTGCAAAAGTCTGGTTTCTAATGCAGTATCTTCATAGGTGTATAGAGGCCCATTTCCAACAACCATCACTCCAGTGTTCTTATGTTACTTTGTGTTTGCTAACTGTGAAAGAAGGCTAATGGATGGTTAGAATACTCTTGAAAACCCTTGTGCAAGTATGTTAGCACAGCTGAAACCAGTTTGGCTGATTAGAGAACCTATAAACCTGACCTTCCTTTGAGCTAGTTGAGAATCTGGAGCATTACATTTGTTGGTTCCATTAAACTCTCAAAATGGCCAGAAAAAAAGAACTTTCATGTGAAACTCGGCAGTCAATTCTTGTTCTTAGAAATGAAGGCTATTCCATGCTAGAAATTGCCAAGAAACTGAAGATGTCCTACAACGGCGTGTACTACTCCCTTCAGAGGAGAGCACAAACAGGCTCTAACCAGAGTAGAAAGAGAAGTGGGAGGCCCCGCTGCAGAACTGAGCAACAAGACAAGTACATTAGAGTCTGTAGTTTGAGAAATCAATGCCTCACAAGTCCTCAACTGGCAGCTTCATTAAACAGTACACGCAAAATGCCAGTGTCAACGTCTACAATGAAGAGGCTGCTCCAGGATGCTGGCCTTCAGGGCAGAGTGGCAAAGAAAAAGCCATATCTGAGACTGGCTAATAAAAGGAAAAGATTAATATTGGCAAAAGAACACAGACATTATACAGAGGAAGATTGGAAAAAAGTGTTATGGACTGACGAATCCAAGTTTGAGGTGTTTGGATCACACAGAAGAACATTTGTGAGACGCCATCTGTCAAGCATGGTGGAGGTAATGTGATGGTATGGGGCTGCTTTGGTGCTGGTAAAGTGGGAGATTTGTACAAGGTAAAAGGATATTGAATAAGGAAGGCTATCGCTCCATTTTGCAATGCCATGCCAAACCCTGTGGATAGCGCTTGATTGGAGCCAGTTTCATCCTATAACAGGACAATGACCCAAAGCACACCTCCAAATTATGCAAGAACTATTTAGGGAAGAAGCTGGCAGCTGGTATTCTATCTGTAATGGAGTAGCCAGTGCAGTCATCAGATCTCAACTTCATTGAGCTGTTGTGGGAGCAGCTTGACCGTATGATGCGCAAAAAGTGCCAAACCAACTTGTGGGAGGGGCTTCTTGAAGCATGGTGTGAAATTTCTCCAGATTACCTCAGCAAATTAACTGCTAGAATGCCAAAGGTCTGCAATGCTGTAATTGCTGCAAAGGGAACATTTTTTGACGAAAGCAAAGTTTGAAGGAGAAAATTATTATTTCAAATAAAAATCTTTTTTTCAAACCTTGCCAATGTCTGGACTAGATTTTAAATTCATTTGGCAACTCATTTGATTAATAAAAGTATGATTTTTCATGGAAAACACAAAATTGTCTGGGTGACCCTAAACTTTTGAACGGTAGTGTATATATATATATACACTGGTCAAAAAATAAAGGGAACACTAAAATACCACATCTTAGATATCACTGAATGAAATATTTGCAAATCTTTATTCATTACATAGTGGAATATGTTGAGAACAATAAAACATAAAAATGATCAATGTAAATCAAAATGAATATCCCATGGAGGTCTGGATTTGGAATGAAACTCAAAATCAAAGTGGAAAATTAAATTGCAGGCTGATCCAACTTCAGTGGAAATGCCTCAAGACAAGGAAATGATGCTCAGTAGTGTGTGTTGCCTCCATGTGCCTGTATGACCTCCCTACAATGCATGGGCATGCTCCTGATGAGGCGTGCAACGTGACGTTGGTGGATGGTGTGAGACATGATGTCCCATATGTGTTCAATCGGATTCAGGTCTGGGGAACGGGCGGGCCAGTCCATAGCTTAAATGCCCTCATCTTGCTGGAACTGCTGACACACTCCAGCCACATGAGGTCTGGCATTGTCCTGCATTAGGAGGAACCCAGGGCCAACCGAACCTGCATATGGTCTCACAAGGGGTCTGAGAATCTCATTTCGGTACCTAATGGCAGTCAGGCTACCTCTGGCGAGCACATGGGCCCTCCAAAGAAATGCCACCCCACACCATTACTGACCCACCGCCAAACCGGTCATGCTGAAGGATGTTGCAGGCAGCAGATCGCTCTCCATGGCGTGTCCAGACTCTGTCACGTCTGTCACATGTGCTCAGTGTGAACCTGCTTTCATCTGTGCAGAGCACAGGGCGCCAGAGGCAAATTTGCCAATCCTGGTGTTCTTTGGCAAATGCCAATCATACTGCATGGTGTTGGGCTGTGAGCACAACCCCCATCTGTGGACGCGGGCACTCAGACCATCCTCATGGAGTCAGTTTCTAACCATTTATGCAGACACATGCACATTTGTTGCCTGCTGGAGGTCATTTTGCAGGGCTCTGGCAGTGCTCCTCCTGTTCCTCCTTGCACAAAGGCTGAGGTAGCGGTCCTGCTGCTGGATTGTTGCCCTCCTACGCCCCCTCCACATCTCCTGGTGTACTGGCCTGTTTCCTGGTAGCGCCTCCAGCCTCTGGACACTATGCCGACAGACACAGCAAACCTTCTTGCCACAGCTCGCATTGATGTGCCATCCTGGATGAGCTGCACTACCTCAGCCACTTGTGTGGGTTGTAGAGTCCGTCTCATGCTACCACGAGTGTAAAAGCGCAACCACCATTCAAAAGTGACCAAAACATCAGCCAGAAAGCATTGGTACTGAGATGTGGTCTGTGGTCCCCACCTGTAGAACCACTCCTTTATTGAGTGTGTCTTGATAATTGCCAATAATTTCCATCTGTTGTCTATTCCATTAGCACAACAGCATGTGAAATTGATTGTCAAACAGTGGACAGTTTGATTTCACAGAAGTTTGACTTACTTGGAGTTATATTCTGTTGTTTAAGTGTTCTCTTTATTTTTTTTTGAGCAGTGTATATACATATACCTATACTATGTGTATACATTTATTTTATCTAGTCTATTTTAACCTGTCAGTGTGATTTTACATTACAGAGCCCTGAATTGCCGGCTTTTCAAAAGGACACCGCTGCATATTTCTCGCAAGCCACACTGATGGCCCGTGTGGTGTGCGAGTTTTTCTCGCACCCATAGACTTTCAATGGCGAGTCTCGGCCGATATATGGTGTAAATTGCAGCATGCTGCGAATTCACTCGCAAGTATAATACGGCTGAGAAAAAAACAGATGATGGGAGCTGCCTCCATAGATTAACATTGGGACGAGTGCTATGCGATTTGTTCTCGCATAGCACTCGTCCATATTATACGGTAATGTGACTCCGGCCTTAAACTGTACGTACATGTAGTGATGTCCTCAGATAGTTTTAATTCGACTATTTGGGACACTGCGGCTTACACCGCTGTCCCCTGACTGCTGCGCCTTCCCCCTGTGTTAAAAGCAGATCTCCCATTTAGTGAGGCCAAATGGGATATGGGGTTAACTCCCCGCAGAGGGGGCGGGGCTTATCCTCTGCTTCTGGCACCCGGAAGTGCTGATAGCACATCCGATCCCTGGACCCGGACCTGTTGGGCTGCCGGATCATGGACCCGCTGGAGCATGCGGTGAGGGATATGATCGGCAGGGAAGGAAGCGCTTGGTTAGCAGCTTTGCTGACTAGGAGCGACTCCTTCCCTGTTATGGTGCAGGCGATGCCGCCGGAGGGTCGGCGCTCTCGCAGAGCACGGCTGAGCCCGCCATTATATTCAAAGAAGAGCGCGCGCAATTCGCGTGCGCGCGCTTCTTCTGATTCGGGAGCCAGGCGCAGTAGTATGGTGGGAAGCAGCGTCGTACCTCAGGTGGGGGAGGCTCAGGGATCGGCTCTGCGCGACACGTGCATTAGTACAGCCCCTGCTGCCCCAGTGACAGGAAGAAGGAGTGCAGGTCTGCAAGTGCCAGCGTTATTACCTGGCTCTGCAATCTTACTTAGTAACAGCATGGGGGGAGCCCAGGGAACGTCTGCTTCCTCACAGGATGCAGGCTCTGCAGAAAAGGAGACTGAGGCTCCGCAGGGGGGCATTCCACCACTTTCTAGGAACATGGGGGAAGTTATGGCCAATACTGACAGGATGTTGTGAATTTGCTTTTTGCTCCCTCTAGTGGTTACTAGTTTTTTGACTCTGGTTTTTCTGTCATTCCTTTTATCCGCACCTGGGTCGTTAGTTAGGGGTGTTGCTATATAAGCTCCCTGGACCTTCAGTTCTATGCCTGGCAACGTAGTTATCAGAGCTAGTCTGCTGTGCTCTTGTCTACTGATCCTGGTTCCAGTTATATCAGCTAAGTCTGCCTTTTGCTTTTTGCTATTTGTTTTGGTTTTGTATTTTTGTCCAGCTTGTTCCAAATCTATATCCTGACCTTTGCTGGAAGCTCTAGGGGGCTGGTGTTCTCCCCCCGGACCGTTAGACGGTTCGGGGGTTCTTGAATTTCCAGTGTGGATTTTGATAGGGTTTTTGTTGACCATATAAGTTACCTTTCTTTATTCTGCTATCAGTAAGCGGGCCTCTCTGTGCTAAACCTGATTCATTTCTGTGTTTGTCATTTCCTCTTACCTCACCGTCATTATTTGTGGGGGGCTTCTATCCAGCTTTGGGGTCCCCTTCTCTGGAGGCAAGAAAGGTCTTTGTTTTCCTCTACTAGGGGTAGCTAGATTCTCCGGCTGGCGCGTGTCATCTAGAATCAACGTAGGAATGATCCCCGGCTACTTCTAGTGTTGGCGTTAGGAGTAGATATATGGTCAACCCAGTTACCACTGCCCTATGAGCTGGATTTGTGTATTCTGCAGACTTCCACGTTCCTCTGAGACCCTCGCCATTGGGGTCATAACAGTTTGCCAGGCCAGTATTAAATGTTTAATGCATTGCAGAAGAGGGATTATAAGAAAGAAGATTCTGAGTTTTTTTTTTCTTTTTCCCCTTTACCTCAGAGTGGCTATGCTTGCTGCAGACATGAATGTCCAGACCTTGATTACAAGTGTGGACCAGCTGCCTACTCGTGTGCAGGGCATACAAGACTATGTTATCAGAAATCCTAGGTCAGAACCTAAAATACCGATTCCTGAACTGTTTTCCGGAGACAGGTTTAAGTTTAGGAATTTCGTGAATAATTGTAAATTGTTTTTGTCCCTGAGACCCTGTTCATCTGGAGATTCTGCTCAGCAAGTAAAAATTGTTATTTCGTTCTTACGGGGCGACCCTCAGGATTGGGCTTTTTCGCTGGCGCCAGGAGATCCGGCATTGGCTGATCTTGATGCGTTTTTTCTGGCGCTCGGTTTACTTTATGAGGAACCCAATCTTGAGATTCAGGCAGAAAAGGCCTTGCTGGCTATGTCTCAGGGGCAGGACGAGGCTGAAGTGTATTGCCAAAAATTTCGGAAATGGTCCGTGCTGACACATTGGAACGAGTGTGCACTGGCCGCTAATTTTAGAAATGGCCTTTCTGAAGCCATTAAGAATGTTATGGTGGGTTTTCCCATTCCCACAGGTCTGAATGATACTATGGCACTGGCTATTCAAATTGACCGGCGGTTGCGGGAGCGCAAAACCGCAAATTCCCTCATGGTGTTGTCTGAACAGACACCTAATTCGGTGCAATGTGATAGAAAAACCGCAAATTCCCTCATGGTGTTGTCTGAACAGACACCTGATTTAATGCAATGTGATAGAATCCTGACTAGAAATGAGCGGAAAATTCATAGACGCCGGAATGGCTTGTGCTACTACTGTGGTGATTCTACACATGTTATCTCAGCATGCTCTAAACGTATAGCTAAGGTTGTTAGTCCTGTCACCGTTGGTAATTTGCAACCCAAATTTATTCTGTCTGTAACTTTGATTTGCTCACTGTCATCTTATCCTGTCATGGCGTTTGTAGATTCAGGTGCTGCCCTGAGTCTCATGGATCTCTCATTTGCTAAACGCTGTGGTTTTACTCTTGAACCATTAGAAAATCCTATTCCTCTTAGGGGTATTGATGCTACACCATTGGCAGCAAATAAACCGCAGTATTGGACACAGGTTACCATGTGCATGACTCCTGAACACCGCAAGGTGATACGTTTCCTGGTTTTACATAAAATGCATGATTTGGTTGTTTTAGGGCTGCCATGGTTACAGACCCATAATCCAGTCCTGGACTGGAAGGCTATGTCAGTCTCAAGTTGGGGCTGTCGTGGTATTCATGGGGATTCCCTGCCTGTGTCTATTGCTTCTTCTACGCCTTCGGAAGTTCCGGAGTATTTGTCTGATTATCAGGATGTCTTCAGTGAGTCTGAGTCCAGTGCACTGCCTCCTCATAGGGACTGTGACTGTGCTATAGATTTGATCCCAGGCAGTAAGTTTCCTAAGGGAAGACTGTTTAATCTGTCGGTACCTGAACATACCGCTATGCGTTCATATATCAAGGAGTCTCTGGAGAAAGGACATATTCGTCCGTCTTCTTCCCCTCTTGGTGCGGGATTCTTTTTTGTGGCAAAAAAGGACGGATCTTTGAGACCTTGTATTGATTATCGGCTTTTAAATAAGATCACTGTCAAATTTCAATATCCTTTACCGCTGTTGTCTGACTTGTTTGCCCGGATTAAGGGTGCCAAGTGGTTCACCAAGATAGACCTTCGTGGTGCGTACAACCTTGTGCGCATTAAGCAAGGTGATGAATGAAAAACCGCATTCAATACGCCCGAAGGTCATTTTGAGTACTTGGTGATGCCTTTTGGGCTCTCCAATGCGCCTTCAGTTTTTCAGTCCTTTATGCATGACATTTTCCGGAAGTATCTGGATAAATTTTTGATTGTTTATCTGGATGATATTTTGGTTTTTTCTGATAATTGGGATTCGCATGTGGAGCAGGTCAGGTTGGTCTTTAAAATTTTGCGTGAAAATTCTTTGTTTGCCAAGGGCTCAAAGTGTCTCTTTGGTGTACAGAAGGTTCCCTTTTTGGGGTTCATTTTTTCCCCTTCTGCTGTGGAGATGGACCCAGTCAAGGTCCGAGCTATTCTTGATTGGACTCAGCCCTCGTCAGTTAAGAGTCTTCAGAAGTTCTTGGGCTTCGCTAACTTCTACCGTCGTTTTATTGCTAATTTTTCTAGCATTGTGAAACCTTTGACGGATATGACCAAGAAGGGCTCCGATGTAGATAACTGGGCTCCTGCTGCCGTGGAGGCTTTCCAGGAGTTGAAACGCCGGTTTACTTCGGCGCCTGTTTTGTGCCAGCCTGACGTCTCACTTCCCTTTCAGGTTGAGGTGGATGCTTCGGAGATTGGGGCAGGGGCCGTTTTGTCGCAGAGAGGCCCTGGTTGCTCTGTTATGAAACCTTGTGCCTTTTTCTCTAGGAAGTTTTCGCCTGCCGAGCGAAATTATGATGTGGGCAATCGGGAGTTGTTGGCCATGAAATGGGCATTTGAGGAGTGGCGTCATTGGCTCGAGGGTGCTAAGCATCGTGTGGTGGTCTTGACTGATCACAAAAATCTGATGTATCTCGAGTCTGCTAAACGCCTTAATCCGAGACAGGCCCGCTGGTCATTGTTTTTCTCCCGCTTTGATTTTGTTGTCTCGTATTTACCAGGTTCAAAGAATGTGAAGGCCGATGCTCTTTCTAGGAGCTTTGTGCCTGATGCTCCTGGAGTCGCTGATCCTGTTGGTATTCTTAAAGATGGAGTTATCTTGTCAGCTATTTCTCCGGATCTGCGACGTGGGTTGCAGAGATTTCAGGCTGATAGGCCTGAGTCTTGTCCACCTGACAGACTGTTTGTCCCGGATAAGTGGACCAGCAGAGTCATTTCCGAGGTTCATTCCTCGGTGTTGGCAGGTCACCCGGGAATTTTTGGCACCAGAGATCTGGTGGCCAGGTCCTTTTGGTGGCCTTCCTTGTCAAGGGATGTGCGGTCATTTGTGCAGTCCTGTGGGACTTGTGCTCGAGCTAAGCCTTGCTGTTCTCGTGCCAGCGGTTTGCTCTTGCCCTTGCCTGTCCCGAAGAGACCTTGGACACATATCTCCATGGATTTCATTTCTGATCTTCCGCTATCTCAGGGCATGTCCGTTATCTGGGTGATATGTGATCGCTTCTCCAAGATGGTCCATTTGGTTCCTTTGCCTAAGCTGCCTTCCTCTTCCGATCTGGTTCCTGTGTTTTTCCAGAACGTGGTTCGTTTGCACGGCATCCCTGAGAATATTGTGTCAGACAGAGGATCCCAGTTCGTTTCCAGGTTCTGGCGATCCTTTTGTAGTAGGATGGGCATTGATTTGTCGTTTTCGTCTGCTTTCCATCCTCAGACTAATGGACAGACGGAGCGAACCAATCAGACTTTGGAGGCTTATTTGAGGTGTTTTGTCTCTGCTGATCAGGACGATTGGGTGACATTCTTGCCGTTGGCTGAGTTTGCCCTTAATAATCGGGCTAGTTCCGCCACCTTGGTTTCGCCTTTTTTCTGCAACTCTGGTTTCCATCCTCGCTTTTCTTCGGGTCATGTGGAGCCTTCTGACTGTCCTGGGGTGGATTCTGTGGTGGATAGGTTGCAGCAGATCTGGAATCATGTGGTGGACAACTTGAAGTTGTCACAGGAGAGGGCTCAGCGCTTTGCCAACCGCCGCCGCGGTGTGGGTCCCCGACTACGCGTTGGGGATTTGGTATGGCTTTCTTCCCGCTTTGTTCCTATGAAGGTCTCCTCTCCCAAATTTAAACCTCGTTTTATTGGGCCTTACAAGATATTGGAAATCCTTAATCCTGTATCTTTTCGTCTGGATCTTCCTGTGTCGTTTGCTATTCACAATGTATTTCATAGGTCCTTGTTGCGGCGGTACATTGTGCCTGTAGTTCCTTCTGCTGAGCCTCCTGCTCCGGTGTTGGTTGAGGGCGAGTTGGAGTACGTGGTGGAGAAGATCTTGGATTCTCGCCTCTCCAGGCGGAGGCTTCAGTACCTGGTCAAGTGGAAGGGCTATGGTCAGGAGGATAATTCCTGGGTGGTCGCCTCTGATGTTCATGCGGCCGATTTAGTTCGTGCCTTTCATGCCACTCATCCTGATCGCCCTGGTGGTCGTGGTGAGGGTTCGGTGACCCCTCACTAAGGGGGGGTACTGTTGTGAATTTGCTTTTTGCTCCCTCTAGTGGTTACTAGTTTTTTGACTCTGGTTTTTCTGTCATTCCTTTTATCCGCACCTGGGTCGTTAGTTAGGGGTGTTGCTATATAAGCTCCCTGGACCTTCAGTTCTATGCCTGGCAACGTAGTTATCAGAGCTAGTCTGCTGTGCTCTTGTCTACTGATCCTGGTTCCAGTTATATCAGCTAAGTCTGCCTTTTGCTTTTTGCTATTTGTTTTGGTTTTGTATTTTTGTCCAGCTTGTTCCAAATCTATATCCTGACCTTTGCTGGAAGCTCTAGGGGGCTGGTGTTCTCCCCCCGGACCGTTAGACGGTTCGGGGGTTCTTGAATTTCCAGTGTGGATTTTGATAGGGTTTTTGTTGACCATATAAGTTACCTTTCTTTATTCTGCTATCAGTAAGTGGGCCTCTCTGTGCTAAACCTGATTCATTTCTGTGTTTGTCATTTCCTCTTACCTCACCGTCATTATTTGTGGGGGGCTTCTATCCAGCTTTGGGGTCCCCTTCTCTGGAGGCAAGAAAGGTCTTTGTTTTCCTCTACTAGGGGTAGCTAGATTCTCCGGCTGGCGCGTGTCATCTAGAATCAACGTAGGAATGATCCCCGGCTACTTCTAGTGTTGGCGTTAGGAGTAGATATATGGTCAACCCAGTTACCACTGCCCTATGAGCTGGATTTGTGTATTCTGCAGACTTCCACGTTCCTCTGAGACCCTCGCCATTGGGGTCATAACACAGGAGCAGGGATACGGCAGCCCCAGTGCAACATAATGTGGGTTCACCTCACATAATATCAGCGCCCGGACAGCATAGCGCATACTCCCAGTCTAGTATAGGAGGAGAGTCGCAGTTTCCATCCTACCCACTCATCTTTAGTACCCCGTATTCGCAAATACCAGGCGGGCAATTAGCTCCCTCTCAGGCGGCGGTAGCCGAACATCAGAACGCCCCAGCGTCGCTATCGCTGATGGCAACCGGTGTTCGTCCCCCAATTCAGGGTGCTGGCACCCCGGCTCTGGATAACAGACAGAGTGCGGGTATCCGCTCCGCGCGCAGATCATCATCGTCATCATCGTCATCCCCCAGAGGGCACCGCAGGAATAGACATAGGAAGCGCGGTCGTTCTGACAGCAAGCGGCGTTTGTATCGATCCAGGTCCAGCCGGCGCAGTAGGCGTTCTAGAGCGTCGCGTTGGCGCTCGCCTTCGTCATCAGGCAGTTCTTCAAGCAGGTCGCACAGGCAGGAGTCTTCTCGTCGTAGGTCCATACATCGCACGGAGCGTCAAGGTTCGATGAATCCCGTGGCACGGGACACAAGCCGTTCGGAGGTTGGTGCACCAATTGGGGAGTACCCTTTGTTGGGGCTTGGGGGGGGGGAGAGAACCAACACCATCCTTTCAGACGCAGTAGCCAATGCGGCCACAGGGAATAGGTTTTATGTTAACCCCAAAATAATACAACCGTCAGGATCGTGCAGGCAGCCCCTCCCTCCTCGCCCGGACGTTTATAAGGATGGTCTGTTTTGTGGTGTCCCTCCGTTAGGGGCTCACTAGGACAGCGCCATCAAGGAACAAATCTGGGCCTCCTAGGATGTGTTATGGCAGAGAAGCACCCGGAGAGGTGCTCTGAGCTTTTATATACTGAGACAGCATCTATAATTCCTATAAGGCCCACGGGGGATCAGCATGGTGGAAATATGATGAATATTTCCGCCGTCGTCTGTCCGTCAATCCCCAATTAGGCTGGGTGTGAAAGCCACGGATCCATGGCTTCGCCTGATGATGGCCCAAAAAACAAACAAAAAAAAAAAAACCCGACTCAATCCTTTCATGTGCCCGCTGCCGGGTCCAATAGCAACACGGCAGCAGCATCTACTCGTAGGCCAGGTTCGTGCTGGTTATTTAATGAAGGACACTGTAAGTTCTACGGGCTCTGCAAATATAAGCACGAGTGTTCAACCCCAAAAAGCTAACCCCGGAAAAAACCCCTCTACAGGTGAGGTTACCGACGCCAGTGAGCGTAGAAAGAACGGGGCCGTGGCTGGACAAATACCCCAATAAGTCGGCGCAACTGCGGTTCGGTTTTTCCTATGGTTTTTCATCCCATTTAACTGGTCCCTCGAGTCGCAGTCAGCCCCAAATTTACAATCAGCTAGGGAGTTACCCAACGTGTTAGCAGAGAAATTGGGTTAGGAAATCGGGTTGGGTCGCTTCCGCGGTCCTTTTAAGACACCTCCTTTCCCTAATTTGCGTGTTTCACCCTAGGTATAGTTCCCAAAAAAGAATCAGGCAAGTACTGGTTGATTCACCACCTGTCCTACCCCAAGGGGATGTCGGTCAACGACGGCATACCCAGTGAGGACTCAGCCATTACTTATATATCCTTCGATAAAGCGGTGGATTTAGTCAGAAATGCTGGTCCGGGGGCCCTTATGGCCAAGTCAGACATAGAAACCGCTTTCCGTCTACTTCCGGTTCACCCGGATTGCTACCAATTACTGGGAGCTAAATTTGAGGATTTTTACTATTACGACACATGTCTTCCCATGGGGTGCCCAATTTCCTGTTTTTATGTTGAATTATTCAGCAAGTTTTTAGAATGGGTTGCCCGCGAGATCACTCGGCTAACCGCCATTACTCATTATCTTGATGATTTTTGATAGTTGGCCCAGCCGACTCAGACGTCTGTTCCACAGCGCTGGCACAATTCAAAGATGCCATGACATATTTTGGGGTCCCACTTTTCCCCGAGAAGACGATAGGGCCAGTATCAGTGATCACATTCCTTGGTTTTGAAATCGACACGGTCGCCATGGAATTTAGATTGCCGAAAGACAAAATCAACAAATTGCTGGACCTCATTAACGGATGCATTTCGGTTGGCAAAGTCACATTGACGCAAATGCAGTCACTTCTTGGCTCACTAAATTTTGCATGCAGGACCATGCCAGCGGGCAGGATATTTTCTCGCAGATTGACGATTGCCACGAGAGGAGTGAAACGACGTCATCACAGAATCAGGATCACAGCTCAGTTACGTTCTGATTTAAACACATGGAAGATTGTCATGATCTCCATGGCCAGAGAACTAGCATAAGCCTCTATAGGAACAAGCTCTTGGAAGATGTAACTATACTGACCATGAACTAAACCTACCGCATCATCTAGAAGTAGCCAGGTAGCATGTCCTACTTTTTATCCCTATATGCCCAGCGCCGACCGGAGAACTAAATAATGCTAGCAGAGGGAAATATAAGACCTGACTCACCTCTAGAGAAATGCCCAAAAAAAAGGAGACAGAAGCCCCCCACATATATTGGCGGTGATATGAGATGAAACAACAAACGCAGCAGGAAAATAGTTTTAGCAAATTTGAGGTCCGCTTTCTAGATAGCAGAAGACAGAAAGCATACTTTCATGGTCAGTAGAAAACCCTAACAAAACACATCCAGAAATTACTTTAGGACTCTGGCATTAACTCATAATACCAGAGTGGCAATTCCTGATCAACAAGAGCTTTCCAGACACAGTAACGAAACTGCAGCTGTGAACTGGAACCAAAATACAAAAACAAAACATGGACGAATGTCCAACTTATCTAGTAGATGTCTGGGAGCAGGAACAAGCACAGAGAGGCTTCTGATAACATTGTTGACCGGCAAGCATCTAACAGAGAAGCCAGGTTATATAGCGACACCCAGATCTAATCAGAACAGGTGAACAGGGAAGATGATGTCACAAGTTCAATTCCACCAGTAGCCACCGGGGGAGCCCAGAATCCAAATTCACAACAGTACCCCCCCCTCAAGGAGGGGGCACCGAACCCTCACCAGAACCACCAGGGCGATCAGGATGGGCCCTATGAAAGGCACGAACCAGATCAGAGGCATGAACATCAGATGCAGTGACCCAAGAATTATCCTCCTGGCCATATCCCTTCCACTTGACCAGATACTGGAGTCTCCGTCTGGAAACACGGGAGTCTAGGATTTTTTCCACAACGTACTCCAACTCACCCTCAACCAACACCGGAGCAGGAGGCTCAACGGAAGGCACAACCGGTGCCTCATACCTGCGCAATAACGACCGATGAAAAACGTTATGAATAGAAAAGGATGCAGGGAGGTCCAAACGGAAGGAAACAGGGTTAAGAATCTCCAATATTTTATACGGACCGATGAACCGAGGCTTAAACTTAGGAGATGAGACCCTCATAGGGACAAAACGAGAAGACAACCACACCAAATCTCCAACACAAAGCCGAGGACCAACACGACGGTGACGGTTGGCAAAAAGCTGAGTCTTCTCCTGGGACAACTTTAAATTGTCCATCACCTGCCCCCAGATATGATGCAATCTCTCCACCACCGCATCCACTCCAGGACAATCCGAGGATTCCATCTGACCGGAGGAAAATCGAGGATGGAACCCCGAATTACAGAAAAACGGGGAAACCAAGGTGGCAGAGCTGGCCCGATTATTGAGGGCGAACTCCGCCAATGGCAAAAAAGCAACCCAATCATCCTGGTCAGCAGACACAAAACACCTCAGATATGTCTCCAGGGTCTGATTAGTCCGCTCGGTCTGGCCATTAGTCTGAGGGTGAAAAGCAGACGAAAAAGACAAATCTATGCCCATCCTAGCACAAAATGCCCGCCAAAATCTAGACACAAATTGGGTTCCTCTGTCAGAAACGATATTCTCAGGAATACCATGCAAACGAACAACATTTTGAAAAAACAGGGGCACCAACTCGGAAGAAGAAGGCAATTTGGGCAGGGGAACCAAATGAACCATCTTAGAAAAACGGTCACACACCACCCAGATGACAGACATCTTCTGAGAAACAGGCAGATCTGAAATAAAATCCATCGAGATGTGTGTCCAAGGCCTCTTAGGAATAGGCAAGGGCAACAATAATCCACTAGCCCGAGAACAACAAGGCTTGGCCCGAGCACAAACGTCACAAGACTGCACAAAGCCTCGCACATCTCGTGACAGGGAAGGCCACCAGAAGGATCTTGCCACCAAATCCCTGGTACCAAAAATTCCAGGATGACCTGCCAACGCAGAAGAATGCACCTCAGAGATGACTTTACTGGTCCAATCATCAGGAACAAACAGCCTATCAGGCGGACAACGATCCGGTCTATCCGCCTGAAACTCCTGCAAGGCCCGCCGCAGGTCTGGAGAAACGGCTGACAAGATAACTCCCTCCTTAAGAATACCTGTGGGGTCAGAGTTGCCAGGTGAATCAGGCTCAAAACTCCTAGAAAGGGCATCCGCCTTAACATTCTTAGAACCTGGTAGGTACGATACCACAAAATTAAACCGAGAAAAAAATAATGACCAGCGCGCCTGTCTAGGATTCAGGCGCCTGGCGGTCTCAAGATAAATCAAATTTTTGTGGTCAGTCAATACCACCACCTGATGTCTGGCCCCCTCGAGCCAATGGCGCCACTCCTCAAACGCCCACTTCATGGCCAAAAGCTCCCGATTCCCAACATCATAATTCCGCTCAGCGGGCGAAAATTTACGGGAAAAGAAGGCACAAGGCCTCATCACGGCGCAGTCAGAACTTTTCTGCGACAACACTGCCCCAGCTCCGATCTCAGAAGCGTCGACCTCAACCTGAAAAGGAAGAGTCACATCAGGCTGACGCAACACAGGGGCAGAAGAAAAACAGCGCTTAAGCTCCTGAAAGGCCTCCACAGCATCAGGGGACCAATTAGCAACATCAGCACCCTGTCTAGTCAAATCGGTCAATGGCTTAACGACATCCGAAAAACCAGAAATAAATCGACGATAAAAGTTGGCAAAGCCCAAAAATTTCTGAAGACTTTTAAGAGAAGAGGGCTGCGTCCAATCACAAATAGCTTGAACCTTGACAGGATCCATCTCAATGGAAGAGGGAGAAAAAATATATCCCAAAAAGGAAATTCTCTGAACCCCAAAAACGCACTTAGAACCCTTGACACACAGAGAATTAGACCGCAAAACCTGAAAAACCCTCTTAACTTGCCGGACATGAGAGTCCCAGTCATCCGAAAAAATCAGAATATCATCCAGATACACTATCATAAATTTATCCAAAAAATCGCGGAAAATATCATGCATAAAGGACTGGAAGACTGAAGGGGCATTAGAAAGACCAAAAGGCATCACCAAATACTCAAAGTGGCCCTCGGGCGTATTAAATGCGGTTTTCCACTCATCCCCCTGCCTGATCCGCACCAAATTATACGCCCCACGGAGATCAATCTTAGAGAACCACTTGGCCCCCTTTATGCGAGCAAACAAATCAGTCAGCAACGGCAATGGGTATTGATATTTAACCGTGATTTTATTCAAAAGCCGATAATCAATACATGGTCTCAAAGAGCCGTCTTTTTTTGACACAAAGAAAAAACCGGCTCCTAAGGGAGATGACGATGGACGAATATGTCCCTTTTCCAAGGACTCCTTTATATATTCTCGCATAGCAGTATGTTCAGGCACAGACAGATTAAATAAACGACCCTTTGGGTATTTACTACCCGGAATTAAATCTATAGCACAATCGCACTCACGGTGCGGAGGTAGTGAACCAAGCTTGGGTTCTTCAAAGACGTCACGATAGTCAGACAGGAACTCAGGGATTTCAGAGGGGATAGATGATGAAATGGACACCAAAGGTACGTCCCCATGAGTCCCCTTACATCCCCAGCTCAACACAGACATAGCTCTCCAGTCAAGGACTGGGTTGTGAGACTGCAGCCATGGCAATCCCAGCACCAAATCCTCATGTAGATTATACAGCACCAGAAAGCGAATAGTCTCCTGGTGATCCGGATTAATACACATAGTCACTTGTGTCCAGTATTGTGGTTTATTATTAGCCAATGGGGTGGAGTCAATCCCCTTCAGAGGAATAAGAGTTTCCAAAGGCTCTAAATCATACCCACAACGATTGGCAAAGGACCAATCCATAAGACTCAAAGCGGCGCCAGAGTCGATATAGGCGTCAGTAGTAATAGATGACAAAGAGCAAATCAGGGTCACAGACAAAATAAATTTAGACTGTAAAGTGCCAATGGAAACAGATTTATCAAGCTTTTTAGTACGTTTAGAGCATGCTGATATAACATGAGTAGAATCCCCACAATAGAAACACAACCCATTTTTCCGTCTAAAATTCTGCCGCTCGCTTCTGGACAGAATTCTATCACACTGCATGCTTTCTGGCGTCTTCTCAGTGGACACCGCCAGATGGTGCACTGGTTTGCGCTCCCGCAGACGCCTATCGATCTGAATGGCCATTGTCATGGACTCATTCAGACCCGCAGGCACAGGGAACCCCACCATAACATCCTTAATGGCATCAGAGAGACCCTCTCTGAAAGTAGCCGCCAAGGCACACTCATTCCACTGAGTAAGCACAGACCATTTACGGAATCTTTGGCAGTAAATTTCAGCTTCATCTTGCCCCTGCGATAGGGACATCAAAGTTTTTTCTGCCTGAAGTTCCAAATGAGGTTCCTCATACAGCAAGCCCAAGGCCAAAAAAAACGCATCCACATTGCGCAACGCAGGATCCCCTGGTGCCAATGCAAAAGCCCAGTCTTGAGGGTCGCCGCGGAGCAAGGAAATCACAATCCCAACCTGCTGTGCAGGGTCTCCAGCAGAACGAGATTTCAGGGACAAAAATAGCTTACAATTATTTCTAAAATTCTGAAAGCTAGATCTATTCCCTGAGAAGAATTCCGGCAAAGGAATTCTCGGCTCAGATACCGGAGCATGAATAATAAAATCTTGCAAATTTTGTACTTTCGTGGTGAGATTATACAAACCTGCAGTTACACTCTGAAGATCCATTATTAACAGGTGAACACAAAGCCATTCAAAGATTATAAGGAGAGAGAAAAAAAAGAAAGACTGCAGCATAGACAGACTGGCAAGTGATCCAATTAAGAGCACAGGAAAAAAAAAAAAAAAAAAAAAAAAAAAAACTCTCAGCAGACTTCTTATTTCTCTCCTTTCTCAGCCAAGGATTTTAACCCTTTAGTGGGCCGGTCAAACTGTCATGATCTCCATGGCCAGAGAACTAGCATAAGCCTCTATAGGAACAAGCTCTTGGAAGATGTAACTATACTGACCATGAACTAAACCTACCGCATCATCTAGAAGTAGCCAGGTAGCATGTCCTACTTTTTATCCCTATATGCCCAGCGCCGGCCGGAGAACTAAATAATGCTAGCAGAGGGAAATATAAGACCTGACTCACCTCTAGAGAAATGCCCAAAAAAAAGGAGACAGAAGCCCCCCACATATATTGGCGGTGATATGAGATGAAACAACAAACGCAGCAGGAAAATAGTTTTAGCAAATTTGAGGTCCGCTTTCTAGATAGCAGAAGACAGAAAGCATACTTTCATGGTCAGTAGAAAACCCTAACAAAACACATCCAGAAATTACTTTAGGACTCTGGCATTAACTCATAATACCAGAGTGGCAATTCCTGATCAACAAGAGCTTTCCAGACACAGTAACGAAACTGCAGCTGTGAACTGGAACCAAAATACAAAAACAAAACATGGACGAATGTCCAACTTATCTAGTAGATGTCTGGGAGCAGGAACAAGCACAGAGAGGCTTCTGATAACATTGTTGACCGGCAAGCATCTAACAGAGAAGCCAGGTTATATAGCGACACCCAGATCTAATCAGAACAGGTGAACAGGGAAGATGATGTCACAAGTTCAATTCCACCAGTAGCCACCGGGGGAGCCCAGAATCCAAATTCACAACAGAAGATGTTTCTCAGCAATTACAATGGTAGGACTTGCTTTCAGGAGACAGAGTGTTCAAACGTTGATACGGGTTTGTTGTTTGCAGCGTCAGGCCACACGGGTTTCAGTGTTCGTCTCGGCAGCCAAATATGCCCCGCCCAATGACCTGCTTCCTGGATTGCCAAGGAGTGGAACGGTGACCCAACCTTGATTGACCTTTTCCCGTTGCGGTTGCCATGGAAATATGGGGCCCACTATTGGTCAACATGCGAATCCGCTTACACCTTGAAACCGTTGGCGGGGCGCATGCCATCAGCTACCTAGCATCTCCTTCATTTTGGTTTTGCACCTGATCAGATCCATAGTATTAAAATGTTTAATGTTTAATGTTTGGTTTAAATCTAATACATTACCTGATAACAATGAGACTGTTCCAGAGTTAGTAACTGGGTTTTATTCACAGGACCTACGGGATTTGCTTCTTCAGGAGCGTTTGGAGGAGGTGGATTGCCCACATTCGATCTGGGATGTCCTGGGGACCTGATGCCGCTAATACGCTCATCGGTAGCTCCGTCGACCTGGAGAGCCTATGGTAAGGCGTGGGAGGAGTAGTGGCTTTTAGCAGACGGAAAGCCGGTGGGGTCTTCGGATGATGTTCGGATGCAGGTGACCATGGCATTTCTATCCAAATTGCATGCCAAGGGAGTATCGGGTGCGGTAGCGCGCAACCGTGTGTCTGCGTTAGCCTTCCATTTTAAATTGCGAGGATGGTCAGATTCCACAAAACATTTTTAGTCAGTCAGCTATTGAAAGGTTGGCGCCGAGTGGATGAGCACTGTGGCAACAGGCGTCCTATCTCCTTTGATTTGCTAATTAGCTTGGTTAAATCCGCGGTATCAGTTTGCGATTATAACTATGAAGCTGCACTTACATCAGCGGCTTTTGGACTGGCGTTTTGGGGCCATGCGGGTCAGTGAGATCTTACCCACGGCTCTAAATAAAGCGAGTGGACTGAGGCGTGATGATGTTTTGATTTGTTACGATCTCGGGATCAGGATATGTAAATCTAAAACTGATCAGGAGGGCTGGGGACGTGGTTCCCTATATTTGCCATCAATAAGGATGTTTGTCCATTAACGTTAATTATGAACTACATGCGGGTGAGAAAGGATGGTGATCAATTTTTCATGCATGCGAGTGGTCTCCCTCTAGTGTCGGGCCAATTCTTAGCCATATTGAGACGTGCGTTGTATTTTTTGGGAATGCCTGCAGCAGAATTTGGGTTTCATTCTTTTCGTATAGGTGCAGCGACTGAAGCTTCCAGGGCGGGTTTATTTGAATCAGAGATTCAAAGGGTGGGCAGATGGAAATCCCGCTGTTTTGCCAGATATATCAAGCCTGACTTAGTGTTATAATAAAAAAAAAAATTATTTTTTATTTTTTGGTTTTGGTTTTGTTTTGTCTAATAATAATATAGAAGCCGCTCCAGATACAAATCGGAGAAGTTATCGTTAGTGTTTTGGTTATTATATGTTGGCTAATTGTATACTTTATTTCCTAGATGGAGTGCGACCCAGTGTCTGGATAGTGGGTCACTCATACATCTATTGGGCAGCTCGTCGTGCTGAATTGTGCCCAGGAGGGCGATCCTTGGGTTTTGATGATGTCGATGTGATATGGCGTGGTATGAGAGGTCTGACATGGTCCCAAGTGCTGCCGGAGGTCGCTCACATTGCAAGGGTGTCTTCATCTCCCGCCATTGTGGTTATCCATGCCGGAGGAAATGACCTGGCTTCGTTTCCAATTGCCGAGCTGCTTACGCTTATCAGATCTGATATGGACAAATTCCCGAGTTTTTCCCGCTGATGCGACTAGTCTGGTCTGAAGTTATCCCAAAACTGGTGTGGCGGGGTGCCAGGGAATTGGATGCTATGGAGAGATCCAGACGCACTTTGAATCAGAGGATATCGCGCTTCGTGAGATTTAAGAATGGTGTAGTGGTAAGGCACCACCGTCTGGAGGGAGATAATTCCGGTCTTCTTCTCCCAGACGGAGTTCATTTGTACGAGGCAGGTTTGGATATCTTCCTCAATGGGCTTCGTGAAGGTGGTACAGGCTATGCATTCGTTGGGGGGGGTCGCAGCTCTCTGTATTCGCTCCTCCTTGGCGGAAGGGTGGAGTTTTGTTGGTGGTGAAGATACCTGCCCGGGAGTCCGGAAGGCAGTTAATCTCCCTACACCCAAATTTGTTGGCAGATATTGCCTGAGTTTATAAGCTGCGACCAAATATTTTACCCAAAGTTAAAAGATGGAAATTTTATGCCTATATTTCCCAATAAAGTCTTCAATGTTGATAATTTGTTGGTGTCACTTAATGGGAGTAAACGGTTATGGGTCGTAGCAGTCTTTGGGACACTGCGGCTTACACCGCTGTCCCCTGACTGCTGCGCCTTCCCCCTGTGTTAAAAGCAGATCTCCCATTTAGTGAGGCCAAATGGGATATGGGGTTAACTCCCCGCAGAGGGGGCGGGGCTTATCCTCTGCTTCTGGCACCCGGAAGTGCTGATAGCACATCAGATCCCTGGACCCGGACCTGTTTCCCGCCCTCCCTCCCCTTTTGTTATGTTTTGTTTCAGTTGCAGCTGCGGAAAGGTGGAGTTTTGTTGGTGGTGAAGATACCTGCCCGGGAGTCCGGAAGGCAGTTAATCTCCCTACACCCAAATTTGTTGGCAGATATTGCCTGAGTTTATAAGCTGCGACCAAATATTTTACCCAAAGTTAAAAGATGGAAATTTTATGCCTATATTTCCCAATAAAGTCTTCAATGTTGATAATTTGTTGGTGTCACTTAATGGGAGTAAACGGTTATGGGTCGTAGCAGTCTAGGTGGCACGTATGAGGTTTCAAGAAGAAGATTTATTTTCCAGCTGAATTTTTGAAGCTATGCACACACAGAGCAGGTAAAATACAATACTGTCTGTATAATTCCCAAATCGTGAGACATGACAATTTTACTCACTTATGTAGTGCCATTAATTCCCCAGTGCTTTACAGACATTATCGGCACTGTCCCCATTGGGGCTCACAATCTAATTTCCCTATCAGTATGTCTTTAGATGGGGGAGGAAACGAGAGAACCCAGAGGAAATCCACGAAAATACCTGGGGATGGAGAACATACAAACTCCTTGCAGATGTCATCCTTGGTGGGATTTGAATCCAGTCCCCAGTGCTGCAAGGCTACAGTGCTAACCACTGAGCCACCATGCTGCCCTAGTTCACACTTCAAAATGAAAATATTGGATAGAGCACAATAAGATACTCTGTGTCCAGCTCATTAAATATGTCTATGAATATATTGAAAATACATTGGGATTTTCCAACTTGCAATACAAGTGGTTTTGTTGGTAAAAGCCAAAGTTTGAGAAAGGAGAAGGGAAAATAAAAAGAAAAAGAGCTGTTACGTCAAACAAGAAATGGTATTTCTGAAACAAAGCACTTTTACAAATACAAAAACAGAACTGGTTCATTTAATGTTTAGAAAATTGTTTTTCATCCAAGATAAGCCATACCATTTAATGAAGACAAAGAAATTGGGTTATCCCAATAATGCCCAATGTTGTAACGTAGTGTTTTGTTTTTTCTTGCGATACCTTAAGGTACCGTCACATTAAGCGACGCTGCAGCGATATCGACAACGATGCCGATCGCTGCAGCGTCGCTGTTTCGTCATTGTGTGGTCGCTGGAGAGCTGTCACACAGACAGCTCTCCAGCGACCAACGATGCCGAAGTCCCCTGGTAACCAGGGTAAACATCGGGTTACTAAGCGCAGGGCTGCGCTTAGTAACCCGATGTTTACTGTGGTTACCAGTGTAAATGTAAAAAAACCCAAACACTACATACTTACATTCCGGTGTCTGTCGGGTCCCCCGGCGTCCGCTTCCCTGCACTGTGTAAGCGCCGGCCCTAAAGCAGAGCGGTGACGTCACCGCTGTGCTTTGCTTTACGGCCGGCACTGACACATTCAGTGCAGGAAGCTCTGAGCAGCAGCGCGGACGCCGGGGGACGTGACACACATCAGAAGGTGAGTATGTAGTGTTTTTTTTTTTACTTTTACAATGGTAACCAGTGTAAATATCGGGTTACTAAGCGCGGCCCTGCACTTAGTAACCCGATATTTACCCTGGTTACCATTGTAAAACATTGCTGGCATCGTTGCTTTTGCTGTCAAACACAACGATACACGCCGATCTGACGACCAAATAAAGTTCTGGACTTTCAGCAACGACCAGCGATATCACAGCAGGATCCAGATCGCTGCTGCGTGTCAAACACAACGATATCGCTATCCAGGACGCTGCAACGTCACGGATCGTTGTTGTTCTCGTTGCAAAGTCGTTTAGTGTGAAGGTACCTTTAAAATGACACACAACTACATTTAGGTCTCATACAGATGTCTGGTTTTTGCGTACGAGTGCTGTTTGTGGTTCTGGTTTTGGAGAGAATTATGTATATTAGTCTTGTTTTATCCACCAGTGCAGATAGGCTTTTTTCAGTATTTTGTATGTTGACATACTTAGTAACATTTGTGTTAAGGGAATGGAGAAGATAGTCCCATCCCCCGGTTCGGCCCAGAAAAGCCCCTGACCTTCCTGGGAATGCGACAACTCTCCCATGAATGCACACTTTGGTGCATAGCTTACATAAACCCCAACCACTTTTGCTTGGAGCACCCCAAATTTGCTGAGACTGTAATTGAAAATTCAAGCATAATTGGTGAATATGGAGGAATATTAATGGTCTTATCACATTTTGGGAACTATGACTGGTATTTTGTGTACTACTGACTAACAATGTACCAAATAAAAAAATCCCTAAACTTTTATTAGAATAGCTGAATGTTCAAGCATAACCTTCACTGTACTACATGAAGGTAAAAGAGCACAAAGATGCAAAATAAACATTAAAAATGTGCAAATAATAATAATAATAATTTTATTTATATAGCGCCAACATATTCCGCAGCGCTTTACAACTTATAGAGGGGACTTGTACAGACAATAGACATTACAGCATAACAGAAATCACAGTTCAAAACAGATACCAAGAGGAGTGAGGGCCCTGCTCGCAAGCTTATAATCTATGAGGAAAAAGGGGAGACACGAGAGGTGGATGGTAACAATTGCTTTAGTTATTTGGACCAGCCATAGTGTAAGGCTCGGGTGTTCATGTAAAGCTGCATGAACCAGTTAACAGCCTAAGTATGTAGCAGTACAGACACAGAGGCTATTGACTGCATAAAGTGTATGAGAACATGATGCGAGGAACCTGTTTTTTTTTTTTTTTATTAGGCCACACAGGGATAGTTAGGTTAATGCGTTGAGGTAGTAGGCCAGTCTAAACAAATGCGTTTTTAGGGCACGCTTAAAACTGTGGGCATTGGGGATTAATCGTATTAACCTAGGTAGTGCATTCCAAAGAATCGGCGCAGCACGTGTAAAGTCCTGGAGACGGGAATGGGAAGTTCTGATTATTGAGGATGCTAACCTGAGGTCATTAGCGGAGCGGAGGGCACGGGTAGGGTGGTAGACTGAGACCAGAGAGGAGATGTAGGGTGGTGCTGAGCCATGGAGTGCTTTGTGGATGAGGGTAGTAGTTTTGTACTGGATTCTGGAGTGGATGGGTAGCCAATGTAATGACTGGCACAAGGTAGAGGCATCGGTGTAACGGTTGGTGAGGAATATTATCCTGGCTGCAGCATTCAGGACAGATTAGAGCGGGGAGAGTAAGAGGGAGGCCGATTAGTAGAGAGTTACAATAGTCCAGACGAGAATGAATAAGTGAGACAGTAAGAGTTTTTGCAGAGTCGAAAGTAAGAAACGGCTGAATTCTAGAAATATTTTTGAGATGCAGATAAGAAGAGCGAGCCAGTGATCGGATGTGGGGGGTGAATGAAAGCTCGGAATCAAGGATGACCCCAAGGCAGCGAGCATGTTGCTTGGGAGTAATGGTGGAACCACACACGGAGATGGCAATGTCAGGCAAAGGTAGGTTAGTAGAGGGAGAGAACACGAGGAGTTCAGTTTTTGACAGGTTCAGTTTCAGATAGAGGGAGGACATGATGTTAGAGACAGCGGTAAGACAATCACTGGTGTTTTCTAAGAAGGTCGGCGTGAAAGCAGGAGAAGAGGTGTATAATTGGGTGTCGTCAGCATAGAGATGGTACTGGAAACCAAATCTACTGATTGTTTGTCCAATAGGGGCAGTATACAAAGAGAAGAGGAGGGGGCCTAGGACTGATCCTTGAGGAACCCCAACAGTAAGGGGAAGGGGAGAGGAGGAGGAACCAGAAAAACATACAGAGAAGGATCGGTCAGAGAGATAGGAGGAGAACCAAGAGATGCCGATGGAGCGGAGCATAGTGAGGAGGAGCTGATGATCCACAGTGTCGAATGCTGCGGAAAGATCCAAGAGAATTAGCATGGAGTAGTGACCATTAGATTTAGCTGTTAGTAGGTCATTAGAGACTTTAGTGAGGGCAGTTTCAGTAGAGTGTAAAGAGCGGAAGCCAGATTGAAGAGGGTCGAGAAGAGAGTTATCTGAGAGATAGCGGATAAGACGGGAGTGGACCAGGCGTTCCAGGAGTTTAGAGATGAAGGGAAGATTAGAGACAGGTCTATAATTAGCGGCACAGTTTTGGTCGAGGGAGGGTTTTTTAAGTAATGGATGTATGATGGCATGCTTAAATGAGGAGGGAAAAATACCGGAAGTGAGGGAAAGGTTGAATATTTTTGTTATGTGAGAGGTGACAGCCGGGGAAAGGGACTGGAGGAGATGTGACGGAATGGGGTCACTGGTGCAAGTGGTCGGGCGAGAAGATGCAAGGAGCCTACTTACTTCTTCTGTAACTGGTTCAAAGTCAGAGAGTGAACTAGATGCAGTGGGGGAGGGAGGACAGTGCCTGGTATGAAGAGATTGGGAGATGATTTCCTGTCGAATGTGGTCAATTTTTTCTTTGAAGTAATTGGCCAGATCGTCAGCGCGGAGATCTGTGGTTGGGGCCTGCTCTCTTGGGTTGAGTAGGGACTGGAAAGTGTCGAAGAGACGTTTAGGGTTATTGGACAGTGAGGTGATGAGGGTGTTGAAATAGGTTTTTTTGGAGAGGTGAAGGGCAGAGTTGTATGTTTTTAGCATGAACTTATAATGGATGAAATCTTCGGGTAGATTAGATTTTCTCCACAGACGTTCGGCGCACCTGGAGCACCGCTGCAGGAAACGTGTTTGCAGCGTGTGCCATGGTTGTCGCCGTCTGTGTCGAGTTGCTCTATGTATAGGAGGAGCAGCTTCATCCAGGGCACTTTGCAAATAGCTGCAGAGACACAAATATCAGGTAATTGGTATTTGGATCTATGTTTGATCATTTGTTTTTTATTTGGACCTTTTTGTTTTTCTGATTTTTAGTAAAATGTTATATGTTTTATCTGTATTACTGACAGCAATATCCTTATAATTACTTATTACAGTTTATCATCCTGCTTGTTAGTGCAGCCTTTCCCACAGACTGCACAATTGTCTTTTTTTATCAAAATGGTTGCCAATGGAGGAGCATGTGACCAGAAGTGCCCATCTGCCTCCTCCAATTGAAAAATACTCCACAGCTGCTTCCTGCTCACTGATTCTCTGCATCTCCATCACATCGCAACTCTAGCCTAGAGTTGACTCTAGGCCATTGCTTCAGGCCACAAGCAGGTCCTTTTCTGAAAAGTTCCCAGGCTCGAGTTCATATGAGTTCATCCAGCAGAGGGCGCATCACCGCGACTCGAGGTAACTACAGGACATTCCCCTGCATTCCATTCATTCACCAAATTTTACAGACAGGAGCACAGCTGCATTAGCAGAGCTCCTGGGTGTAAAATGATTTAACCCCTTCAGATGGATTTACAGCGTGGGACAAGACTGATCGACGGAAGGTATGGAATATTGTTGTTTGTTTTGTTTAACTTCATTTCAGGTGACAAGGGTCTTCAGGTGGATTGAGAGTATAATAAAATATTAAAGCACCCTGTGTCTTTATTTCATTAAAATACTTTTTAATAATGTGTGTGTGTTTTATTAACCATTTTATACTATTGGATTAATAATGGATAGGTGTCATAATTGACGCCTCTCCATTATTAACCTGGCTTAATGTCACCTTACAATAGCAAGGTGACATTAACCCTTCATTACCCCATATCCCACTGCTACAAGGGAGTGGGAAGAGAGAGGCTAAGTGCCAGAATAGGCGCATCTTCCAGATGTGCTTTTTCTGGGGTGGCTGGGGGCAGATGTTTTTAGCCAGGGGGGTCCTATAACCATGGTCCCTCCCTAGGCTATTAATATCTGCCCTCAGTCACTGGCTTTCCCACTCTGGCGGAGAAAATTGCGCAGGAGCCCACGCCAATTTTTTCCGGGATTTAACCCTTTAATTTAATAGCTAGAGCTTCAAAATTTTACACACAGACACTTGTTACATTACTAAAGAGGAATATGTTATAAAAAAAGGTTTATGAGATTGTTTACTGTGTGTAAACCATGTCTCATATCCTGTCGGGTTTGGGAAGGAGATAGCAAAAGCCGGCAATTGAATTACCAGCTTTTATGCTATCTTGCGCTGAATTAAATATACATATATATATATATGTGTCTCACTGACATATATATATATATATATATATATAGAGAGAGAGAGAGAGACTGTATATATGTTTTTAGGAATATTTTAGCTGATGGATCCATGATTTGTCCATTTTGCAAGCCTGCGCAAAAAAATCGCCGTACGGAAGCCATACGGGTGACACACGGATACATTTGTCCGTAAAAATCGCATCCTCGCATTGAATACGGAACAGTGTTTTGTGAAAATTACTGCGTATTACGGCCGTAAAATACGGACCGTATTTCCCTACACTGAGTGTGACGCCGGCCTAAAGATCAGCAGTACACCCGAACAGTGAGACGCTGATCAGTGATGACAGTCACTAAAGATTGTTTTTTGGAATTATCATGAGAGTTCTTTTTGAACTATCTATCAACCTTGAGATTGTTTCTTCATGCTTCCTCTTATGCAGATTACATCATTGTCAGTAGCTATTACTGTTAAGGTACCTTCACACTGAACAACTTAACAATGATATCGCTAGCGATCCGTGACGTTGCAGCTTCCTGGATAGCGATATCGTTGTGTTTGACATGCAGCAGCGATCAGGATCCTGCTGTGACATCGTTGGTCGGAGCTAGAAGGCCAGCACCTTATTTCGTCGCTGGATCTCCCGCTGACATCGCTGAGTCGGTGTGTGAGACGCCGTTTCAGCGATGTTTTCACTGGTAACCAGGGTAAACATCGGGTTACTAAGTGCAGGGCCACGCTTAGTAACCCGATATTTACCCTGGTTACCAGCGTAAATGTAAAAAAACACTACATACTTACATTCCGATGTCTGTCGCATCCCCCGGCATTCTGCTTCCCTGCACTGTGTCAGCGCCAGCTGGCCGTAAAGCAGGGCACAGCGGTGACGTCACCGCTCTGCTTTACGGCCGGCGCTTACAGTTCAGGGAAGCAGAACGGCGGGGGACGCGACAGACACGGAATGTAAGTATGTAGTGTTTATTTTTTTTTACATTTACACTGGTAACCAGGGTAAACATCGGGTTACTAAGCGCGGCCCTGCGCTTAGTAACCCGATGTTTACCCTGGTTACCCGGGGACTTCGGCATCGTTGGTCGCTGGAGAGCTGTCTGTGTGACAGCTCTCCAGCGACCACACAGCGACGCTGCAGCGATCAGCATCGTTGTCTAGATCGCTGCGTCGCTAAATGTGACGGTCCCTTTAGTTGTGCTTGTGCTGCTGCAGACAAATGATTTTCTTGCCTGCGAACAATCACTAATGAGCAAATAATTGTTTTCTTGCTTGATCACTGGGCATGTTTAAGCTTGGGAATGACTGGGAATAAGCACTCGGACAAACAATGGTTTGGGCAATCATCTCCCAATGGAGAAAGCCCTTTTGGTTTCTAGCCAAGCATAAGCTATCTTACAGAGTATGTGACAATTCTACCCACATACCAAAATTACAAAACATCCTTTTATTGAGCTTCTAGTTAGAAGCTATGGACATACAGTGATAATACAATCACCTTATCACATGATTTTACTTTATTTTGAATGTCTTTAAGTGCTTTCTGATTTGTGTGTTTAGTAATAATAGCCGACTGTTTGGTATACATTATTCTTTCATGTCGCTGTTTGTGGTGACAGAAGCCACCAAGATATGTGTCAAATGATGGTGATTAGGTGTCACTCATGGCAAGAGTTTGCAACATTCCAGATGGAAGGGGTTGGAGATTTTCCTGTGGGCTGTTAGGCCCTGAGGCCTTTGTTTACTTAGATAAGGTCTAATCAAGGGCTTTGGTTGAGGCCTACTGTGAGCTCTTTCATATGAAACTTGTGGCTACTGGATTATGCAAAGGCTGAGTTTCAAAACATCTTGGCAGGACATGATGGATTAGTCTTCTGTGATAGTTGCAAACTTGCAGGATTGAAGTTGTAACATGAACATTTGCCGGAAATGGATCCATGATCAGCCTTGTAAATGCTGATAATCTTATTTGACATTCCGTTCATGGTACCTTAGAGGGCAATTAATGAAGAAATTAAAATTTCTATTTTGGATCTTCTGCTTGGTCATCTCCCAATAACTTTCATTTCAGCAACTTTTATACAATCTAGTACTGAATATTGTATATTACACTGAGTGTGAAGCCATCTGTAGATATTGGTGTCATGACAGAAGATGCCATCCTCATTTGTTCAACTTGTGATAATCTATGTCTCTGAGGACAGAGAACAACGTCTTGGGGATCAATTCTAAAAGGAAGCAGAGTGAAATAAATTCTATCCAAGGCTAAATTCACACTAACATATAAAAAATCATCTGAGTTTAATCCAGAAAACTACGACAATCATTATCCATATTGTCATCTGTGTGGCATTAGTGTACCATCCTTGTCTCTTTTTTATACCCATGTGACATAAATATTTATTCATCAAGTATTTAACAATCTCCTTGAGCAATTACAGTTTCCTTGGTTAATAATGTTAATGTATTCATTAAAATCGGATGCTATCTGGTTGATCCATAGCGGATCCGATTTTTTTCTGCACACCCATAGACTTGAATCTGCGAGTCCCTTAAAGGGGTTGTTCACTGCCACCCCTTCTTGATCCAAATGCTTAGTGCCGATAAAATAATAAAGCCTATACTCACCTCCCATGTCGCGCCGTTCCCGCGGTGTCGGTACTTGCTTTCCCATGCAGTTGCTGTGACATGTGACACTGGCGCCCAATCAGCGCTAGCGTCACTGTCCCCGCCTTCTGACAAATCGAACATGAAGGGTAAGTCCAGGATGCAGTTAATCTCGGACTTCCTCTTCCTGCTTAATTTGACAGGAGGCGGGGCAATGATGCCTGCGCTGATTGGGTACCAGCGTCACGTGTCACAACAACAGCACGGGAGCCCCGGGAGAGCACCAACACAGCGGGAACAGTGCCCACACAGAAGGTGAGTATAAGCTTTATTATTTTATGTGGGCTAAGTGAGGGCTATGAGAAGGAGTTGACCAAGTAGTGGACAACTTCTTTAAGACATCTCGACGAAATTAATGCTTGCTGCGATTTTTTGCACATACAGATTTAGTCTGTGACAAAAAAAGCTCATCTGAATAGCTCAATTGAATAACATTGGACCTAGTGAAATCTGTGTGATATGAGATTTTTTCACAAACAGCACACAGACTAAAAATATGGTACCGTGAACTAAACCTAAGATATGCCATACTATCGTTTTCTGCCAATTTTTCCCCCACATCTCTATAATTAACCCCTTCATGACCGTGGGATTTTTCGTTTTTCCGTGTTCGTTTCTCACTCCCCTCCTTCCCAGTGCCATAACTTTTTTATTTTTCCGTGAATTTGGCCAAGTGAGGGCTTATTTTTTTGTAGGACGAGTTGTAATTTTGAACGGCATCATTGGTTTTACCATGTCGTGTACTAGAAAACGGGAAAAAAATTCCAAGTGCGGTGAAATTGCAAAAAAAGTGCAATCCCACACTTGTTTTTTGCTTGGCTTTTTTGCTAGGTTCACTGAATGCTAAAACTGACCTGCCATTATGATTCTCCAGGTCATTACGAGTTCATAGACACCTAGCATGACTAGGTTATTTTTTACCTAAGTGGTGAAAAAAAATTCCAAACTTTGCTAAAAAAAAAAAATAAAAAAAATAAAAATTGCACCATTTTCCGATACTCGTAGCGTCTCCATTTTTCATGATCTGGGGTCGGTTGAGGGCTTATTTTTTGCGTGCCAAGCTGGCATTTTTAATGATTCCAATTTGGTGCAGATACGTTCTTTTGATCGCCCGTTATTGCATTTTAATGCAATGTCGCGGCGAACAAAAAACGTAATTCTGGCGTTTCGATTTTTTTTCTCGTTACGGCATTTAGCGATCAGGTTAATGCTTTTTTTATTGATAGATCAGGCAATTCTGAACGTGGCGATACCAAATATGTGTAGATTTGATTTTTTTTTAATTGATTTATTTTGATTGGGGCGAAAGGGGGGTGATTTAAACTTTTATATATTTTTTTTTTTTTCACATTTTTTTTAACTATTTTTTTTACTTTTGCCATGCTTCAATAGCCTCCATGGGAGGCTAGAAGCAGGCACAGCACGATCGCCTCTGTTACATAGCAGCGATCTGCTGTTCGCTGCTATGTAGCAGAAAATCAGGTGTGCTGTGAGCGCCGACCACAGGGTGGCGCTCACAGCTACCGGCGATCAGTAACCATAGAGGTCTCAAGGACCTCTATGGTTACTGTCCTGACACATCGCCGACCCCCGATCATGTGACGGGGGTCGGCGATGACGTCATTTCCGACCGTCCGGCCGGATGCGGTGGTTAAATGCCGCTGTCTGCGTTTGACAGCGGCATTTAACTAGTTAATAGCAGCGGGTGAATCACGATTTCACCCGCCGCTATTGCGGGCACATGTCAGCTGTTCAAAACAGCTGACATGTCCCGGCTTTGATGCGGGCTCACCGCGGAGCCCGGCATCAAAGCAGGGGAGCCAACATCGGACGGGATAGTACGTCCGATGTCGGTAAGGGGTTAAACAGAAATGCACATATTCAGCAGAGCAGGATGTTCATATTATTGGTAAAATTTGGGGGCGATAACTGGTGGACACACAACTTTTAACTGCAAGTGATATTTATGAAAAGTTTAAAGGGATTGTCTGGGACTTTTATATTGATGGTCTATTCAAAAGATAGGTTATTCATATCTGATGAGTGGGTGGGAATGCGACACCCAACATCTGCAAGGAGTTTGTATGTTCTCCCCGTATTTGCGTGGGTTTCCTCCGGGTTCTCCGGTTTCCTTCCACATTCCAAAGACATACTGATAGGGAATTTAGATAGTGAGCCCCATCAGGGACAGCGATGATAATGTGTGCAAACTGTAAAGTGCTGCGGAATATGTTAGCGCTATATAAAAATAAAGATTATTATCATTACCCTGCACCTCCAATCCTTCCATCCCCGGTGCGCTCAGTTAGGGTGTGGAACAACAAAGGTCCGTAACTGCATAGTGACCATGGCCGGGTACTGCACATCCAATGCTATTGACTTGAGTAGGATACGGATGTTCAGTACCTTGCTGTGGTCACTATACAAGAGCTTCCCTGTTTCTGCTAGAGATTTATGTTTTAAGCATTTTACCGACCTTTGTCTTTGAGGTAAGTCTCTGTATATCGTAGGGACTGTCATAAATAGGCTCTAATAGGAAAATCAATGTGTACTGCTGCTTTCAGCTTTCTTCAGGCTGCCTGTTTATTGGAAAGTCATCAGGTAAATGCATGGAAATACGTTTGGCATAAAAAACTTTGGCCATCTGTATAATTTTTATTTCATCACTAAACTATATGAGGAAGTATTTATTGAAATTAAGCATAGTACTTTACAATATCAGCAACACTTACAAGTACAAGCTAAATACTTAAAGGATAATTATCTTTGTGATGTATTGCGGCTGCAGTTTTGGTGCAATTATGTGTTGGCCTGGAGCTCTAGAAAAATGAATCTTGAAGTCTGTCATTATGGACACACATCACTTCATTACTTGATATTGTTTTTATTTTCAAGGCGTATTTGTGTATAAATAACCACATATTTTGGTAACTAGCAGAATTATGGTGAATGCTTTTTGGAGATGAGGTCATTGAAGAAACACTTGTATAATATTCATCATTAGCAGCAGCTTTTTTTAATTAGATAAGACCTTCACACCTCTGTGTTTCGAGGCCCAAGTATCAACCACAAATCACAGACTAGCCACCAGTCTCCTGACCGGCCTCACTAGCCTCATAGGCATACAAGGAGGCTGTTGAGCTCTGGTCAGGAGACGTGGTCGCCAATCTGTGCAGATCTGTCTGTGCTAAAACCTCGAAACAAGAATGTGTGAAACCGTCCCTAGTGAGCAATCCAGGGAGATAGCTGTAAAAATTATACATCTTGTGTCAATTTAGCCTTGTAACACTACATTTTCCTTCTACAACAAAAAGCTGTCATGTAAATATATATCCTCTTTTGTGACACCATTGTTCAGACATTTCTTACACAGGGTGAATCACTTCCTACTTTACCTGGAAAAATTGCTGTAGCTTCCAAAAGAGACAGTCGACCGTACTGAAATTTGAACTGTACATACTTTGGTTCAGGAGAAGTGAGAGTGCAATGAACCTCAGCGACAGCAATGAGAAACATCCTGGCAGTGAGTGGTCTCACCAATCTCTTACCCCGCTGGTTGTCTCCACTATGAGATAGAGTTGATGCATGCCATTTTGTACGTTGGTAGTTTATGTGGTGCTTGTATTTCACTTCTCTCTAATTCCTCCTTCATTTGCTAACAATGTACGGATACAGTTTGGAGAACCGTGTTTTCATTGTGAAAGTTTGTGGAAAACAGAGTCCTTAAAGAGATGTCGAAGTGAGTTTCTAAAGAAGTCTGGAGGTCGAAATCCGGTATCCAAACCGTGTATTCTGCCAATGATGAATAAGCTGGAACGTACAGGAACATTACTGGATAGGTATGATGGAGGACGTCTGAAAATGTCTGAGGTAACAATTCAAGATGTGAGACAGCGACTTCTGGCATCTCCACGTAAATCATTGCACAGGCTTTCCCAGAAGACAGGCATGGTGTATTCCACATGTCCACATGTGTCCAAAAAAGGTTGTCACCTGTACAGAGTCACTGTCATTCAGGAATTGAAAGAGCCCGATCAAGAGCAAAGAATTCATTATTGCCGGATTTTTCCTTTGGGGCCATTTGAAGGGTTGGGTGTACAGTAACAAGCTATGATCGGTATAGGCACCCGAGAGAACATACAGCGAGAAATTTGGGCTATGATCCCAGCCACTTTTTGGATTGCATTCAACAATATGGAATATAGCGTGCAGGCGCACTTGAATGCAAAGGGTGGACATTTTCAACATCTGCTTTAAAACATCAGTTTTTCATGAACCAAGATATGTACAGTGCAAATTTAAGTACAGTCGACCACCTCTCTTCGAAGTTACAACAATTTTTCTGGTAAAGTAATGAGTAAATCACTGTGTATACTCATTTTTGGTTGGCAGCAATATAACTCCACAACAATTCCAGTCATCAAGCATCCCTACAGTCCTGAATGGCAAATTTGCCCAGTTTCGATACCCTCGGATTCCTGTGTAGATTTCATGTATAAGATATAATTGAAGCTTTACAGGTTGTCACAAGGCTTTCGTTGAAATAGATACAAACACTTATGCAGTGTGCTATGATAGGGAACGGGTTATCAACTGTTATAATAAACGTTTCCATTTTTGACTTGTCCTCAGTAGAGTTTTATGGTCACACGATCAATAAGTCTTGTATAATTTATGATGTTTTAAAAGTAAAATCTATTTGCTAATAATAGACAGATATTGATGAACAAGAAGGTTGGCCACGAGCTTTATACAGAAAAGTGGATATCGTAAGGTAGAATGCACGTCGTGACCATTGTGTCTGGCCTGCACAGATTGAGGTATGTTAGGATTAGGAAGTATTTACTGAGCATGTTGCTCCTTTGTAACAATTGGCAGCCTGAGACTTAATGAAATTAGTGTTTGTTATTTGTCTTTTCGGGGGCTATTGGCTCTGTCATTCAGATTTCTTTTAAAAGCATCCTAATATTCATCCACCCACATCTCAACCTGAAGTCCACCCACACACCTCAGCATGATTGCAGAAACCCATCTGCAGCAGACCTCCCATTCATTCCACAGAAGGTCCTGGCTGGACTTCAGGGCTGAGCTGTCAGTCAACTACAGACAGCAGATGATTCTTCAACCATCCATCTTACTATCGACAGAAAGAGGCTGGTGTAGTAAAGATGCCAATGTCTGTCTGTGATGCCGCATATCCAAAGAGTCTTCACGAATCCTTGTCAGCAAATCGTTTTTACATGTTCCTGTGAAACCCTGTCAAATATCACATAGTTTGTCTGCCCACAATTCTTATATATATAAGCACATTCAAAATAGTGAAAGAGTAAGGATCCTTATGCGTGTGTGCGTGTGTTGTCAACATGTAAAAAAAAATCAAACAGAAAGCACTACTTCTGGTTTTGAAAAACTAGCAGAAACCGAAAGGAAATTTATTCTTAAAGAAGCTGATCTAGGACATGTTCCTATAAATATATTTATGAAAATCCTGTGAAAGTTAGAATATAGTCACTGGAATAAAATGATCTCACCGGATTCTCCAGAAAACATGCAGTGCTTCTCTTGATACAAAACTGATTTACTACAACTGCACCAAACAGTGAACTTAACATAGGCATCATAGTAAGGGTCTGTTTACACACACTAGTGGCGACACGATATAAAAGTCTCCTTTTTTTATATAGGTTAGCTGAAATGTTTTAAAACATCACACAATGGCGCCGATTTATCATTTGTGTTTTTTTCTTTAAGTCGCTTCCCTTTTTGGTCTTCATTGTTTATTGGTATTAGTTGCAGTTTTAAGCATTGAAGTCTTCAAAATGGTGTATACAATTCATGAATTTGGAGCAAAGTCACAAAATGGTCATTTTTCCTTTCTTGGACTGTTTTGCTTTTGCAAATTTTTGTCGCCAAAAGCCAAGCATTGTGGAAAATGGTGCCAAAATGCTCACATACTCCAAAATATACTCACTGGAGCACAGTTGTGCCAAGTTTTTAAAAAGTTGCAATTGATGGATCAGCAGAAAACGTCTGGATTAGCTAAATTCTGCCCACAAAGTGGAAAAAAACAAACAGACAAGCTTATATAAAATAAACTTAAGAAAAGGCGTAAATTGAATATGAATTGGATGCAAACAAAAAAGGAGCAAAACACACAAAACTAAATGAAAATCAGGCGCAAAGACGTTTATGAGTCAGGGACAATATTTCTCCATTATTGTGCTTGACTATCTTTTTCTTTGAGGAAAGGACCCCAAACTTAAGCTAATCACAGGGTGTCAGTAGTCTCAGTGCGCACCTGTGAACAGTTGGGGAACCTGGGTGAAATGAAGTATTGCACAGCGTCTGACTATTGACATCAATGAGCTCTTCTTGTAATGCCCAGATGGGCTTGGTCCTCAAAAAGCAAAACAATTATGTAGTCACTCTTCACCCCACCTTATTGATGAATATGCTGAATAAGGGGTCCTTATTTAGTTTGCTAACATTGCACTAAGATAACTGAAAATATGTTTTCTACATTTAACAAAACATTTCACATTTATATTACAGTATGTATGGTTTGGACTAGTTTTCAATATCCGAGTATTTGAGAGTCTCCTTTTCAAGTTGGTTCCTTAAAAAGCACATACTCCCCTAACATGAAATGTCATCAGTTGATATTTGCCAGTCACCCTGTAGTTCCCTTTTTCATTAATTTCCTCTTTCAGTGGAACGCCACAATTAATTTATTTGCACAACGAACTTTTTTTTTACCCCTACACCATTGTGGTGTTGATTTTAACAGAGGTCCATCCTGCCACAATTGAAGGGATATGGAGAAATGGCTTCAACATGTTGAAAAATTGAACATTGCCACCTGAGAAATTAACTTTCCCTCTAACTCTTGGTGATATTTTTTATTATCTCTCGCTTCAATCTATTGTAAAAATCATTGTCTGCTGATTGACCACAAGACAGTGGCACATTTTCTAACCCGAGATTACCGTTTTCTCAGATGATTTCTTAGAAATTGAACATTGACTTATCTTTTAAATAAATTAATATTAGCAGAAAAATAATTTCAAGATTTTCCTACATTTTTAACCAAAATAGACTTTAATTTCTATTTTATCCTACATAAATGAATTTTTCAATACACTCCATGGAAACTCCAAGCAACACATTTTAATCAGCTGTTAGACTTGCCAGCAGATTCAAGATATAGGCCTTTAGGGACAGCAGTGTTACCTCATTTAGCGTAACAAAAGCCAAGCAGTGTCCAGAGTTTGTGGACGGCCTTTTCACCACAACAAAGGCTTATTCTGTAGCCTGGATCGCTTTTCCTTATTTTCTTCCAGCTGCTTAAGTTGCAACTTACCCTACATATGACTCAAAGAAAGAGAAAAGAAGAAAAGGAATGACTTGTTTAAACAGGTGCTTGTTGTGGGCAGTAGTTTTGTGCGCGAGGGGTTTTGAAACTGAAATCAAACATGGGATTGGGATCAAAAAATCTCTTTATGGCCACCCAAGAATTATTTCAAAGTTTAACGTAATTCCCAAAATACTTGTATTAATACAAGATCATACGATATAAGAACTTTTCTTTGGTAGTTGTTTTTTTTGGAGTGAAATATTAGTAAATGCAAATTATTAGATGCCCTCTTGTGTTACAATATGAGCCTTATTTTCATTTTTGAGACCCCAAGTCATGTAAATTGGGAAAATAATGGATGTAACTAGTGATGAGCGAGTGTACTCATTGCTCAGGTTTTCCCAAGCACACTTGGGTGATCTCCGAGTATTTGTTAGTGCTCGGAGATTTAGTTTTTGTTGACGCACCTGCATTATTTATGGCTGCTAGACAGGCTGAATACATGTGGGAATTCCCTAGCAGCCAGGCAACCCTCACATGTACTCAGGTTGGCTAGCAGCCGTAAATCATGCAGCTGTATCAACAAAAACTAAATCTCCGAGCACTAACAAATACTCGGAGACCACCCAAGCGTGCTCATGAAAACCCGAGCAATGAGTATACTCTCTCCTCACTAGATGTAACATTTAAATTTGATGCTATTAAAGGGGTTGTCCAGGTTGTTTTCTTCCCAAACAAGTGCTGCACCTCTCTATGGGTTTTATGTATTATTGTATTATTCATTTCAGCTGAACTAAACTGCAGTACCACACATAGACTGTAGGCAGATGGGGCACTGTTTTTGGAATAAAATTGCCTTGATTTTCTCATTCTAGACAACCCCTTCAAAGTCACTGCAATAAATTTAGTCATGCAATCGGTTTTGGATTGGAGTACATTGCACCCATCAGAGGAAATAATTTTGGAGCCTACCCTCCATTTTTACAGACCATGTGTATGTCCACTTTACAGTGACTCTATCAGCAGTTTTTGCTATGTAATCTTAGAGAAGCATGATGTAGGCAAAGAGACCCTGATTCCAAGTATTCATCACTTACTGGTCTGCATGCTATTTTAAAAAAAACCTAGCGGAAGCCACCGGAAGAATGGTCAGGCCACTTTTTTACCTGTTATATGGCTTTTGAAGCTACAAAACATAGAACATACTGTATGCACAACAAGTCGTTTTAACATCGCTATGCATATACTAATCATTTTTAACATGTGAATGCTTTTCAGATGAGTTCCAAGCAGAATGCGCCTGTAAAAGACATCATATGCACAAATCCAACGGCTGATTAAGCAGTGAGCTGATCCTATTGACATAATATAGCTCAGAGTTATAACCGAATGCATTAATATTAGGCTTTTGTACAATTTTAAGTTACAAAATGCTGTGAGCAATATAAGCTTGGAAAAGAAGTTACGAAAACTGAAGTGTAAATTCAAACTTGTGCCTTCGATGTTTTGTTCAAAGCGCAATGGTGAAATAAAGAAAAACTTACAGAGATATTCTTTGAGGCATGGAGAACGTTTGTGATTGCACAGTCTAAAGTAGCAAAGCAAATATCACTTGACTGCTTGCAGGGCCGGTTTTAGACAAAGTGGACCCTGGGGAAAAGTTAAAAGTGGGGCCACAAATGCTCACAAATTGCACCATCACACAGAAACATTTAGGTTGCATTTACAAGCCCTGAGTTCAGGCAATTAAATGAGCGCGATTAACAATATTCAAGCCGTTCAGCACTTGTTTACCGGCCTCTTTACACGGGTTTACGAAGAAAAATGGGCACAGAACTATCACTAATAGGTAAATCTGTCCTCATAAAGTATCATGATATCAGCAGCACACGGGCGATGTGCTGCTGAAAACAATCATTTTTTTTCCAGCATAAACAATCCAATCACCCAATGGATGAGCAGAATATTGCTAGTTCGTTAGGCGGTAGATGACATGCTTATCCATATGAACTCTCGTCTGCACAGCCGGTGTTTATATATGTGGATGCTACATAGACACACTACACACACAATGCATGTTACACACACATATGTATATACACATAGCATACACGTATACATAGTGTGCATACACACAAACAGAACACATACACACATGTGGACATGTATACACAGAGCACATACCTAACGGGTCCAGAGAGCACATACACACATATATATGTACATGTATACTCAGAGCACATACTTCATACTTAACAGGTCCAGAGAGCACATACATATACACATGCATACAATGAGCTCCCACACACAATTATGTGTACATAGAGCACATACACACACATATATGTATGCACAGAGAACATGCAGACATGTATACACATAGCACATACTTTATGTAACATGCAGAAGTTCAAAAGCATCCAGCAACAAGAGTGGTTAATGCCTCTTTCACACTTTCGTCTTTGAGCTCTTGTCGAGATATGTTGTTTTTGAGAAAAAGGATCCTGCATTTTCTCATAGACTTGTATTAGCGACGTATTGCGACGGATGGCCACACGTTTCGTCCGTCGTGCACTAGATCCTACGGAATTTGACGGACCGTCATTTCAAAAAAATGTTTTTTGTCTGCAGTGGAAAAATGCCCCGACGCCTCCTGCGGCATACGTCATTCCACATAATGGGAGCCTATGGACACTGGATCCTGGGCACACAGTGAAACGCAGGAATCCAGTGACGGATGCAGTTTTTACATCTGAGCATGCCTGGAAGCATATTCCAACCCGGGGAAAACTCTCTCTCTCTCTCTCGTGTCCTGGAATAGAAAATCCTGCTTCTCCACTATGCAAATTCCTGGAGACGCCTCAGTCGAAATACTGGAAACATTGCATACGTTTTACCAATATTTTCTACCATCCGTCGGTACGTCTCGCCGACGCATTGGGACGTGACACTCCTGACGGAAGTGTGAAAGAGGCCTAACACAGTCACAGGAGACAGGGAGTGTTTAGCAGAGTCCTAGGGGGATTGTGGGAAACTTGTTGACTGTTCTGGAAGCAGCCGAAGGGATTAGTGATGTGTATCTGTTATCTGTCTCAAAAACATTCAGGTAAGTGACCAATAGGGACACAGGATTCCATTACAGAGTGGAAATGGGCTACCCCTGGACGGCTAGTTAAGAAAGTCTATCAGGAGCAGGAAGATAAGTACTCTTAAGAAATTGTGTCACAGGAATAATCTCCCTCAGCAAACCCTCCTCCCTTCCTCCATTACACTGTGCTAGAAGAAATGCTGTGGACTGCTGTGCTTTTGTACAGAGTCTTGATCTATGCTGAACTGTGCTATCAAAAGATACTGTTAGTCAATGTGCCTCTAAGAAGCAGCTGTACTGTTTCTAAAGCCTGTTCTTAAGATACTTGAATTGTGCTGAATGTGCTGTGACTTTAAACTACACTGTTCATCTGTTCATGTCGACTCTCTCAATTGTATCTGTTTGAGCAAGTGGATCCATCTTGTGCTTTAGGAAGCTGCAGTATATGGTCGCCCTGAGTAATGGTTCCCCCAGAGTTCCAAAGAATTAATGAGACCTGTCCAGCCCCTATCTGAATGTAGTGGCATACACGTAACATTTAACACAAGAGGCACCCTGGGTGTGGCAAAAAGGCTCACTACATTGTTTCTCCCACAAGGTTTGCATGCCTTCACCTGCATGACTGGTGATTGACAGTGCTGGCTTACCTTGAATAAGAACTATCAGTAGAGAAAGCTCAAGCATGCCAGTACTGTCAATCACCAGTAAGGGAAAGGGAGAATGCAAAACCAGTAGGAGGAACTGAGCCTCTTGGCCACACCCAGAATGCACCAGCCATCTATCTAATTAGCATATTTGATTAAACTTCTGTTTCTAAAGAACGGAGGCAGTGATTAGAACACTAAAGTGGTGAATTTATATGGGTCTAAATACCACACAATGCTAAAGTATATGTTTAGTTTGTATTCTCAATTTCGGCTGACAAACTCCTTTTAAAAAAAACTATTAATTGTTGGATTAGAAGATTGTAACATAAATGTGCCTAAATGGGAAGAAAAGTGAAAAGAGTGTTAGTTACGGAAGGCAGGTAACAAATTAAGTCAATGAAAAATGTTTTACTAATGTTGTAAATTGCATATTTGTTACACATGATTCAATGTCCTTGCATTCATAATGGATATTTTATTTGTCTGATATGCTTAACTTGCTTCTTTCTATTACAGATGGTACAAAGACGGAAGATATGCTGCAGGTACTACATTTCATATATCTAGAGATTAGCGGTTTGATCTGCGGAGGATAAATTTGATTCAAATTTTCATATTTTCTCTCTTACACGCAATTTAGAACACTTTAATGCAAGGCTGCCATTCTAGTGAACCATTTAGGGACAACAATTGATAAAAAAAACCTAATACTCACCGGTCTCCTCACTTCCCAGACTTGTAAAAAGAAGATGGGGTGCTACACAATGGTAGACATGGCCCCGTCCTAATTTTTTAGATGTGTTGCTGTCATCATTTTCTGATTTTTACCCTTAGACATGATATCAAACACTTTATGATTTAATTCGCAATTGCAAAAAAAATGAAGGTTAACTATTTAGGGTCGGCAAATGGTAAAAAAAAAGCTAATACCTCACCTGTCACCTCTCCAGCAATTGTTCTCATTTCTCTGTTTACAGACTTGTAGAAAGAAGAGGGGATGCTCCACAATGGTAGACATGACCCTGTCCCAATTTTTTAGAGACTAGTTACTGCCATCACTTAGTTAGTTAATTTTTTTCAAATTACAGTGAATGGAAAAATATCTAATATTCACTTTCTGATCTGTGTTCTATTTTCTGCTGTGAATTAAATATAGCAGTAAGAAATTTCCAAATCAATACATTCTTGTTTTCTTTACATTGTATGCAGCGTCCCAACATTTTCGACATTGTGGTTGTGAAAAAACAGAAATATAACACATACTGTAGAGATGCCACAGTACACAGATAATAAATAATGTGAAATTTTGGGAAGGATCATGATGCCACAGTACATAGATAAAAAAATACGGATAAGACGAAGGATTATTGTACACATTATGCCATAGTAATGGGATAATAAACACTATAAAGTTATAGTAAAGCAATACTGGATGCAGTGATATCACTGTACATGTATAATAAACACACTGAGAACATAGGAAAGTGTTATTACACACAGCATGGAGTTTATTATCGCAGTGATGTCACTGAAAAGGCATAATAAACACATTGATAATAGACAACAATGATCGGTTTCTCAATCTCATGACCAGGTTGGACACAGACCAGGGCTTTTTCATAAAATACATAAACTTTTATTTTCAATTTATTACACATTTTGGGACCAGACTGGTCCCTTCCTCAACAATATGAATACACAAAAGCCTTGGAAAAACAATGATGTCACAAGTACTTAAACTTGTGTTTTTAATCTACGAAATTTCCTTAACTGATCAATTGATATTTACTCATGTGTGATAGATTTGGTGCATCTTGCTTAATGTTGGACACTTTCCCCCGATATGTGCCACCTCTTGCCTGACTGCAGATGTTCATCTTTCACGTAAGTGTTCTAGCTATGTTATTCTTAAATAGAACATGTACCTAGTATAGTCTACAGGCCCGATTCATCCAGACCAGCATTGTTCACTCCAGTGTTGACCATGGGTTGTGCTGGAGTTCAACGCTCCTGATTCATGAAGAGGTGTATGCCTCTTCATACGAATGGTACCCATGTGCAATCCGTGTGCTTTTTTAGCATTGAAGGGGTAGGAGAAGCTTTGCAATTTATTTTTTTGTATACAGGAAAATCACTCAAACCAAACATTGATGAAAATCTTATCCAGCACACGAATCATCTGAATGAGGTTTTACTTTACACCAGAATTTTTTTCACCAAAATTAATGTGAACGTTTTTATTAATTTAGTGACGCTCAATTTTTTCCACACTTTTAACAGCATGTGGAACTGGGACAATGTTATTGGCTACGTGGACAATACAGGGTACTGGACACAAGGGCAATAGAACTAAGATTAACCCGCAGACTTGGCTTGTCGTAATACATTAAATCATTGTGGTCCTACTACGTCGATTTTATGTTGCTTTTACGGTACAACCTACTCATATTTAAAAACTCCATATTCCAGCTGAGGCACCATGTATGGTTAGTAGTGATGGGTGAACGTGCTCGAATAACGTCTTATCTGAGCATGCTCTGGTGTTATCCAAGTTTCTGGGCGTGCTCATATATTATGTTCGCACCCCCGTGGCTGCATGATCTGCGGCTGTTAGACAGCCTCAACATATACAGGGATTGCATGTTTGTTGAGGAATCCCCACATGTGCTCAGGCTAACAGACGCAAATCATGCAGCCACAGGGACTTGAACACGCCCAAGATACTCGGATAACACCCGAGCATTCTCGGATAAGACATTATCCAAGCACATTCGACCATCACTAATGGTTAGCATGTTGGCTGAATATTCTATTTCTGTAGCATAATTAACCGTATATTGCCATATTGTTGCACATATCTTTGTAATGAGTAAAGACCATTAGCTCCAGTCATGGTATATATAGATACAGTTGGGAAAAAAGTATTTAGTAAGCCACCAATTGTGCAAGTTCTCCCACTTAAAAAGATGAGAGAGGCCTGTAATTGACATCATAGGTAGACCACAACTATGAGAGTCAAAATGAGAAAACAAATCCAGAAAATAACCTTGTCTGATTTGGCAAGATTTATTAGCAAAATATTGGTGGAAAATAAGTATTAGGTCACCTAAAAACATGCAAGATTTCTGGCTCTCACAGAACTGTAACTTCTTCTTTAAGAGGCTCCTCTGTCCTCCACTCATTACCTGTAGTAATGGCACTTTGTTGGACTTTGTTATCAGTATAAAAGATACCTGTCCACAACCTCAAACAGTCACACTCCAAACTCCACTATGGCGAAAACCAAAGAGCTGTTGAAGGACACCAGAATCAAAATTGTAGCCCTGCACCAGGCTGGGAAGACTGAAAATGCAATAGGCAAGCAGCTTGGTGTGATGAAATCAACTGTGGGAGCAATAATAAGAAAATGGAAGACATTCAAGACCACTGATAATCTTTCTTGATCTGGGGTTCCACGATGTGGGGTTAAAATGATCACAAGAACGGTGAGCAAAAATCCCAGAACCACACGGGGGGACCTAGTGAATGACCTGCATAGAGCTGGGACCACCGTAAAAAAGGCTACCATCAGTAACACACTACGCCGCCAAGAACTAACATCCTGAAGTGCCAGATGTGTCCCCCTGCTTAAGCAAGTACATGTTCGGGCCCGTCTGAAGTTTACTATAGAGCATTTGGATTATCCAGAAGAGTATTGGGAGAATGTCATATGGTCTTATGAAACCAAAGTAGAACTGTTTGGTAGAAACAAAACTCATCGTGTTTGGAGGAGACAGACTGCTGAGTTGCATCCAAAGAACACCATACCTACTCTGAAGCATTGGGGTGGCAACATCATGCTTTGGGGCAAGTGGGAGAACTTGCACAATTGGTGGCTGACTAAATACTTTTTTCCCCAGTGTGTGTATATATATATATATATATATATATATATATATATATATACACTCACTGGCCACTTTATTAGGTACACCTGTCCAACTTCTTGTTAACACTTAATTTCTAATCAGCCAATCACATGGCGGCAACTCAGTGCATTTAGGCATGTAGACATGGTCAAGACAATCTCCTGCAGTTCAAACCGAGCATCAGTATGGGGAAGAAAGGTGATTTGAGTGCCTTTGAACGTGGCATGGTTGTTGGTGCCAGAAGGGCTGGTCTGAGTATTTCAGAAACTGCTGATCTACTGGGATTTTCACGCACAACCATCTCTAGGGTTTACAGAGAATGGTCCGAAAAAGAAAAAAAATCCAGTGAGCGGCAGTTCTGTGGGCGGAAATGCCTTGTTGATGCCAGAGGTCAGAGGAGAATGGGCAGACTGGTTCGAGCTGATAGAAAGGCAACAGTGACTCAAATCGCCACCCGTTACAACCAAGGTAGGCCTAAGAGCATCTCTGAACGCACAGTGCGTCGAACTTTGAGGCAGATGGGCTACAGCAGCAGAAGACCACACCGGGTACCACTCCTTTCAGCTAAGAACAGGAAACTGAGGCTACAATTTGTACAAGCTCATCGAAATTGGACAGTAGAAGATTGGAAAAACGTTGCTTGGTCTGATGAGTCTCGATTTCTGCTGCGACATTCGGATGGTAGGGTCAGAATTTGGCGTAAACAACATGAAAGCATGGATCCATCCTGCCTTGTATGGAGCATCTTTGGGATGTGCAGCCGACAAATCTGCGGCAACTGTGTGATGCCATCATGTCAATATGGACCAAAATCTCTGAGGAATGCTTCCAGCACCTTGTTGAATCTATGCCACGAAGAATTGAGGCAGTTCTGAAGGCAAAAGGGGTCCAACCCGTTACTAGCATGGTGTACCTAATAAAGTGGCCGGTGAGTGTATATACAGGTCCTTCTCAAAAAATTAGCATATAGTGTTAAATTTCATTATTTACCATAATGTAATGATTACAATTAAACTTTCATATACTATAGATTCATTATCCACCAACTGAAATTTGTCAGGTCTTTTATTGTTTTAATACTGATGATTTTGGCATACAACTCCTGATAACCCAAAAAACCTGTCTCAATAAATTAGCATATTTCACCCGACCAATCAAATAAAAGTGTTTTTTAATACCAAACAAAAAAACCATCAAATAATAATGTTCAGTTATGCACTCAATACTTGGTCGGGAATCCTTTGGCAGAAATGACTGCTTCAATGCGGCGTGGCATGGAGGCAATCAGCCTGTGACACTGCTGAGATGTTATGGAGGCCCAGGATGCTTCAATAGCGGCCTTAAGCTCATCCAGAGTGTTGGGTCTTGCGTCTCTCAACTTTCTCTTCACAATATCCCACAGATTCTCTATGGGGTTCAGGTCAGGAGAGTTGGCAGGCCAATTGAGCACAGTAATACCATGGTCAGTAAACCATTTACCAGTGGTTTTGGCACTGTGAGCAGGTGCCAGGTCGTGCTGAAAAATGAAATCTTCATCTCCATAAAGCATTTCAGCCGATGGAAGCATGAAGTGCTCCAAAATCTCCTGATAGCTAGCTGCATTGACCCTGCCCTTGATGAAACACAGTGGACCAACACCAGCAGCTGACATGGCACCCCACACCATCACTGACTGTGGGTACTTGACACTGGACTTCAGGCATTTTGGCATTTCCTTCTCCCCAGTCTTCCTCCAGACTCTGGCACCTTGATTTCCGAATGACATGCAAAATTTGCTTTCATCAGAAAAAAGTACTTGGGACCACTTAGCAACAGTCCAGTGCTGCTTCTCTGTAGCCCAGGTCAGGCGCTTCTGCCGCTGTTTATGGTTCAAAAGTGGCTTTACCTGGGGAATGCGGCACCTGTAGCCCATTTCCTGCACACACCTGTGCACGGTGGCTCTGGATGTTTCCACACCAGACTCAGTCCACTGCTTCCTCAGGTTCCGGTCACCTCTTCTCGTTGTACAGCGTTTTCTGCCACATTGTTTCCTTCCAACAGACTTACCATTGAGGCGCCTTGATACAGCACTCTGGGAACAGCCTATTTGTTGAGAAATTTCTTTCTGGGTCTTACCCTCTTGCTTGAGGGTGTCAATGATGGCCTTCTTGACATCTGTCAGGTCGCTAGTCTTACCCATGATGGGGGTTTTGAGTAATGAACCAGGCAGGGAGTTTTTAAAAGCCTCAGGTATCTTTTGCATGTGTTTAGAGTTAATTAGTTGATTCAGAAGATTAGGGTAATAGGTCGTTTAGAGAACCTTTTCTTGATATGCTAATTTATTGAGACAGGTTTTTTGGGTTATCAGGAGTTGTATGCCAAAATCATCAGTATTAAAACAATAAAAGACCTGACAAATTTCAGTTGGTGGATAATGAATCTATAATATATGAAAGTTTAATTGTAATCATTACATTATGGTAAATAATGAAATTTAACACTATATGCTAATTTTTTGAGAAGGACCTGTATATATATATATATATATATATTATATACTTAATATGCATCACATGCGTCATTAATGACGTGATGTTTTTATTGTAGCAAAATCCTGATTTAACACATCGTTCTTGTTATGTAATATACAAAGTTATATATATATATATATATATATATATATATATATATACAGTACAGACCAAAAGTTTGGACACCCCTTCTCATTTAAAGATTTTTCAAAGCAAAAGGTGGCTACTTTGAAGAACCTAGAATATAAGACATAATTTCAGTTGTTTCACACTTTTTTGTTAAGTATATAATTCCACATGTGTTAATTCATAGTTTTGATGCCTTCAGTGCGAATGTACAATTTTCATAGTCATGAAAATACAGAAAAATCTTTAAATGAGAAGGGGTGTATTTTTAGTTATGTCTTGGGTGAACTTTTGTGGTATTACAGGTTAGTGTCAATACCATATTTCAGGCGTTACGAGCACGCCACTAGGTTCAGATAGGGGTGGCATAGGTCTCATGAATTCTTTGGAACTCTTGGGGAATGGTTACTCAGGGCGACCATGTACTGCAGCTTTCTCAGCACAAGATGGATCCACTTGCTCACACAGATACACTTGATATAGTCCTCATGAACATGAACAGTGTAGTTTAATGTCACAGCACATTCAGTACATTTCAAGTTTCTTAAGCACAGGCTTTCTAAACAGTATAGCTGCTTCTTAGAGGCACATTGACTAACAAGTCTCTTTTGATAGCACAGTTCAGCACAGATCAAGACTCTTTACAAAAGCACAGCATTCCTTCTAGCACAGCGTAATGGAGGAGAGGGGGGGGGGGTTTGCTGAGGGAGATTATCCCTGTAACACAACTTCTTCCAGTCCTTATCTTCCTGCTCCTGTTAGACTTCCTCAACTAGCAGTACAGGGGGTTAGCCCAACTCTACTCTGTAATGGAATCCTGTGTCCCTATGGTTCACTTGCCTGAACTTCTGTGAGACAGATCTCAGAAACACACCACTCATCACTTTGGCTGCTGCCAGAACAGAAAACAAGTTTTCCGCAATCCCCCTGGGGCTCTGGTAACCACTCCCTGTCTCCTGTGACTGTGCTAACCCGTCTAGTTGCTGGATGCTTTTGAAGCAACAGCAGTTAGCACTATTTCTGCATTTCACACAAGACATAAAAATTTATAAAACTCTTTATAAACCTGCAAGATATGTATGTTTTTCTGTGCAGATTGATCCCCAATTACCAGTGGCAGTTATAGTTGATACGTGACCTGGGCTAGGCACTCTTTATAAGGACATAGGTCAGCAGGAACAGATGGTGACATCTTTGATACTTGATTACATATTGCTATATTTTCCTATCGGAGTCACTGCTAGGCTTATTGTTAGCTTTCTTTTTGGGCACATTTTTCTTGTATTGTGAAATTTTGGCATGTGATACTGTTTGACATAAAGGAATTTGCTTTCTGTTTTGCATTGTGAAGTTTGCCATTTGGTGTTGATGGCCTCTGGCAGCCCAACACTTTCTGAACTAATGTGACTTACCCTGCACTGTCTCGTTCAACTTTTTTCTTGTGAACTTGTGATGACAGCCAGAGCTTGATTTGCAGGAGAAATTGATTTAGTTAGGTCTGATTTAGATAAGGTTCTTACTGAGTCTGCCAGGGCACCAGGCCAATGCTGCTCATACCAGCTGTGTCTTGGTTAGATTTCTCACAGTGAGAAAAAGTCCACAACCGTTGCTGTGTGCAGTGGCATTCGAGGAATATTGCCATTCTCCAGTAAAGCATAACCTGTGGCATCCTGTAATTGTTTTACTGTGGATTTACTATGCTATAAAAAAGATAAAAATGTTACTACTCTTCTGAATATGCTATAAAATATGACAACTCACACTGCAGTATATAAAAATTCAGTGTTTTTGTGTTAAAGGGAATGTTAAATCAAAAATGTTTAAATCAGGAGTTTATGTTAAATGTTTTTTTTTTACATTTTTGGCAATGTATTTTTTGTATCACAATCATTATTAAAAAAGCTAAATCAGTAATCTTGCAAATATCATACTGGCCACTGGGGCTTTTTTAGGTTCAAACTTTTTGTTCTTTCGGGAACAGTTTTTATCAGGCTCCTTATCATCATAGGCAGGATTACATTGAAAGATAACACCTCTGTACACCCATGGCAACACAGGATCCACTGATAGGCAATTTCACAGTTCCCCTTGATCTTCCTCTCTTCACAATGCCCTTTGCACACACTCAATACAAACCATAGGGTCAGAGTCTGACCATTGTATCTAATGTATATGACCAGGAATTAGAGTCTAAAATAGCTACAGGGGAGTCCTATATTTTATTTTTAATATAGGTCATGAAATGGAAAGTAAAATTATTATTTTTTTAGCAATAACTAATTTTCTGATAAGACATTCCCTTTAAACAATAAACTGAGACACTAACACTTATCTTACTGTAATTAAGTATTCAGGGGTTTTAAGTTAAGATGCATGTGAGTCACGCACCAGGGCGATGGGGATACTCGATAACGGGTCCTGTCGCTCTTAAAGGGGATGTCACGGTGGCTGCGACCCGGTCCGTGGCCCTGGGCACTCAATAAAAGGGGTAAAGTCTTTAAAGGAAATTTGGTAATAAAGTTTATTCGTGACGCCACCTGTGGTTTTTGGTTAGAGGGACCAATGCTGCTTAAAGTGGTCCTCTGGGGGGATGTTGTTGCAGCAAGATGGTGATGCTTCCCACATCACAACACACAGGCGCTAGAAGGTAGGCACTGATTTCCACCTGCAAAGGGAACTCTGGATGTGCCTTCGGACCGGCCGGTCTCAGCCAGCCCTGTTAGCAGTGCTCTGGATTGCGGACCCTGAAGCCTTCAGTAAAGAGGTAAAGAGACTGCAACCCTGTGTCCTCGTTATTCATCGCGACTTGCACCACGCACCACCATCACACCTTTCAGTGGACGCCCCTTAGCAGGGTCACGGACCGGGTCTAGCCACCGTGACAACCCCAAGACCGAGACAGAGAGGCCCGGTACCGAGTACCCCGCGGCCCTGCGTCTGGGAGCGCTCCATAGGCCAACCCCCTAACTCAGGGAAGAGAACTGGTAGTTGGAGGGAAAGGGAGTCGAGTCCAGACAGAGGTCTGAGGAGGAGTGAAGGAGGAGAGTTCCTGGCTATGTCACCAGAGCCAGTGGTCTCACCAGAGCCAGTGAGCCAGCCGTCCTAGAAAGAGACATTAGAAGCGGACTGTATTGCAGTGAGAGTGAAGGAAGGCATAGCAACAAGTGGATACCAGAGAGGAGAGTGGCCAAGAGAAGCTGCATCCTTCTGGTGCGTGATCCGGTAGCCGGAATACCGAGGGAGTAAGTGCTCTATGCCTTGCTTCAGAGACCGGCAGGGCAGGTGATTCAAAGTTACCTGTCCGCCCTTTATACACAGGAGGCAAGGTGGCAACCTTAAAGAGGCCGGGGCGTGCTAGAGTCTCCAACCAAAGTCTCAAGTCACCGGTCATACATGTTTTGTTCTATCCGACCATGGGGAACAGTGAGAGGAGCAATAACGGTGAGGACCTTATTGGAGCTTATGCAAGTAAGGACCTACTGTGTTGCTGTGCGCATAGGAAGGCTATTATATTCCCACCTGGACTAGGGGACTCTGGAGTTGCCTTCAGACTGACCGGACTCTGCCTGCCTTGCCATCTGGTGCTCTGGGCTGAGGATACCATCTGAAGTCTACAGTAAACAAGGTAAAAGACTGCAAACCTGTCTCCTCGTTCTTTGCTGCACCTCTGACCATCTATCATCTATCTACTGGGAAGCCCTGGGAACACACTTCACCTGTGGGAAGGTATACCATCTCAGCTGCCATAACATCACCCCAGCGGACCCCTTAAAGCAGCGTCGGTCACCCTGACCGAATACCACAGGTGGCATCACAAACTACCCCTTTAAAGACCTTTCCCAAAACCATAAAAACTCTTTTCTTTATTGGACGTCCCTCAAAGGGCCACGGACCAGGTCAGGCCACCGTGACATCCCCCGAACCAAAAGACCCGGTACCGAGTACCCCATTGCCCTACTCCAGGGGGTGCTCCATCTTGGCGTCATGAACAGGATCTACTTAAGCCTGCAAAATCGGGTCATGTGCGCCTAAGAACTGTGCCAGAACTGTATTTGAACTGTGATTTGCTTAAAGACTGTGTATTGCCAAAATTCCCGCCAAAACCGCCGCCATTATAGCGCCATGCGGCGTGTAGGAGGAGTGGGGCGTGTCATCGTGGGCATAGCCTGGAAGAACGGCGCGAAAATGGAGCCAGCCCCTCACAGATACTACTACGTCAGAAAAATATGCCCATCAACCAAAGGAATCCACCTCCCAGTCTGGGATGGTGGAGGAAGAAGAAACCGCCCTCCAGAAGAGGAGGAGGGGGAGAACACCTGCAGTGCTGTCCACCAATCAGAAGCCGAAGAGGCCCCGCCGCCATGTATGAACCCGGAGGTTCTTGGTGCAGAAGTCGAGGAGCTGTGCCGCCAGCTCCAGAAATCATGGTACCTCGCAGCTGCCAGCGCCCAGGAGCAACAGCGCAGCCAGCCAACGGAGCCGCCACCTGCAGTGGAGGAGACCGGCACCGGAGACGCCGCGGCAGCAGGTAAGCAATCTGAACCTGCCCCGGCCACCGACAAGACCCTCCTAGTGCCCATCGACTCCCTGCCATGGTCACCTAGAGACTCGGAGCCGTTGTCACCAGAGGCTCCACATTGCCCAACAGCTCCCTCATCTGGCCAGGTGAGAGAAACAACAACCGCCGCCATCCCTGAAAGAGCACCTTTCGTTCTGTGTTCCAGATGTGCTGGTGCCTTAGTGGAGCAAAGAACTGTGAGCACACAGACTCCAATTCAGAGCGCAGATGCACTCTATGTAGTACCAGGTAGTCGCCCGTATCCAGCAGGACTACCCCCGCCGGTATTACCTCCGGGGCTATTTAAGTAAACGAAAACCGAAAAGATTGTAAATAGTTCCCAAACATTTCCTTTTCCTGCCTTTAAACCCGTCTAGGATTAACTTTTAAAGGGGTCCCATGTTTAAAGGGATCCTTAAGTTTGCACCTGTGTTTGCACAAGTTCATCATTGCCTTAAGGACTGAAGGATCATGGACGGTGAATGATTCCTGAACTGCTTGTAAATAGTTTGCACCTTCTTAAGGATGCTCTCTACTGGTTTTACGTGAGCAGCTTTAATGGAACAATGCCCTATTGCCTTAAAGTGAACATTGTTTACAGGAACCTGAGACTAAAAGACCTGCTGGTGTGGCAGAATTCGTAGGCCTTGTACGCTCACCTAGGACTCTGAGGGTTAATGGCAGGTCCCTCATCTGGTGGCAGTTATTATCTCCCCAACTGCTACTAAAACTGAACGTTTACGCTAAGGTGTATGGAGCTACCTCTAAAGACTTGAATATTGAAGAATCTGATATTGATAATGTTTTACTGTTGAGTATTTGAAGCCTTAAAGGGAATGTTGAAGTGTTGAACTTTATTGAAACTGATAATGTTGATAGAAGTTATAAGTAATAGGAAAGTTGAAGATAATAATAAAGAGTTGATAATAGGAATTGATGCAGAAGAAGATAGACCCGTGCGGGTTAGTGAAGAATTGTGTACTTAGAGAAATGAATAAAGAAGCTGAAATTTGGGTCTACAATGGAAAGATAGTATACCCTTAGAAGGTCATGTTGTCTAAAAAGTTTTTGCACTTAATAAATAGGGTACCCTAACAGGGTGTAGCCTTGAGTTAGTACTGTTAAATTATAATGTTATTTGCTACTGTTATTTAAATCTAGCTATAATGTAAATATGCTGTTGTTTGTGACGTTCGGGTGTCCTCGCCTCCCATAAAGGGAAGCATCAATTTTGCACAAGTTATTTATAGCATTTAAAAATTGTATGTCTTTTGCCAACATGTGTTGTTGTTCTTCTTTTCCCAGTCCCGGAGTGCTGGATTTACCAAGGGGATTGTGCGGCGCCCCAGTGTCCTGGTCGTCGCAGTGATATCATTATCCTTTCGGGGAGAAGTGATGTCATGTCTGAAGGCAATGAAAGACAACCACATCCAGGTATCACAAGCATGCAACACAGTTCTCACTCCATCCACTAGAGGGCGAGTTGGATCTATCTAGTAGGCCAACCCCCTAACTCAGGGAAGAGAACTGGTAGTTGGAGGGAAAGGGAGTCGAGTCCAGACAGAGGTCTGAGGAGGAGTGGAGGAGGAGAGCTCCTGGCTATGTCAACAGAGCCAGTGGAAGCTAGGCCACGAGCTGGAAGGAAGAGGGCCAAGGAGCTGCGCCTGCCCTGAGTGCGGCAGTGTCTTAGAAAGAGACATTAGCAGCAGACTGTATTGCAGTGAGAGTGAAGGAAGGCATAGCAACAAGTGGATACCAGAGAGGAGAGTGGCCGAGAGAAGCTGCATCCTTCTGGTGCGTGATCTGGTAGCCGGAATACCGAGGGAGTAAGTGCTCTACGCCTTGCTTCAGAGACCGGCAGGGCAGGTGATTACAAGTTACCTGTCTACCCTTTATACACAGGAGGCAAGGTGGCAACCTTAAAGAGGCCGGGGCATGCTAGAGTCCCCAACCAAAGTCTCAAGTCACCGGTCATACATGTTTTGTGCTATCCGACCACGGGGAACAGTGAGAGGAGCAATAATGGTGAGGACCTTATTGGAGCTTACGCAAGTAAGGACCTACTGTGTTGCTGTGCGCATAGGAAGGCTATTGTATTCCTACCTGGACTAGGGGACTCTGGAGTTGCCTTCAGACCGACCGGACTCTGCCTGCCTTGCCATCTGGTGCTCTGGGCTGAGGATACCATCTGAAGTCTACAGTAAACAAGGTAAAAGACTGCAAACCTGTCTCCTCGTTCTTTGCTGCACCTCTACCATCTATCATCTATCTACTGGGAAGCCCTGGGAACACACTTCACCTATGGGAAGGTATACCATCTCAGTTGCCATAACATCACCCCAGCAGACCCCTTAAAGCAGCGTCGGTCACCCTGACCGAATACCACAGGTGGCATCACGAACTACCCCTTTAAAGACCTTTCCCAAAACCATAAAAACTCTTTTCTTTATTGGACGTCCCTCAAAGGGTCACGGACCGGGTCAGGCCACCGTGACATCCCCCGAACCGAAGGACCCGGTACAGAGTACCCCATTGCCCTACTCTGGGGGGGTGCTCCACAGTCCTATGCCCTCCGGTTCTACTGTGGACCTTGCAGTTATCCACAATCTCGGGCTCCTGGTGCCCGCTTTCTGCACTCTGGCTCATCGGAGGCCCAATCGCAGTCTCCCTGAGCTCCTAATCACTCCTCTCCCTTCACTGTCTGCTCCAGACTGAACTCACTCTTCCTCCAGACCAGGATGGATATCAGGGAAGTTTCCCTAAAACAGGGTTTTGAGCTCCCCCTTCTGGCCTGGAGTTAGAAAATGTTGTGTGTAAGATTTACCTGCCAAAGTGATCCCACTTGTCTTCAGGCATGGCACTACCTGTTGTGAATTCCGCTCTTGGGCTCCCTCCGGTGGTTGTAAGTAGCACTTTTGTGAATTCTGCTCTTGGGCTCCCTCCTGTGGTTTTGAGCGGTATAGCTGCTTCTTGGATTTAGCATCAGCAGCTGCTCCCACTGATCGTCTTTCTGGCTCGGCTATTTTAGTCTGGCCTTATTCCTCAATCAATGCCAGTTGTCAAGTGTTCCTGCTTGGAGCCACTGCTCTTTTGGATTTCCCTGACACTCTGTCCAGTTCAGCAAAGATAAGTCCTTTTGTCCTTTTGCAGTCCACTTGTTGTGGACTTTATTGTTCAGCACATTCTATGTTTTGCTCATTTGTCCAGCTTATCAGTATGGATCTATTCAGCTAAGCTGGAAGCTCTGGGCTGCAGATTTTGCCCTCCACACCTTTAGTCAGGTGTGGAGATTTTTGCATATCTCTGCGGTGGACTTTTTCTAGTTTTTATTACTGACCGCACAGTGTTTCTTTCCTTACTGTCTATCTAGCTAGAATTGGCCTCCTTTGCTAAATCTTGTTTCATACTACGTATGTCATTTCCTTCTCCTCTCACAGTCAATATTTGTGGGGGGCTGTCCTATCCTTTGGGGATTTTCTCTGAGGCAAGATAGCTTTCCTGTTTCTACCTTTAGGGGTAGCTAGTTCTCCGGCTGTGACGAGGTGTCCAGGGAGTGACAGGAACATCCCACGGCTACTGCTAGTGTTGTGTTAAGATCAGGAACTGCGGTCTGTATAGTTACCACCTGCCCAGAGCTAGTCGCATGTCGCTCCTAAATTACCAGTCCATAACAACTACCCTCCCCGGGAGGAAGGCAGCATCACTGTGGTACCTGTTGTGAATTCTGCTCTTGGGCTCCCTCCGGTGGTTATAAGTGGTAGCGCTGCTGTCTTTGGATCGCTGCATTTATCAGGTGTGTTCACTTATTGCAATTCTGACTGGGCTATTTAGTCTTGCTTGACCCTTTAGTCAGTGCCAGTTGTCCATTGTTCCTGGAGGATTCACATCCCTGCCTGGTCTCTCCTGCTTTGCTGTTCTTTTCAACAAAGATAAGTTCTGGCTTTGTTTTTTGCAGTCCACATGCTGTGGGCTTTATTGTTCAGTTCTTTTCCATGTTTTTGTCTTGTCCAGCTTGGTCTGCATAAGGATTTGTTCAGCCAAGCTGGTATCTCTGGAGATGCAGATATACCCTCCATATCTTTAGTTAGATGTGGAGATTTAGTATTTTCTGTGGTGGATATTTTCTAGTGTGTTAATACTGACCGCATAGTACTCTGTTCTATCCTTTCTATTTAGCTAGAGTGGCCTCCTTTGCTAAATCCTGATTTCAGTCTGCGTATGTTATTTCCCTCTCCTCTCACAGTCAATATTTGTGGGGGGCTGTCTATCCTTTGGGGATTTTCTCTGAGGCAAGATAGTTTTCCCTTTTCTATCTCTAGGGGTATTTAGTCCTCCGGCTGTGTCGAGATGTCTAGGGAGTGTTAGGTACATTCCACGGCTACTTCTAGTTGCGGTGTTAAGTTCGGGGTCTGCGGTCAGTACAGGTACCACCTTCTCCAGAATACGTCTCATGCTGCTCCTAGGCCACCAGATCATAACAGTACAACTGGCCAACAATGAGTTAATCTCATCTCAGAAGAAGGGAAGGAAAGTGCTGAGCCATTTTTTTTCTGTAGTCTGTTGTGTCTTTTCTTCCCTCTTTACCTCTGGGTGGCTCAGGAGTTTGGCGCTGGCATGGATGTTCAGGGATTGGCTTCTTGTGTGGATCAACTTGCTGCTAGAGTACAGGATATTTCCGATTATATCGTTCAGATTCCGGTTTTAGAGCCTAGAATTCCAACTCCTGATTTGTTTTTTGGGGACAGGTCCAAATTTTTGAGCTTTAAAAATAATTGTAAACTGTTTTTTGCTCTGAAACCCCGTTCCTCTGGTGATCCCACCCAGCAGGTTAAAATAGTCATCTCTCCGCTGCGTGGCGATCCTCAGGATTGGGCATTTTCCCTGGAATCTGGGAATCCTGCTTTGCTTAATGTAGACACCTTTTTTCAAGCGCTAGGGTTATTGTATGATGAACCTAATTCAGTGGATCATGCTGAGAAGACCTTGTTGGCCCTGTGTCAGGGTCAAGAAGCGGCAGAATCGTATTGCCAGAAATTTAGAAAATGGTCTGTGCTGACTAAATGGAATGAGAATGCCTTGGCGGCAATTTTCAGAAAGGGTCTTTCTGAATCCGTTAAAGATGTTATGGTGGGGTTCCCCACGCCTGCTGGTCTGAGTGATTCTATGTCTCTGGACATTCAGATTGATCGGCGCTTGCGCGAGCGCAGAGTTATGCACACTGTGGCGTTGTCTTCCGAGCGGAGTCCTGAGCCTATGCAGTGTGATAGGATTGTGTCTAGAGCTGAACGACAAGGATTCAGACGTCAGAATAGGTTGTGTTTTTACTGCGGCAATTCTGCTCATGTTATTTCTGATTGTCCTAAGCGTACCAAGAGAATCGCAAGTTCCGTTACCATCAGTACTGTACAACCCAAATTTCTGTTATCTGTGACCCTGATCTGCTCATTATCGTCATTTTCTGTCATGGCATTTGTGGATTCAGGCGCCGCTTTAAACTTAATGGACTTAGAATTTGCCAGACATTGTGGTTTCCCCTTGCAGCCTTTGCAGAGTCCTATTCCTTTGAGGGGCATTGATGCTACACCGTTGGCTAAAAATAAACCTCAGTTTTGGACACAGCTGACCATGTGCATGGCGCCAGCCCATCAGGAAGATTGTCGTTTTCTGGTGTTGCATAATTTGCATGATGCTATTGTGCTGGGTTTCCCATGGTTACAGGTGCATAATCCGGTATTGGATTGGAAATCTATGTCTGTGACTAGTTGGGGTTGTCAGGGGGTTCATGGTGACGTTCCTTTGATGTCAATTTCCTCCTCCCCCTCTTCTGAAATTCCTGAGTTTTTGTCAGATTTCCAGGATGTATTCAATGAGCCCAAATCCAGTTCCCTTCCACCGCATAGGGACTGTGATTGTGCTATTGACTTGGTTCCAAGCTGTAAGTTCCCTAAGGGCCGACTTTTCAACCTGTCTGTGCCAGAACATGCCGCCATGCGAAGTTATGTAAAGGAGTCTTTGGAGAAGGGGCATATTCGGCCATCTTCTTCACCATTGGGAGCAGGTTTTTTTTTTGTTGCCAAGAAGGATGGCTCCTTTAGACCCTGTATTGATTATCGCCTCTTGAATAATATCACGGTCAAATTCCAATACCCTTTGCCTTTGCTTTCTGATTTGTCTGCTAGGATTAAGGAGGCTAGTTGGTTTACTAAGATTGACCTTCGAGGGGCATATAATCTTGTTCGTATTAAGCAGGGTGACGAATGGAAAACTGCGTTTAATACGCCCGAAGGCCATTTTGAATACCTTGTGATGCCATTCGGACTCTCTAATGCTCCATCTATGTTTCAGTCCTTCATGAATGATATATTTCGGAATTATCTTGATAAATTCATGATTGTATGTTTGGATGATATTTTGATTTTTTCAGATGATTGGGAGTCTCATGTGAAACAAGTCAGGATGGTATTTCAGATCCTTCGTGATAATGCCTTGTTTGTGAAGGGGTCCAAGTGCCTCTTTGGAGTACAGAAGGTTTCTTTTTTGGGCTTCATTTTTTCTCCCTCATCTATAGAAATGGATCCGGTTGAGGTTCAGGCCATTCATGATTGGATCCAGCCCACATCCGTGAAGAGCCTTCAGAAATTTTTGGGCTTTGCTAATTTTTATCGCCGTTTCATTGCCAACTTCTCCAGTGTGGTTAAACCCCTGACCAATTTGACGAAGAAAGGCGCTGATGTGACAAATTGGTCCTCTGCGGCTGTTTCTGCCTTTCAGAAGCTTAAACGCCGATTTACTTCTGCCCCTGTGTTTCTCTTCCTTTTCAGGTGGAGGTTGACGCTTCTGAGATTGGGGCAGGGGCCGTTTTGTCTCAGAGGAATTCTGATGGTTCCTTGATGAAACCGTGTGCCTTCTTTTCTCGAAAGTTTTCGCCTGCGGAACGCAATTATGATGTCGGCAATCGTGAGTTGTTGGCTATGAAGTGGGCATTTGAGGAGTGGCGACATTGGCTTGAGGGGGCCAAGCACCGTATTGTGGTCTTGACCGATCATAAGAATCTGATTTACCTCGAGTCTACCAAACGGCTGAATCCTAGACAGGCCCGATGGTCCGTTTTTCTCCCATTTTGATTTTGTGGTCTCATATCTTCCGGGTTCTAAGAATGTTAATGCTGATGCCCTCTCTAGGAGCTTTTTGCCTGATTCCCCTGGGGTCCTTGAGCCGGTCGGCATTCTGAAGGAAAGGGTGATTCTTTCTGCCATCTCCCCTGATTTACGACGGGTTCTTCAGGAATTTCAGGCTGATAAACCTGACCGCTGTCCAGTGGGGAAACTGTTTGTTCCTGACAGATGGACTAGTAAAGTGATTTCTGAGGTTCATTGTTCTGTGTTGGCTGGCCATCCTGGGATATTTGGTACCAGAGATTTGGTTGGTAGGTCCTTTTGGTGGCCTTCTTTGTCACGGGATGTGCGTTCTTTTGTGCAGTCCTGTGGGACTTGTGCGCGGGCCAAGCCTTGCTGTTCCCGCGCTAGTGGGTTGCTTTTGCCTTTGCCGGTCCCTGAGAGGCCTTGGACGCATATTTCTATGGATTTTATTTCAGATCTTCCGGTTTCCCAGAGGATGTCAGTTATCTGGGTGGTTTGTGACCGGTTTTCTAAGATGGTTCATTTGGTACCTTTGCCTAAATTGCCTTCCTCTTCTGATTTGGTTCCGTTGTTTTTCCAGCATGTGGTTCGTTTGCATGGCATTCCGGAGAATATTGTGTCCGATAGAGGTTCCCAGTTTGTTTCTAGGTTTTGGCGGGCCTTTTGTGCTAGGCTGGGCATTGATTTGTCTTTTTCTTCCGCATTTCATCCTCAGACAAATGGCCAAACCGAGCGAACTAACCAGACTTTGGAAACTTATTTGAGATGCTTTGTGTCTGCTGATCAGGATGATTGGGTGGCTTTCTTGCCATTGGCCGAGTTTGCCCTTAATAATCAGGCTAGTTCTGCTACCTTGGTTTCACCCTTCTTTTGTAATTCTGGTTTTCATCCTCATTTTTCTTCAGGGCAGGTTGAGCCTTCTGATTGTCCTGGGGTGGACTCTGTGGTTGACAGGTTGCAGCAAATTTGGGCTCATGTTGTGGACAATTTCGTGTTGTCTCAGGAGGAGGCTCAGTGTTTTGCTAACCGTCGTCGGTGTGTTGGTTCCCGGCTTCGGGTTGGGGATTTGGTCTGGTTGTCTTCCCGTCATGTTCTTATGAAGGTTTCTTCCCCTAAGTTCAAGCCTCGGTTTATTGGTCCTTATAGGATTTCTGAAATTATCAATCCTGTGTCTTTTCGTTTGGCCCTTCCAGCATCTTTTTCCATCCATAATGTTTTTCATAGATCTTTGTTGCAGAAATATGTGGTGCCCGTTGTTCCCTCTGTTGATCCTCCTGCCCCGGTGTTGATTGATGGGGAGTTGGAGTATGTGGTTGAGAAGATTTTGGATTCTCGTATTTCGAGGCGGAAGCTTCAGTATCTTGTCAAATGGAAGGGTTATGGCCAGGAGGATAATTCTTGGGTTGTTGCCTCCGATGTTCATGCTGACGATTTGGTTCGTGCCTTTCATTTGGCTCGTCCTGATCGGCCTGGGGGCTTTGGTGAGGGTTCGGTGACCCCTCCTCAAGGGGGGGTACTGTTGTGAATTCTGCTCTTGGGCTCCCTCCGGTGGTTATAAGTGGTAGCGCTGCTGTCTTTGGATCGCTGCATTTATCAGGTGTGTTCACTTATTGCAATTCTGACTGGGCTATTTAGTCTTTCTTGACCCTTTAGTCAGTGCCAGTTGTCCATTGTTCCTGGAGGATTCACATCCCTGCCTGGTCTCTCCTGCTTTGCTGTTCTTTTCAACAAAGATAAGTTCTGGCTTTGTTTTTTGCAGTCCACATGCTGTGGGCTTTATTGTTCAGTTCTTTTCCATGTTTTTGTCTTGTCCAGCTTGGTCTGCATAAGGATTTGTTCAGCCAAGCTGGTATCTCTGGAGATGCAGATATACCCTCCATATCTTTAGTTAGATGTGGAGATTTTGTATTTTCTGTGGTGGATATTTTCTAGTGTGTTAATACTGACTGCATAGTACTCTGTTCTATCCTTTCTATTTAGCTAGAGTGGCCTCCTTTGCTAAATCCTGATTTCAGTCTGCGTATGTTATTTCCCTCTCCTCTCACAGTCAATATTTGTGGGGGGCTGTCTATCCTTTGGGGATTTTCTCTGAGGCAAGATAGTTTTCCCTTTTCTATCTCTAGGGGTATTTAGTCCTCCGGCTGTGTCGAGATGTCTAGGGAGTGTTAGGTACATTCCACGGCTACTTCTAGTTGCGGTGTTAAGTTCAGGGTCTGCGGTCAGTACAGGTACCACCTTCTCCAGAGTACGTCTCATGCTGCTCCTAGGCCACCAGATCATAACAGGTACCCAAACTCCTGGGGTGCCACACATGGGCTCCACACTTCTCCTGCCTCTAAATATATCGGGCCCAGCTTGGACAGCATACTGTAGCTATTGTGTGTGTCAGACCGACTAGCACCCACTAAAATAATGCCAGTAAAGAAATGGGACCCTGTAAAGCCTCGGCTCACACACATCTACAGTGCTCTCCTCTGAGCACTATATCGGTGCTTCTGTCTTAACCTCCTAAAAATAAGACTCATATTGAAACCCCAATGGAGCCATTCACTATAACGATGCCGTTGGAGTCAGTTTAGACTCTTATCTGTATTCACCTTACTTAGACATGCACAAAAACGTGACATATTGTGTTCGAAGCAAGACAGTGTCCAAATTGACTCTGTCAGCCTTATAATAGTGAATATCTCCGTCGAGGCTATGTTGAGGTTTTTATCAGAATCCTGTTTTTCGAGAATTCCACAGGGACTGCTGCATGTGTTTGAACCTAGCCTTATACTGAAAATGCCGCCCATTTTTTGGGAACTATGCTATAAAGCTGATGCAGCTGAACAGATTAGTATATAGTTTTGTGGTGATAAAACAAATCAGAGCTCACTCTGGGTTCAGGAGTGAAGTAAAGGCCCCGTCTCACATAGCGAGATCGCTAGCGAGATCGCTGCTGAGTCACAAGTTTTGTGACGCAACAGCGACCTCCATAGCGATCTCGCTATGTGTGACACGTACCAGCGATCAGGCCCCTGCTGCGAGATCGCTGGTCGTGTCGGAATGGCCTGGACCTTTTTTTGGTCGTTGAGGCCCCGCTGACATTGCTGAATCGGTGTGTGTGACACCGATCCAGCGATGTCTTCACTGGTAACCAGGGTAAACATCGGGTTACTAAGCGCAGGGCCGCGCTTAGTAACCCGATGTTTACCCTGGTTACCAGCGTAAATGTAAAAAAAAACAAACACTACATACTCGCCTTCTGATGTCCGTCAGGTCCCTTGCCGTCTGCTTCCTGCTCTCACTGACTCCCGGCCGTACAGTGAGAAGTGAGAGCACAGCAGTGACGTCACCGCTGCGCTCTCAGTGTACGGCGGCTCAGTCAGAGCAGGAAGCAGACGGCAAGGGACCTGGACACCGAAAGGCGAGTATGTAGTGTTTGTTTTTTTTGGTAACCAGGGTAAACATCGGGTTACTAAGCGCGGCCCTGCGCTTAGTAACCCGATGTTTACCCTGGTTACCGGGTGCTGCAGGGGGACTTCGGCATCGTTGATGACAGTTTCAACGATGCCGAAGTCGTTCCCCTGATCGTTGGTCGCTGGGGAGAGCGGTCTGTGTGACAGCTCCCCAGCGACCACACAGCGACTTACCAACGATCACGGCCAGGTAGTATCGCTGGTCGTGATCGTTGGTAAATCGCTTAGTGAGACGGGGCCTTAAGTCGTTTTACTGCAGAGAAAGCAGTCAACGATGAAGTAAATGTACGATACAACCACCAAACAGAAAAACCTTAAATGCCTGTTTACACAAGCAGATAAAAGTAAATGATGTCCACTGAGTCATCTGTAATGGATATGTAATAGATGGCTCAGTGCGCATTGACTGCCATGGTTCTCAGCAGTGTGAGTCCTGTTTACACAGGACAATGTGCTGCCAAGATCGATGATCATTTGCACAGTATTTTACAAGGTCAATGAGCAATTTGCTCGTCCATTGGATGATCGACACCCTATTTACACTGCAAGATAATTGTGAAACAAGCAGCCTGGGATTAGAGCGCCTCTGCACCCTCACAGAGTGAGTGCCTTTACTAACACTGTGATCACTCCACTGGGCTCTGCGCAAGTGCAGGAACAGGGGTTTAAGTTTAGGCAGCACTTGCTGTGAAAAAGCGAGCACAGTTGATCAAGATCAGGGACAATGCTAGAGTTATGATCATGCTCACACACTCGAATGGGTAACGGAGGAGGGAAAAACTACCAAAGAGAGAAGTCCACCTATTACAAGCCTAAATTTAAGGCACTTCCATTAATGAACAGATAAATCTTATAAAGACAAGGAAGCGTATGCTAATTAAAAACAAATATATTTTATTAAATCAAGAAAAGATCAAAAACCTTTAGAAACATAAGTCATTCAAGGGAGATACAAAAGCAGAATAAGCTGCCTGCACTAGGAATATACTGAGGCCTAAAAATAGAAGTACCAGGAGGTATACAGTAGCATACACAGGTACGGACTGGGGCTGAAATTCAGGCCTGGCATTTGAAATCACACAGGCTCATGTTGTCCCCGTCCCCAAGAACCAGATGAGATATATTACTAATATTACCCAGCAGCCACAGTCCAGGGTACCAGATCACAGGGCAGGTAGAGTCCGGCCGGTTTGGAGGCAATTCCAGAGTCCCCTTGTCCAGATGGAAATCAATAGCCTTCCCTTGCGCTGCTGTAGTGGTGTAGTCCCTTACTGCATAAGCATAAGGTCCTCACAGATGTGGTGTTTCTCTCTCTGTCCCCCGTATTCGGATAGGACAAAACCCGTATGACTGGTGGCTTGAGGCTGTTTATAGGGTCTCTAGCATGCCCCGGCCCTGAGGGGTGCCACCATGCCTCCTGGGTGTAGGTACAGACAGGTAACGTGCAATTAGCTGTCCTGCTGGTCTCTGAAGTAAGGCATAGAGGTCCTTACTACCTCGGTGTTCCGGCTACCGGTTATCTGCGCCTCAGAAGGAGGCAGCCTGCTCGGGGCTGGTCCCCTTCTGGTATCCTCTCCTGTGCTTTGCTTTCCTGCACGCTCACTGCAACGTATTCTGCTTTCAAAATTGTCTCCTTCTGGGAACTGCAGCTCCGTGGACCCTCTGTCCTCCTCAGACGGATGTCTGGAACTAACTAACTTTCCCTACAGACTACCAGTTATATACATATGGGGAGTCACCTAGTAAATAGGATCAAAAGCTCCCCTGGTGGCCTGGAGTGTGAATATGTTGCATGCTTGTGGTACCTGGATGCAGTTACCCTTCCTTGCCTCCAAACATAGCATCACTCTCCCCGAAAGGAAAGTGACATTACTGTGACGACCAGGACCCTGGGGTGCCACACTTACACTATATTATTTGAAAGTATTTGAATTTGTATTATTGCATGCTACTATATACCTTCTGGTACTTCTATTTTTAGGGCTCCATATATTCCTAGTGCAGGCAGCTTATTCTGCTTTTGTATCTCCCTTGAATGACTTATTTTTCTAAAGGTTTTTAATCTTTTCTTGATTTAATAAAATATATTTGTTTTTAATTGGCATAAGCTTCCTTGTCTTTATAAGATTTACCAAAGAGAGAAGCTGCACCTGTACCCAACTGGTGCCTGTACAGACTTGAATTGACCCTAACCACACAACTAAATACACCTCCTTGGACACGGCTCCCTAAAAAATTGTAGAGGGGTTTCTTGTACCTTCTGAGAAACCAGAGGGGTGGCCACAACATAAATCCAATAAAGGTAGAGGAAAGCATGCAGGAAGACATGAGAACTCAGGGTGAGAAACTAAAGTATGTTCACAAAAGATAGACAGGGGTAAATAACGTGAACCAAAATACAAAGAAAGTATGTGAAACCTTCCAGACCCCCAAAAGTAGAGAAAAAGGGAAAGGGGCTTGGCAGGAAACTCACAGATTTCCAACAAGTAACACAACTTGGTCTTAATGGACAAGTTAAACCTCTAGCTGGGGAGCTAAGAGAAAGGTGAACATGTAAATGCCACCCCAAAATGTGATAGGACAGAGCTAAAAGGGAAAATAGAAAACACCTGGAGAGAAGCACACCAAGAAAGGAAACTCTGGGCAAAAGAAACCATCAGCATGTGGACAGAGACAAAAAGGACTGTTGCCCAATAGAAAGGGAAACCAGCCTCACAGCAAAAGGTCACCGGATCAGATTATGCCAAGGGAGTGCCAAAGTGACCTCATTGGTATATGGATAAAAAGTGAATTTTTCTGCAACTACACCACTAAAATATAAGTTACTTTTAGAATTGTTATAGTGGATAAGCCCATTATATACAACCCCTGGGAAAAATTATGGAATCACCGGCCTTGGAGGATGTTCATTCAGTTGTTTAATCTTGTAGTAAAAAAGCAGATGACAGACATGGCACAAAACTAAAGACATTTCAAATGGCAACTTTCTAGCTTTAAGAAACACTAAAAGAAATCAAGAACAAAAGATGTGGTAGTCAGTAATGGTTACTTTTTTTTTAACTAAACAGGGTAAAAAGTATGGAATCACTCAATTATGAGGAAAAAATTATGGCATCACCCTTTAAATTTTCATTCCCAAAACTAACACCTGCATCAAATTAGATCTGCTCTTTAGTCTGCATCTAAAAAGGAGTGATCACACCTTGCAGAGCTGTTGCACCAAGTGGACTGACATGAATCATGGCTCCAACACGAGAGATGTCAATTGAAACAAAGGAGAAGATTATCAAACTCTTAAAAGAGGGTAAATCATCACGCAATGTTGCAAAAGATGTTGGTTGTCCACAGTCAGCTCTGTCTAAAATCTGGACCAAATACAAACAACATGTGAAGGTTGTTAAAGGCAAACATACTGGTAGACCAAAGAAGACATCAAAGCGTCAAGAGAGGAAACTTAAAGCAATATGTCTCCAAAACAGGAAATGCACAGCAAAACAAATGAGGAACGAATGGGTGGAAACTAGAGTCAATGTCTGTGGCCGAACTGTTAACAAACCACCTAAAGGAAATGCGATTTACATACAGAAAAGCTAAACGAAAGCCATCATTAACACCTAAACAGAAAAAACAAGGCTACAATGGGCTAAGGAAAAGCAATTGTGGGCTGTGGATGACTGGATGAAAGTCATATTCAGTGATTAATCACAAATCTGCATTGGGCAAGGTGATGATGCTGGAACTTTTGTTTGGTGCCGTTCCAATGAGATTTATAAAGATGACTGCCTGAAGAGAACATGCAAATTTCCACAGTCATTAATGATATGGGGCTGCATGTCAGGTAAAGGGGAGATGGCTGTCATTACATCTTCAAAAAATGCACAAGTTTATGTTGATATTTTGGATACCTTTCTTATCCCATCAATTGAAAGAATGTTTGGGGATGATGAAATCATTTTTCAAGATGATAATGCATCCTGCCATAGAACAAAACTGTGAAAACATTCCTTGAAAAAAGACACATAAGGTCAATGTCATGGCCTGCAAATAGTCCAGGTCTCAATCCAATTGAAAATCTTTGGTGGAAGTTGAAGAAAATGGTCCATGACAAGGCTCCAACCTGCAAAGCTGATCTGGCAACATCAATCAGAGAAAGTTGGAGCTAGACTGATGAAGAGTACTGTTGGACACTCATTAAGTCCATGCCTCAAAGACTGCAAGCTGTTATAAAAGTGTTTCTTAAAGCCAGAAAGTTGCCATTTGAAGTGACTTTAGTTTTGTGCCATGTCTGTGATCTGCTTTTTTTCTAAAAAATTAAACAACTGAATGAACATCCTCCAAGGCCGGTGATTCCATACTTTTTGCCAGGGGTTGTAGTTCTTTAATTGCTAAATTTGTTTGGGTGTGACAGACTGCATTTAAGTCAATCATTGATTCAGATGGGTGACTATAGCTGCCAGTGATCGGCTGAGCGGTATTTCGTGTGTCACAAGGTACCACAAAGCAGCGACCAATGGGGCCTCAAGAGAATTTCAGAATGTGAGCTGATCCCTAGGACAAAAGAGCCCTTTGGCACTCACGTTGCACAGCAGTACTCCTGCCCATGCTCTGTGCACAATTCTGCAACACCGCCCCATTCAAATTCATTGTCTAGTGCTAGATTGGGAATGTCACTGTGAATAAAAAAATACTATGGCCACTGTATTTTAGATGTTTTGTGGTTACCCCTTTCTATTGATCCTTGAAGTCCCAGCCTTTGGACCAAAGCTAATGAATAAGTTGTGACACATCATAGTGTGATGTCTCGATATACTTGGAACATCTCACTTATATCTGGGGACAGTAGCTGTAAAATGCATTCATTTGTATGCATCAGCATCACCATCCAGATATTACCACGCGGTATATTAGGAGATGTATGCACTACAACCGCTTTAGTATTTACGGTAACTTCTCTTAATGCCAGATGGAGAACCCAGTAATAGTGTACTGAAACAGTTAAAGATAAATCTCCTGTTTCAGCCTGAAATACACAAAGTTCAGAATAAAAGAAAGACTCTTTTATTTCAGGACATGAAGCCACAAATATCTTGCACATGAGTGTTTTCTTCATTCTGGCCAGTAACACTGGATTCTTGTTGGAGGACGGTAAACTATATGGATTGCCCACATTAAAAGGATGATGTTAACCCGCATGTAATTTTCTATTTAGGATTGCGTCCTGCTAGCGGAGGTCACACCATTACAATTTCTCATGTTTTTGATGCGCGGTGGCTTCCGGAAACAATGTCAAACAGAACCAGCAGCAGAAAGCAAATGGCAAGACAGTGACTCACGCTAACGTTATTGTCTGGCCATTGGGGACTTCATAAATAACAGCAGCTTTGTGTTATGTGCCTACATCTGATCTGCCAGGCTGCTCTGAATGTGATTAAAAGAGACCACCGACATCATGGGAAACCAGAACTGATGTAGACCAGGGAGGCAATACAGCACTGAAATGACTATTACAGAAGCGTCAGTCACATGAATGGTCGGCAGCAGTAAAGCGTGATACTACTGATTTTACAGGACTGGATCCAGAGATGTCATGCAGGTTTGTCAAATGGAATGTTCCTTCAATCATTTTATATTTAGTAGTCACTTTCATTTAACAGTTTTGTCCATTATGCATTTAGTATCCACTATCAAACAATTTATTCCAAAATAAACCAATAATTTGTTTCAAAAGTGAACTTGGTATCAAATATTATATAACATTTCTTTACATTGTTGTTAGAGTAATAAATTGATTACATGGTCAGCCTGTAGATTTAATTCATAAATGTAATGTTCCACTCCTCCAATGACAGAGCTACAGGGAAACAGAACATGTGGTATGAGGTTCAGTCACTGATAGCAGCAGGTCAGTAGGAGGACCAGCAGCACCACACCCTGTTATCGGTTTAACAAAAAGAGAAAGTTGGTAGCAGTCACCCCATTTAACACCTTAAAGGGAAATCGATCACCAGGTTTTTGCCACCTAATCTGAGAGCAGCATGATATAGAGACATAGATCCTGAAATCAGCTATGTGTCACATACTGGGTTGCTTGTTGCAGTTTTCATAAAATGACAGTTTTAAGAGATTGTCATTAGCGGACTAGAATAGCTGCTATCATCTAGCCCTCCATAATCATGAGCGCTCTATTATCCTGCCCCCACACCTGATTGTCAGCCTTCTGCCTATGCACAGTGTACACAGAAGGCTGCCAAAGTGGTATGGGTAGGGTTATATAGAGCTCATCATTCAGAGAACTGGTGGATTTGCAGCAGACAAAACAGTGATTTTATCCAAAGTGCCACAGGCAGTCCAGTAAGTGTTACATTGCTGGAATCAGGGTCTCTTCCTGTACATCATGCAGCTGTCAGATTGGGTAGCAAAAACCTGGTGACAAATTGCCTTTATGGACCAGGCATTTTTTCCTCCATATCTTGTGAGAAACATAGGTCATACTTCATTAAGAGTGGTTTTTCATATGCCATTCTTAATGAGGGGTTTGCAGGGTTCATAGGAAACCCTAAAACATCAATTAATTGGATATGCATTAAAACCAATTATAAAATAGTAACATGCAACAAAAAACCCTAATTAGGGTAACAACAATGGAGACTTAAAAAATAGGTACTCTAAAGCAGAAGGCGTTCCCAGAAACACTGTGTATCCCTACAGTGATATCCAGTATACTGATACTGCCTAGCCGCAGAGGTTGGCATCCTACATAATAAACATGAAATGGTGCCCCACTCAATGGTGCCAAACCAGACACTAGAGGTAAAAAAATTGGGCGTGTATCTGATGACATGAGTGCCTTGTCATTCGCCCACCGTGTGTTCATGGCCTGGGGAAAGTTCGATCATGGGGCATGTGGACTAGAGGCCAGAAGATACAGTGCGTTCCAGGGCGGAATACAGATGTGTACATGTGACCTATACAATCTTGATGGTACATATGATTGAAAATATACACTGCTAAAAAAATAAAGGGAACACTTAAACAACAGAATATAACTCCAAGTAAATCAAACTTCTGTGACATCAAACTGTTCACTTTGGAAGCAACACTGTTTGACAATCAATTTCACATGCTGTTGTGCAAATTGAATGAACAGATGGAAATTATTGGCAATTATCAAGACACAATAAAGGAGTGGTTCTGCAGGTGGGGACCACAGACCACATCTCAGTACCAATGCTTTCTGGCTGATGTTTTGGTCACTTTTGAATGTTGGTTGTGGTTTCACACTCGTGGTAGCATGAGACGGACTCTACAACCCACACATGTGGCTCAGGTAGTGCAGCTCATCCAGGGTGGCACATCAATGCGAGCTGTGGCAAGAAGGTTTCCTGTCTGTCAGCGTAGTGTCCAGAGGCTGGAGGTGATACCAGGAGACAGGCCAGTACACCAGGAGACGTGGAGGGGGCGTAGGAGGGCAACAACCCAGCAGCAGGAGCACTTTCAGAGCCCTGCAAAATGACCTCCAGCAGGTCAAAATGTGCTTGTGTCAGCACAAACGGTTAGAAACTGACTCCATGAGGATTGTCTGAGTGCCCAACGTCCACAGATGGGGGTTGTGCTCACAGCCCAACACGGTGCAGGACGATTGGCATTTACCACAGAACACCAGGATTGGCAAATTCGCCACTGGCGCCCTGTGCTCTTCACAGTTGAAAGCAGTTTCACATTGAGCACATGTGACAGACGTGACAGAGTCTGGAGACGCCGTGGAGAGCAATCTGGTGCCTGCAACATCCTTCAGCATGACCGGTTTGGCAGTGGGTCAGTAATGGTGTGGGGTGGCATTTCTTTGGAGGGCTGCACAGCCCTCCATGTGGTCACCAGAGGTAGCCTGACTGCCATTAGGTACCGAGGTGAGATCCTCAGACCCCTTGTGAGACCATATGCTGGTGCGGTTGGCCCTGGGTTCCTCCTAATACTCGACAATGCCAGACCTCATGTGGCTGGAGTATGTCAGTAGTTCCTGCAAGATGAAGGCATTGAAGCTATGGACTGGCCCGCCCATTCCACAGACCTGAATCCGATTGAACACGTCTGGGACATCATGTCTCGCACCATTCACCAACGTCACGTTGCACCACAGACTGTCCAGGAGTTGGCGGAAGCTTTAGTCCAGGTCTGGGAGGAGATCCCTCAGGAGACCAATGCCCAGGCATTGTGGGAAAGTCATACAGGTACGTGGAGGCCACACACAAAACTGAGCTTCATTTTGACTTGTTTTAAGGACATTACATTCCACTTTAATTTTGTGTGCGACTCCAAATCCAGGCCACCATTGGTTAATAAATTTGATTTCCATTGGTGATTTTTGTGTGATTTTGTTGCCAGCACATTCAACTTTGTACAGAACAAAGTATTCAATGAGAAAATTTCATTCATTCAGATCTAGGATGTGTTATTTGAGTGTTCCCTTTATTTTTTTGAGCAGTGTATATAACCCTAGTAGTGCTCATAAAAGGAAGATATACTGTAGTATGTTTAAGGCTTGTAGCTACATATAACTATCTTAATACAGGTGACTGATTATTATTATGCACCATGTGATGAATCAAATGAAGGAATAGAGGGCTAGCATGAGGGGGAAAAGGAAAAGGGGGGAAAGATTAGTAAGATAAGGTGCAAGGACCTCAGATACTGCACCATGTAAAAGTTTGGGTACCTGGTCAAAATTAATGTTCCTGTTAAAGGTGAAATGAGCGTTAAAATGCCTAAAGTTAAAGATAACCCATGTCCTTTGTATTTTAGGCAATATATATATGTATACTGTATATATATATATATATATATATATATATATATATATATATATATATATATATATACAGATGGGTCCATATATATTTGGACAGAGACAACATTTTTCTAATTTTGATTATAGACATTACCACAATGAATTTTAAACAAAACAATTCAGATGCAGTTGAAGTTCAGACTTTCAGCTTTCATTTGAGGGTATCCACATTAAAATTGGATGAAGATTTTAGGAGTTTCAGCTTCTTAACATGTGCCACCCTGTTTTTAAAGGGACCAAAAGTAATTGGACAGATTCAATAATTAAAAATAAAATGTTCATTTTTAGTACTTGGTTGAAAACCCTTTGTTGGCAATAACTGCCGGAAGTCTTGAACTCATGGACATCACCAGACGCTGTGTTTCCTCCTTTTTGATGCTCTGCCAGGCCTTCACTGCGGTGGTTTTCAGTTGCTGTTTGTTTGTGGGCCTTTCTGTCTGAAGTTTAGTCTTTAACAAGTGAAATGCATGCTCAATTGGGTTGAGATCAGGTGACTGACTTGGCCATTCAAGAATATTCCACTTCTTTGCTTTAATAAACTCCTGGGTTGCTTTGGCTTTATGTTTTGGGTCATTGTCCATCTGTAGTATGAAACGACGACCAATCAGTTTGGCTGCATTTGGCTGGACCTGAGTGCACAGTATGTCTCTGAAGACCTCAGAATTCATTCGGCTGCTTCTGTCCCATGTCACATCATCAATAAACACTAGTGACCCAGTGCCACTGGCAGCCATGCATGCCCAAGCCATCACACTGCCTCCGCCGTGTTTTACAGATGATGTGGTATGCTTTGGATCATGAGCTGTACCACGCCTTCCCCATACTTTTCTCTTTCCATCATTCTGGTAGAGGTTGATCTTGGTTTCATCTGTCCAAAGAATGTTCTTCCAGAACTGTGTTGGCTTTTTTAGATGTTTTTTTCAGCAAAGTCCAGTCTAGCCTTTTTATTCTTGATGCTTATTAGTGGCTTGCACCGTGCAGTGAACCCTCTGTATTTACTTTCATGCAGTCTTCTCTTTATGGTAGATTTGGATATTGATACGCCGACCTCCTGGAGAGTGTTGGTCACTTGGTTGGCTGTTGTGAAGGGGTTTATCTTCACCATGGAGATTATTCTGCGATCATCCACCACTGTTGTCTTCCGTGGGTGCCCAGGTCTTTTTGCATTGATGAGTTCACCAGTGCTTTCTTTCTTTCTCAGGATGTACCAAACTGTAGATTTTGCCACTCCTAATATGGTAGCAATTTATCGGATGGGTTTTTTCTGTTTTCACAGCTTAAGGATGGCTTGTTTCACCTGCATGGAGAGCTCCTTTGACCGCATGTTTACTTTACAGCAAAACCTTCCAAATGCAAGCACTGCACCTCAAATCAACTCCAGGCCTTTTATCTGCTTAATTGAGAATTACATAACAAAGGGATTGCCCACAACTGTCCATGAAATAGCCTTGGAGTCAATTGTCCAATTACTTTTGGTCCCTTTAAAAACAGGGAGGCACATGTTAAAGAGCTGAAACGCCTAAACCCTTCATCCAATTTTAATGTGGATACCCTCAAATGAAAGCTGAAAGTCTGAACTTCAACTGCATCTGAACTGTTTTGCTTAAAATTCATTGTGGTAATGTCTATAACCAAAATTAGAAAAATGTTGTCTCTGTCCAAATATATATGGACCTAACTGTATATATATATATATATATATATATATATATATATATATAGTATATATGGTCATTTTTTACATTTTCAAAATTAAAAAAATGAAAAAAGGCCAATGCAAAAGTTTGAACATCTTTGAAGAATTGTGTGCTCAGATAACTTTGACCAGAGTGTCAGACCTTAATCAGCCTGCTAGGATTAGGGTATGTGCACACGCTGCGGATTTTGTTGCGAAACCGCAGCGTTTCCGCAGCTGCGGGTCCGCAGCGGTTTCCCATGAGTTTACAGTACAATGTAAACCTATGGGAAACGAAATCCGCAGTGCACATGCTGCGGAAAAAAATGCGTGGAAACGCAGCGGTTTATATTCCGCAGCATGTCAATTCTTTGTGCGGATTCCGCTGTGGGTTTACACCTGCTCCAATAGAAATCTGCAGGTGAAAACCCGCAGAGGAAACCACAATAGAAACCGCGATAAATCCGCAGTAAAAACCGCAGCGGTTTTGCACTGCGGATTTATAAAATCCGCTGCGAAAAATTCCGCAATGGAATCCGCGGCATGTGCACAAGCCCTTAAGGCTTGTTCACTATCATCGTTAGGAAAGGCCAGGCAATGGAAATTTCCCAGCTTTATAAAAGCCAAGCCTCCTCTAACCATTAGTAGCCATTGGTTCTAAGCTGCTGCCTAGCACTCTGAAAATGAAAATGATGGAGGCCCACAAAGCAGGAGAAGTCTATAAGAAGATAGCAAAGTGTTTTCAGATTTCCCTTTCATCAATTCAAAATGTAATTAAGATATGGCAGTTAACATGAACAGTGGAAGTCAAGATAAGGTCTGGAAGATCAAGCAAAATTTCAGTGAAAGCTGTTCATAGGATTGCTGGAGAGGCATCCCCCACTTGACTGCAAAAGACCTTCAGAAAGATTTAGCAGACTCTGGAGTTTATGTACATTGTTCAGAGGCAAGTGCACCACTATGGCCTTCATGGAAGAGTCATCAGAAGAAAACTTCTCCTGCTTCCTCAACATAAAATTCACTGTCAGAAATATGCAAAAGAACATCTAAACAGGACTGATGCATTCTGGAAACAAGTTCTCTGGACAGATGAGGTTAAAATAGAACTCTTGGCCACAATGATCAAAGGTATGTGTGGAGAAAAAGGGGCACATAATTTCAGGAAAAGAACATCTTGCCAACAATTATGCATTAGGGTTGATCAATCATGCTTTGGGATTGTTTTGCTGCCCACAGCACGGGGAACATTTCATGTGTATAGGAAAGATTGCATTCAATGAGATTTCAACAAATTCTTGATGCAAATGTAGTCCCCCAAGGGCGGCGGGGTACTCGTTACCGGGTCCTTCGGTTCTCTCGGCGGGGGATGTCACGGTGGCTGACCCGGTCCGTGGCCCTAGGGGAACGTCCGTTGTAAAATAAGGGAAAGGTCTTTAAAGGGGAAATGTTTGTGACGCCACCTGTGGTATTCGGTCAGGTTGACCAATGCTGCTTAGGGGTCCGCTGAGGTGATGCTATGGCAACTTGATGGTATACCTTCCCACAGGTGAAGTGTATCCCCAGGGCTTCCCAAAGTGTAGATGGTGAATGGTGTGAGGTGCAGTGAATAACGAGGACACCAGGTTGCAGTCTCTTTACCTTTACTGAAGGCTTCAGTGTCCACAGTCCAGGGTACGGACCACAAGGTAGGCAGAGTCCGGCTGGTCAGAAGGCAAATCCAGAGTCCCCTTATCCAGGTGGAATTGAATAGCCTTCCTCTAGCGCCTGGGTGTTGTAGTACCTCCCTGCTGAGCTTCTCGGTAAGGTCCTCACAACTATTGGAGATGTTAAGTCTCTTTCTCTCTGTCCCCCTGATGGATAGGATAGGACAAAACCCATATGGCTGGTGGCCTGAGGCTTTTTACAGGGACCCTACGACACCCGGCCCCCACAAGTTGCCACCGTGCCTCCTGGGTATAAGGTTGGGCAGCTAACGTGGAATTAACTGTCCTGCCAGTCTCTGAAGTAAAGCGTAGAGATCCTTACTCCCTCGGTATGCTGGCCACCGGGATTCCTGCGCCTCAGAAGGAGGCAGCCTTTCACAGGGCAGAACTCCTTCTGGTTTCCTCTCCTTTTTGCTATGACTTTGTTTCTCATTCACTGCAATACACTTCTCTTCAATGTCTCTTTCCTAGGATGCTGCCGCATGTGGGGCAGGCGCAGCTTCGTGGACCCTCGTCCTCCTCAGACCAAAGTCTGGATCTGGCTGAAACTCACTCCAGCCAGCTTCTGCCAAACTCCGTCGGGTTCTGACTGGGTGAAGCCCAGTCAACTTCTGACTAACCTTCTAACCAAACCACCAGTTTTACCTAACTGTGAGGAGTGCCCTAATAGATAGAAGCGTAGCTCCCCCTGGCAGCCTGGAGTGTGAAGTGTGTTGTGTGGATTGTGATACCTGGTAAAGAGATTTCCTTTATTGCCTTCAGACGTAATATCACTCCCCCTGGTGGAAGAACGACATTACTGCAACGACCAGGACTCTGGGGCGCTGCACAAACATGACACCATCTGTAAAAAGCTGAAGTTGAAAAGACGATGCTTCTACAAATGGATAATGAATGATCCTAAACATACGTCAAAATCCACAATAGACTACCTCAAAAGGCTCACACTGAAGGTTTTACAATGTCCCTCACAGTAACCTGATCTGAACATCATTGAAAATCTTTGGCCATAACTAAAAATAGCAGTGGATGTAAGATGACCCCGGAATCTCACAGAACTTGAAGAATTTTCCAAGGAAGAATGGATGAAAATCCCTCAAACAAGAATTGAAAAACACTTGGCAGGCTACAAAAAGTGTTTACAAGAAGGGGGTGTGATCATTTAGAGATCATTTCATCTTCAACTTGCTTATCTGTTCACAATGACACTAATTTTGACCGGGGGTGCCCAAACGTTTACATGCCACTATATGATAAAATAAAGTATACTAATAGATATCAAGGTTACACAAAGATAATAGTCCCAAGAAAATCCAGGAACCAGTATGGCAAGAAAACTAATTTACCTATTGAGTGCTGCCAGGTGTATTGTTTGAAGGAATTACATAGTTTTCTATAAGAAACAGGCATAGAACAATTACCTATTCATTTTCGGCCTTTCGGGAGTCTATCCTGAAAAACCACTCACATTCCCTCTGTAAGACCAATTTGTCAAAATTGCTCCTCCTAATTTTGCCTCTGATAAATTCAATGATACAGAATGAAATCTTGATTTTACCATGGTAGATGTACCGTATATCGCACACAATAGCTGTATCTCGCACATGTCATATATCATTCAAATGCTTCCCCACCTTCCTTCTAAACTTTCTGGTGGTTTTACCAATATAGTCCAAAAGACAGGTAAAGGTGGCCTTATGAACTACACCTAATGTTTTGCAAGTCGAGAAATCTCTGATGTAAAAGATTTTGCCTGAGAAGACACTGGTGAAGGTCTTACAGCGGTTTATCCAATCACAGACCCAACATTCGCCGCATTTGAAAAAAACACACACCCTCCTATTAAGCCAGGTGCCTGGTTGAGCTATTTTCTGGTACATGCTATGCACTAAACGATTCTTAATAAATTGCCCCTTTCCATAGTTAACATTTGGACGTGATGGAGTTATACTTTGTAGGTCGGGATACGTCAAAAGAATTCCCCAGTGTTTTTTAAGGGTTTGAAAGACACGGTCTGCCTGATTATCATAAGTTCCAGTGATTCTCATGATTCCACTGTCTCCCTTCCTTGCATGTGTACGGAGCAAAAATTTACTGACAGTTTTTGTTGCCTGGGAGAGAGACAAGTTGAGGATCTCTGATGGATACCCCATTTTTGAGAAACTCATCTGTAAATCTGATGATGATTTTAATATTCCAGTATGGCAACTGTGAGGCAGAGAGGGGGATCATATGCGAGGGTCGATATGTATCCCCCAGGATGTGGACGGAGTCCTATTAGAGCCGCTGGAGTGCCTTGTGGTCACAGCAGGATGCCTGTGAGTCACAAAGCAAAATTAAAGTAAGTATGGACTTTTTCAATCTAATTGGCCAAAGCATTGTCCAGGAAAACCCACTATGGGCTATTATTTTCGAAACGGACTACAGGATGGTAGCAGGGTGGTCCGTTTCCTCCAGGCTGGGTCTTGCAAGTGGCCAATGGCCACAGAGTCCAGTTTAAAAAAAACCCTGCAGCAAGGGTTTGGGTGTGTCAATTTGGAGTTTACAACTTGTGGAGCAGTCGACTCTGCAGAAGCTCAGCCTGTGTGTGTTAACACAGAGCCAGCAAAGTGATCTCCTGGCACCCTGCAGCATGATACGGTGGTGCCGTAGCCCTCAGCAACCGGACTCTTAAGGACTGTTTTGTTTCCCGGCTACGATCTGTGTGAATATGGACATTAAAACACATTTGCTGCAAACTTTTCCTGTGGGCACATTGAACCAAACCCGCTGCACTACAGTTGGTGGAGAATGTGGGCAGTGTGAATTGAGGCATACCCCAACACCAGCTGCATGTCTGTCATTAGGCCTGCCACACTGCAATACAGGCCTGCAGACAAAATGGAGGAAATCCTGAGGCATCTGGTTCTCACACAGCAACAACAGCAACAGACCAATAACCTGTTGCTACAGTAAATTGCAGCCCTGTGTGAGGCACCTCCAGCATCGACCCCGGAACATCGTGAGGCCCGAGACAAGGTTTGCAGTGCTTTAAGGAAACTGAATCCGGAAGATGACATGGAAGCTTTCCTCTCCATCTATGAGTGCATGGCAGAGAGGGAGAACCAGTCAATGTCCCAGTGGGCCGAAATGGTGACTCCGTTCCTGAGGGTTGACACGCTAAAGGCCTACTTTGACCTCAATCGGGAGGACACCCAGGTCTATGCCAAGCTAAAAGGTGAGATCATTGCCCGACTGGGGGTAATACCTACGTGAGAGCCCAACGGGTATTTTCTTGGATTTTTGTGGAGGCCCAGCCCACCCGGTCTCAGGTTTATGGCTTACTGCAGCTTGTCAAAAGGTGGCTCCAACCTGAGACTTTGACTCTGGCCCAGATGGTGGAGAGGGTGGTGGTTGACCGACTGGTGAGAACTCTGCCAGGAGCCATACAATGTTGGGTGGGGCAAGGCACTCTGGACCAGGTGGTGGGACTGATTGAGTGGTACACGGCCACTCAGGACTTTATACAGGACACTGCTCCACTACGGCTGTCACGTCAGGCCCAACCAGCCCAGGAGCCTGGGAAAGTCCACAACCCTCTACTAGGGTCAATCGGGACTGAGCCCATACTGAGGGGGTATCCTGAAGGGAGAGTAACAGTAGACCCGTGTCCCCTAAATCGACCCCAAGTTTTAGTTGTACCACAGCTATCAAGTGTTGGCGGTGCCAGGGCCCCAGACATGTGGCTGCCAACTGCCCCTTGACAGCTGAGCCCATGGACTGCGGGTATACTTGCCGTGTGTCCATGTATGCCCAGCCAGTCTGCACCACCACTGCAGGCACTGTCGGTACCGAACCCCAACTGTGCAAGGTACTCGTTAGCGAGTGCCAGACGGACATTCTCTTGGACTCGGTGAGCTTAGTGACTCTGGTACATGGGTCCCTTATTGCTGGGGACAACCTCAAATGGACAGAAGTTGGGGGTGGTATGCATACATGGGGAACTCCGAGAGTACCCAACCACGGAGGTTACATTTTCCACCCCGTGTGGAGAGATAAGGCATGTGGTGGGAGCGGTAAAGACTTCCGTATGGGACTGTATTGGGAAGAGACTTACCCCTGGTCTGGTCCCTGTGGGAGGCCAGGGTTAACCCTCCCAAGGTAAATGCTATTCTGGGTGCGGAACCCGAAGATTCCAAGTCAGAGATACCTGCTGTAGGGATCGCCAACATAGGGATAGAGTGTAACCCCGATAGGTTTCCCCTAGAGGTATTGGCAGCAGAGGTCGAGGAGACCCCACTGATCCCTGAGCTAGAAGTGTCCCCTGGTAAGTTCGGGACAACTCAGCTCAGGATCCCACCCTTGCTCGGGCATTATAAAGGGTGATAGTGGTTAATGGAGTGGCTCTGCAACCGGATGCAGAAATGGTTTTTCCCCACAACGCTGTCAACCAAGACCTATTGTATAGGGCTGACAAAGTCCGGGATAAAGTGGTAGAACAACTGATAGTGCCTCAATCCTATCATCGCATGGTGCTTAAAATGGCTCACAGCCACATGCTGGGAGGGTACTTAGGAGCCAAAAAGATGCAGCAACGCATACTGCAGCATTTTTTTGGACTGTGGTCTACGCAGAGGTCCAGAGGTACTGTGTCACGTGTCCGGAGTGCCAACTGACCTCACCCACCGCGACCTACCCATCATAGAGGTACCTTTGAGTGGATTGCTATGGATTTAGTGGGGCCAATAGTAAAATCTTCCTGGGTCCACCAACACATATTGGTAGTCGTAGATTACGCCACCCGGTAACCGGAGGCTATTTCGCCTCAGCACACCTTTTTCAAACTTATCACCTGGGAGTTGTTTGCCATGTTCTGTCGCCTTGGGCTACCAAAGGAGACTCTCACTGATCAGGAGACTCCTTTTATGTTCAAGGTGACTAAGGAACTGTTCAAGCTTCTAAAAATAAAACAGTTGCACACGTTGGTGTATCAGCCCCAGACAGACGGGTTAGTCGAGTGCTTCAACAAACCCTCAAATCCATGTTGATGAAAGTAGTCTCCAAGGATGGAAAGGATTGGGACATGTTGTTGCCCTACTTGATGATCACCATTTGGAGGTACCACAAGCTTCTACGGGATTCTCAACCTTTGAGCTACTGTATGGTAGTCATCCTAGGAGTCTCCTGGACGTAGCCAAAGAGACATGGGAGTAGGAACCTACACCCCATAAGAGTGTCATTGAGCACATGGCCAAAATGCGAGACCGAATTGCAGTGGTCATGCCTCTAGTAATGGAACATTTGGTGGATGCTCAGCTAACGCAGAGCCACTTATATAACAAAAAGGCCACGGTCTGCTCCTTTAACGCTGGAGATTGGGTGTTGTTTTTGGTGCCCACCACTGAAAGCAAGCTTATGGCCAAGTGGCAAGGGCAGTATGAAGTTTGGGAAAAAGTGGGCAAAGTAAACTACCGCGTTTACCAGCCCGGGAAAAGAAAACCCGAACAGTTCTATCATGTTAATCTGTTAAAAGTGTGGAAGGACCAGGAGTGTATGGTTATGGAGGTGACTCCTGACATATCATCTGAGGACCCTCTGTTATTGGCCCGAACGGAGGCCAAGGGAGAGATAAAGATAGGAGACACCCTCTTGAAACAGCAGCGGCGAGAGGTGCGGAAATTGGTACAAGGGAATTCTGATGTATTCTCAGGTTTACCCGATCGTACCTCTGTCATCCAGCATGAATTTGTCACCAAGCCTCACGTGAAGGTACGAATGAAACCGTACAAAACCTAAACAACACAAGGATCCCTAAAATATAACTTTTATTGGATGACAGTTAAAAAATCTCTTTTCATAAATAATCAAAAATAATAAACAACAACAAGTTATGTACATGTTAGGTCCTAGGGAGTCACTGCGCTTAGTCCTACCTAACAGTGGAGGTTGGCATCCTAATTTACTGTGGTAGGCGCCCCCACTCAGCGTCGACTTACCCTCAAAAGTCCCTAGAATTCCCTAACTAATTCCAGAAAATACCTATGGGGAAAATACTACCTAACAGTGGGGGTAGGCGCCCTAATGTGAAGCGGTAGGTGCCCCCAGTCCATGTCGACTGACCCTAGGGTCCCTATAAAATCCCAAAATAGGGATAGAAAAATAAAGAAGTGTCCCAAAACACCCCAACACCCAAAAATATAAAAAAGATAACAAAAACAACAACAAAAAAAAATTAACGAAAAAATGTTGAAAAAACTAATGTCTCAAATCTTGCGTAAATACACAAGAATATTTATATATCAGGCATCTATAGATGGAACAAGATATGCCCCACAGAAACTACACAAAGTGGGTGAATGAGATGCAATAATATCAATATTGTCCAAGATGAAACATATATTCAACTTCCTGGGTAAAGGAGTAGGTAGATAGAAGATGCCATAATGCTAAAATGCATGTGAGTGGTCACCCATTAGTCACCAAACAGGAGCCACACAGGCCACCATCTATATGGTATAAGGATACATACATCTCACTCTAATAATAATAGAGTACTACCAATAACAGTTAGAATATTTACTCCTAAAACCCAAGGAAACAAAACTAAATAAAACAGAGCGCTTAATCAGTATTCAATATTAATAACAATAAGCAGGTGCTCAGGACATACATATAAAGCAGTAAATAATATGATTGCTGTTTAAAGTGCACACTGCAATGTAATATGTTCAACAAGACCCACAAGCCTGGGGCCCCCAGAGAGGTAATGTTTCTTATGTAGGGACACAATCATCCCCATCACCATAAAGATAATACCATAACATTGATACTCATCTGCAGGCTTGTAGTAAACTTGAGGCACCGCTGGATAGATTAAGATATCACATCAAGCGCTAGACAACAGTCTCCCCAAACAATGCCCGACGCGTTTCCCCCCCATGGATATAACGGGGGTTCATCAGGGGTTATGTAGCCGCACAGAAATAGCAGTGGTTTGGTTTCTGGACGAATGAAACCGTACCTTGTGCCTAAGACCCGGAAACAAGCCATTGCGAGTGAGGTAAAACAAATGCTTCAGTTGGGAGTAATTGAGGAATCCCGGAGTGACTGGGATAGCCCAATTGTGCTAATCCTGAAGCCGGACGGGTCATTACGGTTCTGTAATAACTTCCGTAAGTTAAATGAGGTGTCAAAGTTCAACCTTTGCCCAATGCCCAGGGTGGATGAGCTGATTGAGCGACTGGGTCAGGCCCAGCACTTTACCACTGTCGATCTGACCAAGGGTTATTGGCAGGTGCCTCTTATGGAGTCGGCAAAGGAAAAGACTGGATTCATAACACCGGAGGGACTGTACCACTATGTTGTCCTGCCCTTTGGACTACATGGGGCCCCAGCCACATTCCAGAGATTAATGGACATAGTGCTGGAACCCCATTGGAAGTATGTGTCAGTGTACTTGGATGTCATTATCATATTTAGTACTGACTGGCATACTCACTTGTGCCAGGTGCAAGCGGTAGTAGATTAGCTCAGAGCCGCAGGCTAGACAGCAATTCCCAAGAAATGTACATAAGGCTCGAGGAAGCCCGGTACTTGGGATACGTGATTGGCCATGGGGTTATCAAACCCCAAATAAATAAACAAAATCGAGGCAATTCAGAACTGGCTCCGATCTGTTACCACCAAACAGGTGGAGAGCATTTCTCGGAATCATCGGATATTACCGGAGATTCAAACCTTATTTTTTGGTGAGAACAACACCCCTAACTGATTTCCTCAAGTGGAAGAAGTCAGTCATGGTTCTGTGGAAGCCCCAGGCGGAGGAAGCATGCCAATCCATGAAGGTGGCACTGTGTGGACAGCCCATCCTCATTAGCCCCAACTTTCTGAAACGTTTCATCGTTTAGACTGATGCCTCTAACGTGGTTCTAGGAGCGGTCTTGTTGCAGGAGGTGAATGAAGAGGAACATCCGGTCACCTACCTAAGTACGAAACTCATACCGGCCGATAAAAATTATAGCGTAGTGGAGAAAGAGTGCCTAGCCATTAAGTGTGCCTTGGCGTCCCTATGCTATTATTTGCTCGGTCGACTGTTTCACTTGGTGACAGATCATTCACCCTTGTTATGGATGTGGAATGCCAAGGAGAGGAATGGTCGATCATCAGATGGTTTCTTTCAATGCAGAATTTGAATTTCACCGTTGAACTTTGGGCGGGAAAATCGTAGGGAAATGTGGATGCCCTGTCACGGGCCCCCTGTATGATGACAAGTGTTCAACCCTACAAGTTTGAATAGAGGTAGGGATATGTGCGGCAGGGAGGGAGATCATATGCGAGGGTCGATGTGTATCCCCCAGAATGCAGATGGAGTCCTATTAGACTCGCTGGAGTGCCTTGTGGTCACAGCAGGATGCCTGTGAGACACAAAGCCAGGGCCGGACTGGCCATAGGGCACTTCTGGCAAATGCCAGAAGGGCCGGTGCCAGTGGTGGGCCGCTCAATCCGCCGCCCCCGCCGTCGCATTCAACTATACCGGCGTATAGACGCCGGTACAGTTGAATGCAATGATGGAGGAGAGAGCGTCTACAGACGCTCCTCTCCCATCATTCCCCGCTCTGCCTCTGACACTGCGGGTGCGCGATGATGTCATATGATCGCGCACCTGCTGTGTCCCGGGCAGACTGCAGCTGCTGAGACAGGAGCAGGAACCAGGAAGCAACGCTGGGCACGAGGAGAGGTGAGGAGAGTTTTTTTTTTTTTCTGGACTGTGGGGCCATTCTCGGAGGAGGTGAGGGGAGGAAGGGAAGAGATGTGGGCTGTATATAGTTCTCTGTGGGCTGTGCTCTGTGCTGTATACTACTGTGGGCTGTATATAGTTCTCTGTGGGCTGTGCTCTGTGCTGTATACTGCTGTGGGCTGTATATAGTTCTCTGTGGGCTGTGCTCTGTGCTGTATACTGCTGTGGGCTGTATATAGTTCTCTGTGGGCTGTGCTCTGTGCTGTATACTGCTGTGGGCTGTATATAGTTCTCTGTGGGCTGTGCTCTGTGCTGTATACTGCTGTGGGCTGTATATAGTTCTCTGTGGGCTGTATATAGTTCTCTGTGGGCTGTGCTCTGTGCTGTATACTGCTGTGGGCTGTATATAGTTCTCTGTGGGCTGTATATAGTTCTCTGTGGGCTGTGCTCTGTGCTGTATACTGCTGTGGGCTGTATATAGTTCTCTGTGGGCTGTGCTCTGTGCTGTATACTGCTGTGGGCTGTATATAGTTCTCTGTGGGCTGTGCTCTGTGTTGTATACTGCTGTGGGCTGTATATAGTTCTCTGTGGGCTGTGCTCTGTGCTGTATACTGCTGTGGGCTGTATATAGTTCTCTGTGGGCTGTGCTCTGTGCTGTATACTGCTGTGGGCTGTATATAGCTCTCTGTGGGCTGTGCTCTGTGCTGTATACTACTGTGGGCTGTATATAGTTCTCTGTGGGCTGTGCTCTGTGCTGTATACTACTGTGGGCTGTATATAGTTCTCTGTGGGCTGTGCTCTGTGCTGTATACTACTGTGGGCTGTATATAGTCCTCTGTGGGCTGTGCTCTGTGCTGTATACTGCTGTGGGCTGTATATAGTTCTCTGTGGGCTGTATATAGTTCTCTGTGGGCTGTGCTCTGTGCTGTATACTGCTGTGGGCTGTATATAGCTCTCTGTGGGCTGTGCTCTGTGCTGTATACTACTGTGTGCTCTGTGCTATATATAGTTCTCTGTGGGCTGTGCTCTGTGCTGTATACTGCTGTGGGCTGTATATAGTTCTCTGTGGGCTGTGCTCTGTGCTGTATACTGCTGTGGGCTGTATATAGCTCTCTGTGGGCTGTGCTCTGTGCTGTATACTACTGTGTGCTCTGTGCTATATATAGTTCTCTGTGGGCTGTGCTCTGTGCTGTATACTGCTGTGGGCTGTATATAGTTCTCTGTGGGCTGTGCTCTGTGCTGTATACTACTGTGGGCTGTATATAGCTCTCTGTGGGCTGTGCTCTGTGCTGTATACTACTGTGGGCTGTATATAGTTATCTGTGGGCTGTGCTCTGTGCTGTATGCTACTGTGGGCTGTATATAGTTCTCTGTGGGCTGTGCTCTGTGCTGTATATAGTTCTCTGTGGGCTGTGCTCTGTGCTGTATACTACTGTGGGCTGTATATAGTTATCTGTGGGCTGTGCTCTGTGCTGTATGCTACTGTGGGCTGTATATAGTTCTCTGTGGGCTGTGCTCTGTGCTGTATATAGTTCTCTGTGGGCTGTGCTCTGTGCTGTATACTACTGTGGGCTGTATATAGTTCTCTGTGGGCTGTGCTCTGTGCTGTATACTACTGTGTGCTGTATATAGTTCTCTGTGGGCTGTGCTGTATATAGTACTCTGTGGGCTGTGCTGTATATAGTACTCTGTGGGCTGTGCTGTATATAGTACTCTGTGGGCTGTGCTGTGTATAGTACTCTGTGGGCTGTGCTGTGTATAGTACTCTGTGGGCTGTGCTGTATATAGTACTCTGTGGGCTGTGCTGTATATAGTACTCTCTGGGCTGTGCTGTATATAGTACTCTCTGGGCTGTGCTGTATATAGTACTCTCTGGGCTGTGCTTTGTATAGTACCCTGGGCTGTGCTGTATATAGTACTCTGGGCTGTGCTTTATATAGTTCTCTGTGGGCTGTGCTGTATATAGTTCTCTGTGGGCTGTGCTGTATATAGTTCTCTGTGGGCTGTGCTGTATATATTACTTTGTGGGCTGTGCTGTATATATTACTTTGTGGGCTGTGCTGTATATATTACTCTGTGGGCTGTGCTGTATACTACTGTGTGGACTGTGCTGTATACTTCTACGTGGGCTGTGCTGTATACTACTGTGTGGTCTGTGCTGTATACTACTGTGTGGTCTGTGCTGAATACTGCTGTGTGGGCTGTGTTATCTACTACGCGAGCTGTGCTATAGTATGCAGGCTGTGCTGTATACTATGCGGTTTGTGCTATATAATATGCGGGCTTTGCTATATACTATGGGGAGTATATTATATTCTATGGGGGAGGCCATGTTATGTACTATGTGGCTGTGTTATATACTATTGTGGGGGTATATTATATTCTATGGGGGAGGCTGCGTTATATACTATGGGGGGCTGCATTATATTCTATGGGGGGCTACATTATATATTATGGGGAGGTGGGCTGTATTATATTCTATGGGGGTTACATACTCTGGGGTGGCTGCATTATACTCTGTGGGGTGGCTGCATTATACTCTGGGGTGGCTGCATTATACTCTGGGGTGGCTGCATTATACTCTGGGGTGGCTGCATTATACTCTGGGGTGGCTGCATTATACTATATGTGGGCTGCATTATACTATATGTGGGCTGCATTATACTGTATCGAGGACTATGGGGAATACGTTATACTATATGAAGAACTATGGGGTGCATTATACTATGGGAAGTGAATTGTACTACATGGATGACTGTGGCGGTGCATTATACTATATGGAGCACTATGAGGATTGTATTATGCTATATGGAGGACTATGAGGATTGTATTATGCTATATGGAGGACTATGAGGAGTGTATTATACTATGTGGAGGACTGAGCAGTGTATTTTAATATATGGAGGACTATAGGGAGTGTATTATACTATATGGAGGACTATGGAGCACATTATAATATATGGAGGACTATGGGGTGTATTTTACTAAACAAGTAAAATGCTGCATATTCGGATTGTTTTTGCTGGAACAAAAAGCCTTGTTGTCAGCAGCACATTGCCAGTGTAAACTGTAGATGTGCTGCTGAAAACATGATACTGTATGGTGATCTATTAGTGATCGTTCTGTCTCATCATTATTCCTCAGCTGGTGGAAAGAGGCCGGGAAACAAGCGTTGAACAACTTCAGTATTGTCGATCAAACTCGTTTAGCGGCCTGAACTCAGCGCACGTAAATACAACAGAAAGGCTTCTGTGTGATGTGCAATATGTTAGCATTTGGGGACCCATTTTAAACTTTGCCTAGGGCCCCACTTTGCCTAAAACCGGCCCTGCCTACAAGTGTACAAAGATATTATACAGTCACCATGTGACAAGTGGGCCTGTGTAACTTCAAATGCCAGGGCTGAATTTTAGTCCCAGTCCGGCCCTGCACAAAGCAAAGTAAAAGTAAGCATGGACCTGGTCAAGCTATTTCGCCAAGGCATTGTTCAGGAAAACCCATTATGGGCTTTTATTTTTTATATGGACTACATGAAGGTAGTGGGGTGGTCTGTTTCCTCCAGGCTGGGTCTTGCAATTGGCCCATAGCCACAGACTTCAGTTTTAAAAAAAAGCCCTGCAGCAAGGGTTTGGATATGTCAGTTTGGAGTTTGCCACTTGTGGAGCAGTCAGCTCTGCAGAAGCTCAGCCTGTGTGAGTTAACACAGAGCCAGCAGAGTGAACTCCTGGCACCCCGCAGTGTGAGATGGTGGTGCCGACGCCTTCAGCAACTGGACTCCCATGGACTGTTTTGTTTCCCGGCTGCGATCCGTATGCTGTACACTGTGTGAGTCTGGACATTAAAACACGTTTGCTGTGAACTTTTCCTGTGGTCACTGTTTGTCACACTGACCCAACCCCGCTGCACTACACTACACTACGGTACACTGCACAACTATACTGTGGTCTGTTGCAGGATGTTTAGTTGGTGTTGCTCACTTTTAGGTGGTGGTGCTTATTATAGTAAATTGAGACATTTTATTGTGCAGGTCTGCTTTTCCAAACTTATTTAAATTATCAAATTGGAGTTACACACAGAGCACACTGATATTACAGGCAGGCTGTTGCTACGTTTTCCCTTTTATTTGTTGCACGAACCCCGCCTTGTAATTCTGGTTAATTTCACATTTTTTCTGGTTAAGTGTGGTAACAAAGTATTGGAAGTTTAGTAAACATTATAAATCTGTCACACCACTCATCTCAATCACAGCAATATGTTGTTGACTCTGACGGTGACACAATAAACTAAAGTTGATGATCTGCTCAGTCCACCTTCACTGCCACCATAACACTTAATGCGGTACAGCGTGGAATTTCCACCCAAACAATGACACTTGTCTCTGTTCTTCCCCATAGCCCGTAACTCACAGCTCCCTGGGGGTTAAGGATCATAGTATACCAGAACAACTTATTCCAATTGAGTTATTGGAAGAGATGAACAGTGAGCCTTATTCTCAAATAACAATGGGTTGGGGAAAATCAAGAACATGATTTTAACGGCATGTTGTGTTACTGGCTTTGCAAGCCGTGGTGGAAGGAGCACTGGCAGCAACCCTCTGAGCCAGGGCACATCTCTAGGTGAGAATCAGGTGAGAGGGAGAAGAGGTTACTGACAAAACCTTAGATCGGGACTATGGTGCCAAGGAGGTGATATCCTTGGAGGAGGAGGTTGTTGGCTTTAGGGCAGGTGATGTGTTCTAAGATGTATAGTTCGGGGCAATATCTTGTTCTATGGTTAGCTCTGAAGTAATTAATGTCATTACTGTTGTGGATGTTGGAGGCTCAACAGTGCCTGAAAGCTGTGGTGGTGGTTATTGTAGTAGCAGGTCCTATTTGGGGCATATTATGTGTGGAAATTGTTTTCCATGTTGCCAGACGATCAATATTTTGAAGTGTGCAGGCTGTGTTGTTGGAAAATAAGCTTGGTACATCCTGGCATACATTGACTGCTAACTATATCACTCAGCACATGAAATGGCATCACCTATTTATGAGGGAAAACCAAAGTAACCGATGAACAATGGTGAAGCTGTCCTCCTTTCTCTTCTTGTGATCGTCTTTCTGATAACTGGTCTGCATCTGCAAATAGTAACTTGTCATCAGCTGCATCATCATACCCACCTACTGCTTTCCATACAGTTCCTCCTCTACCTCCATGGTATTGTTCTCCCTTTCTGTGCTCAAGAAACATATGCTTAGTCATCCAACTACATTGAAATTGTAGCCCCACTTGTCCAAGTGAGCAACTGGATTGTACTGTCTTTTGCAAAACAATCGCGTGCACCCAGGCTCAGTGGAAGATACCTAGCAACCATTCTTAATTGTACAAAAAATTAATCCCTGTCATGTTTGGCACGAAATGCTACATTTTTTAAAAACAAAATTTATTGTGTTACTATGCGCTCGTTGCAGAGTCAAACCTTCTCCATATGTGCGGCACCTGATCAGGACAGGTCAGAAAGGAAAGCATTGTCAGAAATGGCTAAATTTGCCTAGCTATATTGACATCATGTGTTGGGATAAATATTTCACATATTCCGTGCAATTAGGCAATAAAATGTAAAACGATAGTACTTACATGAAATGACCATCTGTGTATGTGCTGTCCCCGCCGCCCCAACGCACGTTTCGAACAACCTTCGTCAGGACTTCTGTTTATTATTTATCCCAGCACATGATGCCAATATAGCTTGCTGAATTTTATGCAAATTTGATCATGTGAACTGAATCTACTCTGTAAATAGATTTTTGTTTAAATAAATATTTTTTTTTTAGCTATATATACTCTCTGGGTGTTTTTTCTGTTGATTTGACTAATTATTATGTATGACATCATGGACCAGATGGTTCATCTGCTGGTGCAGCAAACCGGTGCACAACAGCAATCACAGTGGAACGCCCGCCAGAACCGTGGGGTACTCGGTACCGGGTACGGTACTTAAAGGGATGTGTCACGGCGGTGGCAACCCGGTCTGTGGCCCTGGGCGCCCATTATTATTATTATTATTATTATACATTTTTATAGCGCCACTTATTTCATGGCGCTTTACATGTGAACGGGGCAAATATAGACAAGTACAATAAACATGAGTAAAACAAGGCACACACAAGTACAGGAGGAGAGAGGACCCTGCCCATGTTAAAGGGACGGTCTTTAAAGAGGTTAGTTGAATAATGAAAGTTTGCGATGCCACCTGTGGTATTCGGTCAGGGGTGACTGACGCTGCTTAAAGGGGTCCACTGGGGTGATGTTATGGCAGCAGGGATGGTATGGCTTCCCACAGGTGAAGCTGGGTCCCCAGGGCTCCCGGTGTAATAGATGAAGATGGTGATAGGTGATGTAGTAAGAAATGGAGGACACAGGGTTGCAGTCTCTTTACCTCTTTACTTGGTTCAAGGCAGCCACAGTCCAGGGTACTGGATCACGGTTGCTGGTGTGGTCCAGCCGGCTTGGAAGTGAATTGGGGATCCCTCTAACCAGGTGGAGTTGGAAGCCTTCCTTCTAGCGCTGTGGTGTTGTAGTCCCTTGCTGCCTTAGGCCTCACACAAGGTCCTCACGTTTTCTCTCTGTCCCCCTTTAGGTAGGACACTACCCGTATGACAGGTAGTTCGAGCCTGTTTACAGGATCTCTATCACGGCCCAGGCTCTATTTGCTACTGTGTCCTCAAGTGTTGATGGATGACAGGTGACTTGAAGTTCAGCTGTCTGCCGATTTCTGCCGTGGGGCATGAAATTATTCCCACAACCTCAGTCTCCGGCTACTGGTATCTGCGCTCAGCATGGAGGAAGCCCAGTCGCAGCTTCTCTCTCCAGCTCTTCACTCTCCTGTGCTTCTTTTCCCTCTCAGTCTCCTACAGACCACTCTGCTTTCTTTTTCCTTCCTAGAAGCCGCAGAATCACTTGTCTCCACGGCCCCAGCTTTCCTTCCTCTCACCTCGCTCTCCTCTCACCAACTGTCTAACTCCAACTGCCTAGCAACTGACTCCTCCTGACCAGAGAGAGCAGCTCCTCTGAAGTTGGGTGTAGAGCTCCCCCTTCTGGCCTGGAGTCAGAACAGTGTTGTAGGTGCTGAATACCTGTCAAAGGGATCCTTCCTCGCTTCCAAGTGTGACATCACTCTCCCCGTGAGGAAAGCAATGTCACTGTAACAACCGGTTACCTGGGATGTTACAACAGCACCATCTAAACAGCCAGTCTCAGCAAAACCTGCTCTGTGTCCTTTTTCCAACAAAAACCCTGAGCTTCAACCCAATGGGTATCTGGCCAACGGATAGCAATAACTGTCCCAGTTAGCTATAAGTGTACAGTCATGATCAGCCTCCAGTGTAATGTAGTGTCAGAGGCAGTGTACAGCATGGCTAGTAGTTCTGTCATGCCAAAGCAGACCAGATAATCCATCACAAGCTTTGAAAAACTAATATTCGTCAAAAAGAGTCAGGAATGGACCAGTGCCAACTTTCAGTCACCTATGGCTGATGTCAATTATTAAATTGGCACAGCAACTACCTGCTTTAATGTCTATTGTCTATTAACAAGCATCTACTTTCAATCCATCATGTCATCTATATTGTAGTTCTGCTGCTGCTGCTGAGGATGTCTTTGCTGACTCCACACTGCCAGACATCTCCAAGCCTGTTCCATCCTAATTCTCAACTGTGATGCTTCTGCTTGCTGCCATTGTGATTACAGAGCCTCCTGGCTGCCCACTGTCTTTTATATTGCTAGATAATGCAGCTGCTGCCAGGGCTGCCTTTTCTGACTCTACATTGTCAGACATTTCCTTGCTTGCCCTTTCCTAATTCTCTATGATGCTGCTTCTGCCACTGTCACTGAACCATCACCTGGTTGCCTGCTTTCTCACTGTGTTTTATAGTGATAGACTGTACTGCTGATAAGAAATTAAATTTTTTGAGGGTACGCAAACACAAAATAGTTCCTACAATGGAGAATTTTTTTTAAAGGCTTGGTGAAAAGCCATTGCTTTTTCACTTTTAAAACAGCTAGCTTGTTCCTGCTTCCTAGAAAAAGCAATCATTTTTGGACAACGTGATATAAATTATTTTTCATCCCTAAATAATTTGGTGAAACCTTTTGCTGATCTCAAATGGAGAAACTATTTTCTCTCCTAGATAAGAAGCCATTACTTCTTCCCATTCAAACAGTACAACTGTTTTGTCTCTGTTATGAATGTGTTCACACTCACTACATACAACTGGTCACTGTACACACTAGAAAGGCCCTGGCTGCTGAACTAAAAACACCACCTCAGACCTGACTCCCTAAAAGGGGAAGGGCTTCTTGCACCTCCTGAGGAACCAGAGGGAGGCCACAACACACTACAAATAAGGCTAAAGGAAAATGTGAGGAGAGAAACGAGAATGCAAGGTAAGAAACTGAAACACATTTAAATAAGGTGGAAGGGTGATGGAAAGAAGAAAGACCTGAAAAAAAAACTAAAGGTACCGTCACACTCAGCAACTTTGCAATGAGAACGACAACAATCCGTGACGTTGCAGCGTCCTGGATAGCGATCTCGTTGTGTTTGACACGCAGCAGCGATCTGGATCCCGCTGTGCCATCGCTGGTCGGAGCTAGAAGTCCAGAACTTTATTTCGTCGCCAGGTCGGCGTGTATCGTCATGTTTGACATCAAAAGCAACGACACCAGCAATGTTTGACATGGAGCTAACAACCAGCGAGAACGAGAAGTGAGTCGCCGTTACGTCACTGGATCGCTCCTGCATCGTTCTGGAGTTGCTGTGTTTGACGTCTCTACAGCGACCTAAATAGAAACGCTCCAGCGATCTAGTTTAGGTCGGCTCGTTGTCTATATCGCTGCAGCGTCGCTGAGTGTGACGGTACCTTAAGAGTGGTAAAAGGAAAAGGTGCTGGGAGGGAATGCAAATCGACTTACTGTAAGAATAACACTGGAGTTTACCCAGCAAGGTAAACCCCTAAAATAGAGAACTGAAAATTCTAAATGTACATCCAATAGGAATTATAGCCAGCAAGGTAGTGCAGAGAAGGGATACTATATAAAGCTCCACGCAGATAATGATAGGACAAAACAAAATGGGTAAATGGAAAACCCTTGTAAAGGAGCAAAACAAGAAGGGAGAAGAAGGACAATGGAACAATTAGCATTTGGATAGTGAAGGAAAAGAGCAATTGCACAACAGGAAGAAGAACCGACCACAAAGCAAAAGATCACTGGTTCAAATCCCCATACCGAACCATGACAATCTCTCTAAAGAAAAAAGATAATTTTTTTAATAACTGATGAAAAAGCTATTGGAACTTAATTTAGAAAAGAATGTAGCTCATAATACTACCCAATCAGGGATAATTTCTGCACATCTTGTTTGAAAAGACTTTTTAATTTGTGCCACTTGTGTATAACTACCAGCAAGGCAGGCATAAGGGATAATTTTTGGACTGTCTAAGTGGTCTACACTTCAACTGCAGTGTGCAAATAATTAGGTTGCTGATTACCACTTGATATCATTGGTCTTCCCCTAGCAGATAGTTTGAGGTCACTTAGATATTAATAAGATTATGCTTGTTTTCTAGACATCAAAACAGGTTCAATACACAAATAAGAGACCTCAGAGTGTTATACACTTATTTTCTGAGCAATTAGTGCCTTTTCAGTAATGCAATTCTTTTAGAAACTTTGGCAAGCTGGCAAATGTAAATTTCAATTCAACTCATCTCTACAAACATCCATTAAAAGTTTTTATTTTAGTCTTCTTTAGGAAAGATGCATGACTCTATAGATGACTTCCAAAATTAGAAAGATGTAAAAGGAAACTTCTTCCACACTGAGTTATCCTGTCCTCGTATAAAAAGACCAAGATTTCTTCAGTTGTGTACCCCAGAATTGAGTCTGCCCAATTTAGGGGGTTACTCCATGAATTCTGGTTTTGTAATGTACAGTGTATACTAATCTAAAATATATTAGTTTACAAATAACACCTTTTTTAAAATCTTAATTTATTTTATGTATTTTTTGGGTGGCTGGGGGCATGCTCTGGACAGAATCATTCTCCTTCCTCCTCTGGCAGCTGAAAATTTTGTTACTTCTCACTTCCCCTGCAAAAGGAGTTTGCCCTTACCTTAATTGTCAGGCAGTATATAAATTAATTTTATGGATGCTCTGTAATGAACATATGATCGTTATTTAGAGAACTGGCCACAGCGGGAGTGACTGAGTGTGAGTGTTCACCAGCACTCAGGTCAGCAGGTGGATCTACATATTGCTATAAACTATGAACACCAAGTGGCACCATGTAAGCAAATGTCTTAACTGCTCATGCAATGTTTTTTAACATCTAAAGGGCAATTAGTTATTTTTTAATGATCAACAAATGTAAAATTAGTGGTGGGACAACGCCTTTAAAGGTAATGTCAAATACTGGACAACCCCAGCAGACGGCTCACATACATCTTATGGCCTTTTGGTCATGCATAGTGTACCTCTGAACCCGGGAGGCACACCCAGCTTCAGAGGTTCAATGACGCTGCCGAAGAGAGCCGCGCACATGCGCAAGATTTGCAGGGAGCTGGCGATGATGACAGTCTTGCAAATCATGTTATCTCGCCCACAGGGGCATGACCACATGCAAAGAGGACTGACTAGTCTCGTGAAACTAACGCCACATAGACTAGTCAAAGGCCAAATCAGCATAGGAAAAGCAGAGGTTATAAATACTTTTTTTTAAACATGGATTTAAGTAAGTAACATTTTAAAAGGCTAGTTAGGCATGGCATTTAGTACTACATGTGTGAAAGTTGCTGGGTTGGAGGACATGTGAGACCTGACAGGTTCAATTTAAGGAAAATAACCTTAGACAATCATTTCATGAGCGTGGAATTACTATATATTTAATAGTCATCTAAAAGAAGAATTTTTTTTATGTAGAACCTATAGAACAATTTTTTGTCCAAATGACAGGTGTTTCTATTCCATGTCTACATATGTTCATAAATGTACTTAGTACAAGAACACACACATTTTCTTCTCAATCATGATTGAGAAGGTCTTTACCAGTGAGCTTGCTATGTAGATAGTAGAGATCAATCTCTTGGCTGCTGAAGGGTAATCCAGGGCAGGGAAGTGAACTACTGACCTTGTGAGTTCCACTTGAACTTACGTTTCCCAGTCACATCAATCAATCCAATGGCCCCTCGACATGAATAGCATGGAGAGTGGATGCTTTTCTCCACAATTATTTAGCAAAACGTATCTGAATCACAAATCTGTAATCATCTTCTCATTCTTGACATGGGAAAATTGTGGCAAAGAATAGTCAAACTTGTGGTGCCATTCATTTCCTAATGGATGATTACAATAACAAATTGGGAAGCATTGAGGTACGCAAGAGAAAAATCCAACTGCCAGGTCAAACGAACTTCAATTTGGAATTAATATGATCAATTCAGCAATTTATCTCCAAAATGTAACTTCAGTGAATTTACAACCAAATAGTCTCTTATCAAATGTAGGACATGTATAAACTGTAAGCTTTGCTTGTAAAATCACTATAACACTAAAAACATATAAGAAGATATGAAAGGTAGGATAGTTATTTTGTTGCTTCTGATGGTTTATGAGAAACATTTACATTCAGGGCCCGATAAATAATCCAGAAAAGAATGACATTGTTGCAGTTGTCATGAAGGAAATAAAAAGTTCTAGAGAACCACATTTCATGGAGTGACAAATGCCAGAACATGGGGTCACTATACAAAGCAGAATTTTAGATGACCAAGTCAGAAAAAATAAGGGAATGTCCTATTAAAAAGGATGTTTAATGATTGAATAGTGTCCCAGCAGAGGTGATGAAGGCCAATGCAAAAAGGCAAATAAAAATGATAGACATAAGCTTTTCTCTGCGTATAAAATAAGAGTTATATGCACATTGAATGCTCATGGGAAAATGGCAGCCTCAATGGACTAATTCACACAGTTCTACCATTCATTATTACTTTTCCATTCGGTCAAATCTAAGGTCAAGGCAGAGTCAGGGTTGGTAAATATTTTTTTCTTAACAGGGCAGATAAACTCATGGAGAGACAACATATTTTGTGGATGAACTAAAAGTTAAAAAAAATAAAGTTTTTTAAAGCGACGAATATTCTTTTATTACAAATTGGTTTGTCCATTGCTGGAGCTTTTGGATTCATTAGCCAGGTCTCTCTGATGTCATTCTTGTGTTCTACTAGGCCAGTGAAACTCTGACCATCTTGGAAAAGCATATATCATTAATTCTCCTAGGAAACTGCTTTTATTTTATTACATGTTGGAGTTATGAAGATTAAACTAATTACATATCATAAATATGAATGCTAGCTAATTTTGGACATATTTTATTTTTCAAAATCATTTCAATTGGTATTCCCATAGAAATTAAATTAATTTCTGTTGTAAGATGGTTTACATTTTGCTGTCTAAGAACACAAGGGATCAGAAAATATAAAGAAAAACTCCCTATATTACTAAACAAATGGGGTGTCATGGTACTGTTGCAGGATATGCTGGGGCCGCTAGGGACTCCTTCCCTACCTCTAAAGCTAGGGATGACCCATCTATCCCTGCTTCCCAAATTACTTTTGATGGCGAAGATGCCAGGGCCACGTGCCTTGCTGAGCTCCTAAATCAGCCCTTATCTGTGCCTTCCCCACTCATGGAAGTGGGGAGTTGATAAGAATGCACAAACCTGACTAACAAGGGAAGACAGGGATGAATGAAAATACCTATCACACAAATATGCACTCACAAACAACAGAGTGGAACACTGGGAAGTAAAGGAAGGAAAAACCAAATTGGAAAGGATGAGGATATGCGCACAGACAAATCACCAAGCAACAGTCTTCTGAACAACACTCCAAAACACTTCCTCAAACAACCAACACCTCCAACTCCAGATGCAAGCAGTATGAAACTAATACTGGCAATCCCTGATTGCCAGAGGTGAGTATATATAGCAGAGGAAAGTGGTCAACACTGAACAGCTGAGACCATCAAAGTAGGAAAGCTCCAGGAGCTCTCAACTGAACAGATTAACCTCTGTACTTCTAGCAGAAACCTACACTGTTTAATGTGATGATGACATGCTTCTAATTAGTGCAGAACTATGTGAAATCACACACCATGGTCTTCTGGCTGTTCTCGGTCACGGTAAACCAACTGGATCCATCATGTAATTTTGAAAGCATCATGTTGATTTGTATTTGGGCATTAATTTTCTGAGCCCAATGAAAGCTCAAGTTTCCTCCATGTGGGGATTTTTCTTTTTCTTGTGAATGCTGGAGGATGATACTTTAGCGAGTTGGGGGTTTATTGAATTTTATTAATATTTGTCTGGTTTAATATAGAAAGTTATATTTCAGACCATAATTTAAAAAAGTCAAAATTAAAATTGATTTAAATGAAATCAACTTGTAATGCTAGGGAAATATGTATAATTGCCCAATAGAAATAGTTATACCAGATATAGCAAACAATTGGGATTCTATTAAAAATAACTTTTATTTCTTACTATTAAAATTATCTAATTTTAAGGTGCAAAATAGTGCCTTGAACCAACGAAAGCAAGTAGTTAAGTAACTAGTTTACCTATATGCACAATAACTAGGACCAGTTGTGTCAAATCGACAATTCAGTGCTGGACCTATAAACTGAAAACCCTTCTAATTTAGGTAGGCCAGTTACATTAAAATGGAATCAATTTGGTATATTATTATGACAGCTGTGATATTGCAGTTGAGGAAACAGGTGTAAATGGGCAGCAAGTTATAGTGGCCTAATTTTAATTAGCCCCTTCATCCCTGGGCGATTTTCAGTTTTTCAGTTTCGTTTTTTTCTCCCCTTCTTCCAAGAGCCATAACATTGTTATTGTTCCAGCCATATATGAGGGTTTGTAGTGTACTGGAAAATAGGAAAAAAAAAGTATGGTGAAATTGCAAAAAAAGTGCAATTCCAGTATGTTTTTTTTTTTTTTTTTACTTACCATGTTCAATTTATGGTAAAACTGACTGGGCAATATGATTACCCAGGTCAGTATGAGTGAGCAGATACCAAACATGTATAGTTTTTTTTTATTTCAGTGGTGAAAGAAAATCAGAAATTTGTCAAAAACATTTTTCGCTTTTGTCGCCACTTTCCAAGATCTGTAATGTCCTAATTTTTGGGGGTTTGGGGCTGTGTGAGTGCTTATTTTTTGCAACATGAGCTAGTGTTCTTACTGGTACAATTTTGCGGTACATACAATGTTTTGATCGCCTTTTATTACAATATTGCAGAGACCAAAAAAACGTAATTCTGGTGTTTTGATTTTTTTTCTTGTTACGCTGTCTACCGATTGGATTAGTTTATTTTATATTTTGATAGGTCGAATATTTAGGAAAGCAGCAATACCAAATATGTTTATGTATTTTTTAAATTTTTTTTTTATGAGTAGAAAGGGGAGTGGTTGGCACTTTTGTGTTTTTTTTCTTTACTTTTTAATGTATTCAATAGTCCCTTTGGGACACTTGAAGCTGCGTCCAGACCGCTAGTATTACTGATCATGGTCACGCAGCCTTAGGCCGGCGTCACACTGGCGAGTTTTACGGACGTATGAGTGCAGAAAATACATCCGTAAAATACGCATAACACACGGCACAATTATTCCCTATGTCCCAGCTCCTATCAGCCGTATTTTACTGATCCGTATTATACGGTCCTCTACGGCCGTACAAAATCGCAGCATGCTGCGTTTGTCACCGTATTGCGCAAATAAATCGCCAATGAAAGTCTATGGGGGCGAGAAAAATACGGATTCCACACGGACCAGCAGTGTGACTTGCGAGAAATACGCCCCGGTGTTAGTGAAAAGCCGGTAATTCAATTGCCGGCTTTTCATTTCTCCTTCCCAAACCCGACATGATATGAGACATGGTTTACAGACAGTAAACCATCTCATATCCCCCTTTTTTTTGCATATCCCACACTACTAATGTTAGTAGTGTGTATGTGCAAAATTTCGGCGCTGTAGCTATTAAATTTAAGGGTTAAATGGCGGAAAAAATTGGCGTGGGCTCCCGCGCAATTTTCTCCGCCAGAGTGGTAAAGCCAGTGACTGACAGCAGATATTAATAGCCAGGAGAGGGTCCATGGTTATTGGCCCCCCCGTGGCTAAAAACATCTGCCCCCAGCCACCCCAGAAAAGGCACATCTGGAAGATGCGCCTATTCTGGCACTTGGCCACTCTCTTCTTACTCCCGTGTAGCGGTGGGATATGGGGTAATGAAGGGTTAATGCCACCTTGCTATTGTAAGGTGACATTAAGCCAGATTAATAATGGAGAGGCGTCAATTATGTCACCTATCCATTATTAATCCAATTGTTTGAAAGGGTTAAAAAACACACACACGATTAAAAAGTATTTTAATGAAATAAACACACAGGTTGTTGTAATATTTTATTGTATTTTATTTATATATATATATATATATTAATCATTTTACAGCCAGGAGCAGTGCTAAAGCACTCGCTCGTGTCTGTAATCCCCCGGGTGCTGAAAGGAAAGCTGAGGGATCTTTACTTACATTGAGTTGCGGTGAGGCGCCCTCTGGCGGATGTTCTCATGAACTGGAGCCTTGGAAAAGTTCCCACGCTCGAGTTCATATGAGTTCATCCTCACCGCAACTCAATGTAAGTAAAGATCACTCAGCTTTCCTTTCAGCACCCGGGGGATTACAGACACGAGCGAGTGCTTTAGCACTGCTCCTGGCTGTAAAATGATTAACCCCTTCAGATGGATTACCTCGTGGGACGTGACAGTTCATCAGAGGGTATGTATATTGTGGGTTTATTATTTTGCCAAGCGAGGGTCTTCAAATGGATTGAGAGAGCAATAAAATATTAAAACAACCTGTGTGTTTATTTCATTAAAATACTTTTTAATCATGTGTGTGTGTGTTTTTTAACCCTTTCAAACAATTGGATTAATAATGGATAGGTGACATAATTGACGCCTCTCCATTATTAATCTGGCTTAATGTCACCTTACAATAGCAAGGTGGCATTAACCCTTCATTACCCCATATCCCACCGCTACACGGGAGTGGGAAGAGAGTGGCCAAGTGCCAGAATAGGCGCATCTTCCAGATGTGCCTTTTCTGGGGTGGCTGGGGGCAGATGTTTTTAGCCACGGGGGGGCCAATAACCATGGACCCTCTCCTGGCTATTAATATCTGGCGTCAGTCACTGGCTTTACCGCTCTTGCGGAGAAAATTGCGTGGGAGCCCACGCCAATTTTTTCCGCCATTTAACCCTTAAATTTAATAGCTACAGCGCTGAAATTTTGCACAAACACACTACTAACATTAGTAGTGTGGAATATGCAAAAAAAAGGGGGATATGAGATGGTTTACGGTATGTAAACCATGTCTCATATCATGTCGGGTTTGGGAAGGAGAAATGAAAAGCCGGCAATTGAATTACCGGCTATTCACATATCTCGCACTGAATTAAACATAAATACAGAATATATATATATATGTGTCTCAATGATATATATATATATATATATATATATATATATATATATATATATATACTGTTTTCCCGAACATTTGAGCACATAAATCCATTAGATGTCGGTTTTGCAAGCCTGCGAGAAAATATCGCAGTACGGATGCCATACGGATTACATACGGAGGATGCCATGCGCAAAATACGCTGACACACCCTGCCTACGGATGACATACAGACCACTATTTTGGGGACTTTTCTGCGTATTACGGCCGTATTACGGCCGTATTACGGCCGTAAAAAACGGACCGTATTGTCTTACGCTGAGTGTGATGCCGGCCTTAGAGTGGCTTGTACAAAGTCTGTCAGAGTAGGATGTCCTATTAAGAGCTGCCATGTTTCCATGGACAATTCACCCTTATAGTAGCCATATTTATCGAAACAATTATTAAAACTACTAAAATTCAGGTATCGTAAGTACAGAAAACAGCAGCAACAGACAATTTAATTGCAATAAATCACATCCATCAGGTAAAGTGCATAGGCAGAAAGTAAAAGCAAAGTCGGAAATTCCTAGCAATAAAAAATTGGTTGCCCTAGCCCAATAAAGAAACAAGACAGAAGAAGAATCGTTGTCTTCAAAATGTGGTGCTGGAGAAGGATATTATCAATACCATGGATGGCAAGAACAAATAAATCAATTTTGGAACAAATCAAGCCAAACGTGTCACATATCAAGCCAGAAATCAAGCCAGACATGTCATGCAAGGATCATGAACCTACGACATTCCTACTTTGGACACATCATACGAATACAGCAAAAACTGGATAAGGACATCATGGTCGGAAGCATAGAAGGAACAAGGCAAAGAGGAAGACCAGCAACTCAACGGCTTGATACTACCAAGATAATGGTTGAGAAGGCCCTGGAGGATCTATCTAGCACAAGATCGATCTTCCTATAGATCTTTTATCAATCAAATCGCAGTGGTTCCAGATTGAGCTGAAGGCCGTTAAAAAAAATCCCCATGCCCATTATAATTTGAGTACAAGGTAAGTATATAACAGACAATAAGGACACTAGCACAGGATATGAGAAATAAATACTTGCACGATGTCTAAGATGCACCCTAAATCATATTTTGCTTCACTCTTTCCAGTATATTTTTTTTGCGTAGATCGATGACATCGGTCTGTCACATGTACTGTCATTGTAATCAGACCACGAATTCACGAGAAATCAGAGAGAAGATTTCAACTAAATGACATCAAGAAGAAATCTCGAGGAACTGAAGAGAAAATATGTTAGAAAAGTGAACACCTTTTTATAGTACAAAGTACAACAAACAACATTTTTATTCTACCTATTAATTATTGTATTCCGTCATCTGTAAATAAACTTTAGTTAGAACTGAGAGAAATGTGATTCATGAAATGTTGATGGTCACAACTTCGCACAATGAGCAGAAATAAAAGTATAGGTCATTCAATTGCATTATGCCATTTAGAACAGTTATTAATAGCGGCCATTTTCCTGAAGCCCCGGGCAGCAGAGCGCTCCATCTGCGCACGCGCGGCCACAGGAAGATGGCCGCCCCCACCAATCACCAGGGGAATAGCGCAGATCGCGCTCTTTTCCCTCCCCTGTGCAGTGGATTCTGGACTTGGGCATGCGCACACCACTACGCCACCAACTGAAAAATAAGCAAGATCTGGGGGAAGACACCACGCCCTTTTGACCAGACCAGCCTGATTGACAGGTGAAAACGGCTACTTTGGTAACGTATTTCGGCAGCATAGGTGGGGAATCGGGGTCCAGAAAATACACTATTGTAATGCACAGCTCAGGCCCTATTTAACAGTATTTTTATCTCATACGGAAAAAACAGGGTGACAGGTTCCCTTTAAAGGTTTTGTTCCACATTACTGAGGCAATTTTGAAGCCAAAACCAGGTGTGGATTTCAATGGTAAAGAAAGTATTAAGGCTCATTCAGACGTCATTTTTTGTACATGTGTTATCCATGATTTTCATAGCTAGCACTTGTAACTATCATAACCTAAAGGGTAGTTTTTACTTCTGATTTTTTCCCTCAGACTGAGTGCTTCACACAAAATCATGGACACTTGTCCGAAATTTGCTTATATCAGATCTAACACTTTAAATGTAAGTCTATAGATCTGCGAAAAAAATGCTATTCGCATGCTTTTTATTTTTCATGAACTGTTTGACAGGAGAAGCTTGAGAAACCTTTATCAGTTATTTATTTCATACGTGAAAAACTGATGAAAATTTGACTAAACTCTGATGGTAAAAACTGACACACTGACCAAACTCTGATGACGCTCTGATCGAAAATGTAGGTGAAAAGTAGGTGAAATATCGCTAACATGTAAAAGAGCCCTTACACTGCATCCACAGGCAGCAACCGAAAATCGGAAGAGCGCTGAGCAGGTGCAATATTTTAACTCCTCAAACCAGCACTTTTTTAAACAACCTTTTTACCTGTAAAATTTAACGACTGCTAAAAAAGCAACTAAATGTATACAGGAGCTCAGTGATGTGATTTACGGCCACTACACAGCCCCACATTGGCCGTATTAGTAATGCCGCCTGAAGGACAGATTCTCCTGCTCCTTTTCTTAAAGCCCATTATCTGTTTTATTGAAAACGCTTCCATAGAAAACCTAAACAAATCCTTACTGTAGAATTAAGCGTATGTTCACTGTGTATCTTTTTCTGGTGGTCAAATATATCCATTTTTCAAGCAGAAGATGCTTTAAGAATCACTCCTGTTCTCCTTTTCTCAACAAAACTGATAACGTGCTCAAAAGGACATCTGGGCAATTTCTGGGAATTTTTTTATCCTTCCCATTGATTTCTATTGTAAAGTATTGAGCATCTTTCTTATTGAAACACCACTAGAAATGTACATGTACCTTGTTCTAAACGCTTGACATCTTTGAAAGCCTGAAGCATTTAAAAGATGTTAAGATGTTCACAAGCTTGAGCATAAGTGTAATTAGTAGGACCATTCTTTTGATTGTTTTGCCAGCGATTTTTCCGAAATTCTTTTCAGGGGAATAGCTCACAAAATACCAGAAAAAGACAGTGTGAACATATTCCGTGCGTACACTTGATAAACTACTTCTAAATGAGCATCAATTAGATTCAATTTGCAGACAAATTTCCATCAGCAGGACATTCGAGCTTTCCTGCGATGCTGGATAATGGGCACCTGTAACCTCTCTCCAACCTCCCACCTCTCTCATGCTGAGACATCCCCTCCATGCTGCTGTCATCAGTTATAATACTGGTGTATGTATTAGATATATGCATCTATACACTGAGAATTAAATACAAGAGTTTCAAAGTTCTTTTGAATGCAAAATAATGTAATTGAATCAAGACAAATTGCATGAAGTGAATCATGCTACGAGGCAATGATTCTGTATAGCTCCTGATGCTTGTGTATTTTCTGTGTACCGTGGCAGAGTCCCTATGCTCCATAGAGGATTGGTGTGGGGTTGAACAAAGCCCCTATTCTTGAAGCAGACTTGCGAAAGAAGAAAGATACAGCATAATGCATTAAATCTGATTAATATACCTTGTGACAATTCTAACAAAAAGTGAAGGGTCAGAGACTGAACCGGACTGTGACCTTTCACCTGTAGTTACATGGGCACAATAGGGTCTTGAGCTAGGCAGCGGAGTGACCCTGCTTTTCAAAGCTACCTGCTGCTCATTACAAAGAAATTGGACACAGTTTTCAACATGATGGAGGCACCTTCTGAGCAAAGGCCCTATCGCCTTTACTCTTGGGTGAGGAGAGTTCACGCAAAAATGCTGTAGACATTTAGAAGTCATGCCTGCGTAACCCCTATGTGTAAGTGCGGAAACCCCTCCAAAATGTCTTTCATAAGATACCATTGATAGATAGTGCAATGTTACTTCTTCTAGAAAATAGGAGAAAATAGGACCATCTGTGGTACCAGCTTCTAAAGCTTTATCTGTCCAGGAATACCAGTTTCATGGTGATCTGTTGCACTATTTTACCCTTTTAGATAAATGTTTCATTAAAGTCTACGTGAATGGATTGTAAATACATGTAATTTCTTGGGCCACGCAGATAAATGTGATTAATGATGCAGCTGACAGTTACAAAGAATCAAATTCTTATTGGCCTAAAAATGAATCCTCCTTCTGCTGGGCTAGCAGTATGCCAACTTCAAAGACATAAAAGGTTTCTTAACGCTAAGTTTGCACATCTGTTCTGAAATATTCAGCTTACGGCAAATCACAATGAGAGCATCACAATGGCTGGGTGTATGTATTTTATCTAAAGCTCGTGGCCAAAATGTTACATAAGGCCAAACTTTGCCTCTACAATCAGAAAACGTACCAGTCCTACATTTGCATGCACATTATAGGTGATACTCAGTATTGATATATTTTCAAACATATACTGTATATCCATTTCACTAAGTTTAATAATTCCAGATCATATATATATAGTATCGATGTATACCAATATGATATTCAAATTTAATGTGGCAACGGGCAGCCTATCATTTAGATGATGTAAGTAGATTGTTGCCTCTTTATACCTAATTGTTCTATCACTGGGACAAAATCTGGTATGTCTATTCAACTAGAGATGGAGATACCAATAGATACCAATGGTGCAACCTGTGCAACCGCACAGGGGCCCAAGAGGTAAGATGGCCCACGTCAGCCTCCAATGCAGGTGAAATTGTGCATTATAATAAGATATTGAACTTTACACCCACAGTAGGCTCGTTCAGTCCTAGGGTTGGTGCTGTTATGTTTTCAGTCACCGCTCTGTGCATAGAGATTGGCAGCTGAGACCACGCCCCAGCACTGACTGACAGCCAGGTCTAATCCTGAGCCTGCTCTCAGTTAGTGAAGGAGCTGCAGTTAAAGTCGTCTCTCACTGTGGAGAGAGCGGTGACTGAAACTGTGCCAGCGCCACCCCTATGACTGAAAAAGCGAGCCTGCTGGAACGAGTAAAGTTAATTTCCTCCCGGCTGCGGGGTTCTCAGTGCAGGCGCAGCATGAAGTCAGAAAGCTATTAACCTGCAGATTAACCTCACATCTGAAGGTTAATAGCTTTATTTTACATGACAGGTTTCCTTAAAGTCCCAGTAGGTATTTTCAGAGTTTTCACTGGGAGGTAGTGTATGTCTCCTGTGCTCAGGAAAGCTTGTACTTGGTCTGCAGTGAGATCAGCTTACCTGTTCTGGACAACTCCTGTGAGAGATGCAATGACACCTTGCTCTGATCTCACTGCAGACATATAAGAAGCTACCTTGAGCACAGCAGACATAAGGGTTATACTGACAAATCTCTGGATAGGCAGTGTGGGAGGGAGGGGAGGGGCAGAAAAACATTGTTGGCAGTGCTATGAGAGGAGGAGAGCTAATGGAAGAGTTTTTAATGTGACACAGCTAAACTCAGCTACACTGCCCCTCCCCCAACACTGGCTAATGCAGAGGCTACACCAGGACCACACAATGAAAAGCATGCTGTAAGCTAAGGTCTGGGCATGTGCTATTCTTTGAGTGTTGTTATATGCTTATTATTAGTCCGTATGACACTCAGGGAAGATATACATGCCCTCTGGTAACACCCACTTGGACTTAGCAAAAAGTAACTAATTAGCGGCCAAATATTTTCAAATTTCTTTGTGGAGAGGGCAAAAAAATAAAAATAAATAAATAATAATAATATAATAAACATTGTATTACACTCCACAGCCACTATTATTTTGGCTGCCTAGTTCACTATGAAACATATAGTGAAAGGTCCTCTTTAAATTATCCCATTGTTTGAGAGAAGAGCTCACTCTCTGACCTGATTAGTGACCCCATTACGTCATATCTCTTCCAGTCCATTTCTCCTGCTGTCACCACCCACCTAACAAAATATTCAACTTCTCTCTCTCTCTTCTGGTATCTTTCCCTCCTCATTTAAGCATGCCATCATACATGCATAACTTAAAAAACATCCCTCGACCAAAACTGTGCCGCTAATTATAGACCTGCCTCTAAACTCCAGGAACGCCTAGTCCACTCTTATCCGCTATCTCTCAGATAACTCTCTTCTCCACCCTCTACAGTCCGGTTTCCACGCTTTACACTCTACTGAAACTGCCCTTACTAAAGTCTCTAATGATCTACTTTCAGCTAAATCTAATGGTCATTGCTCCCTGCTAATTCTCTTCTCTCTGCAGCATTCAACACTGTGGATCATCAGCTCCTCCTCCTCACTATGCTCTGCTCCATTGGCCTCAAGGACACCATTCTCTCCTGGTTCTCCTCCTATCTCTCTGACCACTCCTTCACTGTATCTTTTGCTGGCTCCTCTGTTGTGAAATTGGATTCTGGGCTCCCCCGGTGGCCACTGGTGGAATTGAACTTGTGTGCATCATCCCCTCTGTTCACCTGCTCCCATCAGGATGTGGGAGTCGCTATATAACCTTGCTCCTCTGTTAGTTTCATGCCGGTCAACAATGTAATCAGAAGCCTTTCTGTGCATGTTCCTGCTACCAGACAACTCTCAGCTAAGTTGGACTTTTGTCCTTGTTTGTTTTTGCTTTTTGTTCCAGTTCACAGCTGCTGTTTCGTTACTGTGTCTGGAAAGCTTTTGTGATCGGAAATTGCCACTCTGGTGTTATGAGTTAATGCTAGAGTCTTAAAGTAATTTCTGGATGGTGTTTTGATAGGGTTTTCAGCTGACCATGAAAGTGCCCTTTCTGTCTTTCTGCTATCTAGTAAGCGGACCTCGATTTTGCTAAACCTATTTTCATACTACGTTTGTCATTTCGTCTTAAATCACCGCCAATATATGTGGGGGCCTCTGTCTGCCTTTTGGGGAAATTTCTCTAGAGGTGAGCCAGGACTGTATTTTCCTCTGCCAGGATTAGTTAGTTCTCCGGCTGGCGCTGGGCATCTAGGGATAAAAAAAACGTAGGCATGCTACCCGGCTACTTCTAGTTGTGCGGCAGGTTTTAGTTCATGGTCAGTATAGTTTCCATCTTCCAAGAGCTAGTTCTCATATATGCTGGGCTATGTTCTCTCGCCATTGAGAATCATGACAGTTTGACCGGACCAAAAAGGGTTAAATTACTGCTGAGAAAGGAGAGAAAAAAGAAGTCTGCTACAATTTTTTTTTTTTTTCCCTCTAGTTCTGAGTGTGCTCATAATTGAATCACTTGCTAGTCTGCCTATACTGCAGCCTCCCTCTCTTTCTCTCCTTCTAATCCTTGAATGGCTCTGTGTTCACCTGTTTGAAATGGATCTTCAGAGTGTAGCTACAGGTTTGAATAATCTTGCCACGAAAGTACAAAATTTGCAAGATTTTGTTGTTTATGCACCTATGTCTGAGCCTAGAATTCCTTTGCCCGAATTCTTCTCAGGGAATAGATCTCACTTTCAAAATTTTAAAAATAATTGCAAATTGTTTTTGTCCCTGAGGTCTCGCTCTGCCGGAGACCCTGCACAGCAGGTCAGGATTGTAATTTCCTTGCTCCGGGGCGACCCTCAAGACTGGGCTTTTGCATTGGCACCAGGGGATCCTGCGTTGCTCAATGTGGATGCGTTTTTTCTGGCCTTGGGGTTGCTTTATGAGGAACCTCATTTAGAGCTCCAGGCGGAAAAGGCCTTGATGTCCCTATCTCAGGAGCAAGATGAAGCTGAAATATACTGCCAAAAATTCCGCAAATGGTCTGTGCTTACTCAGTGGAATGAGTGCGCCCTGGCGGCGATTTTCAGAGAAGGTCTCTCTGATGCCATTAAGGATGTTATGGTGGGGTTCCCTGTGCCTGCGGGTCTGAATGAGTCCATGACGATGGCTATTCAGATCGATAGGCGTCTGCGGGAGCGCAAACCTGTGCACCATTTGGCGGTGTCTACTGAGAAAACGCCAGAAAATATGCAATGTGATAGAATTCTGTCCAGAAGCGAGCGGCAGAATTTTAGACGAAAAAATGGGTTGTGCTTCTATTGTGGTGATTCAACTCATGTTATATCAGCATGCTCTAAGCGTACTAAGAAGCCTGACAAGTCTGTTTCAATTAGCACTTTACAGTCTAAGTTTATTCTATCTGTGACCCTGATTTGTTCTTTATCATCTATTACCGCGGACGCCTATGTCGACTCTGGCGCCGCTTTGAGTCTTATGGATTGGTCCTTTGCCAAACGCTGTGGGTATGATTTGGAGCCATTGGAGGCTCCGATACCTCTGAAAGGGATTGACTCCACCCCATTGGCTAGTAATAAACCACAATACTGGACACAAGTGACTATGCGTGTTAATCCGGATCACCAGGAGATTATTCGCTTTCTGGTGCTGTATAATCTACATGATGTTTTGGTGCTAGGATTGCCATGGCTGCAATCTCATAACCCAGTCCTCGACTGGAAAGCTATGTCTGTGTTAAGCTGGGGATGTAAAGGGACTCATGGGGACGTACCTTTGGTTTCCATTTCATCATCTATTCCCTCTGAGATTCCTGAATTCTTGTCTGACTTTCGTGACGTTTTTGAAGAACCCAAGCTTGGTTCACTACCTCCGCACCGGGAGTGCGATTGTGCCATAGACTTGATTCCGGGTAGTAAATACCCTAAGGGTCGTTTATTTAATCTGTCTGTGCCTGAACACGCTGCTATGCGAGAATATATAAAGGAGTCCTTGGAAAAGGGACATATTCGTCCTTCGTCATCTCCCTTAGGAGCCGGTTTTTTCTTTGTGTCTAAGAAAGACGGCTCTTTGAGGCCGTGTATTGATTATCGACTTTTGAATAAAATCACGGTTAAATATCAATATCCGTTACCACTGCTTACTGATTTGTTTGCTCGTATAAAGGGGGCCAAGTGGTTCTCTAAGATTGATCTCCGTGGGGCGTATAATTTGGTGCGAATCAAGCAAGGGGATGAGTGGAAAACCGCATTTAATACGCCCGAGGGCCATTTTGAGTATTTGGTGATGCCTTTTGGTCTTTCAAATGCCCCTTCAGTTTTCCAGTCCTTTATGCATGACATTTTCCGCGATTATTTGGATAAATTTATGATTGTGTATCTGGATGATATTCTGATTTTTTCGGATGACTGGGACTCTCATGTCCAGCAGGTCAGGAGGGTTTTTCAGGTTTTGCGGTCTAATTCCTTGTGTGTGAAGGGTTCTAAATGCGTTTTTGGGGTTCAAAAGATTTCCTTCTTGGGATACATTTTTTCCCCCTCTTCCATCGAGATGGATCCTGTCAAGGTTCAGGCTATTTGTGATTGGACGCAACCCTCTTCTCTTAAGAGTCTGCAGAAATTTTTGGGCTTTGCTAACTTTTATCGCCGATTTATTGCTGGTTTTTCTGATGTTGTTAAACCATTGACTGATTTGACTAAGAAGGGTGCTGATGTTGCTGATTGGTCCCCTGATGCTGTGGAGGCCTTTCGGGAGCTTAAGCGCCGCTTTTCTTCCGCCCCAGTGTTACGTCAGCCTGATGTTGCTCTTCCTTTTCAGGTTGAGGTCGACGCTTCTGAAATCGGAGCTGGGGCGGTGTTGTCGCAGAGAAGTTCCGACTGCTCCGTGATGAGACCTTGTGCTTTTTTTTCCCGTAAATTTTCGCCCGCCGAGCGGAATTATGATATTGGGAATCGGGAGCTTTTGGCCATGAAGTGGGCCTTTGAGGAGTGGCGTCACTGGCTTGAGGGGGCCAGACATCAGGTGGTGGTATTGACTGACCACAAAAATTTAATTTACCTTGAGTCTGCCAGGCGCCTGAATCCTAGACAGGCGCGCTGGTCGTTGTTTTTCTCTCGGTTTAATTTTGTGGTGTCATACCTACCGGGTTCTAAGAATGTTAAGGCGGATGCCCTTTCTAGGAGTTTTGAGCCTGACTCCCCTGGTAATTCTGAGCCCACAGGTATCCTTAAGGATGGAGTGATATTGTCTGCCGTTTCTCCAGACCTGCGGCGGGCCTTGCAGGAGTTTCAGGCGGATAGACCTGATCGTTGCCCACCTGGTAGACTGTTTGTTCCTGATGATTGGACCAGTAGAGTCATCTCTGAGGTTCATTCTTCTGCGTTGGCAGGTCATCCTGGAATTTTTGGTACCAGGGATTTGGTGGCAAGGTCCTTCTGGTGGCCTTCCCTGTCACGAGATGTGCGAGGCTTTGTGCAGTCTTGTGACGTTTGTGCTCGGGCCAAGCCTTGTTGTTCTCGGGCTAGTGGATTGTTGTTACCCTTGCCTATCCCGAAGAGACCTTGGACGCACATCTCGATGGATTTTATTTCGGATCTGCCTGTTTCTCAGAAGATGTCTGTCATCTGGGTGGTGTGTGACCGTTTCTCTAAGATGGTCCATCTGGTTCCCTTGCCTAAGTTGCCTTCTTCTTCCGAGTTGGTTCCTCTGTTTTTTCAAAATGTTGTTCGTTTGCATGGTATTCCGGAGAATATCGTTTCTGACAGAGGGACCCAATTCGTGTCTAGATTTTGGCGGGCATTCTGTGCTAGGATGGGCATAGATTTGTCTTTTTCGTCTGCTTTCCATCCTCAGACTAATGGCCAGACCGAGCGGACTAATCAGACCTTGGAGACATATTTGAGGTGTTTTGTGTCTGCGGATCAGGATGATTGGGTTGCTTTTTTGCCTTTGGCGGAGTTCGCCCTCAATAATCGGGCCAGCTCTGCCACCTTGGTGTCCCCGTTTTTCTGTAATTCGGGGTTTCATCCTCGATTTTCCTCCGGTCAAGTGGAATCTTCGGATTGTCCTGGAGTGGATGCTGTGGTGGAGAGGTTGCATCAGATTTGGGGGCAGGTGGTGGACAATTTGAAGTTGTCCCAGGAGAAGACTCAGCTTTTTGCCAACCGCCGTCGTCGTGTTGGTCCTCGGCTCTGTGTTGGGGACTTGGTGTGGTTGTCTTCTCGTTTTGTCCCTATGAGGGTCTCTTCTCCTAAGTTTAAGCCTCGGTTCATCGGCCCGTACAAGATATTGGAGATTCTTAACCCTGTGTCCTTCCGTTTGGACCTCCCTGCATCCTTTTCTATTCATAATGTTTTTCATCGGTCATTATTGCGCAGGTATGAGGTACCGGTTGTGCCTTCCATTGAGCCTCCTGCTCCGGTGTTGGTTGAGGGTGAGTTGGAGTACGTTGTGGAAAAGATCTTAGACTCTCGTGTTTCCAGACGGAAACTCCAGTATCTGGTCAAATGGAAGGGATACGGTCAGGAGGATAATTCTTGGGTCACTGCCTCTGATGTTCATGCCTCCGATCTTGTCCGTGCCTTTCATAGGGCTCATTCTGATCGCCCTGGTGGTTCTGGTGAGGGTTCGGTGCCCCCTCCTTGAGGGGGGGGTACTGTTGTGAAATTGGATTCTGGGCTCCCCCGGTGGCCACTGGTGGAATTGAACTTGTGTGCATCATTCCCTCTGTTCACCTGCTCCCATCAGGATGTGGGAGTCGCTATATAACCTTGCTCCTCTGTTAGTTTCATGCCGGTCAACAATGTAATCAGAAGCCTTTCTGTGCATGTTCCTGCTACCAGACAACTCTCAGCTAAGTTGGACTTTTGTCCTTGTTTGTTTTTGCTTTTTGTTCCAGTTCACAGCTGCTGTTTCGTTACTGTGTCTGGAAAGCTTTTGTGATCGGAAATTGCCACTCTGGTGTTATGAGTTAATGCTAGAGTCTTAAAGTAATTTCTGGATGGTGTTTTGATAGGGTTTTCAGCTGACCATGAAAGTGCCCTTTCTGTCTTTCTGCTATCTAGTAAGCGGACCTCGATTTTGCTAAACCTATTTTCATACTACGTTTGTCATTTCGTCTTAAATCACCGCCAATATATGTGGGGGCCTCTGTCTGCCTTTTGGGGAAATTTCTCTAGAGGTGAGCCAGGACTGTATTTTCCTCTGCCAGGATTAGTTAGTTCTCCGGCTGGCGCTGGGCATCTAGGGATAAAAAAAACGTAGGCATGCTACCCGGCTACTTCTAGTTGTGCGGCAGGTTTTAGTTCATGGTCAGTATAGTTTCCATCTTCCAAGAGCTAGTTCTCATATATGCTGGGCTATGTTCTCTCGCCATTGAGAATCATGACACTCCTCCTCCTCTCATCTTCCCCTTACTGTTGGAGTTCCTCAAGGATTGGTTCAAGGCCCCCTCCTCTTCTCTTTGTATTCTGCCCCTATTGATCAAACAATTAGCAGATTTGGTTTCCAGTACCATCTCTATGCTGATGAGACCCAATTATTCAACTCTACTCCTGATATCACGCCTGCCTTTTAGAAAATACTAGTGATTGTCTTGCCGCTGTCTCTAACATCATGTCCTCCCTCTATCTGAAATTGAACCTGTCAAAAACTGAACTTCTTGTGTTTCCTCCCTCTACTAATGTGCCTATGCCCGACATTGCCATATCCGTGTTTGGTTCCTCCATTACTCCACAGCAACATGCCCGTTGTCTTGGGGTCATCCTTGATTCAGAGCTTTCATTCTCCCCCCATATCCAATCACTGGCTCGCTCTTGTTATCTGCACCTCAAAAACATTTCTAGAATTCGACCCTTTCTTACTTTCGACTCTGCAAAAACTCTCACTGTTTCTCTTATTCATTCTCGTCTGGACGATTGTAAATTTTTACTTATCGGTCTCCCTCTTCCCAAACTCTCCCCTCTCCAATCTGTCCTGAATGCTGCAGCCAGGATCATATTCCCCACCAATCGTTACAACGATGCCTCTACCTTGTGCCAGTCATTACATTGGTTACCCATCAACTCCAGAATTCAGTGTAAACTTATTACCCTCACCCACAAAGCACTCCATGGCTCAGTACCACCCTACATCTCCTCCCTTGTCTCAATCTACCACCCTACCCGTGCCCTCCATTCTGCTAATGACCTGAAGTTAGCATCCTCAATAATCAGAACCTCCAAATCCCATCTCCAAGACTTTTTACGTGCTGCCCCAATTCTTTGGAATGCACTACCCAGGTTAATACGATTAATCCCCAGTCCACACAGTTTTAAGCGTGGCCTAAAAACGCATTTGTTCAGACTGGCCTACTGTCTCAGTGCTTTAACCTAACTATTCCTGTGTTGCCATTCAAAATTTTTTCCACAACCAGGTTCCTCGCATCATGTTCTCACATGTTCTCACATGCTTAATGCATTTAATAGCCTTCTGTGTCTGTACTGCTACATACCGTATTTTTCGGACTACAAGACGCACTTTTTCCCCCCAAAAAAAGGGGGGAAAATGGGGGGTGCGTCTAATAGTCGCAATGCAGGCTTACCGTGGCGGCAGAGGTACGGTGGCAGAGGTGTGGTGGCAGAGGTGCGGCGGCAGACGTGCGGGGATGAGGAGGCGCAGTGAGCGGGGTCCCTTTCCCCGGTGAGGTGATGCAGCAGCCCGGTAAGCAGCAGAGCCAGGTGAATCCTGTTGTTAGCGGTGGTGGCGGCCATCTTCCGGAGGCCGCGCGTGCGCAGATGGAGCGCTCTGCTTCCCGGGGCTTCAGGAAAATGGCCGCGGGATGCCGCGCGTGCGCAGATGAAGATCGCGGCGGCCATTTTCCTGAAGTTCGTGGCTTCAGGAAAATGGCCGCCGCGATCTCCATCTGCGCACGCGCGGCATCCCGCGGCCATTTTCTTGAAGCCCCGGGAAGCAGAGCGCTTCATCTGCGCACCCGTGGCCTTGGGAAGATGGCCGCCACCACCGCTGACAACAGTATTCACCCAGCTCTGCTGCTTACCGGGCTGCTGCATCACCTCACCGTGGAAAGGGACCCCTCTGATGCCATACCTCTCACTGCGCCTCCTCATCCCAGCACCTCCTCATCCCAGCACCTCCTCATCCCAGGACCTCCTCATCCCAGGACCTCCTCATCCCAGGACCTCCTCATCCCAGCACCTCCTCATCCCAGCACCTCTGCTGGTAACCACTGCTGCAACCCTCCCATGGACACCAGGCCGTGGCGTTGCCCACCTAAGCAGGAAGGGACCCTGCTCAGGTGCACGCCATACCGCATCACCCCACCTCTGCCGACACCATGCCTCCTGTGACCCTGCTCTGCCACCGCCAGCCCTCAGGTAAGATACTGTAAATTCGGACAATGAGACGGACCCCCACCTTATAAAAAATCTTTTTTTCTGCAATTTTCACCCTAAATTTGGGGTGCGCCTTATGGTCCGGTGCGTCTTATAGTCCGAAAAATACGGTACTTAGGCTGATAACCGGTTCATGCAGCATTACATGAACACCGTATTCTTACACTATGGCTGGTCTGAACAACTAAATAATTGTTACCATCCACCTTTCGTGTCTCCCCTTTTCCTCATAGATTGTAAGCTTACGAGCAAGGCCCTAATTCCTCTTGGTATCTGTTTTGATCTCTGTGCTTATTGCTATGCTGTAATGTCTATTGTATGTACAAGTCCCCTCTAAAATGTAAAGTGCTGCGGAATATGTTGGCTCTATAGAAATAAAATTATTATTATCAATATGCAACAGTAACAACTTATTATATATTCATAATTGAATTGTCCTTTCTCAAACACACACCATCAAATCAAAACAGTATCTGATCCTCCACAGTCATCAAAGATAAATAACCTATCAATCAAAAAGTAATATGTGAAAAAGCAAGGTAGATGTGCTATTAAAATGTAACAAAAATTAGGTGCATGTACTAGAAAGTGGCAGTGCACTCATAGACCCAGATCCACAAAGCATATTGAACAATTGGGATCTACAAAACAATCATTACTTTCTGAGGAAGCATCTCATGCGAAACACACGTAAAAGGCTGTATGTAGGTAAATATATGTCCATGTTTTTGTCATCTCATGAACATAATGTCATCTGGTTTTCTGCTTCTATTCATTGCTCTTGGATTTGGGCATTAGCCATATCATTTTTTACTTGGAGTAATGATTGTTTTGTAGATCCCTATTGTTCAATATGCTTTGTGGATCTGGATTTATGAAGGCACTGCCACTTTCTAATTATTTGGGATATATGTCTCTGCAGTGACCTATTCATATTCCCTATGCCATATGCACTTTATAGCTAATACTATTTTGTATGCACTGTCCCCTTATTTATTTTTTTGCCTATATTAGTCATGATATGATTATTATCTAGTCAATTACTTGTAACTTTGTATTTTCTTTAAAAATTTTTTAGAACAATGAGTGTTTAATTCTTGGCTATGGCATACTAATTTTTGAATAGTTAGCCTTTTTTAGAATCCATTTAATAATACTACCTCTCTTTTATCCACATGGGCATATGAGATGTATCTAGCTACCCGTACAAACTTGAAACTGACTTTCTGATTACTCTGGGACCAATTATTGATATACTAGATGGTGGCCTGATTCTAATGCATCGGGTATTCTAGAATATGTATGTATGTATGTATATAGCAGCCACATAGTATATAGCACAGGCCACGTAGTATATAGGAGCCACATAGTATATAGCACAGGCCACGTAGTATATAGGAGCCACGTAGTATATAGCAGCCGCGCAGTATATAACACAGCCCACGTAATGTATAGCACAGGCCACGCAGTATATAACACAGGCCACGCAGTATATAACACAGTACACGCATTATATAACACTACCCACGCAGTATATAACACTGCCCACGTAGTATATAACAGCCCACGTAGTATATAACACAGCTCAAGCAGTATATAACATAGCCCATGTTGTATATAGCAGCCACGCAGTATATAACACAGCCCACGTAATATACAGCACAGCCCACGCAGTATATAACACTGCCCACCTAGTATATACAGCCACGCAGTATATAACACAGCCCACGTAGTATATAGCAGTGTGGGCACCATATCCCTGTTAAAAAAGATAATTAAAATAAAAAATAGTTATATACTCACCCTTCGTCGTCCAGCGAAGCTGTCCCAATGCGCGATCGGCTGCCGCCAGCTTCCGTTCCCAGAGATGCATTGTGAAATTACCTAGATGACTTAGCGGTCTCGCGAGACCGCTAAGTCTTCTGGGTAATTTCGCAATGCATCTCTGGGAACGGAAGCTGGCGGCAGCTGCGCGCGCATCGGCAGACAACAGAAGGTGAGAATAGCAGGTTTTTTGTTTTTTTATTGTTTTTAACATTAGATTTTTTTTACTATTGATGCTGCATAGGCATCATCAATAGTAAAAAGTTGGTCACACAGGGTTAATAGCAGCGTTAACGGAGTGCATTACACCGCGGCATAACGCGGTCCGCTAACGCTGCCATTAACCCTGTGTGAGCGCTGACTGGAGAGGAATGTGAAGCCAGCACTGGCGGCCGCGACCAATCAGTGACGCAGGATTTCCGGGACAGACGGAAGTGGACCTTAGACAATTATATATACTGTATATAGATTTACCATATGATCTTTTCTCTTTATGACCTCTCCTTTGTACTTGTTTTTATACAATTGTTAATTGCTCAAATAAAATTTGTGTTTTATAATGACTTGCTGTCTGTGGGAGTATTTTTGTAGGTTTCATTTTATACTCCCATTCACATAGATGACGTTTTATAGGTTCCAAAAGGCGGCACTAAACTTCTAGTCCTCTTCCTCTCTGAAGAGACAGTTTGCACGTAAAAAAAATAAAAATTTTTAAATATTACGACCTTACCAAAGTCAGCAGTAGTACCTGTGGGTTCAAAATGGCCATCATACCATGGTTAAAATCCACGATGGGTGTTGTTTCTAAAATGGTGTCAGTTTTGGTCGGTTTATGCTATTTAGGCACCTTAGGGACTCTGCAAATGTGACATGGCACTCCCAATCTATTTCAGCCAAATTTGTGTTCCAAAATTCAAATGATGCTCCTTCCCTTCTGAGCCCTGCCATTTGTCCAGAGGTTTCTGACCACTTGAGGGGCATCAGCGCTCTCAGAATTAACAGCTAACAAACTGTGGAGTCCGTTTTTGATGCTATCCTTTGTAAAACTGAAAAGTTTGGGGCTAAGACTGGTTTCACATTAGCGGTTGTGTCCGCAGCATTTCTGACGCATACATCCGCATTTGTCTTGATTTCCTATCTTTAACATTGTAGACGCAGGTGCATGCATTTGCATGCATTCGCCTGCGTTTGCTTACGCATGCGTATTTTCGCAGTGTGCGGCTGGGCGCGGCTGATGCACCATGTTAGAATTTTTTTGGCGTCAAATTTCCGCCGCCAAACGCATGCGGACACTTGCGGAAGGAGTGCGCCAAACCAATGCATTACAGTCTATGGGAACGCATAGGAACACAATTTATCACTAACATAAAGCACAATGTGCCACAGAATCAGTGGAATATGTTGAAGCTTTGCAGAGTTACTGCCATATAAAATGAAACTGCTCCTATTTTTAAAAAAAAATGGGCTTCGTCAATAGACCAAAAATTGCTCTGTCACTAAATGGTTAAAAATGTGGTCATTTTTATCCACAGTTGTGCACAACTTCACGTAATAAAAATTTAATGTGATCAATGAGTGGCTGATTGATATATAATGCATCATACAAATGTTTTGCAAGGTGGCTTTCTCATTGAGTATATTTGACACCTCTCCATTGCTAACATCTGGGCTTGATGTCAACTAACAATAGAAAGGTGACATCAACCCGCTAACTTTCACCTCATTTGCTGCCGCACCAGGGCAAGTGGGAGGAGCACCTTTTCTGGTGCGACTGAGAGCTGATGTTTTTAGTCTGGAAGGGGGCCAATATCCATGGCCCCTTCCTAGGCTATTAATATCACCCAGCAGCTTTCTGCCTAGTCTTTGCTGGTTATTAATTATATTATATATAGGGGATCCAAAGTTATTTTTTGGGGGAGGGTCCCCCATTTTAATAACCAGTAAAGGCTAAGTATACAGCTGTGAGATGATATTAACCCCTTCATGACCCAGCCTATTTTGACCTTAATGACCTGGCCGTTTTTTGCAATTCTGACCAGTGTCCCTTTATGAGGTAATAACTCAGGAACGCTTCAACGGATCCTAGCGGTTCTGAGAATGTTTTTTCGTGACATATTGGGCTTCATGTTAGTGGTAAATTTAGGTCGATAATTTCTGAGTTTATTTGTGAAAAAAACGGAAATTTGGCGAAAATTTAGAAAATTTCGCAATTTTCACATTTTGAATTTTTATCCTGTTAAACCAGAGAGCTATGTGACACAAAATAGTTAATAAATAACATTTCCCACATGTATACTTTATATCAGCACAATTTTGGAAACAAATTTTTTTTTGCTAGGAAGTTATAAGGGTTAAAATTTGACCAGTGATTTCTAATTTTTACAACAAAATTTACAAAACCATTTTTTTTAGGGACCACCTCACATTTGAAGTCAGTTTGAGGGTTCTGTATGGCTGAAAATACCCAAAAATGACACCATTCTAAAAACTGCACCCCTCAAGGTGCTCAAAACCACATTCAAGAAGTTTATTAACCCTTCAGGTGCTTCGCAGCAGCAGAAGCAACATGGAAGGAAAAAATGAACATTTACATTTTTAGTCACAAAAATGATCTTTTAGAAACAATTTTTTTATTTTCCCAAGGGTAAAAGGAGAAACTGGACCACGGAGGTTGTTGTCCAATTTGTCCTGAGTACGCTGATACCTCATATGTGGGGGTAAACCACTGTTTGGGCTCACGGCAGGGCTCGGAAGGGAAGGAGCACCATTTGACTTTTTGAAGGAAAAATTGGCTCCAATCTTTAGCGGACACTATGTTGCGTTTGGAGAGCCCCCGTGTGCCTAAACATTGGAGCTCCCCCACAAATGACCCCATTTTGGAAACTAGACACCACAAGGAACTTATCTAGAGGCATAGTGAGCACTTTAAACCCCCAGGTGCTTCACAAATTGATCTGTAAAAAAGTACTTTTTTTTCACACAAAATTTATTTTAGCCTCAATTTTTTCATTTTCACATGGGCAACAGGATAAAATGGATCCTAAAATTTGTTGGGCAATTTCTCCTGAGTACACCTATACCTCACATGTGGGGGTAAACCACTGTTTGGGCACATGGTAAGGCTCGGAAGGGAAGGAGCGCCATTTGAATTTTTGAATGAAAAATTATCTCCATTGTTAGCGGACACCATGTTGCGTTTGGAGAGCCCCTGTGTGCCTAAATATTGAAGCTCCCCTACAAGTGACCCCATTTTAGAAACTAGACCCCCCAAGGAACTTATCTAGATGCATAGTGAGCACTTTAAACCCCCAGGTGCTTTACTGAAGTTTATACCGCAGAGCCGTGAAAATAAAAAATAATTTTTCTTTCCTCAAAAATGATTTTTAGCCCGGAATTTTTTATTTTCCCAAGGGTAACAGGAGAAATTGGACCCCAAATGTTGTTGTCCAGTTTGTCCTGAGTACGATGATACCCCATATGTGGGGGTAAACCACTGTTTGGGCGCACGGCAGGGCTCGGAAGGGAAGGCACGCCATTTGGCTTTTTGAATGGAAAATTAGCTCCAATCATTAGCGGACACCATGTCGCGTTTGGAGAGCCCCTGTGTGCCTAAACATTGGAGCTCCCCGACAAGTGACCCCATTTTGGAAACTAGACCTCCCAAGGAACTAATCTAGATGTGTGGTGAGCACTTTGAACCCCCAAGTGCTTCACAGAAATTTATAACGCAGAGCCATGAAAATAAAAAATAATTTTTCTTTCCTCAAAAGATTTTTTAGCCCTCAATTTTTTATTTTCCCAAGCGTAACAGGAGAAATTTGACCCTGAAAGTTGTTGTCCAGTTTCTCCTGAGTATGCTGATACCCCATATGTGGGGGAAAACCACTGTTTGGGCACATGCCGGGGCTCGGAAGGGAAGTAGTGACGCTTTGTATTGCAGACTTTGATGGAATGGCCTGCGGGCATCATGTTACGTTTGCAGAGCCCCTGATGTGCCTAAACAGTAGAAACCCCCCACAAGTGACCCCATTTTGGAAACTAGACCCCCCAAGGAACTTATCTAGATATGTGGTGAGCACTTTGAACCCCCAAGTGCTTCACAGAAGTTTATAACGCAGAGCCATGAAAATAAAAAATAATTTTTCTTTTCTCAAAAATGATTTTTTAGCCCACCATTTTTTATTTTCACAAGGGTAACAGGAGAAATTGGACCCCAAAAGTTGTTGCCCAGTTTGTCCTGAGTATGCTGGTACCCCATATGTGTTGGGGTAAACCACTGTTTGGGCGCACGTCAGGGCCCGGAAGGGAGGGAGCACCATTTGACTTTTTGAACGCAAGATTGGCTGGAATCAATGGTGGCGCCATGTTGCGTTTGGAGACCCCTGATGTGCCTAAACAGTGGAAACCCCTCAATTCTAACCCCAACACACCCCTAACCCTAATGCCAACTCTAGCCATAACCCTAATCACAACCCTAACCCCAACACACCCCTAACCACAACCCTAACCCCAACACACCCCTAACCCTAATCCCAACCCTAACGCTAATCCTAACCCTAACCACAACCCTAACCCCAACACACCCCTAACCCTAACCATAACCCTAACCACAAGCCTAATCTTAACCCTATTTCCAACCCCGGCCCTAATTCCAACCCTAACTCTAATTCCAACCCTAACCCTAAGGCTATGTGCCCACGTTGCGGATTCGTGTGAGATTTTTTTCGCACCATTTTTGAAAAATCCGCAGGTAAAAGGCACTGCGTTTTACGTGCAGATTTACCGCAGATTTCCAGTGTTTTTTGTGCGGATTACACCTGCGGATTGCTATTGAGGAACAGGTGTAAAACGCTGCGGAATCCACACAAAGAATTGACATGGTGCGGAAAATACAACGCAGCATTTCTGCGTGGTATTTTCCGCACCATGGGCACAGTGGATTTGGTTTTCCATAGGTTTACATGGAACTGTAAACCTGATGGAACACTGCTATGAATCTGCAGTGGCCAATCCGCTGCGGATCCGCAGCCAAATCCGCACCATGTGCACATAGCCTAATTCTAAGGGTATGTGCACACGCTGCGGAAAACGGTGCGGAAAACGGTGCGGATCCGCAGCTGCGTTTCCGCAGCTGCGGGTCCGCAGCAGCTTTTCCGCAGCTGCGGGTCCGCAGTAGCGTTTCCGCAGCTGCGGGTCCGCAGCAACGTTTCCGCAGCTGCGGGTCCGCAGCAGTTTCCCATGAGTTTACAGTTGAATGTAATGCTATGGGAAACAAAAAACGCTGTGCACATGCTGCGGAAAAAACTGCGTGCAAAAGCAGCGGTTTACATTCCGCAGCATGTCACTTCTTTCTGCAGATTCCGCAGCGGTTTTACAACTGTTCCAATAGAAAACGCAGTTGTAAAACCGCAGTGAAATCTGCAGAAAAACCGCAGAAAAACCGTGGTAAATCCGCGGTAAATCCGCAGCGGTTTTGCACTGCGGATTTATCAAATCCGCTGCGGAAAAATCCGCAGAGTACCAGAATACGTGTGCACATAGCCTTACCCTAGCCCTAACCCTACCCCTACCCCTACCCCTAACTCTACCCCTAAGTCTACCCCTAACCCTACCCCTAACCCTACCCCTAACCCTAACCCTAACCCTACCCCCTAACCCTAACCCTAGTGGAAAAAAAAATGAAAATATTTTCTTTATTTTATTATTGTCCCTACCTATGGGGGTGATAAAGGGGGGTTCATTTACTATTTTTTTTATTTTGATCACTGTGATGGGTTATATCACAGTGATCAAAATGTACATTGAACGAATCTGCCGGCCGGCAGATTCGGCGGGCGCACTGCGCATGCGCCCTCCATTTTGGAAGATGGCGGCGCCCAGGGAGAAGACGGACCGACTCCGGGAGGATCGGTAAGTATGAAGGGGTGGTGGGGGGGTGAATCGGAGCACAGGGGGGTGGATCGGAGCACAGGGGGGAGCGGACACGAGGACGGGGAGCGGACAGGTGGACGCAGGGGAGTACCGGACTGAACGGAGGACTGGGGAGCAGATCGGTGGCAGTGGGGGGGGGGGCAGATCAGGATTTCCAGCCATGGCCGATGATATTGCAGCATCGGCCATGGCTGGATTGCAATATTTCACCATTTTCATAGGTGAAATATTGCAAATTGCTCTGATTGGCTGTTGCACTTTCAACAGCCAATCAGAGCGATCGTAGCCACGTGGGGGCAAAGCCACCCCCCCCTGGGCTAAAGTACAACTCCCCCTGTCCCTGCAGATCGGGTGAAATTGGAGTTAACCCTTTCACCCGATCTGCAGGGACGCGATCCCTCCATGACGCATACGGTGCGTCACAGGTCGGTTTGGCACCGACTTTGATGACACAGCGTATGCATCAAAGGTCGGGAAGGGGTTAATAGCCTGGGAAGCTCCATGGGTATTACCTCTTTCCCAGGCTATAAATATCTGCCCCCAGCTGTCCGCTTTCCCTCTGCTAGTGCATAAAATGTTGGGGGATCCCATGTCATTTTTTTCAGAAATTAATTTGATATGTAAAAAAAATACATGTATAGTAAGCTACACAAGCACTGTACTAATTATATATGAGACTGACATCTTTATATCTATCTATTCTATGTGTACATATGTATTCTATTTATTCTATTCTGTCGGATCATGCTGTGATTTACTGTACGCAGCAGATGAATTGCCGGCTTTTCAAAGGATATTGGTTTGTAAAAATTGGATGGAGTGTGCAAGTGCCGTACGATATTTTTCTCACACCCATTGACTTTCATTGACGAGTATCTTCCGAGATACGAGAACAATCTCAGCATGCTGCTATTTTTTTTTTTTAGGCTAGTTTCACACTAGCGTTAACTGCATTACGTCGCAAATGCGTCGTTTTGCCGAAAAAACGCATCCTGCAAAAGTGCTTGCAGGATGCGTTTTTTCTGCATTTACTAACATTAGCGACGCATTTGCGACGCAATGACACACGTTGCAACCGTCGTGCGACGGGTGCGACGTGCTGTTGCGGACCGTCGGGAGCAAAAAACGTTACATGTAACGTTTTTTGCTCCCGACGGTCCGCTTTTTCCGACCGCGCATGCGCGGCCGGAACTCCGCCCCCACCTCCCCGCACTTCCCCGCACCTCACAATGGGGCAGCGGATGCGTGGGAAAAATGCATCCGCTGCCCCCGTTGTGCGGCGGAGACCACACTAGCGTCGGGAACGTCGGCCCGACGCGCAGCGACGGGTTGTTCCCGACGCTAGTGTGAAAGTAGCCTTAGTCCGTTTTCTGCTGAGAAAAAAATAAATTGCAGCTGAGCTGTAACTCATAGATTTACATTGGTCAGAGTGCAATCCAATTTTTATTGGCTTGCACTCCGTCCGTTTTCCTCGCAGATGAGTATGAGACCTAATAATGTGAGTCTCCACTCCTGCCTGTCAGTGAACTCAATGGCTTATGCACTGAATGCAGCATTAAAGTGCTGTCAACCTCAGTGCATAAACACTGAGCTCAGTGACATACTAAAGCGATGAAGTGTACTGTTACCATGATGTCACTGCTATAGTTAAAAACAATCAGAAACAACTTCCCAACACATCAAAACTAGTGTGAACAGGTGCAAACTTAGAAAAAAGTAAATCAATAAAGCTAAGAAAAAAAATAGCTGCACTCTGAAATGCTAAAAACAATGAATTTAGAAAATTGGAGCTGCATTACTACCATAGAAAATATTGAATACACATATATACAAAAATAGTAAGTATATGGCATGCATTTGAGAAATCAACCAAACCTACAACATAATGCACAACTCAAAATTATATTTAAACAAAGTACCTTTATTACCAATCATGAAAAAATATCATATAACATGTATAAAAGGGAAAACAAAAAACAGGTGGAACGAAATTGCGGGACCGCACAGAGACCAATGATGGTATGTCTTGTAACTCATAAAAATCAAATATTGAATATAAGTATAACCTAAATAGGTATTAAGTTATGAGTATATAGAATTTCTCATATATTCATCCACAAAATAATGAAGAAAAAAAGAAAAATTCATATAATTCAGTCAGTAAATGGATGCCTATGTGCTAAGTTTCCATGTCAATTTCCTAATTTATGTGACACATATTATATCCATCGCTACAGCAATAAATTATAGTTCATTCATATGACAATATAATGTAGACAGTATATACTGAAATTTAATCACATCATGAAGGAACTATCTGTGTACAATTAGAGATAGTGCACAGCATAACCCAGCACACTAAATATGGCAATGCACTGCAGTGATAATAAAGTCAGAGGGTCCAAAGAACCGGACTGAAAAGAGAAAGGAAACTAAGTAGAAAAGTGGAATACTTAACCGTATGAGTGGTCCTGTGACAGCCCGCAACTGCCCGACGCGCGTTTCGCCTGAGCTTTAACGAGGGAACTGACTGAATTATATGAATTTTTCTTTTTTTCTTCATTATTTTGTGGATGAATATATGAGAAATTCTATATACTCATAACTTAATACCTATTTAGGTTATACTTATATTCAATATTTGATTTTTATGAGTTACAAGACATACCATCATTGGTCTCTGTGCGGTCCCGCAATTTCGTTCCACCTGTTTTTTGTTTTCCCTTTTATACATGTTATATGATATTTTTTCATGATTGGTAATAAAGGTACTTTGTTTAAATATAATTTTGAGTTGTGCATTATGTTGTAGGTTTGGTACCATAGAAAATATGTCAATACTATAATATGCAAATATGAAAAATTGAACTTAGTGCATAAATTTGTCAATTCACGAGAGCCTAACAGTTATCGACAAGGCGTACCTTATTGGTGGGGACCTAACCTGATATACTACCTCTCCTGGACTGAAAAGCCTACAATTTAAATAGCAGGAAGGATCCAGCTAATTAAAACCGCCTAAAGCTGAAGGGTATAGAAGTGATCAGGTCAGGAGGAGTTTACTACAAATAGAAAAAAATGAGCTGCACATCCAAACTAGTGTGAACAGGTGCAATCTAGGACAACCAAGTCAATAAAAGTAAGAAAAAATAGCTGCACTATGAAATACTGATAAATAGTGTTGAGCATTCCGATACCGCAAGTATCGGGTATCGGCCGATACTTGCGGGTATCGGAATTCCGATACCGAGATCCGATACTTTTGTGGTATCGGGTATCGGTATCGAAACAACATTAATGTGTAAAATAAAGAATTAAAATAAAAAATATTGCTATACTCACCTCTCCGACGCAGCCTGGACCTTACTGAGGGAACCGGCAGCGTTCTTTGCTTAAAATGCGCGCGTTTACTTCCTTCCGTGACGTCACGGCTTGTGATTGGTCGCGTGCCGCCCATGTGGCCGCGACGCGACCAATCACAGCAAGCCGTGACGTAATTTTCAGGTCCTCAATGCCTAATTCTAGGCATTCAGGATTTTAAAATTACGTTCCGGGTTGTGATTGGTCGCGTCGCGGTCACATGGGCGACGCGACCAATCACAAGCCGTGACGTCACGGGAGGCAGGAAACGCGCGCATTTTAAAATTACGTCACGGCTTGTGATTGGTTGCGTGCCGCCCATGTGGCTGCGACGCGACCAATCACAGCAAGCCGTGACGTAATTTTCAGGTCCTCAATGCCTAATTCTGCATTCAGGACCTGAAATTACGTCACGTCCCTCGGTGAGGTCCAGGCTGCGTCGGAGAGGTGAGCATAGCAATATTTTTTATTTTAATTCTTTATTTTACACATTGATATGGATCCCAGGGCCTGAAGGAGAGTTTCCTCTCCTTCAGACCCTGGGAACCATCAGGGATACCGTCCAATACTTGAGTCCCATTGACTTGTATTGGTATCGGGTATCGGTATCGGATTAGATCCGATACTTTGCCGGTATCGGCCGATACTTTCCGATACCGATACTTTCAAGTATCGGACGGTATCGCTCAACACTACTGATAAACAATGAATCTAGAAATTGGAGCTGCATTATGGCCATAGAAAATACTTGAACACTATAATGCGCAAATATGAAATATAGAAAAAGTTAACTGCAATATTGATACAGAAAAAATTGCTATAGGAAAAAATGAAGGAAGTTAGCGCATAAATTGGCCAATTCAGGAGAGCCCAACAGCAATCGACTGCTATAGTTAAGACATCGGGACGAGAGCAGCAGCGAAGGGAGCCGGCTTTGGACCCTGGGAGAGTAAGTACCTACTTAGCTTTATATTTTGTGTATTTTACATAATTTGGGGCCTACTTTCTTTTATATGATAAAATCTATGTCTTTTCTACTTTCTTATTATCTGTAATGTACTGGTCTATAGCTATGCATCTGTATATATCATTATAATAGAATGCCATTCAGAGTTTTAGGCAGTGAAAATCATTGCCTTATATTTAATAGGGCAGCCGATGGCTCACTGTTAATGCTTTTTTTGTCGTCCATGCTACAAGTTCTGAGCATGTTTCCCTGCAATGACCAACTGCAAAAAAAGCAAAGCATTAAATAAATATTTGAAAGCATCTACTAAGCATAACTAATATGCATGCTCTTAATTTATTATTATCAGCTTATCTGAGTGTTTCTTGAACTCCCGAAAACTTGAACTTACATATCGCATATGTAATATGTATTCAGCCACTTGTACATTCATCCTCCATTTGGAGGTTACAGCTAGAGGTTGCCTTGTATGCCAGAGTAGCAGCTAAGTGACTCCCTCTTCACCTAACCGCCTCCTATACAGTGATCTTACTATTATTGCTTAGTTGTTTAATAGTGGAAAATATGTTTGAACCTTCTGCAGGTTCTGTGCTCCTGAGTAGCTGCAGGAGTAAAATACAAGTAAAAACATTTCCAGCAGCTAAACAGGAAAGGGTTCTTTACAGTTAGAGCAGTCAGATTGCGGAATGCCCTACCATAAGAGGTAGTAATGGCAGGTACTATATTATCATTTAAAAAAGGACTGGGTGATTTCCTTACCACAAATGGAATTATGGGTTATAAATACTCTAGAAAATAGATATAACTGGTCAAGACAGTCTGAAGATGATAGGCCTGTGTCTTTTTTCAACCTATGAAACACTGAAATCCTATTAATACAATATTTTTGTTTGCAGCACAACCCCTTTAATTAAATTTTTCATAAATTTCCTTTAAGCAAAGTTTTCATGGTTAGATGAATGTTCCTTCTTTGAGACTTATGAAATGTTAGGGTTAAACTAATAGGAAAAGCACAGAAAGGCGCTCCATGTGTGTACCGATCAACCAAGTGAAGTAGAACAATGTGAGTGGCACTCACTTAATGAAGTTGTGAGCTCCCCCGAATTGGTGCTGCACCAACCGCAGGCTCCCACGGAGCTGGATGTATGAAGGGAGGAAAAAGAGGAAAGCGGCATCTACTGGGCGCTGCAAAGAGGAAACAAGCTGTGTCCAGGTAGGATAAAGCCTTATATTACACCTCAAGTGTCATGTACGGTCTGTCTTCTTCATCAGAGGCCCAGTAGATGCTGCTTTCCTTTTATTTCCTTCCTTCATTCAGGGTTCAACTAATGAGACCAAAGGAAAAACTAAAACAATAGATAAATCTCATTTTGTTTCAAGAAATCACGATGAACTATTACCAGTCTTATTGCATAATTAACTGTGTCACCCAGGATATAATATTTTACAACTGCCTGAACACATTTTACAATGTTTTCAATAGTTTTAAGACCATTGTCATTTTATGGGCATTAGCAATATATCTGCAGTCATAATTTTGCACTTAGCAGAAATGTCTTTTTTTGCGCCCATGTCAAGGTCACGTCATTTATATAGTTGTTTTATATGATCTCTTTGCTTAGAGAGCAGGGGGCAAATACGTTCAACATGGCGATCAATAGAAAACGACTAATGTATCTTACATGAACTAATCGACACATTGAATCTTCATCTTTAGTGATTTCTAAGTTATAGTATTTTATTACATTAACATACAAAAACATTGCACAAGCTGTGCCCAGCAGAACTTAAAGGAAAATGTGTAACTTGTAGACTCAAGTGAAATTTTGTAGCAGGACCCCAGATTTTCAATTTTAATATTGGGACCTTTTTATGTGGAAAGTGGCCCTACCCCTTTTATTATAAATTACTAGATGGAGGCCCGATGCTATCCCATCGGAAGGGCGGTAATGTCACGAAAGGGGCAGGCATGCAGCGCTGTTGTTGCCTAATGGCATCCTGTGATAATCTAATGACTTTTGCATCAGGGGACTCATGTGCTTGACGCCTACGCTTATATGCATTGTTTTTGTCCCAGCGATGCTGTTGCTCTTCAGGAGTCTCATTTGCCCTTTGTTGTCTTCGATGGTGTGCTGTTATGATCCTTAGCGGTTGAGGATCACAAATTACTCCAGCTAAGTAACAAACATAGGACAAGCTCTAGGGAGGTGGCAAACTGGACTGACTGCAAATCTGAACCTATCCAAACACACTAGAACTAGCCGGTGAACGTGCCTAAAAATCCTAGACGTTTCGAGCCAGCCTGAGGAACTAACTACCCCTAGAGAGAAAGAAAATACCTCTCTTGCCTCCAGAGAAATAATCCCCAAAGATATAGAAGCCCCCAACAGATAATAACGGTGAGGTAAGAGGAAGGCACATACACAGGGGTGAAAGCAGATTCAGCAAATGAGGCCCACTAATACTAGATAGCAGAAAATAGAAAAGGGAATCTATGCGGTCAGTAAAAAACCCTTACAAAATATCCACACTGAGATTTCAAGAACCCCCGCACCAACTAACGGTGTGGGGGGAGAAACTCAGTCCCCTAGAGCAACCAGCAAGCGAGGAGATCACATCTTAGCAAGCTGGACAAGAAACATGATGAATGCTGATAATCAAAAAATGAACGGACAAAAACTTAGCTTGTCTTGGAGAGGCTGGGAGCAAGGTAATAACAAGGAATCTGAAGAGCACTGAATACATTGATAGCAGGCAAGGAACTGAGTATCCAGGTGAGGTAAATAGGAAACCAACCAAGGATAATGACCCAGCTGATGCAGGCAACCTGCAGAAAGACAACACTACACAGTACTGCTTGTGACCACTAGAGGGAGCCTAAAAACAGAGTTCACAACAGTACCCCCCCTTGAGGAGGGGTCACCGAACCCTCATCAAGACCCCCAGGGCGATCAGGATGAGCCGCGTGGAAGGCACGAACCAAATCGGCCGCATGAACATCAGAGGCGACAACCCAGGAATTATCCTCCTGACCATAGCCCTTCCACTTCACCAAATACTGAAGCCTCCGTCTAGAGATACGAGAATCCAAAATCTTCTCCACCACGTACTCCAATTCTCCCTCGACCAGCACCGGAGCAGGAGGCTCAACAGAAGGAACCACAGGTACCACATACCTCCGCAACAAAGACCTATGGAACACATTATGAATGGCAAACGATGCTGGGAGATCCAAACGAAAAGACACCGGGTTAAGGATTTCCAAGATCTTATAAGGACCGATGAAGCGAGGCATGAATTTAGGAGAGGAGACCTTCATAGGAACATACCGAGAAGACAGCCACACCAAATCCCCGACACGAAGTCGGGGACCCACACCGCGGCGGCGGTTGGCAAAGCGCTGAGCCTTCTCCTGTGACAACCTCAAATTGTCCACCACATGGTTCCAAATCTGCTGCAACCTATCCACCACAGAATCCACCCCAGGACAGTCAGAAGACTCAACCTGCCCCGAGGAAAAACGAGGATGGAAACCAGAATTGCAGAAAAAAGGCGAAACCAAAGTAGCAGAACTAGCCCGATTATTAAGGGCAAACTCGGCCAATGGCAAAAAAGTCACCCAATCATCCTGATCAGCAGAAACAAAACATCTCAAATAAGTTTCCAACGTCTGATTAGTTCGCTCGGTTTGGCCATTAGTCTGAGGATGGAAGGCCGACGAAAAAGATAAATCAATGCCCATCTTAGCACAAAAAGTCCGCCAAAACCTGGACACAAACTGGGATCCTCTATCAGACACAATATTTTCAGGAATGCCGTGCAAGCGAACCACATTCTGAAAAAATAGAGGAACCAAATCGGAGGAGGAAGGCAACTTAGGCAAGGGCACCAAATGGACCATCTTGGAAAAACGATCACACACCACCCAGATGACAGACATTTTCTGAGATACTGGAAGATCCGAAATAAAATCCATGGAAATGTGCGTCCAAGGCCTTTTTGGGACAGGCAAAGGCAAAAGCAAACCGCTGGCACGAGAACAGCAAGGCTTAGCCCGAGCACAAATCCCACAAGACTGCACAAAGGAACGCACATCCCGCGACAAGGAAGGCCACCAGAAGGACCTAGCCACCAAATCTCTGGTACCAAAAATCCCAGGATGACCCGCCAACACCGAAGAATGAACCTCGGAAATAACTCTGCTGGTCCATCTATCCGGGACAAACAGTCTCTCTGGTGGACAACGGTCAGGTCTATCCGCCTGAAATTTCTGCAGCACTCATCGCAAATCTGGGGAAATGGCAGACAAAATCACTCCCTCTCTGAGAATACCAGCCGGCTCAGAAACTCCCGGAGAGTCAGGCACTAAACTCCTAGAAAGTGCATCAGCCTTCATGTTCTTCGAACCAGGCAGGTATGAGACCACGAAGTTGAAACGGGAGAAAAACAGCGACCAACGAGCCTGTCTAGGATTCAGGCGCTTGGCAGATTCGAGGTAAATCAGGTTCTTGTGATCAGTCAAGACCACCACACGATGTTTAGCTCCTTCGAGCCAATGACGCCACTCCTTAAATGCCCACTTCATAGCCAACAACTCCCGATTACCAACATCATAATTCCGCTCGGCAGGCGAAAACTTTCTTGAAAAGAAAGCACATGGCTTCATCACAGAGCCATCAGAGCTTCTCTGCGACAAAACAGCCCCTGCTCCAATCTCAGAAGCATCAACCTCGACCTGGAAGGGGAGAGAGACATCTGGTTGACATAAGACTGGAGCTGAAGAAAACCGGTGCTTCAGTTCCCGAAAGGCCTCCACGGCCGCAGGAGACCAATTAGTCACATCAGAACCCTTCTTGGTCAAATCCGTCAAAGGTTTAACCACGCTAGAAAAATTAGCGATGAAACGACGGTAAAAATTAGCGAAACCCAAGAACTTCTGAAGACTCTTAACAGACGTAGGCTGAGTCCAGTCATGAATAGCCTGGACCTTGACTGGGTCCATCTCCACAGTAGAAGGAGAAAAAATAAAACCCAAAAAGGAGACCTTCTGTACTCCGAAGAGGCATTTTGAGCCCTTCACAAATAAAGCATTAGCACGCAGGACCTGAAACACCATCCTGACCTGCTTCACATGGGACTCCCAATCATCAGAAAAGACCAAAATGTCATCCAGATAAACAATCATAAATTTATCCAGATATTCTCGGAAGATGTCATGCATGAAGGACTGAAACACAGAAGGAGCATTAGAGAGTCCAAAAGGCATCACCAAGTACTCAAAATGGCCTTCGGGCATATTAAATGCTGTTTTCCATTCATCTCCCTGCTTAATGTGCACAAGGTTATACGCACCACGGAGATCTATCTTAGTGAACCAACTGGCCCCCTTAATCCGAGCAAACAAATCAGACAATAGTGGCAAAGGATACTGAAATTTGACTGTGATTTTATTCAGAAGACGGTAATCTATACAAGGTCTCAAAGAACCGTCCTTCTTGGCCACAAAAAAAAATCCTGCACCAAGAGGGGAAGAGGATGGGCGAATATGTCCCTTCTCCAAAGACTCCTTTATATAACTCCGCATCGCGGCATGCTCTGGTATAGACAAATTAAAAAGTCGTCCCTTAGGGAATTTACTACCAGGAATTAAATTTATAGCACAGTCACAATCCCTATGGGGGGGCAGGGCACTGGACCTGGGCTCATCAAATACATCCTGGTAGTCAGACAAAAACTCAGGGATCTCAGAAGGAGTGGAAGAAGCAATAGACACCAACGGAGTATCGCCATGAATTCCCTGACAACCCCAACTTGACACAGACATAGCTTTCCAATCTAAAACTGGATTATGAGCCTGCAGCCATGGCAGACCCAAAACGACAACATCATGCAAATTATGCAGAACGAGAAAGCGAATCACCTCCTGATGTACGGGAGTCATGCACATGGTCATTTGCGTCCAATACTGAGGCTTATTCTCAGCCAATGGCGTAGCATCAATTCCCCTCAGAGGAATAGGAAATTCCAAAGGCTCCAGGACAAAACCACAGCGCCTGGCAAACGACAAATCCATCAGATTCAGGGCAGCACCCGAATCCACAAAAGCCATAACCGAGTAGGATGACAAAGAACAAATCAAAGTAACAGACAAAATAAATTTAGGCTGTATCGTACCAATGGTGACAGGTTTAGCGATATTTTTTAAACGTTTAGAGCATGCTGAGATAACATGAGTAGAATCACCACAGTAAAAGCACAACCTATTTTGACGTCTATGACTTTGTCGCTCAATTCTGGTCAGAGTTCGGTCACATTGCATAGACTCAGGTCTCTGTTCAGAAAATACCGCCAAAGGATGAGCAGATTTGCGCTCCCGCAAACGCCGATCAACCTGAATGGCTAAAGCCATAGAATCACTCAGACTTGTAGGGGTGGGAAACCCCACCATAACTTTCTTAACGGCCTCAGAAAGACCTTCTCTGAAATTTGCAGCCAGGGCATACTCATTCCATTGAGTAAGCACCGACCATTTCCGAAATTTTTGACAATACACCTCTGCTTCATCCTGACCTTGAGAGATAGCCAGCAACGCTTTTTCTGCCTGATTCTCAAGATTAGGCTCCTCATAAAGCAGTCCAAGAGCCAGAAAAAATGCGTCTACATTAAGCAATGCAGGATCTCCTGGCGCCAGAGAGAAAGCCCAATCTTGAGGGTCGCTACGTAACAAGGAGATAACAATTTTAACTTGCTGAGCGGAATCACCAGAGGAACGAGGTGTCAGAGACAGAAATAACTTACAATTATTCTTAAAATTCTGAAACCTAGATCTATCTCCAGAAAACAACTCAGGAATGGGTATCTTTGGTTCTGACATAGGGCTATGAATAACAAAATCCTGAATACTTTGCACCCGTGCAGTAAGATGATCCACACTAGAAATCAGAGTCTGAACATTCATGTCTGCAGCTGAGCTCAAAAACACCCAGAGTTCAAGGGGATGAAAGAAGCTAAACAGACTGCAGCAAAGGAAAAGCGGGAGGAAAAAAAAAAAAAATGTACTCAGGTCTTCTTTTATCCCACTTCTGCGATGCATTAAACACTTTTTTGGCCTGCTATACTGTTATGATCCTTAGTGGTTGAGGATCACGAATTACTCCAGCTAAGTAACAAACATAGGACAAGCTCTAGGGAGGTGGCAAACTGGACTGACCGCAAATCTGAACCTATCCAAACACACTAGAAGTAGCCGGTGAACGTGCCTAAAAATCCTAGACGTTTCGAGCCAGCCTGAGGAACTAACTACCCCTAGAGAGAAAGAAAAGACCTCTCTTGCCTCCAGAGAAATAATCCCCAAAGATATAGAAGCCCCCAACAGATAATAACGGTGAGGTAAGAGGAAGGCACATACACAGGGGTGAAAGCAGATTCAGCAAATGAGGCCCACTAATACTAGATAGCAGAAAATAGAAAAGGGAATCTATGCGGTCAGTAAAAAACCCTTACAAAATATCCACACTGAGATTTCAAGAACCCCCGCACCAACTAACGGTGTGGGGGGAGAAACTCAGTCCCCTAGAGCAACCAGCAAGCGAGGAGATCACATCTTAGCAAGCTGGACAAGAAACATGATGAATGCTGATAATCAAAAAATGAACGGACAAAAACTTAGCTTGTCTTGGAGAGGCTGGGAGCAAGGTAATCACAAGGAATCTGAAGAGCACTGAATACATTGATAGCAGGCTAGGAACTGAGTATCCAGGTGAGCTAAATAGGAAACCAACCAAGGATAATGACCCAGCTGATGCAGGCAACCTGCAGAAAGACAACACTACACAGTACCGCTTGTGACCACTAGAGGGAGCCTAAAAACAGAGTTCACAACAGTGTGCCTTTGCTGCTTTCCTTTCATTGTCATTGGCGTACTTTTTATGAGGAGTCATGTTGGTGTTGATATTTGATTTTTAAAGGGGTTTTCCCATGAACAAAAGTTCATTTTAAAAATTGTCTGTGTCTGACCCATGTACCGAACATACCACAGCTCTTGGGCAGGGGAGGAAGCAAAAGACAATACTGACATTACAGCAGGAGATCGCAGAGGATACATTTTGTGAGGTAAAATATTGTTTAAAAGCAGTCAGTGAAACATTTTACCTCAAAAATTTATCCACTGTGATCCCCTGCTGTAATGTCAGTATTGTCTTTTGCTTCCTCCCCTGCCCAGGAGATGTGGTATGCTCCGTACACGGTCAGACACAGTGAATTTTTAAAATGAACTTTCATTTGTGGGAAAACCTCTTTAATGTGAGCGGCTTCCTCTGCCTGTAGACACGTCACGCATCTGCTGCCGGGATCAGCTGAATGATTCACTGCACCTGCGCGTAATTCCTGCAGGTGCAGTAAATCAGACCGCCGCCATCTTTGTGCAGACAGATAGCGGCAGTCACATTAAAACTGTGCATGCGCACCTCCTGTACAAAGATGGCGGCGGTCAGTGAATCATTCGGCTGATCCCGGCGGCGACGTGTTCGCGACGGTGTTCCACTGGTGGTACCGTGCAAGAGGCTGCATGAGTGTGTGAGTGAGTGAGTGTCAGTGTGTGGTATGTACGGCATATAGAGTGTGTGTGTGATGCGATGGTGTTCCGCTGGTGGTACCGCCCAATAGGTTGGTACAAGCAGCAGATTCCATATTGAGACACCCATCACTTGGGTGTCCCAATATGGCGGTCGGTGAACTTCCTCCACTTGGAATTCTGGGAGACAGTGACATCTGGACAGAACAGGAAATTAAAACATTACAAGACAATTATAAAAATAGATGCTTTTGCTTTTGTAGCACTGCTATCATATTCCTCAGCACTTTACTGACATCATCATCATCACTGTCCCTATTGGGGATCACAATCTAAATTTTTTTTAGAGTGTCTGAGGAAACCCATATAAATAAGTTGAGAACATATAAATTCCTTGCAGATAGTATCCTTGGTGGTATTTGTACCCAGGACCACAGCACAACAGTGCTATCCACTAAGCTGCCGTGCTATCTTTCCTTCCACCAAGGATACACTACAGTTAAAAATGAGATTGCAGCTCACATTTTCTACTCAGTATGTGCTATCTAATGAACGTTCTGAGCTGAATATGCCTGCCTACCTCAGATTGCAGAGGATGGGATCTGTCTTTCCTTTTGTGGTGGATCCAAATAAAACATTTCTGAAGCGAGATCGTGCTGAGGTCTTCGGAGTGTTATAGGACTATTGCCCTTGCCTCAAGCAAGACTACTTCCACAGTAGTGTTGCCGGCTTTTCTCTGCTTCACTCAGTAGAGAAGCATTACAGGCACAAGTGTAATGCTAAAACTTACTTACAAGAAGGTTCAACTCACAGTCTTTAGAATGTCAAGTGCTTTTCTATCTCAAGCCTGTTGGCCTTGTTTAAGCATGGTTAGGCAGATCACACAATCTCTAGCGGCTCCTTTCTCTGATTATTCCTCTAGCCTCTTTCTGTAGCCAGACCCTACATAACTGCTTCTATCATCTGTTCAGTCTGGACCCCATCTGTAGAACTCAGTCTACATCGTCATTACTCAATCTTCTCTAAGTACTAGTTCGAACCCTTGAGCCTGTGTTTTGTAGTTGACTTCTCTGTCAGCTGAGCCACAGCAGATGCACTTTTTCTCCAGGTGTCTAGTTTCTGTTTTCCTAACTTCAGTTTTTTAGGGTAACAGGTGTTTTTATTTACTCATTTGTCTGCCCTATCACCTTTTGGGTGCGGCTTTATATACTTCACCCTGGAGGTATTTCCAGCTGGTGATAATCTCATTGTAGTTTAAGCTAGTCAGTGAAATACCAGCTAGGGTTTATCACTCTGTTGTTTATTTTCTTTACCCTTTACCTATCTTCTGTTTCTTTTTAGGATGTAGGCGGCATATTCTCTAATAGTACGTACTTAATACTTTATTTTGTATTTCGTGGTTTGCTTTACTCACTCTCAGATCGCTTTCTATTTTAGCACACTTTAACTTTTGTGGGTAATTTGCACTCTGCTCTGCTCTCGAGTTCTTTAGGAGGAACATGACGTGCTTGACTGCCTTTCAGGCAGCATAGGTCCAAGTTGCCATTGCCTAGTCTGTGGTTAGTGCTATCTCAGGTCACGCAGGAACTATTAGGGATCTCTAGTCTGTACGGGAACTGGCAGAGTTAGTTGCAGTTTTTAGTGTGTTATCTATTTTCCTGAGTGAGTTGCTACACTATCATAACAAAGCTTCTTAACCTACTCTCAGAAAAAGTTCAAAATCAGATGTACAAATTCTTTTCAGTTTTGAGATAATCCATATTTGACAACAAATCTTCCTTCTCCAAAATTTTCCATTGTTTCCTCTGTCCAGAAAAAGTGAATATTAACTCTTTTTCTTACAGAATGTATTGCGGGTTTCTGACGGTACCTAAGGAATGGTCTGCAAGTAATTTCAAAATTAAAATCTTGTTATACTGTTTTGTCTCATCGTAAATGTCTATATTCAGACTACTCATATATTTCAGACACATGTTCAATGCTATTGACATTATGGTCAAACATAAATGAAAAATATAATTGGAGGTAGTGTCTCCTAGTACGTGTGTCATTGTGCATTAATCATTTTAACCTGTGCAGCTATCAAGAAGCAAATACATGGGCACCAAGCAAATGAAGACAAGCCTGCCTGCCTTCCAATGTTCTATGTATGCTCTTCAAGTTTTGTTTAAAATGATTTAAGAAACATAATAATATTTTAAGCAGTCATTGCCACATCCCCTGGAGTGTGGCCTGGGTAATGGGCCAAAGCAAATCAATTGGACACTGCAGTTCAAAGATAGGGATTGTAGGCTTTATTTCCAGGAGGACCCCAATGACCCCAATCAATCTATGTCACTGAATGTTTTAATCATCCACTTCTCTAATTAACCCATACTTCACAACTGGGTTCTTCTTGTATTTTTTCCTTAGATCGTCCCTAGGGATTCAGTGCTGAAATGGTTTCAAACATTCCAAATTTGTGACAGATGTTCCAATAAAATCAGGTTTATTAACTGTTTATTTGCTGATATCTATCACAAAACAGCTTGCAGGAGTTCCTCCCTGTAATTAATAAAGCAACTTTCCTTCATGTGGTGCAACTAGCGGAAAACGCCTTGAAATGATCAATAGCAAAAAATGTAGCTTTAAAAATGGCCCTTTGAAGTTTGCAAGGGGACATGCCAAGATAGGTGAGCTTGTGCTGTGTTCTTTTGATGGATGGCTTAGATGCCCTCTAATTATACAGAAGAAGGCACATGTCATGTACAACTGCAGGGTCGCCTCCTAACACTGCTTTGTTTTCTTCCTCACCAAAATGTTTTTACCCCCCCTGTGCACATTATAGACTCTGTCAGCAGCTTGTAAATTATCATTAATCCTTATGTTGTTACATTAGTGGCTTTTTCATCCAAAAAGGGCAAATTAAAATTTAAATATACACTGATTTTAGTTAGTATGAAAACCACCTATACCCCAGAATCACCACACAGAACACATTTTATTCTAAAAAAAAATTATAGTATGCTGAAGATTATCTAAATATCATGTATTTTCCAATTCTCTTACAACCACAATTTATTATGGATTAAAAAAATTGACAAAATTTACCCAAATCGTCGCAATATATTAAAATATTCACACATTGTGAAAGCAATAACATTCCACTGTCTACATAGCAGTTACCAAAGGTTGAAAAGGTGGTCATATTTACACTGAAGTGTGAGGGGCCACAAACGTTTAGACGATGACCGAAAGAAAATGGCACAAACTTTGTACAAATCTGTTTTAGCTCATAGCTGACATAAATATATTTTTTATAACTTCAGTCAGTCTAAAATGTAACAGATATATTAAAAGGTGTATGACTTTTAATAAATTTGAGGCAACTCACTCCAACTTAGTTTTTAAACAGAGGTGTGTGTGGCGTGCAATGGAGTAAGTAGTCCAATCTGAATAAGAAATGTACAATAGTGCAAATTTTGGTAAATCAACCAGACTACAGTTGAACTCACCACTAGTGTTGAGCGATACCGTCCGATACTTGAAAGTATCGGTATCGGAAAGTATCGGCCGATACCGGCAAAGTATCGGATCCAATCCGATACCGATACCCGATACCAATACAAGTCAATGGGACTCAGGTATCGGACGGTATTCCTGATGGTTCCCAGGGTCTGAAGGAGAGGAAACTCTCCTTCAGGCCCTGGGAACCATATAAATGTGTAAAAGAAAGAATTAAAATAAAAAATATCGCTATACTCACCTATCCGACGCAGCCGGGACCTCAGCGAGGGAACCGGCAGCGTTGTTTGTTTAAAATTCGCGCTTTTACTTGGTTACGTGAATTCCCGGCTTGTGATTGGTCAGGGCGGCCATGTTGCCGGGACGCGGACCAATCACAGCAAGCCGTGACGAAATTACGTCACGGCTTGCTGTGATTGGTCCGCGTCCCGGCAACATGGCCGCCATTAACCAATCACAAGCCGTGACGTCACGGGAGGCTGGACTTGCGCACTTTTTAAAAAACGCGCGTGTCCAGCCTCCCGTGACGTCACGGCTTGTGATTGGTTAATGGCGTCCATGTTGCCGGGACGCGGACCAATCACAGCAAGCCGTGACGTAATTTCGTCACGGCTTGCTGTGATTGGTCCGCGTCCCGGCAACATGGCCGCCCTGACCAATCACAAGCCGGGACGTCACTGGAGGCTGGACACGCGCGTTTTTTAAAAAGTGCGCAAGTCCAGCCTCCCGTGACGTCACGGCTTGTGATTGGTTAATGGCGGCCATGTTGCCGGGACGCGGACCAATCACAGCAAGCCGTGACGTAATTTCGTCACGGCTTGCTGTGATTGGTCCGCGTCCCGGCAACATGGCGCCGTGACCAATCATAAGTCGGGATGTCACTGGAGGCTGGACACGCGCGCTTTTTAAAAAAACGCGCAAGTCCAGCCTCCCGTGACGTCACGGCTTGTGATTGGTTAATGGCGGCCATGTTGCCGGGACGCGGACCAATCACAGCAAGCCGTGACGTAATTTCGTCACGGCTTGCTGTGATTGGTCCGCGTCCCGGCAACATGGCCGCCCTGACCAATCACAAGCCGGGAATTCACGTAACCAAGTAAAAGCGCGAATTTTAAACAAACAACGCTGCCGGTTCCTTCGCTGAGGTCCAGGCTGCGTCGGACAGGTGAGTATAGCGATATTTTTTATTTTAATTCTTTCTTTTACACATTTTTACATTAATGTTGTTTCGATACCGATACCCGATATCACAAAAATATCGGATCTCGGTATCGGAAATTCCGATACAGCAAGTATCGGCCGATACCCGATACTTGCAGCATCGGAATGCTCAACACTACTCACCACTCTTATTCAACCACATCACTTTTTCGTCATCCCTTAAATGTGCCAAGAGGAGTAAAAAGTAACTGCTTTTTCTGCAAAAATTACTTTCTCTAAGTGTTCTGCATTTTTCACATCATAAATGCAATGCAAAACCCTTATTATGATGGCTAGGGATGAGCGAACATGCTCGGTGATACTCAGAGATCACTCGAGTATATGGGTGCTCGGATGTGCTCAGCATAGCATGGGCTCGTGCTCGGATTTGAAGCTCAAATTCCAGCTCCGCATGTTTGGCACCTGTTACACAGCCAATAAGCATGCAGGGATTGCCTGCCATTCACTGTAATGCCATAGACATCTGTCACGATTGGACTGGTGAGCAAACTGGGACCAGGGGCACCTTTCCTGGCCCTAGCACTAGGGGGCGCCCTAGCTCGCCCTGTTCCCCGGGATACCTCAGATGGTGAGGATGCTGGGGCCTCCGCCTTTGCCCTGTCTCCTAGCTGCAGCCCTGCATCTGTCCCCCTCCCCCACCCAAGAAAGAGAGGCGCTACCATGTACTGCAGTACACCAACCCAAAAGGGTGTGAAGGATGGGGGAAGAGAATAAGGCAGGTAAGGATGAGGAATTTCCAAATGTACAAACCAAGCAACTGTCGCACAATAAACTCCTCCAGCTCTCCAAACACCAGCTCCTCACTCTCCGGGTCTATATAGCAAGTGCTAACTCAGACAAAGAAGGCCTAGCTCTTATAGGAGAGAGGAGTGGCTAACCGAGCACAGCTGAATGCAGGGATTTCCAGGGATTTCCACATGGCCTATTAACCCCTGTCCTGCTGAAAGAAAACAAACACATTTAATACACCAAAGAAGCGAAGCAGGAGCCATCAGACGCTGCAGTCTTCTGGCACTGCTCTGTCGCGGTAACTCCATGACACCATCTTTGTAGTGGCATTAATGTGATTGGCTGGACACATTACCTCATCAGAGGTTATAAAAGGACTGACGCCATCCCACTCTGTTCACTGATGCCATTGCACAGCTCAGGGACATTTCTGATTGACGGGAGACAGCAGTTATCCAGGCCTGTGTGTGCACAGTTTAACTCATCAGAATCCTCTACTGTTGATAATGGTGCTGATGCTGAACCATCATACTAACAGTCCTTCTATTGGCTGCATCAGATACATTTTGCATTTAGCTTATGGACAGTTGCAGGAGTAGGGAGAGTGGCAGAATACAGCCTCTTGGCACTGCTTTGGGCTCTGCAGTCCATTGCTAAATTTTAGTATATAGCTGCTGCACATGACCACATTCTTAGTTTCTTGGGTGAAAAAATTGACTATATGGTCATCCATAGAGTATTACATGCTTTGTGTTACATTATGGTGGTATATAACACTCCAAAAAAAGTTCAAAACTTTATCATTATTCAATTAGTCATCCATAGAGTATTACATGCTTTATTTTACATTTTGGTTGTATATAATAATCCAAAACATCTTTCAAAAATTTTACTGTGTTGAATTTGTTATCCATAGAGTATTACTGTATGTGCTTTGTATTACATTACGGTGGTATTAAACTGCAAAAACACCCTTTGCCTGCTGTATGTGACCAATTTTTTTTCATGACCCTGCTTGTAATGTTTCGTAGGCTTTGCACTTAGTGCATAGCCTTTATGAGTCTAGGAGTAGTACTACATGACAATTTGAGCAGAATGTGAATGAGGCCCTCCTTTATTTCTAATACAGGGTGTATCTGAGTCCCTCTTTCATCTAATTTTTGGCAGTTTTTGCTTCCTTCATAAATGACATGGAAATTTCCAATTTTATAATTAAAAAAATATAAAAATGTATTACAAATTAATTTAAAAAAATGTATTTGTGTTACTTACATTATTATTTTTATATTGCTTTTAAATTTTGCCTTACAAACAAGTCATTATACAGGAGATAAAGTTTCTTAATTTTTATTCCTTTAATTTCCAATTTCTTGCCGATTTTGAATATTTTATTGTCAGTACTTAAAATGGAGTAAAAGTGTGACACTATTGTTCTCAGCAGCGATCTGGGAGTCAGAGATGCTTCCAGGAGTCTTCCCCATGCATGCATGCATTAAATGGACAAACATATCCCAGTCAGATATATATATATATGTGATCCCACATGAAAACAAGTAAAATAATAGTTAATGGGATATTTAAGTATTTAATTACAATACAGAACCAGTACAGTAATAAGAAATAACCAAATTAATATAGTTCTAAACAAAATATTGTAATAAACATATCTAAATAATGAAGAAAAGAAATACAAAACTGCTAGGTAAAAAATGCACATATAAATCAGGAATAATTGTGGTATTTAACTCAAACCTATCATTTTAAGGCAATGCTTTACTACAATGTGATTTAGAAATACAAACAATTGCTGAAGACAACAGTGTATGTAGAATTTGTCTTCATCTAATATCTTTTTTATTATTGTGCTTCCATTACAAATGTTACTTGCAGCAATGTTTCTATGCAAACACTGGCTGGGATTTTGGATCTCCGTAATTACCATTTCTTCCCATGCATTTGGTGGAATCTTTGCATAATGTTACATATGGAGCCACATTACTGTAAACTTCTATTCTAAACTATTGTTGAAGGGTAAATCCTTTTTACTTGCATTCATGTTTGCTCAGCTGTAATCTGATCAGTATACTATACATTGTTTGCTTGTCCTTTAGGTGGCCGCTCAGCTGGATTTAAGTCATTATAGTATGCACTTGTGTGCTAAACTACATTAGCCAAAATCTCCCCGAAATAAAAGTGTAATAACTGCCTTTTCACTGATAGGGTCCTAGTGTAAAAAGTAGTGAATTACGTATTTAATATGGTGAGAAAATAGATATACCGTATATTGTTGGTTCTAGGGTTAAGAAAAGTCACAACATTTTTGCTCAACACAATGTTGTGCAAAAATTTTAGGATGTCTAAAAGCGTTTTACATTTGTTTTCAGGCAGCAACATGTTGCTAAATCTGTTTTTAAGCAAAATGACACTTTACAAGGTGTAACATATTTAGGGACATCAACACAAGTTTTGAACTTTTTGCTCAATATTACATATGTATATAAGTTCCTGCAGGGTAAGCCTGAAGTGCGTTGTATTGAAGTAGGCACTTTGTGTTCATTTCCCAGTCTTTGAAATTGTTAGCCCACAGAAAATGTGCCTCTTATTTTGTTGAGCTACCTGTCACACACATTTTTAATCTGTAAGTTCAAAGCTTTCTGGACACAAAGAATATCCCTCGGCATTTATGCAGCTGGACAATATGTGGCTGGCTGTTTCCTAATCGGCAGCAGTAGCATAGTTGCACTGAGTCTCTTTGTGCCTGCTTAGTAAATGCTTACAAATGAATGTCAAGTAGGCCTGTTTGACTTCAGACTGCATTTGGTTTTGTTTTGGGTACTGAGAGTACTCCTAGTTGACTTCAGACTTTGTCTTGCTAGTTATAAACTAAGTCTGAAAAATAACGGAAAGGAATTTTTGCTAATCCTGATTCCACAATAATAAATAAGTCAGTCAATTTTTGCCTCTCGTCCTGACCTGATCTAAGAGACGAAGCCAGAGAGGCAGCTGCATTTGAAGGGGATTTTCATCTTGTTTCCAGGACCCAATTACTGAACTTAAGCAAAAAGTAACATGGTTTTCATTCTGTTTGGGTCTTAAGCTTTCCAATAAGATTCAAAAGGCTTCCCATTCATCCTGACTTATGGCAACTAGGAACAATAATTCTGCTGCTAAGGCAAAAACTCACTTTCTTTTTGTGGAAAAAGTACATCTGTAGGCTCATTGTGTTCAGAAGCTTATCAATCACATGAATTATAATGATTTTAATGTCTAATTTTCTTATATGTCTCAATAATTCCAAAGCTAATGTATGTGTAATAATGCGAAAAGTGGATAGCCCATTAGTGTGAAAGGGCTAGAATGATATTGCTAGGTCTAGACTAGTAGACCTTGGGGCCTTTGCTTGTCCAATAATGTGTCTATGGAAGAAGATCCTTTCTGCATTGGAGGTAAATGTCAACCCCCTGCACAGGTTACACCAAAGTACTCCCCTGTGTAACAAATGGAAACGGAGGCATAGATGGTGAAGTGGACATTTGTTTATTGAAATTTTCTTGAAACCACCGGACTACTACCCAGGGGGCTCCGAAGGGGGCATGACTAAAAAACACCGGACCCCTGTAGTAAAACCCCTCAAACAGGGCCGGAATGGAAATTTGGGGGACGCAAGGTGCTACCTCCATTTAGACCCTGGGAACGTGGTAGCTGACTCGGTTGGACTGGCGGGCAGGCAGGTGCTGCGAGTAGCGGAGAACCAGGCAGGACGCTAGCAGCCCAAGTGGGTAGCAGACAACAGCTGGCAAGGAGAGAAGCAGGTGGAGCAGGCGTAGTTACGGAAGGCATGGGAAAGCACAGTAGGTACTCTGAGGAAACAAACCAGTGTTAGCGATGTGCAAGCAGGGCATAACACACAGGCACTGGGAACCTGAGAACTAGCAACAGGAAACACTTGTTGCTCAGGCACCTCCCTAAGGCAGAAGTGCCTGAAATAGTACGACACTCAGCCATTGGCTGAAACGTTCTTTAAAAAATGGCATGCTGTCTCTTCAAGAGACCGGGAGTGTGTGCGTGCACCCTTTGTGGTGTGCCAGAGGACCTGCGGGACACAGCAACAGGAGCAGGCTGCTTGGGACATGGGAGGTGAGCCCCAAGAGACAGTACAGTACTCCCCCTTTACGCCCTCTCTTTTTCAAGCCTGCAAAAAATCTTTCCAGTATGAGAGGGGCCCGGATATGTTCTTTGGGCTCCCACGACCTCTCAGGCCCGAAGCCCTCCCAATCCACCAAGAAAAGTGTCTTTCCCCTTATCCTCTTTTTGGCCAAAGTATTTTCTACCTCAAATGCATCCTCCTCACTGACAGGATCAGGAGTGGTACCCGAGTTATTAAAAAAGAGATCAAGATTACCGGTTTGAGAAGGGAAACATGAAAAAAGTTAGACACACGCAAAGAAGCGGGCAATTTCAACTTATAAGAGACAGCATTCATTTGTTTTAAGACCTCAAAGGGACTGATGAAGCTAGGGTCCAATTTGTAGGAAGGCATCTTCAGACAGATGTACTTGGAGGAGAGCCAGACTTTATTCCCAGGCTGAAAGGTCAGAGCATCCAGCCATCTCTTATCAGCATGCTTCTTCATGCACTGTGACGCTCGCTCTAGCGCGATCTTGGTGTCTCTCCACACTTTAGAAAAATTCTCCGTAAACGGTGTCAGCGGCTGGAATGCCAGAAGACCCAGAGATAGGAAGGGGGATACCGGGTTGGAGTCCAAATACGATCTGGAAAGGAGACTTAGTAGAAAACTCAGTTACGTGCTTTTTATAGGAGAACTCCGCCCATGGTAGTAACTTGACCCAGTCACTGTGATGCACGTTGATGAAGTGACGCAGGAACCCGGACACGATCTGATTGATCCTATTCACTTGACCATTGGACTGAGGATAATAAGCTACACCCTTCCTAGTAGGTACTGTATATTGTAATGAATAGCTTAATGAAGTTTCATATAGTTATAGAAAATCAATGTCTTATGTAATTCAATGGTACAAAGTGTCCTGTAAAATGGTCGAAATTTCAAGGCACAATGCTTCATCTTATATTTTTGTGATACTTCAAAGACTGTGCTAAAGTCTTAAAACCATTCCGTTGTGCAATATCAGACATTTATGTAATGTTTGTTCTATGGGCAAAATGAAGTAACCTGAAAATCTGAACAATACATCAAACAGCTTAAAGACAGGCAAAACCTATTCTCAATTCATTGTATGTCTGTTACTATGTAACCCATGATGTGCAAATGAATGCCCAGATTCCAAAGAGTACAAAAGTATACCTGAGATAATGTGTGGTTTGCCTTTACTTTCTTTCCATACATTACACTATGCCCCACAAAGGTGAGATCATAACTAATAGGTGTATAATAAGTCTTATTTAAGACATACACTACTAGAACATTACAAAATGATTGTACAGAGGAAAACAAAAGCCATTCTTATACTTCGCTTTACCGATTCCTATCCTTTTGATTTGTACTGTAACTTAAAACAATACACCAAATTTAATACAAGTCAACACATTGCTTAAAATATGTTTTATTTTATTTAGTATAACATGATAAAATAGACACAGAATAAAAAGTAAGGAAGTTCAGATACAGAAAAAAATGGCCATGATACAGAGGGTCAGTAGTATTATAAATGTTGCATTTAAGTAATGCGAAAATTATATAGGGGACGCAATAAATTATTGAAGTGTACAGTAAAACACACATAGGGGTGGTTGGTGCTCTGGGTCTAAATATGTATATGCATATATGCTTTATCATGTGATTATTAGAGATTAGTGAACTTATTCGGAAAACGTTCGCCAATCTCAAATTTGGCACGAACGTAGCACATTCGGATTCGTGTTCAGATTCCTGAGCATTTTTCCTCAAACTCGGGAAAATTCAGTCACAGTTTCGTAAATGAGCGCATCTCCATTAATGCTTTTGTTAGGACTTTGGCTATGATAGTGCTGTTGTATGATGAGCGAGGGGGACGTGTTTTATGAGGGGAGGTGATGTGTATTGGTCAGGGCAGCTGCAGAGTGTATTTTTTTAAAATTAACTTAATGTCTGGAGATTCTGGCAGCCAATCAGGGTGCCGAAACCATCCACAACGTTCAGACACAAGGACTTCTGCCATTGGATGCCAAAGTAACATGTCCCTCTCCATATAAAAAGCGGACATGTTGTTTTTCTGGCGCCATTTTGTCAGTGTAACAGAGCAGAGAGGCTGCTCCTGCTGCTGAAAGTTGTCATACAGTTAGACAGGATACTGTCATATGTGAAATCGACCTTTCAGGATCTAACTAGTTTGTGCTAATAGTGTTGTGCAGGAAGGAACTGTGTTGCAGTTTGGACTCAGGAGGTCACATTTGCCAATCAAAATCATTTCGGCTAATATTGGGGTGCAGCCAGGAGGCTTCATTTGCTAATCAAAATCATTGGGGCTAACATTTGATTGCAGGCACCAGGCCCCATTCCCTAATTCAAATCATTTGGGCTAATACTGTGTTGCAGTCAGGACTCAGCAGGCCATATTTCCTAAGCAAAATTGTTTGAACTAATATTGGGGTGCAGGCACCAGGCCCCATTTCCTAATCAAAATTGTTAGGGCTAATATTGTGGTGCAGGTAAGAGACCCCATTTGCTAATCAAAATCATTGGTTTAAGGGGAGCAGGCACCATGCCCCATTTCCCAATCAAAATCATTTGGGTTAATATTGTTGTGCAGGCTCCAGGCACCATTTGCTAATCAAAATAGTTTGTGCTAATATTGTTGTGCAGGCACATTATCTCAGAAAATAGTACCTATTGCTAATTTAGTGACAGGTGACTTACGGGTCTGGACCTAGGGTTGTGAAACAGCTGGTTAAAAGAGGGGAAAGGGTACATACAACAAGAGCAGGAAAAAGCGAGGTTGTGGTGGAAGTGTGGAGTAGGCTTGGTGTTTGACATGTACGTGGGTTAGGTGGTAATGATACTGAAAGTTCTACTGAACAAACACTGCGCCATCCTATCCAAAGACAACTGACAACAACTGTTACTGGACTGTGTACTCGACTCCATTTCTTTAGCAGCCACACAGCAGTATGCCTTGTAGATGAGGGTCATAAAGAGCATGGGCTCCAGTGGATGGCAAGTGCTGCATCAAGTGGCCTCTCCTCCTCTTCCTCCACCTTAACATCACACACAGCACAATCTTCAGAGGTGACACTCCAATTACCCTTGTTTCCCCCTGTGTCACAACTTTCCAACCGTACAACTGACTGTGAGGAACCACAGAAGGGTGGGTTCTCAGAGCTGTTCACAAATTAGATTCCATGGACATCAGAGGTCTGCTCATAGAATCCAGAGGAGGAAAGTATCTGCACCGATGGCCCAAATGTTTTCCTGTTGGATCCAGAGCCGGAAGAAGTAGGGTCCAAGCAGAATCCAGACCCTCATCACCAGACATTAACCCCCAAGGGTGGAGGTGATCCCGATGAGACTCAGATACCTGAGGCACCTACGGACTGTACTGTGCTGTCAGGGCAGGAAGAGGAGGATGGTGACTCTCAAGGTGAGGAGTGGGAGAACAAAGAGGATGATGATGAGGTTGTAGGTCCCAAATGGTGTGAACCCAGAGGCATGCAGCTGAGTAGCTCAGTGGAGGAGGATGAAAACAAGAAGGTTACATTGCGACTTGCCGCACAGACATGGAGTGATGCAACCACGAAAAACACTGCATCTTCAGCCACAACTGTGGCTGTGGCCAGCATCAGTCATGATTCTGCAGTTCGCAGTGGCTGCAAGGGTTGCCTAGCCTGGGCCTTTTTGAGACTGCAAAGGATTGCCCAACTCATGGTATCTGCCTGCTTTGCAAAAAACGACTCAGTAGAAGCAAAAAATGCAATAAATTAACTACTATATGCATGAACCGGCACATGCGCGATCAACATGCCTTAGTGTGGGAATCTCACTGCACTAAAATGCAGACAAGTGGGCCTTGCCAATCATCAGTTATCCCAGCAACCACATCTGCTGCTTCTTCCCCTTCCATCACTGTGGTAAATGTTCTCACACAGGTCTCCTGCTGCAAAACCTCCACTTCTTTAACCCCTACTGTTGGAGTGAATGAGAGCCCGTCAGCTGTTTCGTAAATGGAGATACCTGCTTTTTTTGTTTCACCGAGCACGCCACATCTTTCAAAATCCATCATAATATTTTGTAACACCCCAGGTAACTGGTTGTTACAGTGATGTTGCCTTCTTTTCGGGGAGGGTGATGTCACTCTTGGAGGCAAGGGAGATTCTCTCTATCAGGTAAGGCACTCACATTCAATACATCTGAATCCAGGCCAGGAGGGGGAGCTCAGGACCCGGATTCAGGGGAGCTTTCTTAGACTTTATGTATCCTGGTCTGGAGGAGGAGTCAGCCAGTTGTAGAGAGTGGTAGAGGAGTGAGGAGAGGAGAAGGATGTCTGGAAGAGATGGAGGGGCTGCACAGCCATGTAGGAGCTGTGGCCCCTGGAAAGAGTGAGAACTTGAAGGAGTTGAATAGTGGAGGAGCTTAGAGGGAAGAAGCACAGAGGAGGAAGAGGCTCAGGAGGGGAACAGCGGAAGGACACCCTGGGAGCCAGAGTGCAGAAACCGGGTACCGGGAGCCCGAGGTCGTGTTGTTCTCCAGGAGGCGTGACAGAACCAGAGGGCATAGGACTTTATGTCAATTGGTTGCATCAAGTCTGAAGTGAAGCAGTGACCTGAGAGCCCGGGTCATGATAGAGACCCTATAAACAGGCTTGCAATGCCTATCTTACAGACATCTGTCTTAGGACAGGAGAGAGGGGACTTTGCAACCAAGCTTCAAGCGGCAGGGACCTCGCCAACTAAAGTAGCACAAGTAGGAAAGGCTTACGGACCTCACCTGGGAGAGGGCTCTCCTATTGCCTCCAAGCCGGCCGGACCACAGCTACCCTGCACTTGGTACCCTGGACTGAGGACTGCTATCATCAGTAAACCAGGTAAAGACTGCTAACCTGTGTCCTCATTCTTTACTACACCACCACACCATCTGTGACTTACACCTGGGAAGCCCTGGGGACCCGGCTTCACCTGTGGGAAGCGTCACCATCTAGCCGCCATACCATCACCCCAGAGGACCTCTTTAAGCGGCGTTGGTCCCAAGTGACCGAACACCACAGGTGGCGTCACGAACAATAGACTTTATTCACAACCCCTTTCTGCCAGCTGGCGGAATAGTACGTCAGCTGGCAGATCCCCTGCTTTGAAGTGGGCTCCGGCGGTGAGCCCACCTCAAAGCAGCGACATGTCAGCTGTTTTGTACAGCTGATATGTGCACGCAATGAGCGCGAGCGGAATCGCGATCCGCTCGCGCCCATTAACTAGTTAAATGCCGCCGTCAAACGCTGACAGCGGCATTTAACTAGCACTCCCGGCCGCACGGCCGGAAGTGCTCGCACTGCTGACCCCCGTCACATGATCGGGGGTTATAAGTGCATTGCCATAACAATCAGAGGTCTCCTTGAGACCTCTATGGTTGTTGATGGCCGATTGCTTTGAGCGCCACCCTGTGGTCGGCGTTCAAAGCAACCCTGCATTTCTGCTACATAGAGGTGATCTGTGCTTCACCTCTATGTAGCAGAGCCGATCGTGTAGTGCATGCTTCTAGCTTCCTATGGAGGCTATTGAAGCATGCCAAAATAAAAAAAAAGTGTTTAAAAATATAAAAAAATAAAAAATATATAAAAGTTCAAATCACCCCCCTGTCGCCCCAATCAAAATAAAACAATAAAAAAAAAAATCAAACCTACACATATTTGGTATCGCCGCATTCAGAGTCACCCGATCTATCAACATAATCAAAGGATTTACCTGTCCGCTAAATTGCGTAGCAAGAAAAAAAATAAAAACGCCAAAATTACGTTTTTTTGTTCGCCGTAACATTGCATTAAAAATGCAATAACGGGTGATCAAAAGAACGTATCTGCACCAAAATGGTATAATTAAAATCGCCAGCTAGGCATGCAAAAAATAAGCCCTCACCCGACCCCAGATGACAAAAATTGGAAACGCTACGGGTATCGGAAAATGGCGCAATTTTTTTTCTTTTTTTTAGCAAACGTTGGAATTTTTTTTTGCCACTTAGATAAAAGAGAACCTAGACGTGATTGGTGTCTATGAACTCGTAATGACCTGGAGAATCACAATGGCAAGTCAGTTTTAGCATTTAACCCCTTAGTGACGGAGCCAAATTTTTCAAATCTGACCAGTCTTACTTTATGTAGTAATAAGTCTGGAACGCTTGAACAAATCCCAGTGATTTTGAGAATGTTTTTTCGGGACACAATATACTTTATGATAATGATAAATTTAGGTTGATATGTTTTGTGTTTATTTATAAAAAATATCAGAAATTCGAGAAAAATGTTAAAAAAATAGCAATTTTCAAACTTTGAATGATTATCCGTTTAATCCAGATAGTCATACCACAGCAAAATATTAATAAATAAAATTTCTCTCATTTCAGCTTAACATCAGCACTATTTGTAAAACGTTATTTTATTTTGTTAGCATTTTAGGAGGTTTAAAAATGTAGCAGTAATTTTTCATTTTTTCAAGGAAATTTACAAAATTTTTTTTTTTTAGGACTTATCCATATTTGAAGTGCCTTTAGGGGTCCTATATATTGTGAAACCCCCAAAAGTGATACCATTTTTAAAACAGCACCCCCTTACATATTGAAAACGGCTGTCAGGTAGTTTATTAACCCTTCAGGTGCTTTTCAGGAATTAATGCAAAGTGGCATGACAGAAATGAAAATGTGTATTTTTACCACCTAAATGCCTCTAACTTCTAAACAGATTACTACAGCTGACAGACTCTAAGGCCACAATTTGGTCTTGAATTGCCATGGCAAACATCAGGACCACACAATCATGATCTGAGGGCACCAGTTGGGATAAAGAGGAAGCCCCCACACTCTGTTAACCATTTATAATGATGTAGTCACTTTTGACAGCAGCATCTAAGGGGTTAAACAGATTTGGACGGTGCAAAAACTGATCGTGGCTGATGCAGCAAGTTGTCAGCTATAGTGCACAGCCGGCAGCTGCTGGGTTGTCACCTGTATGGGGAGGCTATTCTCTTATATCTCAGGTCAGTTAAAAGGTGTATTGGCTGTCATTAAGGGGTTAATGAACCTAGCAAAAAAGCCAAACAAAAAACAAGTGTGAGATTGCATCGCACTTGGAATTTTTTTCCCGTTTTCTGTTACATGACATGGTAAAACCAATGGTATCGTTCAAAAGTAAATCTCGTCCCGCAAAAAATAAGCCCTCACATGGCCATATTGATAGAAAAATAAAAAAGTTATGGCTCTGGGAATGAGGGGAGCAAAAAACGAAAACGAAAAAGCTCCGGGGGTGAAGGGGTTAAAAGACCTCCCCTGGTACTGAGTACCCCACTGCCCAGATGGGCGACTCAATCTCCACCTGCACCTCGCTCACAGTCCAGCTATTTGTCCTGTTCATCCTACTCCACCCTCTCTTAGCACAGCAGCCAGTCCTCAGTCCCACCTTTGTGGTCACGTAAAATATGTTTACTTCTACACATACCAAATCTAAGAGCTTGAACTCCACCATCTTGGCCATGGAAATTCTGCCTTTCTGCCCGTGGATACAGATGGCTTCCGAAAGCTGATGGTCGTTGCAGTCCCCCAGTACCAGTAGTCCAGTCGCCATTACTTCTTTAAGAAAGCAGTGGCTGCGCTACCTCAACATCGCCCATTCCCTGAAAAAATCTATGAATGCCAGAGTGCATTTCATCACTGATACCTGGACAAGCAAACATGGGCAGAGGCATTACATTTTGTTGACTGGGCACTAGGTGACTCTGGTGGCTGTGGGGTCAGGCGGGCAAGGAACTTCTCCACAAGTCTTTGAATCCCCAAGGCTTGCGGGACAAAGCTCTGTATCAAACACTTCCACCACTGCTTCTGGCTCCTCCACCTCCTCTAGGGCCTTCAACTGTGCCCTCAGCCCCTCCCTTAATAAGACATGCATTCCAACAGTGAAAAGTGAATCCCCCCATCTCCGTATTGAGCAGTCAGGACTCACCTTAATCAGGTAGTGTTTAAATTAATATGCCTTTCGAGATTCAGTCACACAGCTCAAGAGTTGTGGATAGCTATCCAGGCCGAGTTTGAGCAATGGCTGTCTCCACTGAACCGGGAGCAAGGGAAGGCCATGTGTGATAACAATGCGAACCTGGTGGCAGTCCTATGCTGGAGCAACCTCACACACGTGCCTTACATGTCTTAAGTCTTCAACCTGGTGGTACAGCAATTTCTCCACCACTATCCTGGCATTGATGTGCTGCTGCAGAAAGCATGGTTGCTGTGTACTCACTTCCGCTGTTCACACACCACAGGTTATCGACTTGCATCGTTACAGAGGTTTTTTGGCCTACCGGTTAACCATTTGATTGGAATTCCACTGAAGTATGTCCTTTTGCATAGCCTGGGCCAATGCAGTACGGACGTGGTGCAAATCATGCCTGCGAAGTGGGCACAGATGAAGAACCTCTGCAGTCTTCGGCACAGTTTTGAAATGGCTGCTAAGAAGGTTATCGCTGACAATGTCATCATCAGCATCATTATTCCGGTCATCTACATGCTGTAGTACACTTTGAATAGTCTGCGGGAAGAGGTGGTTGTCCCAGAGGAAGGGGTGAAAGCAGAGGACGATTCAGAAGGGATAACAATATTCCGAAGTTCCGGACTGTTGTCGCACAGGCGGCTGCCATGGGACGGTGGATTACAGCATTCTAATGGGGCTCATAGTACCAGACAAACTGTTACTAAAGGTGCAGGAGCTGAGGAACATAAAGAGCAGGACGTGGAGGAAGAGGTGATTGGCGTGCAGCAGTCAGGATATGAAGAAAATAATGATCCCCTCTCTGTTGTCCCTGGTTAGTTGGAGGGGACGGAGGAAGCAAGCTTGAGTGTTACCCTGCCACCAGCACATCATGGACTTGAACCTGATGGAAGCACCCAACACATGCTGCACTATCTGTAACATGATGACTGTATTGTTAGGATTAGCAATAGTGCTGACTAGGGTTGAGCGAAACGGATCGGACATTTTCAAAAGTCGCCGACTTTCAGCAAAGTCGGGTTTCATGAAACCCGACCCGATCCCACTGTGGGATCGGCCATGCGGTCGGCGATCTTCGCGCCAAAGTCGCGTTTCATATGACGCTTTCCCCGCCATTTTTTCAGCCAATGAAGGAGTGTGGGCAGCGTGATGACATAGGTTCCGGCTTGCTTTGTGCGGCATCACAGGGGGTAAAACCGCCATTTTAACGTTTGGGATATAGCGATTTGCACAGTGAAACACAAACTTTGCAGGGACGGGAGAGAGAGAGAGAGAGAGAGAGAGAGAAAAAAAAAAAAAAATCCCCATTGACCTGCATTGGGTTTTGTGTTTCGGTTGGCCCCCGACCGACTTATCACAATAATCGGCCGATTTCACACGATCCGACTTTCGAGACAGTCGAGTTTCACGAGACCTGACTCGATCCTAAAAAAGCAAAAGTCGCTCAACCCTATTGCTGACTACTGGGTTGCCACTCTGTTAGATGGATGGTACAAGTAAATTTTTCCAGGGATGGTGTAGGAGTATCTTGAGCTCAATATCAATGCCATCGGGAGGGGGGTTGGACCCTTTTGAATTTTGGTCTTTAAAAATGGAAGAGTGGCCCAAGCTCGCCTGTCATGCCTTGGAGGTTTTATCATGCCCGGCAGCCAGGGTTCTCATAAAATGAGTCTTCTGCGCCGCTGGTGGTGTCTTGACAGATAAGTGCATATGGCTGTCCTCTGTAAGCATAGACTGCCTAATTTTCAACAAGATGAATAAGTCATGGATCTCCAATCACTTTTTCACCCCAGTCACAAACTGGGCAGACTAGGTGATGGTGTTGTTTTTAGTCTGCTGCATTGAGCTCACGTTATTGCAGCCTGTGACACCTTTGTCGGGGCTTCGGTGCCTGCCGTTGCTACTTCTACTAATGTTATAAACAATTTTGTGGAAGTGGTCTTGGAGCACCATTATACTATTTCTACTCTGGTGAAATTGATGCCACTTTAGTGGTGTGAAAATAATTTTGGAAATGTGTAGAGTTGCCAGTGTCCTGAACTTAAATGTCCTGGTCCATGTGTGGCTAGTTTCTGGATTTCTCCCCTGGTCCATGTGCAGTCAGTTCCCTAACCTGCTCCCCTGGTCTGTGCACGGCAAGATCCTGAACCAGTAACCCTGGCCCATGTGCGGCCACGCCTGAAACCTTGTCCCAAGGTCCATTTCTATCCTGCCTGCTAGAACCAATCTCTGAATAAGCCAAGTCTCATAAGCCCGAATCTGTGTCAGTAACCGTTCTGTAGAGGTGCCAGAACTCTGCTGTAGTCTGAACAGAGCCCTAATCCTTAATCAGTGTCAGCGAACCAGACCCCTGGGATCAGCAGCTGCAGTACCGGGTCCTGCCTAGGAGTGGTACCTGATGGCAAACAGCAGCACAGCCTGTCTCCACCATAAGGAGCTCCAGTTATCACCATGTAGTCGCTCAGCTACGCCCCTTCCTTGCATCAGAAATTTTTAGGGGCTTCATAGCAGATGGGGATGAACACATATGCACATGCCAATTTTTAGTTTCTTGAGCTCAAAAATTTAATTTATGCCTATATTTTGCTAATTTCATTTTATCAGACTATTTGGTGCTGATGCATCACACACAAATCAGATTACAAAAATATTTAAACATAGGCTGTGATGTAATAAAATAGATAAAAAACCAAGGGGTGAATACTTTTGCAAGCCACTGTACTTACCCTTTGCATCATGGTCATTTTTTGTCTGTATCTGAACTTCCCTATTTTGCATTCTGTGTTCATTTTATCATGTTATAATAAAGAAAATAAAACATAATAATAATAATTATTATTTTATTTAAATAGCGCCAACATATTCCGCAGCGCTTTACAAATTATAGAGGGGATTTGTACAGACAATAGACATTAAAGCATAACAAAAATCACAGTTCAAATCAGATACCAAGAGGAGTGAGGGCCCTGCTTGCAAGCTTACAAACTATGAGGAAAAAGGGGAGACACGAGAGGTGGATGGTAACAATTGCTTTTGTTGTTTGGACCAGCCATGGTGTAAGGATCGTGTGTTCATGTAATGCTGCATGAACCAGTTAACAGCCTACGTATGTAGCAGTACAGACACATAGGGCTATTTACTGCATAAATTGTATGAGAACATGATGCGAGGAACCTGACTTTGGTTTAACTTGTATGAATGGGCCACACAGGGATAATTAGGTTAATGCGCTGAGGCGGTAGGCCACTCTGAACAAATGCGTTTTTAGGGCACGCTTAAAACTGTGGGAATTGGGGATTAATCGTATTAACCTGGGTAGTGCATTCCAAAGAATTGGCGAAGCACGTGAAAAGTCTTTGAGACGGGAGTGGGAGGTTCTGATTATTGAGGATGCTAACCACAGGTCATTAGCAGAACGGAGAACACGGGTAGGGTGGTAGGCTGAGACCAGGGAGGAGATGTAGGTTGGCGCTGAGACATGGAGTGCTTTGTGAATGAGGGTAATAGTTTTGTACTGGATTCTGGAGTGGATGGGTAGCCAGTGTAAAGACTGGCATAGGGTAGAGGCATCGGTGTAACGGTTGGTGAGGAATATGATCTTGGCTGCAGCATTCAGGGCAGATTGGAGAGGGGAGAGTTTGGTAAGAGGGAGGCCGTTTAGGAGAGAGTTACAATAGCCCAGACGAGAATGAATGAGTGAAACAGTAAGAGTTTTTGCAGAGTCGAAAGTAAGAAAAGGGCGAATTCTAAAAATGTTTTTGAGATGCAGATAAGAAGAGCGAGCCAATGATTGGATGTGGGGGGTGACGGAAAGCTCGGAATCAAGTATGACCCCAAGGCAGTGGGTATGTTGCTTGGGAGTAATGGTGGAACCACACATGGAGATGGCAATGTCAGGCAAAGATAGGTTAGTAGAGGGAGAGAACACAAGGAGTTCAGTTTTTGACAGGTTCAGTTTCAGATAGAGGGAGGACATGATGTTGGAGACAGCGGTAAGACAATGACTGGTGTTTTCTAAAAAGGCAGTCGTGAGATCAGGAGAAGTGTATAATTCGGTGTCATCAGCATAGAGATGGTACTGGAACCCAAATCTACTGATTGTTTGTCCAATTGGGGCAGTATACAAAGAGAAGAGGAGGGGGCCTAGGACTAATCCTTGAGGAACCCCAACAGTAAGGGGAAGGTGATAAAGCACCGTCTCGTGCTGCAAAAAACACATATGCATCTCTGGCTGCTATGGGCATAAAAGAGGACAAACTTATGGTGTGGCCACCATCTTCCCTTGACCTCAACCCCATTGAGAACCTCTGGAGCATCATCAAAAGGAGTGTCTATGATGGCGGGAGGCAGTTCACATCTAAGCAACAGCTCTGGGAGGGTATTCTGTCCACATGCAAAACAATTGAAGCAGAAACCATCCAAAAACTGACAAATTCAATGGACGAGAGAGTTCAGAAGCTTCTTTCGAGCAAGGGGTCCTATGTGCAAATGTAACATCACCTAGAATAAAGTTTTCAATTGAAAACTGTTTGATTTAATTTTGTAATAAGCTTATAATGCTTATAACTTCACAATTGACCATTTTTTTGTTCAAAATAAAAAAAAAAGGTTGAAAACTCTGCTGTGCATAATAATTTGGAACATGCATTTTGAGTGTTTATTTTTTTTAAAAAGATACTGTGTTCATAGGCAGTTTTTTCCAAAACATTGCAATTATACTAGAATAGTAGATGACTGGAAAATAACAATGACTGCAATTCAGATAGGTAATTTAGAGAAAATATGAGGAAATATTATTTGCATAATAATTTGGAACACAGTGTAGTGAGGAGGAGCTGATGATCCACAGTATCGAATGCTGCGGAGAGATCCAAGAGAATTAGCATGGAGTAGTGACCAATAGATGTAGATCATTAGAGACTTTAGTGAGGGCAGTTTCAGTAGAGTGTAAAGAGCGGAAACCAGATTGAAGAGGGTTGAGAAGAGAGTTATCTGAGAGATAGCGGGTAAGACGGGAGTGGACCTGGCGTTTGAGGAGTTTAGAGATGAAGGGAAGATTAGAGACAGGTCTATAATTAGCGGCACAGTTTTGATCGAGGGATGGTTTTTTAAGTAGTGGATGTATGATGGCATGCTTAAATGAGGAGGGAAAGATACCAGAAGAGAGAGAAAGGTTGAATATTTTTGTTAGGTGAGAGGTGACAGCCGGGGAAAGGGACTGGAGGAGATGTGACGGAATGGGGTCACTGGTGCAAGTGGTTGGGCGAGAAGATGCAAGGAGCCTGATTATTTCTTCTTCTGTAACTGGTTCAAAGTCAGAGAGTGAGCTAGATGTTGTGGGGGAGGGAGGACAGTGCATGGTATGAGGGGATTGCGAGATAATTTCCTGTCGAATATGGTCAATTTTTTCTTTGAAGTAATTGGCCAGATCATCAGCACGGATCCGTGGTTGGGGCCTGCACTCTTGGGTTGAGTAGGGACTGGAAAGTGTCAATGAGATGTTCAGGGAGGTGATGAGGGTGTTAAAATAGGTTTGTTTGGAGAGGTGAAGGGCATGAACTTATAATGGATGAAATCTTTGGGTACATTAGATTTTCTCCACAGACGTTCGGTGCACCTGGAGCTCCGCTGCAGGAAACGTGTTTGCAGTGTGCACCACGGTTGTCGCCGTCTGTGCTGAATTGTTCTATGTATAGGAGGTGCAGTTTCATCCAGGGCACTTTGCAGGGTTTCATTGTAATGCTTCAGTGCAGAATCAGGACGTGAGATGGAGGAGATAGGGGCCAATGAGGACTGCAAGTTCTTCATAAGTTTCTGGGTGTTAATGGCCTGTATGTTTCTATAAGTGTGGAAAGTGGGGGTGACCTGGGTGGGATGACAGTTCCTGATAGAGAATGAAAGAAGGTTGTGGTCAGAGAGCAGAAGAATAGAGTTTGTGAAATCGTCCACTGAGCAAAGCTGGGAGAAGACCAAGTCGAGGGAGTTTCCTTCATCGTGCGTTGGAGAGTTAGTATGCTGCGAGAGGCTGAAAGAGGAGGTTAGAGATAACAGGTGAGAAGCAGATGGGGAGAGGGGAAAAGCAATGGGGATGTTGAAATCACCCATGATGAGGGTGGGGATGTCACAGGAAAGAAAGTGAGGAAGACAGGTGGCAAAATGATCCAGGAACTGATGAGAGGGGCTGGGAGGACGATACACCACCGCCAATCGCATGGAGAAGGGGATGTAGAGTCTGACCGCATGGACCTCAAAAGAAGGGAAGACAAGTGAGGGTACTTGGGGGATAACCTGAAAGGTACATTTGTGTGAAAGGAGCAGACCAACGCCTCCAACTGCTCTGTTGTCCGATCTTGGGGTATGAGAAAAGTGTAGTCCACCATATCAAAGAGCAGCAGCAGTGGTGGTGTCTGACTGCTGGATCCAGGTTTCAGTAAGAGCCAGGAGGTTAAGAGAATTAGAAAGGAAGAAGTCATGGATGAAAGGGAGTTTATTACACACAGAGAGAGAAATCAAAAGGGCAAAATTGAAAGAGGCAGAAGGCATGCATGGAATATTAATAAGGTTAGAGGGGTTTCTGAGTGTAGCAGTTGGGAGGTTAGACTTGCTATAACATGGGGGGCCGGGGTTGGGAGAGATATCTCCTGCGACTTGGAGAAGGAGGATAGAAAGAGTGAGCAGATGGTTAAGCGATTTGTGAGAGCGTCTCTTGTGTTGAATGGTGGGACTGAATGGATCTGCACTGTTAAGCAATGTGAACAGAGTATGAGTGCTATACATAGGAGTGGAAAGGACTGAGGGGCTGATATGAATGGAGTGTAAAGAGTTAATGCAAGGGTGGTGAATGTGAGTGAATGCAGCAGCCAGGATATAGATTATACAAATACATATGGTGAGTATTTGTTCTGTTCTAAATGAACAGAGAATAGATTTTGATTGTCTTACCTGTCTCCTGCCCTATTTTAAGCAACTTTTTGTGTATACGTTATAATATTTGATAAATATACAGTAGCACAAATATTCATAATTCTTGTGTATAGGAATTTTTTTTTGACTGTAACTTGGATGCTTGGCTACTAAAGCTGGTTAAAGAGAATGTTCCTTTGGGGATCAGCTTCAAATTAAAATCCAGAGGAAATCCAGAACAGGAAGAACATCAGGAATCCTCTGTAACCAAACAAGAGATGACAATGTCCCCAAGCAGACCCTGCTGAGGATAATCCCATCATTAGAATGTTCCTGGGGAGTAGGAACGCTGCTGTCTGTGGGGTCTTAATCTCTATCAAGACATACAAAGTCTTTGCTTCATACATAATTGGGATCAGGCCGATGGATTTGTCTCCAGTAATTGAGATGTTTTTGGAATGACAAGGGTTGGCTCTCTGTGACTGGAAGCAAGTTATGTACTGATTAACCTTAAAGAAGGACTCCAGTGAAATGTTTTATTTGCTAGACTTGTCTAAGTCTGTTTGTTTTTTTTTAATACAAGTGCAATAAAATACTTACTGATCTCCACCTTCCCAGATTCCAGTGCCGCTTTAGTCCCCTTCTCACTCTCTAGACAGAAATTCAGACTCCTCGGATAATACTGGAGTTACAAGTCACTTTGTAAGTCTATAAAGCCTTCTTCTGATATTCCATAGTCTTTCATGGTAAAAGTGACTTCTGCTGCATACATAAACCAAAGTGTAATCTGACGAGTCAGAACTCCAGTCATTTCAGTAAAACTTACATCATTATGTGTCAATAGTTTATTTGCTGCTGATAACATGATGTTCTATGCAATACAGATCATTCTGTGCACATACAGTGGCATGTAAAAGTTTGGGCACCCCTGGTCCAAATTAATGTTATTGTGAACAGTTAAGCAAGTTGAAGATGAAATCATCTGTAAAAGGCCTAAAGTTAAAGATGACACATTTCTTTTGTATTTTAGGCAAAAAAAATATTTATTTTCAGTTTTTACATTTTAAAAATTGCAAAAAGAAAAATGAGCCACTGCAAAAGTTTGGGCATCCTTTTTTATTTGTGTGCTCAGATAATAAGGTTTCAGTCCTTAATTAGTCTGTTATTTTCAGAGTGCTAGGTAGGTTGTGAGTGGTTGTCTCCTCACTATTTTGCACCTATGTTGGCACCATCTTCACTACATGGATTGGCTGCATCTTGATAGTTCATTTGTTCGGAGACCAGGGCAGATAAACACTGCTGCCCATTTTCAGCTATATTAATTCTTGAATTTTTGGAGGATTTTTAGTTCTCTTTATATGGCTTTGCTATTAAGTTTAGAGTTAGGACTTGCAAGCGTGAGGAGCCCTGATGCGGGTGCGAGCTTGCATATCTTGGCCAAACTATCGACCAATATCTCACATATTTACAGTATATGTATTTTCTGTACTTTATTTTTCAGGGTGCAGCCAAGCCCAGCATTTTTGGTCTTGTAAATTGGGGTGTCTGTTCACATGGGATGTATTTAGATAGTGCCGGCAGCCTGCGTGATCTAATAGTATGGGCGTCACTAATAGGCTGTAAACCAGACTCTGTGCATTACCTGTATGTGAACAGCGCCTTATGCAAGCCTCTTTGGTGCAATCAGATACTGAGCAATCGCCCCCTCCATGAGTTGGTAGGCTGTGAGTGGTTGTCTCCTCACTATTTTGCACCTATATTGCCACTATCTTTACTATGTGGCTTTGCTGCATCCTGATAGTTCATTAGTTCGGAAACCTGGGCAGGTAAGCACTGCTGCCCCTTTTCTGCTGTATTAGGCCGGTTTCACATTTCCGGTTGTGTCCACAGCGTTTGTGCCGCAATTTTCCGCATGCGTTGTGTTTTCCTATCTTTAACATTAGGGGCGCATGTGTCTGCGATCGGTTGCGTTTGCCGCGTTTGACGACGCATGCGTCGTTTCGTCGTCTGCGGCTTGGCGCGGTAAACGCTACATGTAGTAATTTTAGAGGCGTCAATTTGCCGCCTAGAAACGTATGCGATTGTTAGCGCTAGGAATGCGGCAAAAAAACGCATTACAGTCTATGGGAACGCATGCGTACACATGTCTTTGCGTACGCATGCGTTTGAAGCGCTTGCTTTCTTCGGACTGCACATGTCCAGGAACTGATTTAGACATGCCCATTAAAGACACACCCTCCTGGAAATATCAAACGCATGCGCATAAAAAGCGCAAACATATGTAAAAGCGCATGCAAACGCTGCGTTTTTTAGCATCATGTGTAAGCTGATGCGGATAAAAAACGCTGCGTTATCATACGTTTGCATGCGTTTTTGCATGCGTTTGCAGTTGCGGACAATACGCTGCGGACTTAACCGCAAATGTGAAACTAGACTTAATGATATATTGCTTTCTGCCAAAATAGAGGGCGTTATATGTATTTTATATACAAAGAGGCAAGGATTGCTCAATTTTATGACAGGCTATTTGATATATAGATATTAGATATATGTACCCTACCATGTGAGTAAACGATCCGTAGGTCTACGCAGACCAACTCTGTGCATGATATACATTTTCCACCTCTACGGATGTAAATGCCTACAGTGAAGCTCTCTACAAATATAGCAACAGGAGGGAAAGAGGCTTAGACTAACCAATGTATAACAATATACCCAGAGACATGATGTCATTGGACTTTTTAAAAGGTGTTTTAGCTGGAAAATACATTCAGCTGTACGTCAGGTTTTACATATTTTATAATCATGATTTATTTTCACTCGCCATGTAGCATTCTAAAGCTGAAACCTCTGTTGGCAAAACTGTATTTGCAAAAATCCCCCATTTCAGTTTCCATATGAAAATACCACTTGCTATTCAGTAATCATCTCTCCAAATATGAGCTACTGTTAGATCTTTCCAACGTCTCCTGAAAGCTTCCAGCAGATGCAACTTTAGCCAGAACGTTTTTGATATGTGTTCATGATGTGTTCGAATTTCTGCTGGATTTCTAAGATCATAGGAAATGTATTGATAAGTTAACTACTCCATAAAAGCATATTTTCATCTTTTGGACAAAAATAGTGGTCTGCAAGCTGGAAGACTAACTGATGCATAATTATTTATAATATCAACATCTTGGGGCAAGAACACATTCAGACTCTTATCTATTCTCCTTTCACACTTGTTTGGGTAATCCACCCTCTTTGTTGCCTCCAAAAATGGATGTTGATGCTAAGATTGCTCACGTACTTTAGATGGCAGAATGTCCAACTCTCATTTGGCTGACAGTTACCTCTCCTCAACCCTCTTAATACATGCAAACTTAGCTTTAAAAATCATGTTTGCGCTCTATAGAGGGAGAGGAGAATAAGCCACTGCCAAACACCTCTGGCAGCAACTTATCTTTCACAGAAACAAAACATAAGACTTGGTAATTTAACATACCCGATCCTTCTCTACGTTGACCAGTCCCACTAAAATTGTTGGGTTCAGCGGCCATTTATCTAATGCCTTTCTAATCTAATGACATTTATCTAATCTGAGATTTACAACAAAGAAAAAGAGAGACATTACCAGAGAAAGTGACTTAAAGTTTATATATGGTTTGTTCTCTTGAAGCTTAACCACTTACTGACATCTACGGTGCATGTTGGTAGCGGGTGCATAGAGCAGGGTAAGGCTGCTTTCACACTAGCGTCGGCACGAGGCCATCGCTATGCATCAGCCCAACGTGCCAACGCACGTTGTGAAAATAATGCCCGACGTGGGCAGCAGCAGCAGTCTTACGACGCTTCCACTGCCCCATTGTAAGGTCCGGGGAGGAGGGGCGGAGTTTTGACTGCGCATGCGCATTCAAAAATGGCGGACACGTTTTTTTGTGCCGACGGTCCGCCAAAACACGACTCAACCGTCGCACGACAGTTGCGACGTGTGGCCATAAGTCGACTCGCAATGCGTCGCTAATGTTAGTCTATGGGGAAAAAACGCATCCTGCAGACAACTTTGCAGGATGCGTTTTTTCTCTTAAACGACGCATTGCGACGTATTCAAAACGACGCTAGTGTGAAAGTAGCCTAAGCTCACCCCATTTGCTGCAAGTAATAGCTGTATGCTACAGCCAAGACCTGCCTCTAACAGAAGGAGGTGGATCAGAGCTGTGCCCATGACTGTTAACCTGTTAAATACTGCTGTCGATTCTGATAACCGGCATTACAACATGCTGGCATGGGGGTGCATCATTCTCACATCGGCTCCCTTTTCATGTGATCGCGGGGTGCCAATGGGTTTCTATTACAACCAGGAGTCTATTAAAGACCTCTGTGCCTGTCATTAGGGAATTCTTCTGAAACCCAGTCTGTAGCTGTGAAATTGCTGTGTTTAGTACAAGCGATTACACGATCACAGGTTCTATTCCTGTAAGTGGGCTAATAAATATAGTAAAATGTTTAAAAGAAAGTTTTTAAAAATATGAAAAAAATAAATAAAGTTCAAATCACCTCCTTTCCCCCCCCATTAAAAATAAAGATAATAAAAAATAAAATGCTACACATATGTGGCATTGCCGCATCAATTTCAGATTTTTTTTAACCACTATAATAATTAAAAAAAACTAGACGAGTTTGATATCGTCGTAATCGTACTGATGTCAGAATTGCTTTTTTGTCACAATTTCACTGCAATTGAATTTTTTTTCCCATTTCCAAATACGCTTTGTGGTAAAATGAATAGTGCCAATGAAAAGTACAACTCATGCTGCAAAAATAAGCCCCCCTACATCTATGTGGACAGAGAAATAAAAAAGATAAGGCTCTCAGAAAAAGGGGAGAAAAACACGAAAATGAGAAAATGGAAATTAGCCATGTTAGGAATAGGTTAAGTCTACATTCACACATCCAAGTGACATGTCCATTTTTTTAAATTATGAAAAAAAAAAATGGGCACAAATTTAGAAAAATTTGCATTTTTCAAACCTTGAATTTGTATGCCCTATTAAATAGTCATACCTCAACATACAGATAAAAAACAACATTTCATATATGTCTAATTTAAGATGGCATCATTTTAAGGGTTAAAAATTTGCAGCAACTTTTCAGTAATTTTTCAACTAAATTTACAGTATCTTTTTTTCAGATCTATTCTGTTTGTAAGTGACTTTGCATCAGAAAACCCCCAACAGTAATACCGTTTTAAAATTGCACCTGCAGTGCCCCAGAGTTCTGGTTGTTGCAGTAATGTCATTCTTCCACCGGGGGAGTGATGTTACGTCTGAAGGCAATAAAGGAGATCTCTTCACCAGGTAAATACAATGCATGCAACATGTTCACACTCCAGACCAGAAGGGAAGCTCTAAGCCTGTTGAAGGTGAACTCCCCTATATAACATCCTGATCTGGAGGGAAAAGGGGTTCAGAGTTTAGTTCCTGTCAGGAAGACAGAGGAAGAGGAGCTCGGTGGCATGAAGTGCTACAGCTCCTGGGAAGAGAACAGATTGCAGAGAGTGTGCAGGAAAGCAGAGCACAGGAGAGGAATATCAGAGGGAGATCAGCCAGGAACAAGCTGTTTCCCTCTGAGGCGCAGTAATCCGGTAGCCAGCATACCGAGGGAGCAATCGTCTCCAAGCCTTGCTTCAGAAACTGGCAGGATAGTTAATTCCACGTTGGCTGCCCGACCATATACCCAGGAGGCACGGTGGCAACTTGTGGGGGCTGGGGCGTCGTGGGGTCCCTGTAAAAAGCCTCAGGCCACCAGTCATACGGGTTTGTCCTATCCATACCATCTGGGGGACAGAGAGAAAGAGACATTCCATCTACAATAGTTGTGAGGACCTTACTGAGAAGCTCAGCAGGGAGGTACTACAACACACAGGCGCTAGAGGAAGGCTACTGATTTCCACCTGGATAAGTGGACTCTGGATTTGCCTTCAGACCGGCCGGACTCTGCCTGCCCTGTGGTCTGGGGCCCTGGACTGTGGACACTGAAGCCTTAAAGGTAAAGAGACTGCAACCTTGTGTCCTCGTTCTTCACTGCGCCTCACACCATTCACCATCTACACTCTGGGAAGCCCTGGGGATACACTTCACCTGTGGGAAGGTATACCATCAAGCTGCCATAACATCACCCCAGTGGACCCCTAAGCAGCGTCGGTCACCCTGACCGAATACCACAGGTGGCGTCACGAACATTATCCCTTTAAAGACCTTTCCCCCATAAGAACTATTCCTTTTATTGGACCCCCTCAAAGGGCCATGGACCGGGTCAGGCCACCATAACATCCCCTGAACTGAAGGACCCAGTGCTGAGTACCCCATTGCCCTTACGTGGGGGCGCTCCAAAATCTTGGCGTCACGAACAGGATCTACTTAAGCCTGAAAATCGGGTCATGTGCGCCTAAGAACTGTGCTAGAACTGTATTTGAACTGTCACTTGCTTAAAGACTGTGTACTGCCATTTGCCGCCAAAATTCACGCCAAAACTGCCGCCATTATAGCGCCACGAGGAGCGCAGGAGAAGAAGAAGGGCATGGCGCCATGGGAGTGAACGAACTGAGAAGCACGAAAAAAATGGCCGCCCAGTCTAAATATCTCTGTACCTTGAGGACGTGTCCGTCAGCAGCCGAGATCCGCCTCCTGATCTTCGATGGCGGGCGGAGACCGAAAAAACGAAGTCGCTCTCCAAGAGAAGAAGAAGTTTAGATGGAGATTGGTGGAGACCCAAGAAAGAAAATGGCCCAGCACAGACCCTCGTCACCGGAGGATTACACAGGCATGCCGCCACTGGAGAGTGTGGATCCCTGGGAGCTGTTCACGGGAGATCCACAGTCTGTACCACCGCTAGTCCTGATGCCTTCCCCGGAGGAGCGGAACGGCGTTGGTGGAGCCACCTCGCGTGCAGGTACTCGGTACAGCGGCATTCCAGTACCGGCGACATCTGATCTCGCAATATAAAGAGGAAATAGAACAAGATGCCCGGGGCGAACCGCTGGACGACTTTCCACCGAAGTGGGGTGTCGTTGTGATCTTTCACCCCCAGAAAGGAAAGGGCTTCATCCAGGAGATTGGGTTACCGGTGAGAGTCCACGTCACCTGGGAGGAAGTGGAATCCTGCCTCCGAGGAGACTACGTGGACCCAGGCTTGTACCCCGGGGATGCCGTGACCTACATCCGGTACCGGAAAGGGAACAGTTGGTGGGCTTGGGATGAGCAGCGGTGCGCAGCCCTCATGGCAGTACCTAAGACCCAGGAGAACGAACTCACCGCCGATGCAGCTGCAGCGGTCCCCACTGTAACTGATCCCCATCACCAAGCCACTCAGACTTTCATTGCTGCGCACGACCTGACCGTGCATAGAAGACAGGCAAATGGTGTTTACCCAGCACCAGGTGTAATTCTGGATTCTACCTGTCCTAGACCAAAAAGGGCTACGTGCCAGGTAAAGCCCTGGTGGAAACCACCTGAATAAACCTCGAAACACTGACAAGAATGTACATAGTTAACTGTCCCTTCTTTGCTGCCTTTAACTGTTTCTTTGCTGCTTTACAAGTACTGAACCCGTCCAGGGTTATTTCCTTAAAGGGGTCCCCTGCTTAAAGGGATCCTATGTTTCAGTTGCACCAAGTTTGCACAAGTTTTATCGTTGCCTTAAACAACATTTGGATCAAGGACAGTGAATGATTCATAAACTGCCTGTAAATAGTTTGCACCTTCTTAAAGGTGCTCTCTACTGGTTTTACAAAGGAGGCTTTTACAGAGACTGCCTCTTAACAGAAACTGCTGTTAATTATGCTGTAAAAATAACTTTGCCTTTCAGACCTGAAGAAAATCCCGTTGGTGTGGCAGAATTCCGGGTCAGGACTACACGTTTTGTAGCCCACCCAAGACCAACGTTCGGGGGTTCATAACGGGTCCCTCATATCACGTCACTTTTGAACTGACTTGAATATTGATGATGTGATTGTCTGCCTTACCTCAGAAAGAGACTTGGTTTTACCCTTAAAGGGAATGTTTACTTGTTGCACTTTGCCTAAAAGTGATAATGTTGCCTTGAGTAGTTAGACAGTAATAATGTTTACACAACCGATAGTATGTGGCCAAGAATAGGAAATGTTAGATAATGATGTACTTTAAATAAAATTGAGGTTAAATAAACTGAAGAAAAAACGCAGTGAGCCCATGGGGGTTGATAGATAGTCCAGCATGTGAAGAGTAAGAATAAAGAAAATGTTAATTTGTACTTTGAAGTTTGATAGTACACCCTTAGAGGGTATTTGCACTTAAGGACTGTTTTGTACTTGCATTTAATAGATAGTATCCCTTTAAAGACCTTTCCCCCATAAGAACTATTCCTTTTATTGGATACCTCTCAAAGGGCCACGGACCGGGTCTGGCCACCATGACATCCCCTGAACTGAAGGACCCAGTGCCGAGTACCCCATTGCCCTTACGTGGGGGCGCTCCACACCCATCACAGTAATGAATGAAAAGTGGAATGAAACAAATAAAAATTACATTGTTTTAGCTAAAATGTTGCTTTAGCCTCCAATTTTTCATTTTCACAGGTGGCAATGATAGAAAATCCACAAAATATTTTGTCAGAAAAAGCAGCAATACTCATTATGGGGTCAGAATCTACTGTTTAGGCAGACTGCATGTCCAGTAAGTGAAGGAACCCTATTTGACTGGAATATATTGCGGATACCCCTGAGGTGCCAGAACAACAGAATTTCTCCACAAGTGACCCCATGATGGAAACTACAACCAACAAGAAATTCAACAAAGTATGTAGTGACCATTTTAAATCAATAGGTGTTTTAAACTCTTTATGACCTTGGACATATAGGTACATCCAAGGTCGTCTCCCTGCATTTGATGTGAGCTCTGTCACTGAGCCAACATATTTTCCTGCATATGACAGCTGATCTGATCAGCTGTCATGTGCCTCTAACAGATATGGATCGATCCGAGATCCACCCTCTGTTGTTAACTAGCTAAATTCTCTGACAGCAACATTTAACGTGCATGAGCCGGAAGCGCGTCATAAGACACACCCATCGACTCACTTGTCATGTGATCGCTGGAGACCGATGGGTTGCCATGACAATTGGGGATCTTCAAATTAAATTATTTATGCTGAAGCCCTGCTGCTATGTATAGCACAGACGATCAGACGATTGCATCTTCCAGTCTCCTAAGGGGACAATTAAAGCAGGTAAAAAGGAAAAAAAAATGTTTTAAAAATATTGTAAAATTTTTAAAAACATAAAAGTTTAAATCACACTGCTTTTGCCCCATTCAAAATAAAACACATATCTGGTGTTGCTGCATTCAGAAACGCCCGATCTATCAAAACATAAAGCAAATTAATCCGATTGGTAAACGACGTAACGAGAAAAAATAATCAAAACGAAATTACGGTATTTTGTTCTCAGCAACATTACAATAAAAGGCAATAACAGGAGATGAAAACATCATGTCCATCCCAAAATGGTATCAATAAAAACATCAGCTCAGGGCACAAACAAAAAAACCCTCAACCAGCCCCAGATATGGATAAATGTAGACACTACGGGTGTTGGAAAAATGGCGACTTTTTTTTTCTTACAAACTATATTATTATTATTATTATTATTATTATTATTTATTGTTATAGCGCCATTTATTCCATGGCGCTTTACATGTGAGGAGGGGTGTACACAATAAAATCAAGTACAGTAATCTTAAACAATACAAGTCATAACTGGTACAGGAGGAGAGAGGACCCTGCCCACGAGGGCTCACAATCTACAAGGGATGGGTGAGAATACAGTAGGTGAGGATAGAGCTGGTCATGCAGCGGTTTGGTTGATCGGTGATTACTGCAGGTTGTAGGCTTGTCGGAAGAGGTGGGTCTTCAGGCTCTTTTTGAAGGTTTCGATGGTAGGCAAGAGTCTGATGTGTTGGGGTAGAGGGTTCCAGAGTAGGGGTGAAACTATAGATTTTTTTCATCACTTAAATGGAAAAGAACCTAGACATGTTTGGTATCTGCAAACTCGCAATGACCTGTAGAACAATAATGGCAGGTCAGTTTTAGAATCCAGTGAAAATGGTAAATAAAAACCGCAAAAAACAATTGTGGAATTTGTTTCGCAATTTCACTGCACTTGGATTTTTTTCCCATTTTCCAGTACACTATATAGCAAAATCAATCATGTCATTCTAAAGTACAACTTCTGAGATAAAAAATAACCCCACATACAGCTATATACAGTATATGGAAAAATAAAAAAGTTATATTTTGTTTTTCAACCAAAAGTTGTCATTCTCAGTAGCATCATTTTGTGTTTCATAGCACTTATTGAAGAAGTCGTCCCATGAACTTTTTTCCCATAAACCTGTGTATATGTATTTGTGCTACAGTGTGAGTACATTATTATACTATCCTACCGCCGTCTTCTCCAGTATCCTTCATACTCAGACTATGCTTTGTGTGACCCGGATGTACTTTTACAATGTAAGCCAATGAAGCGTCAGAACGAGGCTCCATAGATTTTCATTGTAAAATAGACGTCCGGCTCACGCATGCAGCGTGGCGTGATTTTGAGATTCTCAAGAGTGGTGACTTCACTCAGAAGAGGACTGGAATGTAGCTGGATACTGGAGAAGATGGTGCTAGGTGAGTATATTAACACACTGACACAACAGTACATACACATATATACATGTATAGGGGAAAAAAGTTCATGGGAGGACTTCTTTAACAAACTTTTATGAACACTTTAAGGGAAGGAATATAAACAAAATAGTTCTGCCACTATTTTTTGCGTTTTGAGCTATTAGCTGTGTTGTATAAAAAGAGTGTTAGTTTTATTTTGTTGGTAACTACAATATGGGATAACAATTGTATAATTTTTTTATTTTTATATACAATTATTACACACTCTTTGAAAAAATCATTAGTTTTTGGGTCACCATATTCTGAGAGCCATGTTTCACACTTTTCCGTTATCAGAGCTGTATAAGGACTTATTTTTTTGTGGGACAAGCTGTAGCTTTCATTGGTGGCATTTTGTGGTACATGTCACTTTTTGATCACTTTTTATTAACTCTTCAGGTGGCAAAAGAATGACAACTCTATTTTTTTAAAACACCAATCACCATTCAGCATAATTAATATGTTATTTTTATTCTGGTTTGATGCAATCACTGCAATATCAAATTTATATAGATTTTTTTCAATGTTTTGATACTTTTGCAGAAGAAATTATTTAAAAAAATATATATATTTTTTAACGTCATATTCTGACATCAGTATTTTTTCCATTTTTCCTTATGCACAGCTGTATAAGGGCTTAATTTTTCAGGACAAGCTATAGTTTTTACTAGTACTAATTTTGGGTACATACTATTTTTTGATCACCGTTTATTTTTTTCTAGTGAGCATTAACCCCTTCACGCCATGGCCATGTTCCATTTTAACTGATTCCATGTAGGGGTGACTACGATGTTGATGCATGGACCCGTAGAAGCACAAACAAGGCACGAAACGACTGTAGTCTGTCAGAATTTCACCAGTTAAACTCCCCTGCCACCTGCACACTGCACTTTATGATGTCATTCCAACTATGAAATAAAGAAACACATCAGCAAGGATCGGGTGAGTACTCTAATTCTTTGCAAATTCTTGTGATTTATTCATATACTCTACGTAGTTGCACCACCCTGAAGAGATCTGAAAGGTGGTGTATGAGATGTTGGTCTCTAAGACACTGAAAAGCTATAGCAATTGGTGCCTGGACCTTGTTTTTTGTTACTGACTACGATATTTTGTTTGCCTCATCTTGCATTTTATTGCAATTTTGCTGCAGACAAAAAATACTGTACTTAATTCTGGCCTTTCGATTTCTTTCTCATTACACCATTTACCGTTCTTATTATCATATCATATCAGTATCATAATGACAGGCACGAAGGTCTTCAGCAGACCTCTGGCTGTCATGACAACTCATCTGCACCCTGCGATCACGTCACGAACGCGCCGATGCGAGTGTGGAATTATGTACTCCCTGCCGGCGAGTGTCAAATGCCGTTGTCAGGAATTGACAGCGGGTTTTTACAGGTTAAGGCTGGGGTTAGACCTACCGTATAAAAATATAGTCCATTTTTTACGGGCCTAATACGCAGAAATGTTCCCTGAACAGTGATCCCTATGTCATCCGTTGGCAAGGTGTGGCTGCGTATTTTCCGCATGTATTCCTCCGTATGTCATCCGTATTGCATCTGTATAGCGTTTTTTTTCTTGCAACCTACCAAAATGGACATTTAACGGTTTTGAGGCCTGAAATTAATTTAAATCATCATCAGCAACCCTATTTATTGCTCCTACAACAGGTGGCAGCCTCCAATCTGGCCATTTTGTTGCTGTGCTTGTGTTGGTGTATTGGTGGTTTGTTGGTAACATGTGAGACCTACTTCATTTCACCCTAACTGAGCATGTCTTATACAACTGGGTTTTGTCACGCCGCTTTGGCCAGCCATACCCAGTGATAGTGGATCCGAGGAGGAGGAGATGAATGTGGGTCCATCTGCTTTTGAGGCAACGCCTCACTAAAGGCCATTTCCACCATCTCTATGCAACTCTGCAGACACATCCAGACAAGTTTTATCAATATTGTCGCATGAGTATTGCCACATTTGATATTTTGCTGGAGACAGTGCGCCCTGGGATAACCATTCAGGACACCAGGATGCATAAATGTATATCTGCAGAGGAGTATCTACTCCTTACTTTACGGTATGTATTCCCCATCCTCACATACTCTATGTTGATGATGTGTTTCTAATAAATGTGTTATTTAGTTATGCTTAGCAGCTAATGTTAATTTATTATTAATATATGTAGAAACTCAACTAATTAGTACTAAGAATATGTTATTATTGATAAATTCACATAGCCAGTGTTAATTTTTTAAGCTACTGCTACCCTGGTTTGTTAGTTCCACACAGTACTTGTGGTCTATAGTAATGTTGTAAATCATTCAAACATTGTAATTTTTTTTGTCTGCTTTCAGCTTCCTGACAACTGGACTTTCGTATGCTCTCAAAGATCTCATATTGGGTATTGGGGGGTGTGCATGCATCAATAAGGATCTGAATGCACCGTCTCACACGTAGCCTCGCCTCATGGGGTAGGGGGCGATGGTACCGGGTCAGACTGCAGGAGTATGCCTCCTCACCCTCATCCTGGGCAGCCCTGGCCAGGTAATTGAGAACCCCTGTGTCAACATGCCTCCTGGTATCTGAGGCAGGGTTCTCTCTCCTTCATCGCCCACGGACGGATATGACAGCAGGCTGTGGGGAGGCCTCCAGAGGAACAGTAGGGCTGCTGCTGTTGCCTGGATCTTCCATGCTGACGGGTACTGGTGCAGCTGTTGGTGCTGGTGCAGCTTCTGTGGCAGGTGCAGGTGGAGCTTCTGGTGCTGGTGCCGGAGGAGCTTGTGGGATGCAGCTGGAAGGCTGAGAAGATGGGCCAGCCACCTCTTCACCTTCCCCGACCAGATCGATTATGGCCTCAGAATCCGACCTTGTCTCCCTCTCAGTGAGGTTGGACTGAGTTCCATTATGAAAGTTTGAAATAAAAAAAAATTATGACATATGACAATAAAATACATATGTGTAATGTGGTGTGATTTATGAACTTATGGTCTGAGATCCATACTGGGATCCAGAAAAACAAGGCAGTCATAATAAATATATTTCCGCTTTGTTGGTATAGAAGCACCACTCCTGGCCCATTGCTAATTTTCCCGCCCATATTGATCGTGGATGCTGCACTAGCGTCTCATAACATCTTCCACTGCAATAACAGACAATAAAATAATGTATAAGGACATTGTGCACAGTGGATCAACAAGTTTATTGAGATTTTACATAGTCATGTGGCCTAGTAAGCTGTATTCTTAAACATAATCTTAATTAGTAATAATAGGATTAAAAACATCATGCTAGGTTTTAAGGGGATAGTGTGAAAACCGGTTATTTAGTGCAGTTCATAATATTATTTTCAAAACATGAGTGAACTTACTTATTTGTTGCTGTCCCTCACGTGGACGGTCTACAAAATCAGAAAAAAGTAGCCCACATATCCTCCTCCATGCCGCCTCTTTTCTGGCCCAGTCGGAGTAGTGTGCATCCCTTTGGTCCCATAGCTCTGGCCTTTCTTGGACCAGAACAAGAAGCATGTACAAGACTCCGTGGAGGTATTCTTCCGGGATGTCTGGAGCAGTTTTTGAGCTAATTAGCATGTCTAAGCTTCCTGATAATGGCTTGGCCCATTTCCTGTCACCTGGAAAAGTCTTGCGTATTTCTCGCAAGTCACACGCATGGCCGCGTGTAATCCATATTTTTCTTGCCCCCATAGACTTTCATTGGCATATTTTTGGAGGAATACGCTGACAATCGCAGCATGCTGCGATTTTCTCAGCCAATAAAATACGGCCAAGAAATATACGGCTGATGGAAGCTGCCCCATAGAGAAACATTGGTAGTGTGCAATGCGTTGTTTTTGCGCCTCTGCCTCATCCGTATTTCTCTCTACTGTGACGCTGGCCTAATAGCTATGGACAGAGCTATGCTCCTCCAGCGGCTGTTAAAGACACATGATAGGTGATTAAATCAGCTGTCATGTGCAGGGAAAGATGTGGGATTGGTGTGTGAATCAACATCAAAGTCAGGGAGCTGGTATATCATAGAGTGGGGAAAATAAGTATTTGATGCACTGCCAATTTTGCAAGTTTTCCCACCTACAAAGAATGGAGAGGTCTGTAATTTTGTATTGTAGGTACACTTCAATTGTGAGAGACAGAATCTAACAATAAAAAACTGAAATCACATTGTATGATTTTTACATAAAGAATTAGAATTTTATTGCATGAAATAAGTATTTGATACAATAGAAAACAGAACTTAATATTTGGTATAGAAACCTTTATTTGCACTATCAGAGATCAGACGTTTCCTGTAGTTCTTGACCACGATTGCACACACTGCAGCGGGGATTTTGGCCCCCTCCTCCTTACAACTTTTTCATTTTTCTGTTCATAGAGCTATATTACAGCTTATTATTTTGTCCAGCGAGCTGTAGTTTTTATAATTATTTTGGAGTACATATGTCTTTTTAATCACGTTAGTTATTTTGAGGCAAGATTAATAAAAATGTGACATGGAATAGTTTTTCATATTTTCTTTGCATTCACCACATGGGAAGAAAATTGATACAGTATCATAGTACTGGTCATTATGTATGCGGTGATACCAAATGCCAAATTTTTCGGACTATAAGACGCACTTTTCCCCCCCAAGATTTTGGGGGAAAACGAGGGTGCATCTTATAGTCGGAATGTACTTACAGTTAGCGTGGTGGCAACAGGAGTCGGGTGATTCTTCTGGTGGTCCGACACTGCAGGGCGATGATCTCGCTCCCATCCACAGCCTGGGGTGGCAGGTTCAGCGGTGCTTGGTGGTGCTCGGTGGTGCGGGGGGTTCCGGCGACATTTTGTGAAAGCCCGGAGGCCCGACACTTCTATTGCCTCGATGCTGTGACCTTCGGGAAAATGGCCGCCGGAGGTGGCACATGAGCAGATTGAGATCTGGAGGGTACATGGACCCACGCGTTCCGACACACACAGTGTATTTTCCTGAGATCTACCTTGAAAAAGACACTGTGTGCCGGAACGCATGGTTCCGTGTACCCTCCAGAGCAGGCTTCTTATTGGGGGACCATCTAACTGTGTCAGGGCTGAGTATGGACCATTATCTTTACATATAGTTTTTGTCCATGACCATAAATGTGCAGTGTTCTCTGTTCCATTATTTTTCACTGGGAACACAGTGCACTAGGACTTTACTCCACACAGGCCTTATTTCATAGAACGAATACAAGGTTTGCATATAGGTTTATTGCAACCTTGCACACATACTGTTCTATGTATGTTATACTGATTTTTTCACAGGCCCTATTGGGCTGGTAGCATCAGCTCAGTAGATAGTCCTCATTTGTATTGATTTTGTCATTTAACTATATTCGGGTTTGGTCTATGGATATTTGAGCGTAGTTAACTCCTCATTATCGATCATTGTTTTGTGTGTAAATTATCCCAAGTGGACTTTTAAATGTTTTTATGTGTGTGTATTTTTGTTCTTGAAATAAAAATTTGTATCTTTATTTAAAATATCTGGGTGATCCCTGTTTGTATGCATGAAATTTTTTTTCCTTGTTGTTCACCAGCCTGGGTCATATCGTCAGACTTCCAAACACCTCCTGTGACTCCACTCCACCAGCGCTGCTGACCCCCCCTCGGGTAAGCTGAATTCAGGACTGTAAGATGTACCCCATTTGATGCATTAATCTTTTATTCCCCCCATTTTTCCTTCTGAAAATTTGCGGTATGTATTATCGTCCAGTGCATCTTATAGTCCGAAAAATACAGAATGTCATGCTTTTACAGGTTGTTTTTCTTTTACAGATACAGCGTACATTTTTTTTATTAATAAATCACTGATTTTATGATTTTTATTTTTTAACCCCTTCACCCCCGGAGCTTTCGTTTTTCGCTCCCCTTATTTCCAGAGCCATTACTTTTTTATTTTTCCGTCCATATGGCCATATGAAGGCTTATTTTTTGCAGGACGAGTTGTACTTTTGAACGACATCATTGGTTTTACCATGTCGTGTAACAGAAAACGGGAAAAAAATTCCAAGTGCAAAGAAATTGCAAACAAAGTGCAATCTAACACTTGTTATTTGTTTGGCTTTTTTGCTAGGTTCACTAAATGCTAAAACTAAACTGCCATCATGATTCTCCCTCCAGGTCATTACGAGTTCATAGAAACCAAACATGTCTAGGTTCTCTTTTATCTAAGTGGTAAAAAAAAATTCCAAAGTTTGCTAAAAAAAATTTGAAAAAATTGTGCAATTTTCCGATAATGGTAGTGTCTCCAATTTTCGTGATCTGGGGTCAGATGAGGGCTTATTTTTTGCGTGCCAAGCTGACATTTTTAATGATACCATTTTGGTGCAGATATGTCCTTTTGATTGCCCGTTATTGCATTTTAATGCAATGTTGCGGCGACCAAAAAAAAGTAATTTTGGGGCTTTGATTTTTTTTCTTGTTACGCCATTTAGCGATCAGGTTAATCCTTTGTTTTTATTGATAGATCGGGCAATTCTGAACACGGCGATACCAAATATGTGTAGGTTTGATATTTTTTTTATTGTTTTATTTTGATTGGGGCGAAAGGGGGGTGATTTGAACTTTCATATATTTTTTATTTTTTTATATTTTTAAACACTTTTTTTAAATTTTGGCATGCTTCAATAGCCTACATAGGAGGCTAGAAGCTGGCACCACTCGATTGCCTCTGCTACATAGAGGTGAAGCACAGATAACCTCTATGTAGCAGAAATGCAGGGTTGCTTTGAACGCCGAACACAGGGTGGCGCTCAAAGCATTCGGCCATCAACAACCATAGAGGTCTCAAGGAGACCTCTGGTTGTTATGGCAATGCACCAATGACCCCCGATCATGTGACGGGGTCAGCGGTGCGAGCACCTCCGGCCGCGCGGCCGGGAGCGCTAGTTAAATGCTGCTGTCAGCGTTTGACAGTGGCATTTAACTAGTTAATGAGCGCGGGCGGATCGCGATTCTGCTCGCGCTCATTGCGCGCACATGTCAGCTGTACAAAACAGCTGACATGTCGCGGCTTTGAGTTGGGCTCACCGCAGGAGCCCACCTCAAAGCGGGGGTTCTGCCAGCTGACGTACTATTCCGTCAGCTGGCAGAAAGGGGTTAATATTTTTTTTTAACTTTGAAGATTTTTTTTTTCTTTTTCTATTACAGTATTTATTACTACTCCCACAAGAGCACCTACTACAGTACCTTATCTCCATTGTCTGTATTTGACTAACAGTTCACCAATCAAGCCCTGGCAGCATCAGATTGGATGAGGGATATGGCAGACAGGAAAGTCATTTTCAGGCCTCTGTGTTGCAATAGCAACTAATTGTACCTCACGATCATGACACATCCACCAGGGCCGCGGGGTACTTGGAACCGGGTCAGACAGTTCTTTGGGGAAGTCATGGGGCCGTAACCTGACTCCGTGGCCCTGGCTGTGCCCTAAAATGGGGAATATGTATATGGGATATAACGTGACGCCACCTGTGGTGTTCGGCAACGGATGGCCGACGCTGCTAAAGGAGACTGCTGGGACTGATGGTGACGCAGCTGGGATGGTTCTGCTCCCCACAGTTGGAGGTTGGAGTGGGGCCCCAGGGCTACCAGTCCCATTTGTGTCAGGCTTTGTGTACCTTGTGGTGCAGGACTCGGTGCGCAAGATATCACTGAATGACACAAGGGCTGTAGTTTTCTTTTCCTTTACTTGATGGTTGATAGCACAGACTGGGGTACTGGTAACAGATCGTAATAGAAAGCCGGGCAGCCTGGAAGCAATTTTTGGATACACCTGGCCAGGTAGGTATGGAGGCCTTCCTTCTGTGCTGTCCTCCCTTTTTTCCTTGCTGCCTAACAGCTCAACCTCCTGCTGCTAACTGTCTCTCGGTTTTTAAAAACTCACCGTTGCCCACATGGCAGGCAGCTCGAGCCTATCACAGGTGCCGCTCCTTTGTGTCTGGGTATTAGATCGGGCCAGGAGACTTGCAGTCACCTGCCCTCCGGATTTAGCTGCAGGGACTTTAGTACCCACGCAGCCACGGATTCTGGAATCTGGTTCCTAGCACTCAGCTCAGGGGTGAGTTTATTCACAGCTCTGTTATGATCCTTAGTGGCTGAGGATCAAAGATTGGACTAGCTAAGTTACTGAACATAGAACAAGCTCTAGGGAGGTGGTAACTGGACTGACGGCAAAACCTGATCCTAACCAAACACACTAAAGGTAGCCGGTGAACGTACCTAAATTCCTGGACGTCTCGACGCAGCCTGAGAAACTTGCTACCCCTATAGAGAAAGTAAGACCTCACTTGCCTCAGAGAAATGACCCCAAAGATATAGGAAGCCCCCAACAAATAATAACGGTGAGGTAAGGGGAAATTACAAACGCAGAAATGAAAACAGATTCAGCAAATGAGGCCCACTAATACTAGATAGCAGAAGACAGACAGGGAACTGTGCGGTCAGTAAAAAACCCTATACAAAATATCCACGCTGAGAATACAAGAACCCCCACACCAACTAATGGTGTGAGGGGAGAAACTCAGCCCCCTAGAGCTACCAGCAAGCAAGGAAATCACATATTAGCAAGCTGGACAAGGACAAATAAATAACCAAGAAACATATTGAACTCTGATGAGCAAAAAATAACCAAACAGAAACTTAGCTTCTCTTGGCGAGACTGATAGCGAGGGAATTCAGGAGAGATCAAAATAGCACTGAATACATCGACAGCAGGCAACAACTAATAGTCCAGGTGAGCTAAATAGGAAACCAGCTAACAGATAACGAGACAGCTGATCCAGCCTCAGACCTGCAGAATGACACAAAGAGCCACCAGAGGGAGCCCAAAGCCAGCACTCACACAGTACCACTTGTGACCACAAGAGGGAGCCTAAAAACAGAGTTCACAACAGTACCCCCCCCTTGAGGAGGGGTCACCGAACCCTCATCAAAACCCCCAGGGCGATCAGGATGAGCCACATGGAAGGCATGAACCAAATCGGCCGCATGAACATCAGAGGCGACAACCCAGGAATTATCCTCCTGACCATAGCCCTTCCACTTAACCAAATACTGAAGCCTCCGTCTAGAAATACAAGAATCCAAGATCTTCTCCACCACGTACTCCAATTCGCCCTCAACCAGCACCGGGGCAGGGGGCTCCACAGAAGGAACCACAGGCACCACAAACCTCCGCAACAAAGACCTATGGAACACGTTATGAATGGCAAACGACGCTGGGAGGTCCAAACGAAATGACACCAGGTTAAGGATTTCCAAAATCTTATAAGGACCGATGAAGCGAGGCTTGAATTTAGGAGAGGAGACCTTCATAGGAACATACCGAGAAGACAGCCATACCAAATCCCCAACACGAAGTCGGGGACCCACACCGCGACGGCGGTTTGCAAAGCGCTGAGCCTTCTCCTGTGACAACTTCAAATTGTCCACCACATGGTTCCAAATCTGCTGCAACCTATCCACCACAGAATCAACCCCAGGACAGTCAGAAGGCTCAACCTGACCCGAGGAAAAACGAGGATGAAAACCAGAATTGCAGAAAAAAGGCGAAACCAAAGTAGCAGAACTAGCCCGATTATTAAGGGCAAACTCGGCCAATGGCAAAAAAGTCACCCAATCATCCTGATCAGCAGAAACAAAACATCTTAAATAAGTTTCCAAGGTCTGATTAGTTCGCTCGGTTTGGCCATTCGTCTGAGGATGGAAGGCCGACGAAAAAGACAAATCAATGCCCATCTTAGCACAAAAGATCCGCCAAAATCTGGATACAAACTGGGATCCTCTGTCAGACACAATATTTTCAGGGATGCCGTGCAAGCGAACCACATTCTGAAAAAATAGAGGAACCAAATCGGAGGAGGAAGGCAACTTAGGCAAGGGCACCAAATGGACCATTTTGGAAAAACGATCACACACCACCCAGATGACAGACATTCTCTGAGAGACTGGAAGATCTGAAATAAAATCCATGGAAATGTGCGTCCAAGGCCTCTTCGGGACAGGCAAAGGCAAAAGCAAACCGCTGGCACGAGAACAGCAAGGCTTAGCCCGAGCACAAATCCCACAGGACTGCACAAAGGAACGCACATCCCGCGACAAGGAAGGCCACCAGAAGGACCTAGCCACCAAATCTCTGGTACCAAAAATCCCAGGATGGCCTGCCAACACCGAAGAATGAACCTCGGAAATAACTCTGCTGGTCCATCTATCTGGGACAAACAGTCTCTCTGGTGGGCAACGGTCAGGTCTATCCGCCTGAAATCTCTGCAGCACTCGTCGCAAATCTGGGGAAATGGCAGACAAAATCACTCCCTCTCTGAGAATACCAGCCGGCTCTGAAACTCCCGGAGAGTCAGGCACAAAACTCCTAGAAAGAGCATCAGCCTTCACATTCTTCGAACCAGGCAGGTACGAGACCATGAAATCGAAACGGGAGAAAAACAACGACCAACGAGCCTGTCTAGGATTCAGCCGCTTGGCAGACTCGAGATAAATCAGATTTTTGTGATCAGTCAAGACCACCACACGATGCATAGCTCCCTCGAGCCAATGTCGCCACTCCTCAAATGCCCACTTCATAGCCAACAACTCCCGATTACCAATATCATAATTCCGCTCGGCAGGCGAAAACTTTCTTGAAAAGAAAGCACAAGGCTTCATCACAGAGCAATCAGAGCTTCTCTGCGACAAAACAGCCCCTGCTCTAATCTCAGAAGCATCAACCTCGACGTGAAAAGGAAGAGAGATATCAGGCTGACATAAAACTGGAGCCGAAGAAAACCGGCGCTTCAGCTCCCGAAAGGCTTCCACGGCCGCAGGAGACCAATTAGTCACATCAGAACCCTTCTTGGTCAAATCCGTCAAGGGTTTAACCACGCCAGAAAAATTAGCAATGAAGCGACGGTAAAAATTAGCAAAACCCAAGAACTTCTGAAGACTCTTAACAGATGTAGGCTGAGTCCAGTCATGAATAGCCTGGACCTTGACTGGGTCCATCTCAATAGTAGAAGGAGAAAAAATAAAACCCAAAAAGGAAACCTTCTGTACTCCGAAGAGACAGTTTGAGCTCTTCACAAATAAGGCATTAGCACGCAGGACCTGAAATACCATCCTGACCTGCTTTACATGGGACTCCCAGTCCTCAGAAAAGACCAAAATGTCATCCAGATACACAATTTATTATTATTATTATTATTATTATTATTATTCATTTTTATAGCGCCATTTATTCCATGGCGCTTTACATGTGAAATACGGGGCAAATATAGACAAATACATTAAACATGAGCAAAAAACAAGGCACACGGGTACATAAGGAGGGAGGACCCTGCCCGCGAGGGCTCACAATCTGCAGGGGATGGGTGATGATACACTAGGAGAGGGCAGAGCTGGTTGTGCGGCGGTTCAGTAGGTTCAGGATCACTGCAGGCTGTAGGCTTGTCGGAAGAGGTGAGTCTTCAGGTTCTTTTTGAAAGTTTCTATGGTAGGCGAGAGTCTGATGTGCTGGGGTAGAGAGTTCCAGAGTATGGGTGAAGCACGGGAGAAGTCTTGGATGCGGTTGTGGGAAGAAGAGATGAGAGGGGAGTAGAGAAGGAGGTCTTGAGAGGATCGGAGGTTGTGTGTTGGTAGGTACCGTTTGATCATGTCACAGATGTATGGAGGAGATAGGTTGTGGATGGCTTTGTAGGTCATTGTGAGGGTTTTGAACTGGAGTCTCTGGGCAATAGGAAGCCAGTGAAGGGCTTGGCATAGGGGAGAGGCTGGGGAATAGCGGGGAGACAGGTAGATTAGTCGAGCAGCAGAGTGTAGGATGGATTGGAGTGGTGCCAGAGTGCTAGAGGGGAGTCCAGAGAGTAGGAGGTTGCAGTAGTCGAGGCGGGAGATGATAAGGGCATGCACTAGTGTTTTTGTGGTGTCACGGTCAAGGAATGCGCGGATCCGGGAAATGTTTTTGAGTTTGAGGCGGCAGGAGGAGGCAAGGGCTTGGATATGTGGCTTGAAAGAGAGGGCAGAGTCGAGGATCACCCCGAGGCACCGGGCGTGTGGGACTGGGGAAAGTGAGCAGCCGTTGACATTGATGGATAGGTCTGGTGGAGGGGTAGAGTGAGATGGGGGAAAGATGATGAATTCTGTTTTGTCCATGTTCAGTTGTAGAAAGCGAGCAGAAAAGAAGGCTGAAATAGCAGACAGACAGTGCGGGATTTTGGTAAGTAAGGAGGTGAGGTCAGGTCCGGATAGGTAGATCTGCGTGTCATCAGCATAGAGGTGGTACTGCATACCGTGGGATTCTATGAGCTGTCCCAGACCGAAGGTGTAGATGGAGAAGAGTAGGGGTCCTAGAACAGAGCCTTGAGGAACACCGACTGACAAGGGGCGAGGTGAGGAGGTGGTGTGGCGGAGGGAGACACTGAATGTCCGATCATAAATTTAATAATTTAATAAATTCAATAAATTGAATGTTACAATCATAAATTTATCCAGATATTCTCGGAAGATGTCATGCATGAAGGACTGGAACACAGAAGGAGCATTAGAGAGTCCAAAAGGCATCACCAAGTACTCAAAATGGCCTTCGGGCGTATTAAATGCTGTTTTCCATTCATCTCCCTGCTTAATACGCACAAGGTTATACGCACCACGAAGATCTATCTTGGTGAACCAACTGGACCCCTTAATCCGAGCAAACAGATCAGATAATAATGTCAAAGGATACTGAAATTTGACCGTGATTTTATTTAGAAGACGATAATCTATACAAGGTCTCAGAGAACCATCCTTTTTGGCCACAAAAAAGAATCCTGCACCAAGAAGGGAGGAGGACGGGCGAATATGTCCCTTCTCTAAAGACTCCTTTATATAACTCCGCATCGCGGCATGTTCTGGTACTGACAAATTAAAAAGTCGTCCCTTAGGGAACTTACTACCAGGAATCAAATTTATAGCACAATCACAATCCCTGTGAGGAGGCAGGGCACCGGATCTGGGCTCATCAAATACATCCTGGTAGTCCGACAAAAACTCAGGGACCTCAGAAGGAGTGGAAGAAGCAATTGACACCAAAGGAGTATCGCCATGAATCCCCTGGCAACCCCAACTTGAAATAGACAGCTTTCCAATCCAGAACTGGATTATGGGCCTGCAGCCATGGCAGACCCAAAACGACAACATCATGCAAATTATGCAGCACAAGAAAGCGAATCACCTCCTGATGTACAGGAGTCATGCACATGGTCACTTGAGTCCAATACTGAGGCTTATTCTCAGCCAATGGTGTAGCATCAATTCCCCTCAGTGGAATAGGGAATTCCAAAGGCTCCAGGACCAAACCACAGCGCCTGGCAAACGACAAATCCATCAGGTTCAGGGCAGCACCTGAATCCACAAAAGCCATAACCGAGTAGGATGACAAAGAACAAATTAAAGTAACAGACAAAATGAATTTAGGCTGTATAATACCAACGGTGACAGATTTAGCGATTTTTTTAACGCGCTTAGAGCATGCTGAGATAACATGAGTTGAATCACCACAGTAAAAGCACAACCCATTTTGACGTCTATGATTTTGCCGCTCAATTCTGGTCAGAATTCGGTCACATTGCATAGACTCAGGTCTCTGTTCAGAAAACACTGCCAGATGGTGCGCAGATTTGCGCTCCCGCAAACGCCGGTCAATCTGAATGGCCAAAGCCATTGAGTCATTCAGACTTGCAGGCGTGGGGAACCCCACCATAACATTCTTAATGGCTTCAGACAGACCTTCTCTGAAATTTGCAGCCAGGGCACACTCATTCCATTGAGTAAGCACCGACCATTTCCGAAATTTTTGACAATATACCTCAGCTTCATCCTGGCCCTGAGAGAGAGCTAGCAAGGCTTTTTCTGCCTGGTTCTCAAGATTAGGTTCCTCATAAAGCAATCCTAGCGCCAGAAAAAAACGCATCCACATTCCGCAATGCAGGATCTCCTGGTGCCAGGGAGAAAGCCCAATCCTGAGGGTCGCCACGTAACAGGGAGATAATAATTCTAACTTGCTGAGCGGAATCACCAGAGGAACGAGGTCTCAAAGAAAGAAATAATTTACAATTATTCTTAAAATTCAGAAACCTAGATCTATCTCCAGAAAACAACTCAGGAATAGGTACCGTATTTTCCGGCGTATAAGACGACTGGGCGTATAAGACGACCCCCCAACTTTACCAGTTAAAAAATAAAATCTTCTTAAAAGTCGGGGGTCTTCTTATACACCCTATGTCGTCTTATAGGGCCGGTGAATATGTGCCTTTTGGGGGGGGGGAGTGATCCTGATGACGACGAGGGGGCGTCTCACAGGAAAGTGAGTATCCCCCATTACCTTATCATAGCGCTGCAGCGTGGGGTCTCTGTGCTGGGAGCGGCGGCTGCTGTGCTGTGGTGCGGCGGCTCCTCTTCTGCAGTGTGGGGCCTCTGGTGCTGTGGGGCGGTGGCGGCGGCGTATCTTCATGCAGTCGGGGCTCCTCCGGCATCTCAAAGCCTGGAAGCCCCGCCGGCAACTCCATCGGTACAATGCGGTGGCCTCCGGGAAAATGGCCGCTGCTCAGATTCAGATCTCGTCCCGAGATCTCGGGAGACGAGATCTGAATCTGAGCAGCGGCCATTTTCCCGGAGGCAGCTCAATAGGTGCGATGCGGTGGCCCGGCCGCTGAGGGCTGCGCATGCTCAGATTCAGATCTCGTCCCGAAATCTCGGGACACGAGATCTGAATCTAAGCAGCGGCCATTTTCCCGGAGGCCACCGCATTGTACCGATGGAGTTGCCGGCGGGGCTTCCAGGCTTTGAGATGCCGAAGGAGCCCTGACTGCATGAAGATACGCCGCCGCCACTGCCCCACAGCACCAGAGGCCCCACACTGCAGAAGAGGAGCCGCCGCACCACAGCACAGCAGCCGCCGCTCCCAGCACAGAGACCCCACGCTGCAGCGCTATGATAAGGTAATGGGGGATACTCACTTTCCTGTGAGACGCCCCCTCGTCGTCATCAGGATCACTCCCCCCCCCACCCACCATATACACCCGGCGTACAAGGCGATTCCCGGCGTACAAGACGACCCCCGACTTTTAAGAAGATTTTCAGGGGTTAAAAAGTCGTCTTGTACGCCGGAAAATACGGTACTTGGCTCAGATATAGGACTGTGATCAACAAAATCCTGAATGCTTTGCACCCTTGCAGCAAGATGATCCACACTAGAAGTCAGACTCTGAATATCCATGTCTGCAGCTGAACTCAAAGCCACCCAGAGATTAAGGGGATGAGAGAAGCTGGACAGACTGCAGCAAAGGGAGAGTAAAAAAAAAAAAAAAAATTGTACTCAGGACTTCTCTTATCCCACTTCTGCGATGCATTAAACACTTTTTGGCCTGCTGTACTGTTATGATCCTTAGTGGCTGAGGATCACAGATTGGACTAGCTAAGTTACTGAACATAGAAAAAGCTCTAGGGAGGTGGTAACTGGACCGACCGCAAAACCTGATCCTAACCAAACACACTAAAGGTAGCCGGTGAACGTACCTAAATTCCTGGACGTCTCGACGCAGCCTGAGAAACTTGCTACCCCTATAGAGAAAGTAAGACCTCACTTGCCTCAGAGAAATGACCCCAAAGATATAGGAAGCCCCCAACAAATAATAACGGTGAGGTAAGGGGAAATTACAAACGCAGAAATGAAAACAGATTCAGCAAATGAGGCCCACTAATACTAGATAGCAGAAGACAGACAGGGAACTGTGCGGTCAGTAAAAAACCCTATACAAAATATCCACGCTGAGAATACAAGAACCCCCACACCAACTAATGGTGTGAGGGGAGAAACTCTGCCCCCTAGAGCTACCAGCAAGCAAGGAAATCACATATTAGCAAGCTGGACAAAGACAAATAAATAACCAAGAAACATATTGAACTCTGATGAGCAAAAAATAACCAAACAGAAACTTAGCTTCTCTTGGCGAGACTGATAGCGAGGGAATTCAGGAGAGATCAAAATAGCACTGAATACATTGACAGCAGGCAACAACTAATAGTCCACGTGAGCTAAATAGGAAACCAGCTAACAGATAACGAGACAGCTGATCCAGCCTCAGACCTGCAGAATGACACAAAGAGCCACCAGAGGGAGCCCAAAGCCAGCACTCACACAGTACCACTTGTGACCACAAGAGGGAGCCTAAAAACAGAGTTCACAACACAGCTCTACTCCCCAGGTTCTGCTCTACTTCTCTCCTACTGACACCTGGTAAGGGTACCCCTCCTTGCTTCCAGGCATGACATTACTCCCTGTGAGGGAGGCAATGCCACTGTGGCAACCGGACTCCTAGGGTGCCACAATCATACTACAGGGGTGCCAATGTGTTGACAAATAGAACGATCTCACTTTGTAAGATCTCACACATCCTCACTTGTAGAACGGTTCTCCTTTGAGCAGCAATGCCATACACATTATCATTAACTGTGGTTTTGGCACCTCAAGCCAGTGTTTCTCAACTCCAGTCCTCAAGACCCACCAACAGGTCATGTTTTCAGGATTTCCTTAGTATTGCATAGGTGATGGAATTAATGCTTGAGCAGTTGATTAAATTATCACCTGTGCAATACTTAGCATATCCTGAAAACTTGACCCATTGGTGGGTCTTGAGGACTGGAGTTGAGAAACACTGCTGTAAGCATTCGAGGAGGGACCATTTGGCTTTGAAGTACGAATTTTACTTAATTGATCTTTGGAAGCCATGTTGCTTTTCCAGTGCCTTTGAGCTAGATCTGACTAGGGACTTATTTTTTGAGGGATGAGTTGAAATTTTTATTGGTACCTTGTGGGAGTACATAACATTTTTATTTATTTATTTTTTCCCAGATTTTTAGAAGATAGAATAAACAAAACACAACAATTCAGGAATTGCATTTAATTTTTTTACGCTACCTTACACTGTTCACTGGGCAGCTAAAGTAATAAGACAATTTTATTCTTTGGGTCAGTATGATTACAGAGACGCAATAGTTTTTATTTTTTTTATATTTTGCTATTTTTGCACACTAAAACACTTTTATTAATTTTTGTATGGTGTCCATCATATGGGTTAGATAGTGGGACAGTTTTATAATGTGATTTTTTTTGTTTAATTTTGTATTTTGCTTTACCATAACAAAAACTAACAGTTTTAGTGATAAGACATTATTCTGCTATGTTCTATATTTTATATTTACATTTTTTCTTCACTTTTTTACTTAGTACCTCTAATCGGTCATTGGTCTAATATCTTGCAATACTCACACATTACATCTGACAGTTTTACAATCATAGACCTGAGACAGGGACAAGGGGGCATCCTCTACGTCTTGAGGAAAGAAGGTTTAAGCATAATAACAGACGCGGATTCTTTACTGTAAGAGCAGTGCGACTATGGAACTCTCTGCCGTATGATGTTGTAGTGAGTGATTCATTACTAAAATTTAAGAGGGGACTGGATGCCTTTCTTGAAAAGTATAATGTTACAGGTTACATATACTAGATTCCTTGATAGGGCGTTGATCCAGGGAACTAGTCTGATTGCCGTATGTGGAGTCGGGAAGGAATTTTTTTCCCCAATGTGGAGCTTACTCTTTGCCACATGGGTTTTTTTTGCCTTCCTCTGGATCAACATGTTAGGGCATGTTAGGTTAGGCTATGGGTTGAACTAGATGGACTTAAAGTCTTCCTTCAACCTTAATAACTATGTTACTATGTTACTATACTGTTAGACCGTGCTTGTGGCTGCTTTTAGCAGGGTGTAACAGGCCATCATAGACCGAAGACCCCAAGGCCATTTGTTAGCTTTGGGGTCGCCATTGCATGTATTGGCACCCTGTGATCACATCTTGATGCTGTCAATGAAGTTAAAGAGGAAGCCCCTTCTCTGTTAGCAATCTTGATGCAGCAGTCACTATTGGTGAATCTAGGAGATTAAACGGCCATGAACAGTGTTAAAGTTGATCACAGTCATTGCAGCCAGTTGTTAGCTATACTATAACGCTGACACTTGCTGCTGATGATGTCAGCTCTGCTTCTGAGTCAGCTCTATCACAGGTTGTATAGGTTCACATTTGCGGTTGAGTCCGCATCGTTTTGCACGCAATCGCAAACGCATGATAATGCTGCATTTTTTATCCACATCAACTTATGCATGACGGATAAGAAAACGCAACGTTTGCATGCGTTTGCATGCGTTTTTGCATTTATGTCATGTTTTTTTTTGCTATGAAAAATTTTTTCAAGTAGAATTTCCTTGACACAAGCCACGCCCAATGGGCATGGCTCATGGGATTTCTGTATATAGACCTTTGTGCAAACGCAAGTGAACGCATGTCCTTGCGTTCCTATGCATTCCCATAGACTGTAATGCATATAGCGGCAGAAATTTGACGCCAAAAAAATTCTAACATAGTGCGTCAGCTGCGCCCAGCCGCACACTGCGAAAATATGCATGTGTAAGCAAACACAGGCGAACGCATGCAAATGCATGCACCTGTGGATACAATGTTAAAGATAAGAAATCAAGACTCATGTGGATGTATGCATCAGAAATGCAGCGGACACAACCGCAAATGTGAAACCAGCCTTATTGATTCTCCTATTCTTCAGCACAAACCCCTTAAAGGAAGTTTTGACTTAACTAGTCAAATCTACAGGTCATAGTCCTTGAAAGGGTCACAATTTGACATTGAGACATAAGGTTAAAACACAGCAAAAACCACAAATATAGAGAATATATCTCAAATATATTGTTCTCAATATAGAGATAGAAGATTATTGGTATGCTGTGTAGATTGGTGACCACCGCCACCTAGTGGAAGAAAAAGACCCAAACACCCTACTAAGGATTACCAGAAAATATCAGAACAAAGATCTTTATTTAGAATATATCATTTAACAGGAGTAACGACACATAGTAAAATATCATAAAACTACATCATATTAAAACCAAAACACAGGACCAAGGAATAATTGCATATAATATGCAGGCCACGATATCCTAGTATATTTTATATTATCTGTAATCCCTCACCCACACTGCTCTAAAAATACCAAGGCTCAATTGCAAGAAAATAAAGTGCAAAAAAATGTGCTATCCTTCTGTATAAGAAGCGCTAAAAATCGCAAAATATCAAAAAAAACCTTTTAAAGTGCAAAAATAGTGCTTCTATAGCCACCATATAGTGTGCTAGACTGCACAAAACAATTACTTTAAGGTGCAATAGTGCCCAAAAAAAGATTTCCTTTGTATGTGTATATATAGTGCCAAGAGACAGCAATAAAGTGCACAGTGCTACAAAAAACCACACATATGTGTGCAGGCAGGAGGGGACAACCAATAGTTGTCAATCTATTACCTCTAGGATGGCCGGGTCCCGTGTTGGCGCACCCCAACGCGCGTTTCGGACACTTTTCCTTCGTCAGGGGGTCCGAAACATAGTAGTGAGGAATAGGTAGGTATTCAGAGGACAATCAAGGTTCTGAACTGGTAGGTCGGTGAGATATGACAAATCTATAGGAAGAATTGGAGGCAAAATCAGAAATTAAAGCTCAACGTCAAACCAAAGAGGAAAAACTGAAGGCGACAAATCCAAGGAGTGAGGTAAGGCCTCTTTCACGCATCAGTTTTTTGCCATCAGTCACAATATGTCTTTTTTAGAAAAAAACGGATCCAGCAAATGTTGTTGCTGGATCTGTTTTTTTCTCATAGGCTTGTATTAGCGACGGATTGTGACGGATGGCCTTCCGTTTCATCCGTCGCTTACCGGATCCGTTGTAAAGTCTGTGTCCATCGGGTGGAGACAACGGACATACAGTAGTAACTTTTTTGTGTACATCAAAAAGGCAGACAGAAACGGATCCTGCGCCGTCCGTCGTTGGATAAAATGGAAGCCTATGGGCGACGGATTCCGTTTTTTGAAACTGAGCATGCCTGGAAGAATTTCTATTCATTTAATTCTCTCTTTCTCCAGAATTCTCTTCCTTTAAATTCCTGCGGCAGCTGCTTTGACGGATCCGTAAAAAAAAATGGATCCAGTGCATCATTTTTGTACAATCTGCACAGTGTCCATCTTTTCAACACTTTGACGGATTGTGACTGATTCTAAAAAACTGATGTGTGAAAGAGGCCTACTTTTAAGCAAGGCTGAGGAGAACATTTACTGAATAAATAGACCATCAGAACCGGTTAACATTTCATTTCCATGGTAATTGATAAGCAGACCAGTGACATGATCACTGAGCACCCAGTTCTCACGAGATCCAGAGTGTGCCTAATCCTCGCTGTCCACATGCCTTTGAGCTTGCTGCGTCAACTCTCAGGGTCTGCGTGCCTACTTGACCTGACCTGACTTGGAAGATCCACCTCGCGAGACTTGACATCATGCTTTTAGATAGCAATGCCTGTCCACTGATCATGAAACTACAAAGCTCATGTTCAGGGGAAATCCACAGCACTCAAAAAAGTCAACCCTGTTGTATTTTCTGTTTTAAGTAGCACAAGACTTCTTTGCCCCCAAAGAATGCATAATGTCTGCACAATTACTTTATTTTTAATGACAAATTGGACATGTAAGATAGCTAGCCGACTGCAAGTTGCAGACAATTTACACAAATTATTTTTTGTTGTGCTACTCATTGAGAGAGCTCCTGTCAAGTGACATCACAGTGTAGTCCTCACCTATTGCTCTGCGTACAGCTCTGACTTTTTTATTTTATTATTATTATTTTTTAATTATTATTATTATAGCGCCATTTATTCCATGGAGCTTTACATGTGAAAAGGGGTATACATGTGGTGCCCCAGGGTCCTGGTCGCCACAGTAGCATCCTCACGGGGAGAGTGATGTTACGTTTGGAAGCGATTAAGGATATCTTTTATCAGGTAACCACCATACACACAACATGTTCACACTTCAGGCCACAAGGGGGAGCTTTTGATCCTATTTACTAGGTGACTCCCCTATATATATTGTGGTTTGGAGGGAAAGAGAGGTCAGATTGTCAGAGAGACAGAAGAGAGCAGTCTATAGGACTGGAGGGGCCGTTCAGCCAGAAAAGTGCTGAAGCTCCTGGACAGAGATTATACCGACAGCCGAACATCATTGAGTGAGCGTGAAGGAGAGCAAAGCACAGGAGAGTAATATCAGGGGAGACCAGCTACGAGAAGGCTGCCTCCCTCTGAGGCGCAGATAACTGGTAGCTGGACCACCGAGGTTGTAAGGACTCTACGACTTACATCAGAGACCGGCAGGACAGCTGAACTGCAAGTTACCTGTCCACCTTAATACCCAGGTGACACGGTGATACCTATAGTGCCCAGGGTGTGCTAGAGTCCCTGTAAAAAAGGCTCAAGTCACCAGTCATACGGGTTATGTCCTATCCTATATGGGGGACAGAGAGATCAACTTTGAGGACCTTATGTGAAGCCATAGGCAGTAAGAGACTACAACACCACCGCGCTTTGAGGAAGACTTTAAACTCCACCTGATAAAGGGGACTCTGGACTCGCTTCCAAGCTGGCCGGACTCTGCCTGCCCTGTGATCTGTTACCCTGGACTGTGGTTGCTTGAAGTCTTCAGAAAACCAGGTAAAGAGAATGCAAACCTGTATCCTCGTTCATTACTGCGCCATTCACCATCTTCCATCTACACACCAGGAGCCATGGGGATACACTTCACCTGTGGGAAGTTATACCATCTAGCTGCCATAACATCACCCCAGAGGACCCCTCAAAGCAACGTCGGTCCCCACTGACTGAATACCACAGGTGGCGTCACAAACATAAACTCTATTCACCAAATCCCTTTTAAAGACTTGCCCCTTTTACATGGGCGCCCAGGGCCATGGACCGGGTCGCCACCATGACATCCCCCTGTGAACACCGGACCCGGTACCGGGTACCCCACGGCCCTGGCAGGGCAACTCATACATAATAAAAAACAAGTACAATAAAATTGAATAAAACGAGTCACTGACTGATACAAGAGGAGAGAGGACGCTGCCCGCGAGGGCATGCCTTTGGTCTGGTATCTATGTTTTAATAGTTATTACAGCTACATATGTATATCTAGTGACTTCTTTACCAAGACCGATATATAAGCTGTAGATACTACAATGTTGTTTCTTCAACTGTTGCTACAGTGCAAACCTAATTATCTTTGTTACAGAAATGCTGGATGACAAAGCTGTTGTACAAATCTTAAACTTTTGCCTTCAATGTTCATGCCTTGTTTCTCCTATTGTTATGTGTGGGTTTGCAATGAGTCAAAGTTTGTAAAAGGACTTAAAGCCATGTATCACTGCCCTGACCTACCTGAATACTATTGTCTTCGAAAGTGGAGGCTGTTTTTTTGTCTCCTGAAAATTGCACAGCTGTACACTCTGCAAATAGGTTCAGATGTCGAGCTCTCGGGCCTGATTTCTGTTATAATGCGATGAAGAATTTGGTTTTAAATCCTAAGCTGCAGATAGTAATAGAGTTGGAGCCATTGTCATTATATATTCCAACATAACAGCTTGCTAGTGCTAAACAAAACCTTCTCTTGTGAGCTTTGGAATTCAGAAAATTTTCTTTAAAATCTGTAAATCTTTTTGCTTCAGGGGGAAACGTTGAACGTCACCAAATGTGTCGCAGCACAGTCCAAAAATGCACTCATTATAATATAATTTGTTCAGCACCTTTCAATCAACAGTGGCAATAGAATATATAAATATTTCTAAGGCCGGGATACGTTATATTGGTGCCATAACTAGATAAGGCTAATGGCAACCCCTTCACCACTCAGCAAAGGAATGAGACAGAGAGTATAGTAATATGACCCCTATCCCACCCCTCAAATAGATTACAATACCAAGTAACAAGCTTTGATGACCACTTTCACTAGGATGACCACCTTTATCATCAAAAGATACATGCCAAAGTAAAATGAAAGTAGTATAATTTTGTCACTGTGGCTTAATAGGAGTTGCAATTTCACTTAGCTATAGGAATTACTGTCATGATCCAGTCCGGAGTTTGTTTTCTGCTATCCTCTCTCGGGACTGGTCATGCGGGGGTTAATCCCGTCTGCCTCGTTTTGGAGCTGGCTGGGCTTTTTCAGTCCTCTGCAGTCTGCTGGCCAGCGTCAGTGATAGTTCATGCTTCCAGGCTAGAGCAGCTGACCTATAAAAACACTCCCACAGAAATAACACGGATCCCACACACTAAGTGTGCAAGTGTGGACAAATAGTCACTTATACCCATGTATATATAAGAGGACAGTAGCGTATACTCCGGAAACTTGAAACCAAATGAAAAAAGGAGTTCTATACGAAAATTAAAATAATAATTTTATTATCATAATTAGTAAAAGGACATGATAGTCCACAATTTATACACAAAATTGATAATCAAAGAAGAAAAGGAGACCCTAGTACAAAAAACATCCGAGTTACAGGCAATAAAGGTAAGAAGCACCATGGTATGAGCAAAGGCATGAACAAGCACCCATACTAGCACAAAAAGATGTAAGCCAGGTAATCAATTTAATTATACCAATGTCCAAGTGGACATATGTGCCATATACAAAAAGAGCGCTAATTATGGTGCAGCTATAACACAAGTGTATTGCCGAATTCCTTACCCATGGTAAAAGTAGTTGTTGCCTGGGACTCCGAGTACCCCCTGACGCGCGTTTCGCGTTGCTTTCTCAAAGAGGGAATAGCTATTCCACCCCACCTGATGCTTTCCATCTGTGATACCTCGGCCAGCTTTGACTTCTGGCTTGTACCCTGACTTTGTCTTACATCTTAAGTTACATCTCAAGTTTTGGATACCGCTCTCCTGTTTGGCTCTGACTTCTGGCTTGTCTCTGACTTCGTGCATTGATGTGACCTCTGGTAGTTCTGCTCCTGACAGTTTCTGACTCTGCTCGTCTGACCACTCTTTCGTTATTTATGACACCTGTACGGCTGCTCAGTGTTGCTACACTGTGAGTGTGCAACCTCTCTTCCCTCACCAGCACCCCCTGTTGGAGGTTGCGCTATACTGCACTACAGCCGCATCACGTTACTCATTGTTTGCTGCCAGTTTACTTGACACCAAAGATAAATATTGGTATTCATCCCTAAAATCTTCTATTTTAAATGTCAAACGTATAAATGTATTCAACTTATTAAATGTATAGTTTAACTATAAGGGTTTCAATTGCGGTCCAGCATTTGACAGATACCCTAATGGAAACCAAACATACTCCATTGTAGTTAAATGGGTAGGTTTGACAACATTGGAACAAATACAGATTACAACACAGCATCTTCACTAAGGCTCAAGCACATGTGTGAATCTAGCCTATGCCTATCATATCTGATACTCTCTTATGAAACAATATATCTAAGCCTGTATCTACTCTGTTAGTCCGGTTTCACATGTCTGTTTATTTTTGGCACCAGAAAAAACAGTACTGGAAATATCTGTGTCCGTGTGCCGTGAATGTAATACTTGCGGTACACGTGTGGTAACTGTGTGCCACATCAGTACCACACAGATGTCCACCAGGGAAGAAGCGCTACTGTAAGCACTGTTCCCTGGAGGCAGGTGCTAAATATGGCTCTCATAATTCTCCCCTATTCTGCTTGCAATCGGCGTGAGCAGAGGAGAATGATGACAGCTGGTGGGGGCTTTTGGGACTCTTACTCCCATCATCCGATACTTGCTGTCGCTAATAACAGTGACAGCAAGAGCGGATGATCGGGATATCCCTCAGCCGCCGCTGCGATCTAACGAAATGAATGAAATACCCGACATTGGTTCCCCCCCTATTTTCTTGAACCAATCAGGCAAAACTCACAGCTGGGGGCTGCAACCCTCAGCTGTCAGCAAGGTTGTTTATCAAGAATAGAGGGGTTCCCACGCTGTTTTTTTTATCCATTCCTGCTGGCACTGTTATTAGCGGCAGCAGGTGTCAGATGATGGGAGTAAGAGTCCTAAAAGCCCTCACCTGCTGTCATCATTCAGACCTTATTATAACTCTCATCATGCTCATCTGCTCGCGCCGATCGCTGGCAGAGCAGGGAGAATGATGAGAGTGTCTTCAGCACCTGCCTTCAGCACCTGCTGTCGGGGAACAGCGCTTTCTGTAGCGCTTCTTCCCTGGTGTTGATGCATGTTGCACGTAGGATATCGATATGTGTTCTCCATATGCACGTGTGAGGGACGTTTTTCCGTCTGTGCTGACTGAAAAAAATGGAGATGTCTATGTGCGGGGCACACGATCACACGGTCCATGGAAAAACACTGACGTGCACAGACCCATTCATTTGAATGGGTCTATGTGTGTGCGTGTCTCCAGTACGTGTGAAAACCGTCATCACACATACCAGAGACACAGACGTGTGAAAGAGGCCTAAGTGTTTTCAAATATTTTTTTTTCCTTATGCCTTTTTTGCAGGCTTTTTTTTCCTCCAGTGGCTTCAAGAAACTGATATGCACATTTTTTTCCCCGACATTTGTAAAAAATTATTTTAAAGAAATGCAAAAAAAATACTGAATAGGGAAATTTTCAAGCATTTATGACAAAACACATAAAAGCTCTTTCTGAACATAAAGACCTAAAAAGAGAACTCGGTCAAATTAATCGCTCATCCGTAGTCATAGTATGAACCAAGAAGAAGATGGACACAGGAGGGTATCAAAAATTGTAGATAGTTTATATTATAGAAATTCAGAAAAACAAAATAGATAAAAAATAAAAACTGATTAAAGACAAATGAGAGAACAGCGTTCACAATGTTCTTTGTGAATATAACCTAAATATTCACTGTAAATATGCAGTGACCAACGACCTGCTAAAATATGTGTGCACACAAATGGACACGTGGGTATGTTATTTCCCAGATTTAACTGTTACTCCTAATTATTCCTGTTCATACAGATCAGTACTATCCAATTGCACAATAAGATTTTTGCATAGAAAATGCTGAAGTGGTTTCTTATAATCAGCATTTCCCACCACGATGGCTTACCCTTTAACAAATAAAGATGAGTGTGATCATACGTTCTCAGCTCAGTTACCTCGGCCCTTTCATCACTGATGTGGTAAAGCTCAAAGCAACAGGTGCAGGGGTTCAAATTCTGCCTCCACATCAGTCCTTCTCCGCAAGGTACTAAGATCAAAGGACTTAGCCATGAGCAAGGCTGGCTATTTCATGTCACACCAACGCCGCTCGCCTGTGGTTCAAAAGAAGCAACCTGAAGCTCAAATAATAGATTAATCTTCCCAGTGCAGATGCTCTAACGTATACTTTGTGCACAGGAGAATATCGAGAGAATGCCGGAATAGAAGTAAACTCGGATATACCAAAAGCTTCAGCTAAATATTCCGAACATTCTCTGATCTGTTCTGAAAAAGGGTTCACTTGTAAATGAATTTTCCAAGAAATACTAACTGTTAGACACCTGTGTTTAAGCATAGAGCGACTGTCAAAACGTTCACTGTTATAGATGGGGAATTTGTAGATTTCAGTTGGGAACTGCCAATGGCGCAGAGGTCTCTGACTGCAAGTGCAGATGGCGAGGTTAAGACAAATCTCTCCATTCATCGTCCATCTATATTATTCTCCCAGTAACAGGAAATATCTTACACATACATTTAGAGCTTGAGCAAGGATATAAGAGAAAGCATGCCTGTTCAAATGTAAGATCTATGTAGTGTCCTTGTGCTTCTCTGGGGTAACGTCCCATAGTGTGCTCAACAGATGCTTCGAAGAAAATGACATTCCTTACCATCGCCTAACAAATGCATTTTAGAAGCAGAGAATCTGTTCATCTCACCAATATGGTATTTCCGCGTAGCCCCATAAACAATCATTTCTTGTGGGTTAGTTGATTGTCTATTGTGACCCATCTTATCACTAAAATAGAGGAGTGTGTGAATGCTGAATGGAAGCCGGGCAATTATACGTATTTGCATCTCTAGCAAATCCACTAACAAGCTTCCAATTTGCATTGCAAATGTATAAACAAAGAATCCTATGTGATGTCTTACTCCCATTTTCCAGCATTTTTTCTGTCACTTATTGTAACATCATGCAGACATCTTTAGGGATTTTTGCAATTTACTCATACAGGCCACAATGGATGACATTTGCTAACTATCAGAAATTACGAATACTTTTCAGTTATAATTTATAAGCCCTGGCTAGCTGGGATCTCTTTCCTTCTAGATCAGATTATCTTACAATATGTACTATAAACCCTGTTTGCACCTCTTTCATGTATAACACCCTGGAATTTATTATTAATAATAATAACAAATATCATTATTTACCGTATATACTCGAGTATAAGCCGAGCTTTTCAGCCCAAATTTTTGGGCTGAAAGTGCCCCTCTCGGCTTATACTCGAGTCACGGTCGGCGGTGGGGTCGGCAGGTGAGGGGAAGAGAGGACTGTCGCATACTCACCTAGTCCCGGCGCTCCTGGCGCTCCCCCTGCCTGTCACACTGTCTTCGGGTGGCGCAGCTCTTCCCCTCCTCTTGTTCTGACTGTTCAGGTCAGAGGGCGCGATGATGCATATAGTGTGCGCGGCGCCCTCTGCCTGATCAGTCAATGCAGAGAGACGCTGGGACGGGACGCTGAGGAGCTGCGGGCAAGAGAGGTGAGTATGTGTTTTTTTTTTTTATTGCAGCAGCAGCTTTATATATGGCACAGATTTATGTGGAGCATCTATGGGGCAACGGTGCAGAGCACTATATATGGCACAGATTTATATGGCACATCTATGGGGCAACGGTGCAGAGCACTATATATGGCACAGATTTATATGGCACATCTATGGGGCAACGGTGCAGAGCATTATATATGGCACAGATTTATATATGGCACATCTATGGGGCAACAATGAACAGTGCAGAGCATATATGGCACTGCTTTATATGGAGCATCTATGGGGCCATAATGAACGGTGCAGAGCATTGTATATGGGGCATCTATGGGGCCATAATGAATGGTGCAGAGCATTCTATATGGCACAGCTTTATAAGGAGCATCTATGGGGCCATAATCAACGGTATGGAGCATTATATATGGCACAGCTTTATATGGAACCTCCTTTGGGGCAATAATGAACGGTATGGAGCATCTATTTTTATTTTTGAAATTCACCGGTAGCTGCTGTATTTTCCACCCTAGGCTTATACTCGAGTCAATAAGTTTTCCCAGTTTTTTGTGGCAAAATTAGGGGCTTATACTCAAGTATATACTGTAAGTGTTTTTGTGTGATAATATGCTGATCTTATTTTATCTATGTCTAGTATTCCTTTAGTATGCTGGCACCTAAGGCTATGTGCACACGTTGCAGATTTCCTGCAGATCTGCAGCTTTTTTTTCCGCACAGAAACGCTGCAGATCTGCAAGTGATTTACAGTGCAATGTAAATCAATGGCAAAAAAAAAAATGCTGTGCTAATGGTGCGGAAAAATCTGCACCGAAAACGCAGCAGATTCAAAAAAGGACCATGTCAATTCTTTTTGCAGATCTGCTGCGTTTCTGCACCCATTCCATAATAGAAATCTGCAGGGGAAAAAAGGAAGAAATCTGCACAAAAATCTGCAATATGTGCACATACCAAAAAAAGGAATGCAGAATCTGCACAGAAAATTCCACAGTCAAATCTGCAACGTGTGTATATAGCTTAAAAGTGAAGACGTGTAATAAATACACCTTATGCAAGGGTCACACAAACGTATATTCTCTCATATAAGAGAATGGGGTCGGTTATGCAAATGACACTCTGGTCAGAGTGTGAGGATAGTGCGATCCAATTCTCTCAGATGAGGAGAAGATTGAGAAAAAAATGTATCCATCTTCTTAATTCTGTCAATCCGTGGAAACCGGATTACACTCAAATATTATCCGAGTGTAGTCTGTGTTTCCACAGCTCATTGACTTGCATGGTCGCGTGCAATTTGAATATTGGATCAAACTTTGGCATGCAGTGATTTTTTTCCCTGGACCAGCTCTGTCTGAGGAAAAAAATCATCTAACGTGTACAGCCCCATAGAATAACATGGGGACAAGTGCTATCCATTAAAACGAAGAATAGCAATCGTCTGATCATTATGGTCGTTTCCGTGATCCCTTAGGCTGGGTTCACAATGCGTTAATGGCAATGCGCTGACGGCATCCGTTACATAGCGGCACTAACGCTATGTAATGGATGCGTTGGCGCACCCATTGACTGCCATTATGTAGCGCATCGCTAACGCATTAGCGATGTGCCGTCATTCTGTGATGGACCCTCAGACGAGGTCTGCAGCGTTTTCGAGTCCATCACCACTAGCACAGATGAAGCATCTGAGCTAGTGCGATCGCATAAAGCGATCTTTAAAAGGCACTTGCGTTAACGCAGTCCGTTTAACGCATGCGTTGAATGGACTGCACTAACGCAATGTGAACCTAGCCTTAGGCTGGAGTCAAACTAGCAATTAATAATTCAGTCTGATGTTGACCCACTAATGTGACCGCTCTCCAAATCATCTGAATTGTCGTGGGACACTTTGGCTAGGTAAGGGATATGGTTGTTTATTATTTTTCTTTTTTTACAGGGGACATGGGCATCGGTGGATTAAGCGTAAAGTGAGTATTTTTTGTTGCTTATTATTTTCTGTTATTTTTACAAGGAACGAGGGCTTAAATGGAATCTGTATAGGGTTGGTATAACTTTGTTTTTATTTTTAAATTACAATGTAAAACGATGTATATTTTTATTTCAAATAAAGGACTTTATTTTGGCTGTGTGTTTATTTACAATATGACTATGGGGTTCTTATAGATGCCTTTCCATTACTAATCCATGGGCTTGATGTCACCTGACAATACAAAGGTGACATCAACCCCAAAAATATTAACCCTACTTGCCACCACCACAGGGCATGTAGGAAGGATCAGGTAAAGGACCAGAATTGGGTATCTAATAGATATAGTTCCAGCATTCTGGGAGGAAGGAGTATCAGGGTGAGGATTCAGTGATCCAGACTCTGTTGGTGAGACTGGACCGTGTGGAAGACTGGGTGATGCTGTCAAGCATGCTGGAAGCATTAACTACTATACAGTCAACTACCTATTTGCACTGGTGTGGCTTCAGAAGCAGTGTCCCGTGCCTTCCAGCAAAGTGGGACAGGAAGCTATGTGTAATGGATAGGCGTATTTCTTGTGCTCCAGCAACAGACATAGTCGCACCTGCTCCATGTTCTCAACATCTGTGTACACCATCATCAGCACTTCCACTTCTCCGTCCCATACGACATGCCTTACGCTTTTTTTAATTGGTAGGTCTCTGAAATTCAAGTTTACTTTCAATTTAAAAAAAATTGGTCAGCAGCCAAATCATTTTTTTGTTTTTTTGTTAGTTTTACATACCACCTTAATGCAACATTAACCATGATAAACAGTATTGATGTCTAATTAATTCCAGAAAAATTATTCAACTTTTTTTGGAGTTTTATTTACCACTGTAATGCAAGATTAACCATGGTAAACTGTATGGATGTCTAATTCAATCCAGATAAGTTTTGAACTTTTTTTGGGTTTTATATGCCACCATAATGTAACCCTAACCACTATAAATTCTGTAAAGTCTAACTCAATGCAGAACATTTTTTGAATGTTTTATGTTAGTTTTATATACTACTGTAAAGTAATGCTAACCACAGAAAACTATGGATGTCTAATTCAATCCAGATAATTTTTTGAAAGTTTTTTTGTTAGTTTTATATAGTGGGGAAAAAAATATTTCGTCAGCCAGCAAATGTGCAAGTTCTCCCACTTAAAAAGATGAGAGAGGCCTGTAATTGACATCATAGGTAGACCACAACTATGAGAGTCAAAATGAGAAAACAAATCTAGAAAATCACCTTGTCTGATTTGGCAAGATTTATTAAGCAAATTATGGTGGAAAATAAGTATTTGGTCACCTAAAAACATGCAAGATTTCTGGCTCTCACAGACCTGTGGCTTCTTCTTTAAGAATAGTGATCCAAGTATAAATATTGAAGTGCTTGCTATGGAATAAATGGCCGACCATTCGGAAAAATTCAATGTGAAAACAGAAGGAAAACAACAAATTGTGTGGTCAAATAAATAGAAGTACAAAACAATAGGTGATATGGTACAAAATTTATTGGAGACAAAAAAGGAAAGCAAGAGATAAGAGCATGGTGTTACCATGTAGGAGAAACTAAGTGCAGTGCAAAGACTAAGCCCTTTCCCCTGACGAAGGACTTGATCCGAAATGCATGTCGTGGTGCATTCCTGCTCGTAGTACCGTGACCACAAAGGTATTTGCCCTTTACAGCATTGTTTAGCTTTACTAAGCATTTTGGCTATACCTGTTATTCTGTACTCCTATTGTACTTAGTCTTTGTACTGCATTTAGGTTCTCCTACCGCTATTATGGACATACACTACCGTTCAAAAGTTTTGGGTCACTGAGAAATATCCTTATTTTTTAAAGAAAAGCACAGTTTTTTCAAATGAAGCTAACATTAAATGATTCCGAAATACAGTCTATTCATTGTGAATGTGGTAAATGACTATTCTAGCTGCAAATGTCTGGTTTGTAATGCAATATCTTCATAGGTGTATAGAGGCCCATTTCCAACAACCATCACTCCAGTGTTCTTATGGTACTTTGTGATTGCTAACTGTGTAAGAAGGCTAATGGATGGTTAGAATACCCTTGAAAACCCTTGTGCAAGTATGTTAGCACAGCTGAAAACAGTTTGGCTGATTAGAAAACCTATAGACCTGATCTTCCTTTGAGCTAGTTGAGAATCTGGAGCATTACATTTGTTGGTTCCATTAAACTCTCAAAATGGCCAGAAAAAAAGAACTTTCATGTGAAACTCAACAGTCTATTCTTGTTCTTAGAAATGAAGGCTATTCCATGTGAGAAATTGCCAAGAAACTGAACATTTCCTACAACGGTGTGTACTACTCCCTTCAGAGAAAAACACAAACAGGCTCTAACCAGAGTAGAAAGAGAATTGGGAGGCTCCGCTGCACAACTGAGCAACAAGACAAGTACATTAGAGTCTTTAGTTTGAGAAATTGACGCCTCACAGGTCCTCAACTGGCAGCTTCATTAAATAGTTCATGCAAAATGTCAATGTCAACGTCTACAGTGAAGAAGTGACTCTGGGATGCTGGCCTTCAGGGCAGAGTGGCTAAGAAAAAGCCATATCTGAGACTGGCTAATAAAAGGGAAAGATTAATATTGGCAAAAGAACACAGACATTGGACAGAGGAAGATTGCAAAAAAGTGTTATGGAATCCAAGTTTGAGGTGTTTGGATCACACAGAAGAACATTTGTGAGATGCAGAACAACAGAAAACATGCTGGAAGAGTGCCTGACACCATCTGTCAAGCATGGTGGAGGTAATGTGATGGTCTGGGGTTGCTTTGGTGCTGGTAAAGTGGGAGATTTGTACAAGGTAAAAAGGATTTTGAATAAGGAAGGCTATCACTCCATTTTGCAACGCAATGCCATACCCTGTGGACAGCGCTTGATTGTACCCAATTTCAGCCTACAACAGGACAATGACCCAAAGCACATCTCCAAATTATGCAAGAACTATTTAGGGAAGAAGCAAGCAGCTGGTATTCTATCTGTAATGGAGTGGCCAGCGCAGTCACCAGATCTCAACCCCATTGAGCTGTTGTGGCAGCAGCTTGACCGTATGGTACGCAAAATGTACCCAACAAGCCAATCCAACTTGTGGGAGGGGCTTCTAGAAGCATGGGGTGAAATTTCTCCAGGTTACCTCAGCAAATTAACTGCTAGAATGCAAAAGGTCTGCAATGCTGTAATTGCTGCAAACTTGTATATATTGTAGCATTGCGCCTACTGTTTGTGTTGGGGCTTGGCTGCGATAGACAGGCACACAGGAATGATCTTTCACTTAAAACAGTCTGTGGTTTATTTTCTCCATAAACCATAGAAACATGAACAAAAGGCAAACAGTCTTACATCAGACAGACGAATCCTCAATGTCCATAGTAGGGTTCCGCTTTCTCATGTCTGTGGGCACACAGGTTGTGTCATGTCCAGGACGCAGGCTCTATAGCCTAAACACTGTCTCTCTGTGTGCTGTTCAGGACGTCCGTCCCCACTTGGAACCGTCCACCACAATGGCCACTCTGTAGTGTCCAACCGGGACACATGGAAATCTGTCCACACTGACATACTCCCAAACACTCACTCATATGTGCCAAACACACCTCCATTAGGTAGCTTGTAACCACACCCACAGGTGAGGTAACATCACATGCACTGGTCAAGTAATCATGACATCACTGCAGGTCCTCAAACTCCAGCAGGGAAAAGGGGTACAGTGAGCACCCCCACTCAGAGGTGAGTATTATGGGTAGCCAGACCCTCCCATCTCTCATAGCTACCCGCAACCCTGACCCAGGTGCACTAAATGACATCTTCAGTGCTCACGTGCACTAAACACAAAATACTCTGGGTTGCATCGCAGGGAGCATCCATCCCTGTGACACATACCTCCCATTAACCACGCGACAACCAGTCACACCACATTATATACAGTATATATATATTTTCACACCATTTTGAGTGCGCCCCTCTTTATTACTTGTGTATCATGTTCTAATTTATGTCAGCAACCAGTGGTCACCAGTATAACGGGTAGATACACGCTTTGTGTTGGTAACACTGTGCTCTTGTCTCTTACTTTCCTTTTTGTCTCCAATAAATTTTGTAACGTATCACCTATTGGTTTGTACCTCTATTTATTTGACCACACAATTCGCTTTTTTTTCCTTCCAATGACAACTGTCCCTGAGCTGTGCAATGGTGTCACCTGTGATGAGGTCATGCGGCCAGCCAATCAAAGTAATGCCATTACCACGATGGCTATGACATTACCATGACTGGCAGGCAATTCCCACATGTTTATTGGCTATGTAACAGGTGCCAAACATCCGGGGCAGACATTTGAGCTCCAAATCAGAGCCCCAGCCAATTCTCTTTGCTAGCCAAGAACATTTGGGCACCCAGGTACTCGAGTGATATCAAAGTATCACCGAGCTCGTTCGCTCATCCCTAGTAGGGTGTTCTTTTGGTGATGTGCAGTGTTGGCCTTACCCAAAACATACCTTTTGGAATTATTGACAAACAGTTCAACCTTGTTCTCATCAGAGTACAATTCCTTTATCCATAGCTGAAGTATTAAGGCATGATTGCCTGCTTTGGACACTAATTTTTTTGAAGAGAAACACCTCAAGCCCCTGGAACTCTAAGACAAGAGCATTGCGAGGCATCCTGGGACTGGCAGTAGCAAACCTCGTAGAGGATCTCCAGTTACATCCAGAATCAAACAACAAGCTTTTTTATCTGTGGCCGCTTGTACATTACTGGAGGTGAAATTTTGGAGCTGTGGGGAAATGTGTCAACAACATGCTACGTGGGTGAAATTTTTAACTTGCCTGACGGTAGCAAGCCTCGCTCTGGACTGCCAGCTCTATCCCAGATCATACTACCAGCTTTCATCATCGCCATTTGTAACATGCTACTGGATCAAACATTTTTGAGCTGTGGGGGTACTGTGCCAATTATCTGGGTGTGAAATATTTATATAGCTTTCTTATGGAAATTTTAAAACACGCTGCGCAAGTGAAATTAATATCATCTTTTGGGTAGAAATGTGTCAACAATATGCTCTGTCGGTGAAATTTGTAAGCTGCTAATATGGGGGTACTGTAACCTCTGCTCTGTGAGTGAAACTATTAATTGTACTGGAAGTAGCAAGTCACTGTGAGGGCATTGTTAAAATTTTTATGTTATTCATTTACTTTCTATTTTACCATGATTGCTATGGTGAAAGTATCCCTTTAAGTCATTTTCCTATCCATGTTTGTTTGCAGGGCAATTGTCCTGCTATTACCCTTATTTAGCTTCTTTCTGTAGCCCCCGTAACCCTGACTATGACCATTTTACAACCATTTTAAAGCCCCGAATTTCGTGTCTTTATTGATTTGTTTCAGCAAACCCGAACATCCACGGGTTCGGTCATTTCTACTTGAGATATATACTGTCGAACTTCGTTCTTGTGAAATTTTGATGGTTTCAAATAAAAAAACAAAATTGGCCTGGTACAAGTGTAGAAATTTGCTTGTTCAAAATTTGAGTATTGTCACATATATAGTAGAACTTGGTTTGTGTGAAATTTTGTCTCTTTCTAAAAACAACAAAACTTGTCCTTCTACCAATGTCAAAATTTGGTTGTTCAAAAATTGACTATTTTCATATATACTGTAGAATGTGGTTGGTGTGAAATTTCATCTCTTTCAAATAAAAATAAAATTTGGCCTGGTGTAGGTGTAGAAATTTTGTCACTTGGTACTTCGATCCCCAGCCGCCACTATTTCTCCCATTGTGAAGTTGCCACCTTGTACCGGCACCTGTCCAGGAACATCCCCCTTTCCCTTACCAACGCCATTCTGCACTTGTCCTCTTAAGGACCAGCACATGGATAACTGCTTGTGGTCAGGGACATTACTATCCGGATTTATTTTTGGATTTGTGACAGCTCTGGCTCTGCTTTAATTTAAACTTTGTTTTTTGCTTTTGTGCCAGCAAGGGTTAATGCTAGTTTTCTTGTTGGAAGCTGCTGTATTGGTGGTGACCAGTCCCACTATCCTTTAAATAGTCACATGACGCATCATCTGACTGTTGGTAATAGAGTTTGTCTCTGAAGACCAGCTTAGGAGTTGAAAGATCTCTGGTGCCTCAGCTGCTTCGGTGAAGTTGGAGGTCCTGGTTAAGCGTCCTCTGCTGTGAAGCTTTGCAGTTTTAAAAGATGGTCAAGCAATATCTATCTGACCAAACCAGCGTACTCACTAATTCCTCTGCGGCCTTCAGTTATAGAGCTTCAAAGTTGGACACCTGGCATGACCTGTTTCTCTATGCCTTGGAGATGTTGGGCTGCCATGCTGCTACAGTCTTCTCTGAACGGATTTTTAGTACCACAGTGGAATCATAACAGAAAGACGCTTTTGCCTGTCAACAGAAAGTGCTGACAGGCTCACTCTGATACCAATGAACAAAGCCTGGCTTAGACTCGACTTTTCCACACCACCAGATGATAGCAGCACATAAAGTGTTTTAATGTTCTATATTTGAATGAGGCCTGCCAGTTGTTGCCTTCTAGGATCTATGGATGACCCTATTTATATTTTTTCCTGGCTTTGAACTTTGTGCAAAGCCCTTATGAATGTAGGAGTGCCACAACTACACTTTGCTCACAATATTTGAATGAGGCAGTACAGTTGGTGCCTTCAAGGGTGTATGGATGACCCTGCTTGTAATATTTGGCAGGATTTGCACTTAGTGCATAGCATTTATGAGTCTAGGAGTACCAATAAATGACAATTTGAGCAGAATGTGTATGAGGCCCTCCTTTATGTCTAATACAGGTGGTATCCGAGTCTCTGAGTTCCTAATTTTTTGCAGTTTTTACTTCCTTCAACTGAAATTTCCTATTTTTTTTTTTTAAATCTATTTTGGTTTACATAAACTATAATTTTTAAAAAATCCTTTTAAAATTTTGCTTTATATACAAGTCATTATACAGGAAAGAATGTTTCTTAGCATTTTTTTTCCCGTAAAATGCAATTTCTCATCAGTTTGGAATGTTTTATTGTCACCCCTTAAAGTGAAGTAAAAGAGTGACACCATTGTTCTCAGCAGCGATCTGGGAGTCAGAGATGTTTCCAGGGGTTTTCCTCATGCTGTTCTCCTTCCATTCAGCACTTTTCCCATCCATTTCAACATTTTCATTTTCACTGCCCCTCAGACCTCTTTGTATTATATGCTGGAAAAAAGCTTGGATTTCCCATTGACTCCCATTATACTCCTTATTCGAAAAGAACATTTGAGTATTAGAAATTGCTCGGTTCAAGCAACGAGCAGACAAGTATTTTAGTGCTCACTCATCTGTAGTGTGCATGTTTCCTTGTTTGTAGTCCTTAAAAAACGGACCGCATACGGACATAAAAAACGGATGTGTGAATGGGGCCTAAAGCATCTACCCTTTATATAGGGTTATTCAGAATCGCTTTTTTTATGATGGCAGCTGTGTACTGACTACTATTTAATGTACTTTCAAATATGATTGGCTGATTCTGAATGTAACCACTAGTGATGAGCGAGTATACTCGTTACTCGAGATTTCCCGAGCACGCTTGGGTGTCCTCCGAGTATTTTTTAGTGCTCGGAGATTTAGTTTTCATCACCGCAGCTGAATGATTTACATCTGTTAGCCAGCATAAGTACATGTGGAAATTCCCTAGCAACCAGGCAACCCCCACATGTGCTTATGTTGGCTAGCAGCTGTAAATCATTCAGCTGCATCAACAAAAACTAAATCTCCGAGCACTTACAAATACTCGGAGACCCCCCCAAGCATGTCTGGGAAATCTCGAGCAACGAGTATACTCGCTCATCACTAGTGGTTATGTTCAGAATCAGCCAATCACATTTGAAAGTACATTAAATAGTAGTCAGTACACAGCTGCCATCATAAAAAAAGCGATTCTGAATAACCCTCGCTCATCACTAGTAACCACATCCACAAATACAGCTCTGGCAAAAATTAAGAGACCACTGCAAAATGTTCCGTTTATCTGATTTTTCTCTTTATAGGTATATTTCTGAGTAAAATATAAATTGTTCATTTATTCTATAAACGTGTCACAACATGTCTCTGAATTTCCAAGCAATAAATTTTATTCATTTTTTTCTGAAAAGGAGAAATGGTCAAAATAAAAAAAAAACCAGTGCTTTCAGACCTCAAATAATGCAAAGAAAACAAATTCATAATCATTTAGAAAGAACATTACTAATTGTTTTAACTTAGGAATAGTGTTGAGCGATACCTTCCGATATTGGAAAGTATCGGTATCGGAAAGTATCGGCCGATACCGGCAAAATATCGGATCTCGCCGATACCGATACCCGATACCAATGCAAGTCAATGGGACGAAAATATCGGAATTAAAATAAACCCTTTCTTTCCTTGTAGGTTCATTCTACATGAAGGAAAACAACTAAGAATAATGTAGGATGTATTGGGGGAGGTGGCGGAGACATTAAAGGCATAGAGGTTTAGCCCAAATCAAATAGAATAGCAGGAATTTTAATTTTTTTTTAAGACGTTCGGAGTTACAAAGATATTGACTATGTTAAGATTTTTTTAATTTTGTCAGATATTGATGTTTCACTACTTCCACGCCCTTCACCCTCTTTTTTACTTCTCCCACACTTTCTTCTTCATCATCATCAGCATCTTTGACATCAAGTTCTTCTTCACCTTATTCATCTTCTTCTTCATCTTCTACCTATAATTTTTTTTTGTTACATTGTTCATATTCTTTTTATTTAACTATTATTCTTCTTCATATTCAACTTCTTCATCATATTCTTATTTGTGACAGGCATTCCCGTAGTTGTTATCTATAAAAGTTTGAAGATTACACCTTCCGTTCTGCCTGTCACAAAACAGTTAGATTTGTCCGCGTTCAGTTTGGCCTGCAGCATCAGGCTTTATCCAGGGGCACCACGAGGAGGAACGGACTCACCCCCATATACTGCTTAGTCTTCTTCTGCTTATAATTTAGATAATATCTTTTGCTCTGATATTTAGTGTTATGCTTAATGTTCTTCTGCTCTTTGTTCTGCAGCCTCTTGTTCTTCTGCTTCTCGGTCTCCCATGTCGTCATCGTCTCCAGGGTCGTCGTCATCTCAGTGGTTGTCGTCTCTGGTGTCGTCGTCATCTTAGGGGTGGTCTTCCGGGTCATCGTCTTTAGGGTCTTGAACTTGGAAATGTAGCAGAAGGTACAAGAAGGCTTAGAAAATGCCGAGAAACAGCTGATGGAACTGGAACTCGGATGGCTACCCGAAGGTCCAAGAGCCAATGGAACTACCGAGGACCAGCTGACGTTACAGGAACCCGGTTACTAAGCAGGAGGTACCCTTGCCTGAAAGCACTACCAAGGACCACCTGATGTTGGTGGAACTCAGATACCCAGAGGGAGGCACCTAAGCCAAAGGCTCTGCCCGGCACCAGCTGACGGTACTGGAACCAGGATGGGGAGCAGAAGGTACAAGAGCAAAAGACACTGCCGAGAACCAGCTGACGGTACTGGAACCCGGATGGGTAGCCGAAGGTCCAAGAGCCAATGGAACTACCGAGGACCAGCTGACGTTACAGGAACCCGGTTACTAAGCAGGAGGTACCCATGCCTGAAAGCACTACCAAGGACCACCTGACGTTGGTGGAACTCGGATACCCAGAGGGAGGCACCTAAGCCAAAGGCTCTGCCCGGAACCAGCTAACGGTACTGGAAACAGGATGGGGACCTATTCAAGTTTGTGTTCTTAGAGCCCCAACTAGTGGGGTTGGAGCAAAGGGTCAGCAGGGGGAGCAGAGTGTAGGCCGAAGCCTGCACTGGAGGCATTTGGAGGTCTGTTGTGTCTGCGTGGCATTTGCAGGACATGATGCCGGCTACACAGCAGGGGAACAGCTGGCGTTACTGAACCCCACTGACACATTGGCTGGTGTTTTTCTCTGTGCAGCCAGCACTTCCGGGCACCAACTGATGGTGTTAGAGCCCAGGGACATCAGGAGGAGAGGGAGCAGAGTGTAGGCCGAAGCCTGCACAGGCAGCAGCTTTGTGTCTGCGTGGCATTTGCAGGACACGATGCCGGCTACACAGCAGGGGAACAGCTGGCGTTGCTGAACCCCACTGACACATTGGCGGATAATTTTCTCTGTGCAGCTAGCACTTCCGGGCGCCAACTGGCGGTGTTAGAGCCCAGGGTCAGCAGGAGGAGAGGGAGCAGAGTGTAGGCCGAAGCCTAATTGAACCAATTTTAAAGGTAACCTTTAACCCCCCCCTCAGGTGTTACAAACTAGAAGAGCCACACCTTGTGCAGCTGTAATGCTGCACAAGTCAAAGGTTGCTCTTTAAGTTTTGAATCTTGTAGACGCTGAATGAAACACGTATAACATTTAGCCCCTTATACAGTCAAACTGTCTTGGAGGCGTGACTTTCCTTCTTAATGAGATGCAGCACAGCTGTCAAAAATCCCACCTTGGTGCTGGGCGCAGCCTCATGAGCGTCGTTATTAGCTGTACAGGAGTCTGCGCTGTCGTGTTATCCCTTGGCCATGCGCTGTTAGCGCTGCCCGTCTTCTGACATCATTTCATGTCGGCCGGTGCGGTTCACGTTGACCATGAATCCTAGCCCTGCAGTGTCTTTTCCTTAATTCACACTGTGGGGCTGGGATTCATGGCCTTGCGCAGTAAATATGTTCGCCTCTCACTCGTTTCCTTACACCTGCTACAGACTGTGCGGCGTCAGCTGATCCCTTATCGCATGCCACGGCCATGAAGCCGTACAGTCTGAAGAAGGCGGAAGGAGATGAGTGACAGGCGAAGATATGCACTGCTCATGCCCGTCAATCACACCTTCGCAGTCAAAATAAATAAGACACCGAGGGGCGTTGTGTCGGGCAGGGAGGCCGCAGAGGCGCAGCCAGCCAACCAATGATGTCAGAAGATGGGCAGCGCTACCAAGGGGGCTGCTGCGTGTCATTACAAAGGAAAGTCACACCTCAGGGACGGTTTAATGGTCTCAGGAGACACATTTTAGACGTGTTGAGTTCGACGTGTGCAAGGAGAGTAACTTAATGAGCCACCTTGTACAAATGCAGCATTACTGCTGTACAAGGTGGCTGTTATACATACAAACACCTGGGGGGGGCAGGTTCCCTTCAATTTCAGTTCTTGTGTCTGCGTGGCGTTTGCAGGACACGATGCTGGCTACACAGCAGGGGAACAGCTGGCGTTACTGAACCCCACTGACACATTGGCTTGTGTTTTTCTCTGTGCAGCCAGCACTTCCGAGCACCAACTGACGGTGTTAGAGCCCAGGGACAGCAGGAGGAGAGGGAGCAGAGTGTAGGCCGAAGCCTGCACTGGCGGCAGCTTTGTGTCTTTTTTTGCGACTTTTAAACTGCAGCATGACATCATTTCAGCAGCCAATCACAGCCTTGCCAGTAGTTTCATGCCCACCATGCTGAACAGGATGTGCCCACACTTGTAATCAGTCCTCATTGGCTGAATTCGTGCTGTTTGAATTGAGAACTTCCGATTCCGGTATCCGATATGCGGCAAGTATCGGATCTCGGTATCGGAATTCTGATACCGCAAATATCGGCCGATACCCGATACTTGCGGTATCGGAATGCTCAACACTACTTAGGAAGAGTTCAGAAATTAATATTTTGTGGAATAACCATGATTTTTAATCACAACTTTCATGCATCTTGGCATGCTTTCCACCAGTCTTTCACACTGCTTCTGCAGTTCTTCTTTGTTTGATGGCTTGTGACTATCCATCATCCTCTTGATTACATTCCAGAGGTTTTCAATGGGGTTCATGTCTGGAGATTAGGCTGCCCATGACAGGGTTTTGCTGTGGTGGTCTCTTAATTTTTGCCAGAGCTGTATAAGAGTGTCATTTCTCTTGGTGTGATTTTTTTTTACATGACAAAAACCTGGCATTTTAATAGGTGTATGCAGACATTTTATATCCACTGTACATAAATTTCACATGATTATACAAAAATTCTTCAACCCTCTATGTAGGATTTTTAATAAGCTAAAGGCCATCTTGTAATTCATAACAATATTTTTAGTGCAAGGATGTGGGCACCATCTCAACTGTTTTGATTTATTTGAAAATATAACTGACACCGCCTGCAGGATGCAGCCGAGATAAATAGCAAACCTGAACCCAGAATGAGTCAGAGCAAAGTTAACCCCTGACATGACTAGACCGGGAAAGGGGTAGACAGAACTCAAAACCCGGTCTGGATCATGACATCCATACAGTATTATGGGCACCACATATTGCTCCATACACTTTTGTGGGTCGTATATATGGCACCATACAGTATAATGGACTCCATATAATGCTCCATACAGTATAATGGGCCCCACTTATTGCTCCATACAGAATAATGAACCCCATATATTTCTCCATACAGTATAATGGGCCTCACATAATGCTTTATAAAGGGCCCCATATAATGATCCATACAGTATAATGGGCCCCATATAATGCCACATACAGTATAATGGGCTCCATATAATGCTCCATATTGTATAATGGGCCCCACCTATTGCTCCATACAGAATAATGAACCCCATATATTGCTTCATACAGTATATAATGGCCCCATATATTGCTCCATACAGTATAATGTCCCCATATATTGCTACATACATACAAAAATAAATAATCAAATACTCATCTCTCCGTGTTCCCCACTGCTGCGGTTGCCTCAGTGTCTTCTGACTCTCTGCACTAATTGGCCTGAGATGTCACAGAGAGTCAGAAGATGGCAAAGAGACTGGAGCAGCATGGAACAGTGAGGTGAGTATTTGAGGGGAAGGGGCTCCCACTGGGCTCCTGTGACTCATGGGCCCCAAAGCTTATAGAGGTTCCCGACAGTGAGTGGTTCTCCCCGTTCATCCAGGGACCGGAGACTTGCTTGGGTGCGCTGAGTGGTGACACCTGCCCTGGCTTCAGACACTCAACATTTTAGGTACTCAGCATTATAGTTTTCCCATTTACAACTCTGGTGAAATATATAATGAGCATCCATTACTACTAGGATGCTATATTCACAAAAACCTTCCAAAGTTTCTAAAATCTCTTTTATTCTGAAAGTTATACTCGCCGTATTTTCAGTCTGAGCGCTGTCAGCAAAACATAGACATCACTAAAACCAATGATATTAAATAAGGCTGTTCAAATGGCACTCTTTTCAGACAAACTGAATTCAGCAGCTAGAACATAGATGAAGCAAATAGATCTGGTAAATAAAACATATTAAAGAGCAAAGGAACTAGAAACATGTTTATTTGAGTATCATGCATAGCTTATCTCTCGAGCTGCCATGTTTAACTGCCTTGCACTTTGACAAATATGACACTTCGAAAATCTGCACACCTGCTCCCTGCATGAGTGACTTCCAGTTGGCTACATCTAAATTTATAGGGAAGTTTGTGGTTAGATATATGCCTTATTTATAGAAGCACTCTCATCAAAGTTTTTATCCTCTTAATATATTGCAATCATCATATGATATAGCACTGTGTAATTACAATTGCTCATTTTGTCTTTCTACCCAGCTAATTCTACTCTTTTGTCTGAACTATGTAGAAACAGGAAGTCTCTTGTCCCTGCAGCAATCATTCCTCTCTTCAACACCTGACCCAGTTGCTCCTCCCCTCCCCACTGCCATTGACTTTTCCAGTCACTAATGAGTCATACAGGGTAAATTGACCTCCTGTTTCTACATAGAGCTTAGGCTACTTTCACACTTCCGTTTTTTGCCATCCGTCGCAATCTGTCGTTTTGGTAAAAAAAACGGATCCTGCAAATGTGCCCGCAGGATGCCTTTTTTTGCCATAGACTTATATTGATGACGGATTGCGACGGATGGCCACACGTCGCATGCGTCGTGTTTTTGCGGACCGTTGTGATGAAAAAACTTTCAAGGGAACATTTTTTTGTCCGTCGGAACTGCTATTTCCGACCGCGCATGCGCCCCCATAACTCCGCCCCCTCCTCCCCGAACTTCCGAATGGGCAGCGCATGCGTCGGAAAACTTCATCCGCTGCCCACGTTGTGCACAATTTTGCACAAAGTCCGTCGGTACGTTGGACCAACAGTATGCGACGGCCCCATACCGACGGAAATGTGAAAGAGGCCTTAGAAGGATTCAGTCAGTTTTTAATCACGTGATGGCATAACTATAATGGAAAACAGGAATTAAGTGGGTAGAGGGGCAAAATGAGCAATTGTAAGTGCGCAGTGCTATATAATATGATGAGTGCAATACATTAAGGCAGGGATGGGGAACCTCTTTTTCTGCCGGTTGCTATTTAGATGTTTATTCCATCATTAGGGGGGTCATACAAAATGATTAACTTGAAATTTATCCTGCTATATTTGGTAAAACAATTAACTAACTCACCCCTACTGTGACGGCTGGAGATGCTTTTCTTTGTTGCAGTTGTAATGTTAGGTGGTATTGATGATACTACTCACAACTGATTTTCCAGGTTTTCGTTGGTCTAGTGCACAGGTAACTCTTTGGTGATGAATTTTGAAAAGAACTTGCAGCATTACATATACATCACTGGAGGGGCTGGAGGCATATACAGAACATGAGACACTGCAGAGTATATACAGCACTGGAGATGCTGCAGAGTATATATAGCACAGGAGACGCTGGAGCGTATTATATACAGCATAGGAGATGCTGGAGCGTATATACAACACCCCAGGTAACCGGTTGTTACAGTGATGTTGCCTTCCTTTCTGGGAGGGCGATATCATGCGTGGAGGCAAGGAGGATTCTCTTCACCAGGTAAGGCACCCACACACAACACGTTCTGAATCCAGACCAGAAGGGGGAGCTCAGAACCCAGATTCAGGGGAGCTTCCCTCAGCTTTAGGTGTTCTGGTCTGGAGGAGGAGCTAGGCAGTTTGAGAGAAACACAGAAAGTGAAGAGAGACAGGAAAGGAGCAGAGGAGAGATTGAGGGCTCAAGGAGGCTATGATTGGGCCTCCTAGGAGCCAGAGCGCACAAACTGGGCACCGGGAGCCCGAGGTTGTGGATAACTGCAAGGTCCACAGCAGAAACGGAGGGCATAGGACTATACGTAAACTGCCCGTACAATACCTGAGGTACAGCAGCAGTTAGAGCCTGGAGCCACCCTGTCAGAGACCCCAAGAAAATGGCTCAAGCTGCCTACCATGCAGGTACTGTCCCAGGACAGGAGAGAAAAGGGGTACCTTGCCAGCAAACTACAGGGAGTAAGGGAACAGGAAAGCAGTGAATAGTGGAATGCTCCCTGTTGTGAGTTCCGTTCTTGGGCTCCATCCTGTGGTTGCAAATGGTATTTTTGGGAGTTCTGCTCTTGGGCTCCCTCTGGTGGTTTCAAGTGGAACTTAGCAGCTGCTTTCACTAATCGGTTCCCTGGCCTTGTTATTTAACTGGGCTTTGGGCTGTAGTGGATGCCAGCTGTCAATGTTCCTTCCTGTGGATTCAGTCCTTTCCTGGAAGTTCTCTGTTGGCCAGTCCATTTCAGCTTAAGATAAGTTCTGCTAGTTTTTGGGTGTTTCCCTGCCTATGACCTTTTGTTCAGTTTAAGTTATGTCTCTTTTGTCCAGCTTGTCATCATGAAATATTCTGGCTAGTTGGAAGCTCTGGGGTTGCAGATTTGCCCCTCCACACCGTGAGTCGGTGTGGAGGTTATTTTTGTAAACTCTGCGTGGACATTTAGTTTTTACACTGACCGCACAGTAGCCTTTTCTATCTCTGTCTATTTAGATAGTAGTGGCCTCCTTTGCTAAAATCTAGTTTCATTTCTGAGTTTGTCATTTCCCTCTTCACTCACCGTTGATATTTGTGGGGGGCTATCTTTCCTTTGGGGGTTTCTCTGAGGCGAGATAGTTTTCCGTTTCCATCTTCAGGGGTAGCTAGTTCTTAGGCTGTGAAGAGGCGTCTAGGCAGAGATAGGAACGCTCCACTGCTATTTCTAGTGTTGGTGTTAGGAGTTGGGATTGCGGTCAGTAAAGTTACCACCTCCTCAGAGCTAGCACATTATTTGTTTTACCCACTAGGTCATTTCAGTGCTGCTCCGTAATCACTAGGTCATATAGGTGATTACTGTCTGTAGAGCTGCCACCTCCTCTGAGCTTGTCCATGATTGGTTTTACCCACCAGGTCATCTCAGTACCACTCCGTAACCACCAGGTCATAACAGCTCCCAACCTGACCTGCCAAGGGGATTTCTGCTTGTTTCTGGGCTGCCTGGACTCCTTCTATACCTGTTGCCGGTACCCTGGACTGTGGCCTGCTACCACCAGTAAACCAGGTAAAGACTACAACCCTGTGTCTCCCGTTATTTACCGGCAACCCACCATCCTTGACAAACACCTTGGGAGTCCTGGGGACCCCGCTTCACCTGTGGGAAACGTCACCATCTTGCTGCCACAACATCAACTCAGAGGACCACTTTATGCAGCGTCGGTCCCTATTGACCGAGAACCACAGGTGGCGTCACGAAACTAGACTTTCACAATTCCCTTAAAAGACCTTTCCCCTTTAATTGAGTCCCAGGGCCATGGACTAGGTCGCAGCCACCGTGACATCCCCTTTAAGTGCGATCTGACCTGTACCGAGTATCCCCATTGCCCTGGTGGGCGACTCATATATACAGCACAAGAGACGCTGGGGCATATATATGGAGCGCCCCCACTGCCGTAGGGCTGAGGGGCACCCGGTACCGGGCCTCTGCGTCTCAGTTCTGGGGTTGTCACGGTGGCTTGGCCCGGTCCGTGACCCTGCTGAGGGGCGTCCAGTGAAAGTTGAGAAGGTGATGATGTTGTGGTGCGGTGTAGGTCGCGGTGAATAACGAGGACACCAGGTTGCAGTCTCTTTACCTCTTTACTGAAGGCTTCAGGATCCTCAGTCCGGAATACTGTTAACCGAGCTACCTGAGTCCGGCCGGTCCGATGGCACCTCCAGAGTTCCCTTTGCAGGTGGAAATCTGTGCCTAACTTCTAGCGCTTGTGTGTTGTAGTCCTTCCCTGCTGTGCTTACGGGATAGTCCTCACAACTGTTGTGTCTGTTTCTGAAGTTCCCTCACAACTCGATTATGATGTTCTTCTTCATCCCCCCAGATGATATGGCTAGGACGCACCCGTATGACGAGTGGGCTTGGAGTTCTTCCGGGACCCTAGAGTCGCCCCTCTCCCGATGTTGCCCCCTGTGTCTGCTTAGGTGATTTTGGGTGAGACAGCCCGCCTAGAACTGACTGTCCTGCTGTAGGTTTGAAGTAAGGCCTGGAGCTCAATACTCCCTCGGCGTTTCTGGCTACCGGCTTCGCGCCTCAGTAGGATGTTGCCTCGTCTTACAGCACGACTCCTACTGGTGTTTCTCCTTGTTGCGTTGATCTCGTTTCTCACTCAGCACAATAAACCTCGCTTCTTGTCCTTTCTTGGGGTACCGCCACGATGAAGTGCAGGCGCGGTCCCGTAACGTTCTTTCTGTTTGCTAGGCCTCTGTCAGGATCCCACCCCTGACAGGGACCCCCCTGAATCTTCCCCTGCAACACCCTCTGCCACAGGATGTTGCCTGGTTCCAACCCAGTCAGCTTCTCCCTAACTTCCTATCTAACCCCCAGTTTTACCAGATTGTGAGGAGTGGCCTAATACATAGCACCCTTAGGAGGCCAGACTGTGAAGTGTATTGGTGTCTGTGATACCTGGTCAGGTGAACTCCTTCAGTGCCATCAGACGTACCATAGCCCCCCTTAGCGGCGGAGCATCAGTACTGCAACGACCAGGACTCTGGGGCGCTGCATATACAGCACATGAAATGCTGGAGGGTATATACAGCACAGGAGACGCTGCAGCATATATACAGCACAGGAGACGCTGGAGCATATATACAACACAGGAGATGCTGGAGCGTATATACATCACAGGAGACGCTGGAGCGTATACAGCACAGGAGACGCCAGAGCGTATATACAGCACAGGAGACGCTGCAGAGCATATACAGCACAGGAGATGCTGGAGCATATATACAGTACAGTAGACGCTGGAGCGTGTATACAGCACAGGAGACGCTGCAGAGTATACACAGCACAGGAGATGCTGGAGCGTATATAGAGCACAGGAGACACTGGAGCATATATACAGCACAGGAGATGCTGGAGCGTATATATGGAATGCCCGCCAGGGCCGTGGGGTACTCAGTACCGGGTCCAGTACTTAAAGGGATGTGTCACAGCAGTGGCGACCCGTCCATGGCCCTGGGCGCCCATTTTAAAGGGACAGTCTTTAAAGTGGTTACTTGAATAATAAAAATTTGTGATGCCACCTGTGGTATTCGGTCAGGGGTGACCGACGCTGCTTAAAGGGGTCCACTGGGTGATGTTATGGCAGCAGGGATGGTATGGCTTCCCACAGGTGAAGTTGGGTCTTCAGGGCTCCCGGTGTAATAGATGAAGATGGTGATAGGTGGTGTAGTAAGAAACTGAGGACACAGTGTTGCAGTCTCTTTACCTCTTTACTTGGTTCAAGGCAGCCACAGTACAGGGTACTGGATCACGGATGCTGGTGTGGCCCAGCCGGCTTGGAAGCGAATTGGGAATCCCTCTAGCCAGGTGGGGTTGGAAGCCTTCCTACTAGCACTGTGGTGTTGTAGTCCCTTGCTGTCTTAGGCCTCGCACAAGATCCTCACGTTTTCTCTCTGTCCCCCTTTAGTTAGGACACTACCCGTACGACAGGTAGCTCGAGCCTTTTTACAGGATCTCTATCTCCACCCAGGCTCTATTTGCTACTGTGTTCTCGGGTGTTAATGGTGCACAGGTAACTTGCAATCAGCTGTCCGCCAGTTTCTGCCATGGGGCATGACATTACCCCCACAACCTCGGTCTTCTGGCTACCGGTATCTGCGCTCAGCATGGAAGAAGCCCAGTCGCAGCTTCCCTCTCCAGCTCTTTACTCTCCTTTGCTTCTTCTCCCTCTCAGTTTCCTACAGACTGCTCTGCTTTCTTTTCCCATCCTAGGAGCCACAAAATCACTCGTCTCCACTGCCCAAGCTTTCCTTCCTCACTCCTCGCTCTCCTCTCACCAACTGTCTAACTCCAACTGCCTAGCATCTGCCAAGCAACCGAGTCTTCCTCCCGACCAGAGAGAGCAGCTCCCCTGAAGTCGGGTGTAGAGCTCCCCCTTCTGGCCTGGAGTCAGAACGGTGTTGTATGTGCTGAATACTTGTTAAAGGGATCCTTCCTCGCTTCCAAGCATAACATCACTGTTCCTGTGAAGAAAGCAATGCCACTGTAACAACTGGTTACCTAGGGTGTTACATATACAGCACAGGAGACGCCGGAGCATATATACAGCATAGGAGACACTGGAGCATATATAGTACAGTAGATGCTGGAGCAGATAAACATCACAGGAGGCACTGCAGAGTATATAAAGCACAGGAGACGCTGGAGTGTATATACAGCACAGGAGATGCTGCAGAGTATATACAGCACAGGATAGGCTACAAAGTATATACATCACAGGAGACGCTGCGGCGTATATACCTAACATGAGACGCTGGGGCATATACCGTATACAGCTCAAGAAGGGATGGGGCTTATATACATCACAGGAGACATGGGGCATATACATGGCACAGGAAACATAAGGGCTGTCGCTGCTGTTGTCGTTGTCGGCGAGGGAGCGGTGAGTATGGTGACTCCACCCACAAAGTACATCACTAGCCAGTACATCCTGACATTGGCATTTTGAAGTCCTTCATGGCATTTGCAGCAGCGTTCTGTAATAAATGCTACATGTGAGAGCATGCTTACTCAATGTTACTGGATCAATTAAAGTGATGGCAAAATGGAGCTACCGACCAGAGCACTGTGGTCCCTGGGAATCTGCCCAGGGGCTGCAAAAAAGAACATCTCAGGCCACAAACAGCCTAGGGGCTGGAGGTTCCCCACCCCTGTATTAAGGGAATACATTTGTTGATGGGAGTGCTTCTTTAACTTGTTAAACAATTGTCTGACTTTAGACTGGAGGAGGAAATAATATACAAAGACAAACAAACAGGCTTGCTAGAATGCACCATAAAGTGGTGGCACTAAGTGAGATAACATTGCAGCATTTGGGAACAGATCCAATATGATCAAACTGAACATATACCATTAATTAAAGATTTTAAAGATGGAAATGGAGATTCGGGATTTATAAAGATTAATAGCACCTAAACATATACCATTAATTGAGGCTTCCTGCTAATGTGTAGAAAACGGATGTCATATTGGTTGCATACAAATAACAAGACACATAACAAATCCTGCATGTTTTCTAAGTGAGAAACGGACAATATTTTATAATCTCGTGTGAACTTATTCTTATGAGGAAAACAATTTAATGTTATAAAAGAACATATGTGAAACCAGGGGTTTAGTTACTGAGGCCATCACACTTGTAACACCCAACACCTATTCACAGATACTTCTTCCTTACAAGATGAAAGACAGGATACTTGTCATTAACCACCGTTCTCACAAACGCAGTCAAGTGAAGCATATTCTTATTCTTGTGCATATTTTCTCTCCGCCATTGTCTCTCCACCTTCTCACTCAATAAAACCACTGTTTCTTCTATGTGAGGGATTTCTTTCTATGATCTCTCAGCCTTTTACATGAAAATACAGTACTCACCCACAAAGCCATCTGTAGATTCGCAATGTACGACAAGATAAATAGCGGGGTCTGTCACAATGAACGCCATGTTAATGATTTGATAGCAGTCTAAATAACATAGCCCGTATAAAGCTACAGGAGATCTTCACTGGCTCTACAAGGCAATAAATTTGTATTAACTCAGTAACTACAGCAATTAAAGGATAGTTTGGGAGCAGTTAAGAGGGACAAAGGGACATTATTATTCTTGGAAATGGTGCAGTAAAAAAGGAATTCATTCCATTTAACTAATGAGCAGCTGGGCAGCCGTGTAAATGGAGTCGCTTCTCTTAAGAAGTGCTTTATGTCTCTCATAGAAAGATGGCAGAAGATGTGCAAGTTAGGTGAAGGCTCACCAGGTCTATTAAGTCTTCTGTTCAGATGCAAATCAGAGGCAGTTGTGTTTTGGTTTGTTTATCGGCTAGTTAAAAGAGTATCATTTCAGGTCCTGTGAATGGGATAAACACAGGCCGATGAGTTTTAATAGGCAAGCTTCACTTTCAAAGGTTTATTTGAAGCAGACAGTAAGGTGAAAAGTGCATAGATTGCACAGACTGTGGTAAGCAACAAGGCAGCTTTGTACTGCAGTGTGGGATTTACCAATTTCTTTTTCATGACAAAAAATCCCAAGATAAATATATGGCATGTATAAACCAGTCTAAATCTGAAACATTTTACTAATATAAATTAGATGAAATGCATGGCTATTGCTCAGTTTGTACTGATTAGGTTCCATATTTGCTGCTTGTGGGCAATTTGTTCTGAACCTGAATGTCGTCAACAGGCAGCTTCCTTAGAAGAGATGACCGAACCTTTCGGATTCACCAAACAGTTTACCAAATGGTTCGACGAACGTACTCGCCCCCCTTTAGATTCAATGGGAGGTAAACACAAACGCACAGACAACACCTTAAGGGGTGACAAAAAGCTTCCCAAACAGCTAAAATTAGGGGCTGACATCATGAAAAGTGGCATCAATTGACACAGTAGAAATTTGCAAATGGCACAGCAGCAGTCAGCCATGGGCCATGCTTGAGGCATCAGGGTCTAGCCCAGCAATTACAGCTTGGAATTTAAGTTTTAATGAGGACCTGGTGGTTAAGGGAGCGATGTAAGCCTTCTTAGCTGGGAGACCTCACACCTCATGCAACACCTCCATTTTTTTTTTTTTATTCCATCCACACTCAGATGGCACAAACATCAGCTTTATTGACTACTATTGATAGAAAAAGGTAAGAAGAGTGACACAGGTGATCAATTGACCCACAGTAAAACCTGTTATAATGACACACAAGCAGTCAGCCAAGGGCCATGCATGAGGCATCAGGCTCTGGCCCAGCAGCTTTGAATTGAAGTTTTAATGAGGACCTGGTGATTAAAGGAGCGATGTAAGCCTTCTTAGCTGGAAGTCTTCACACCTCATGCAACACCTCCAATTTTTTTTTTATTCCATCCACTCTCAGATGACACAAACATCAGTTTTATAGACTACTAAGTAAGTGCAGGTCTGCCTGTCTGGGAGACCTACTTACATGGGCAAACCACCAGATGGAGACCCAACTTGGAGTCTCCACATTTCAAAACATAATTGTCACACACCACTAAAGTGGCATCATTTTCCACAGAGTAGAAATATTATAATAAGCCACTGATACACCTTCTACCACAGACAACCCACCAGATGAAGACCCAACATGGAGTCTCCACATTTCAAAAAATTGTTTGTAACATCAGCAGCAGTAGCAACAGCAGGCCCAGAAGACAAAGATGGCACAGACTGCAATAACACGAGATCCATACATGACTCTAAAAACAATACAATTGTCTAGTCTGTCCAATCTGTGACTGGGGTGCAAAAGTCATCAGAGATCCATGACTTGTTCATGAAAGGTAGGTGGTCTACACTTTGAGTGGACAGCTGGATGCGCTTATCCATCAGAACACCATCAGCAGAGCTGAAGACACGTTCTGAGAGAATGCTGTCTGCCAGACATGACAAAACCTCCAAGGCATGACAGGCGAGCTCAGGCCACTCTTCCATTTTTGAAGCCCAAAATGTAAAATGGTTCAAACTCATCCTGATGGCATCGATATGGAGCTCCAAATACTCCTGCACCATTCTCTTCAGTCATTCACAATGTGACAGACTTGTACTTTGTTCTGCTGGTGTATGGGTTGGTCTAAAAAATGGGTTACACAGAAATTGCTTATGCCACTTACACTGCTGCTAATGTTTTGGCGATGACGCCTTGACGTTTCTGGGGTTAGACATCTACAACAGGGGTGCACACTGTGTGCTTCACTACTGTCTTGGGGAAAACCACTCTTAAGATTGTCTACAAGCATATTTCGATACTCCAGCATGCCTGCATGCTAACCCTAAGAATACGAGCATCATGTTGAAGATAGTGCAGCAAGAAGGTGCTAATGTCAGGCGCTTCCATGAGGTCCAAGTCCATGCTCTGTTGGTGGCAGAGTAAAACTCAAGGTTGCTTCCTCTGTCCCCTCCCAACAACCACGGAAAACAGAGAGCGTATCATTATCCTCTTCATTTGCTTACTGTTGCGTGTCCATCACCTCATCCTCCTCAATATGTTCCTCAGCTCCTGCATCTTCATTAATAGTTTGTCTGGTACCATGATCCCACTTGATCGCTGTAAGCCACCCTCCCATGGCACCCGCCTGTGCAACGACAGATATTGTTATTCCTTTCGCATCCTCGTCTGCTTCCAACTTTTCATCTGGGACCATCACCTCCTCACGCAGACTATTCAAAGTGTGCTCCAGTATGTAGATGACTTGAATAGTGATGCTGATGATGGCACCGTCAGCGCTAACCATCTTAGTAGCCATTTCAAAACTGTGCGGAAGGGTGCAGAGGTCCTTCACCTGTGCAAACTCCGCAAGCATGATTTGCATCACGTCCGGACTGCGTTGGCCCAGGCTATGCAAAAGGACATACTGCACCAGGGCCCATCCCTGCTGCCACAGCCGCTGCAACATGTGCAGAGTGGAATTCCACTGTGTCGGAACATCGCTAATCAAACAGTTAACCATTAGGCTGAAAGACCTCTGTAGCGATGCATGTCAATGACCTGTGGGGTTTCGATCATCGGAAGTGAGCGCACAGCGACCATGCTTTCTTCAGCAAGGCATCCAGGCCAGGATAATGGTGTAGAAATTGCTGTACCACCAGGTTGAGGACGTGAGCCATGCAATGCGTGTATGAGGTTGCCACATCATAGGGTCGCCACCAGGTTTACACTCTTATCACACATGGCCTTTCCTGACTCCAGGTTTAGTGAGGACAGCCATTGCTTTAACTTGGCCTGGATACCTGTCACAACTCTGAGCTGTGTGACTGTAATCTCAAAGGCATATTAATTTAAACACTGCCTGATTGCGGTGAGCACTGGCTGCAAAAATATGGAGGTAGGGGAGATTCTATCTGCACAATTGGAACACGTGTCTGATTAAGGGAGAGTTTGAGGGCACAGGTGGAGACCCTCGAGGAGGTGTAGGAGGCAGAAGCAGTGGAGGAACTGTTAGATACAGAGGTTTGTCCCGCAAGCCTTGGGGATTCAAAGACTTGTGGAGCAGCCCTTTGACCGCCTGCCCCCACAGCCACCAGAGTCACCCAGTGCCCAGTTAGCAAGATATAATGCCCCTGCCCATGTTTGCTTGTCCAGGTGTCAGTGGTGAAATACACCCTGACAGACATAGATTTTTTTCAGGGAATGGGTGATGTTGTCAGCAACATACTGGTATAGTGCAGGTACAGCTTTCTTTGAGAAGTAATGGTGACTGGGCAACTGGTACTGGGGGACTGTGACGGCCATTAACTTTCATAAACTGTTTGTATCCAGAAGGCAGAAAGACAGCATTTCCATGTCCAACAGATTGGTGGAGTTCAAGCTCTTAGCTTTGCCATGTGTAGGAGTAAACATTCTTTTACGTGACCACAACTGTGGGACTGAGAGCTGGCTGCTGTGCTGAGAGAGGGCGGACTACAGAGAGCGACAAACTGCTGGACTGTGAGTGTGGTGAAAGATGTTATGGTGGATTGAGAAAGATGTATTGTGCTAGGTGACACAAAAGCAGCAGTCATTTCTACTTACGCAACAGCTGACTGGCTCTCACTCACCCCAACTGTGGTGGGTAAACAATTGCTGTTTCTGCGGGTAGAGACCTATGTGTGAACACTTGGAATGGTGATGGAGGAGGAAGAAGCAGCAGATGGGGTTGATGGGATGGCCAGTGGTTGTCGAGGCCCGCTAGTCCGCATTTTAACGCAGTGAAATTCCCACACTAAGCCATCTTGATCTCACATGTGCTGGTTCATGCATGTAGTTGTCAAATTATTGCAATTTTTGCCTCTACTGAGCTTTTTTTTGCAATTTTTACAGATAATATGTGTTGGGTGATCCTTTGCAGTCTCAAAAAAGGCCCAGGCTAGGCAACCTTTGCTGCCCCTGCAAACTCAACACTCACAAACAGTGCAGGCCACAGACAGAGTTGGGGTTGAGGTTGTGCTTGTCATGGTTGCGTCACTTCGTGTCTGTGTGGGAAGACACAATGTAACCTCCTCTTTTTCCTCTTCCTCTGCTGAGCTACTCAGCTGCATACCTCTAGGTTCACACCAAGTGGGATCTAAAACCTCATGGTCATACTCTTTGTTCTCACACTCCTCATCCTGTGAGTCACCCCCTCACACATAAAGTTAAGGTAAGAGAAAAAAAAAGCGCATGCCACAGCTGTAACCTCTCCACGTGCTCCTCTGACTCTATCCTGCCAAAGTCATAACATAAGCATTAGTGGAAGTGCGATGATTTACCAAACTCTGACCGACTTTTGACGGCTATGAGTAAAAATGCTTGTGAATGCGAACACGAATCCGAATGTGCTACGTTCGTACCGAATTTGAGATTGCCGAACATTTTCCCAACACGTTCGCTCATCTCCATTCCTTAGGGTGTATTGATGCAGGCCGATATTATTATATTAGTATATATATTATTTATAGTTTACCCATCATCCAACAAACAATTATTTTTTGATTAAAAATAATTGTTCTCGGCAGCACATCATCCTGTGTAAATAATCGTTCTGTGCTTCAGAAGCTCCTTGGTCTGTCTTAAAAGGCTATTGATTGTCTGCCAATCGACAAACGTAGCAAATCTATGGCTGTCTTCAGTTGCAGGTTGTGCAATCTAAACAAGCCAAAAGAGTGTCACAGTCTATAAGATTATGAAATGCAAAGCAAATATTAAAAAGTAACCGTCAATTCAATTTTTATTTAATTAATCGATAGTATATTCGAAACTGAGCATTTTTGTAATATTTCTTATCAGAATAATCTGATTCTTTTGCCTCCTGGACAGATCTTTGATTTTCAAAATTCTGAATTCACAAATAAAACCTGTATTTAGTGAAGGCAGACTGTTAGATTAGTGAGATAGGGGATGAGAGCCTCTACTGATAAAATTCTATTTAGATAGGAGGAGGATTTAGATGCAGAGCTCCTCCCACGACCTCCTCCCTTCCCTCTACATAAAATTTCATTAGTAGCAGCTGCCATCCCTTCTCTCAGTAATGTAAAGCGCCCGTCACACTAAGCGAGGTCGCTAGCGAGATCGCTGCTGAGTCACAAGTTTTGTGACGCAACAGCGACCTCAGTAGCGATCTCGCTATGTTTGACACGTACCAGTGACCAGGCCCCTGCTGTGAGATCGCTGGTCGTGTCGGAATGGCCTGGACCTTTTTTTGATCGTTGAGGTCCCGCTGGGTAGCACACATCACTGTGTTTGACACCTTACCAACGACCTCGTTGACTACAACGTCACACAGGACGTCCCTCATCGAGGTCTGAATCGTCATAATAGCTGCCATGTGACAGGGTCACAACGACCAACGACATCGTTGTACAGGTCGCTACAGGTCGCCGCATCGCTGCTGCGTCGTTGGGAAGATCTCACTGTTTGACATCTCACCAGCGACCACATAGCGACGCAGCAACGATCCCTGACAGGTCGTATCGTTGTCGGGATCGCTTTAGCGTCGCTAAGTGTGACGGGGCCTTAACAATCAGTCTTCACTGAATGCAGATTTTACCAATGAATTAGGAATTTTTAAAATTAAAGATCAGTCCTGGAAGAGAAAGTAGCACATTTCTCTGATAACATATATAATAAAGTTGTTTATTTTCATGTGTACTGTTAATGTACATAATAAGAATTAAAACAATGGTTATTCTTTAAGTGCTGAAAGCTGCATTACTTTAGGTTTTGCTCAGATGCTATGATTTATTTATATACAGGTCCTTCTCAAAAAATTAGCATATAGTGTTAAATTTCATTATTTACCATAATGTAATGATTACAATTAAACTTTCATATATTATAGATTCATTATCCACCAACTGAAATTTGTCAGGTCTTTTATTGTTTTAATACTGATGATTTTGGCATACAACTCCTGGTAACCCAAAAAACCTGTCTCAATAAATTAGCATATCAAGAAAAGGTTCTCTAAACGACCTATTACCCTAATCTTCTGAATCAACTAATTAACTCTAAACACATGCAAAAGATACCTGAGGCTTTTAAAAACTCCCTGCCTGGTTCATTACTCAAAACCCCCATCATGGGTAAGACTAGCGACCTGACAGATGTCAAGAAGGCCATCATTGACACCCTCAAGCAAGAGGGTAAGACCCAGAAAGAAATTTCTCAACAAATAGGCTGTTCCCAGAGTGCTGTATCAAGGCACCTCAATGGTAAGTCTGTTGGAAGGAAACAATGTGGCAGAAAACGCTGTACAACGAGAAGAGGTGACCGGACCCTGAGGAAGATTGTGGAGAAGGACCGATTCCAGACCTTGGGGAACCTGAGGAAGCAGTGGACTGAGTCTGGTGTGGAAACATCCAGAGCCACCGTGCACAGGCGTGTGCAGGAAATGGGCTACAGGTGCCGCATTCCCCAGGTAAAGCCACTTTTGAACCATAAACAGCGGCAGAAGCGCCTGACCTGGGCTACAGAGAAGCAGCACTGGACTGTTGCTAAGTGGTCCCAAGTACTTTTTTCTGATGAAAGCAAATTTTGCATGTCATTCGGAAATCAAGGTGCCAGAGTCTGGAGGAAGACTGGGGAGAAGGAAATGCCAAAATGCCTGAAGTCCAGTGTCAAGTACCCACAGTCAGTGGTGTGGGGTGCCATGTCAGCTGCTGGTGTTGGTCCACTGTGTTTCATCAAGGGCAGGGTCAATGCAGCTAGCTATCAGGAGATTTTGGAGCACTTCATGCTTCCTGGCACCTGCTCACAGTGCCAAAACCACTGGTAAATGGTTTACTGACCATGGTATTACTGTGCTCAATTGGCCTGCCAACTCTCCTGACCTGAACCCCATAGAGAATCTGTGGGATATTGTGAAGAGAAAGTTGAGAGACGCAAGACCCAACACTCTGGATGAGCTTAAGGCCGTTATTGAAGCATCCTGGGCCTCCATAACATCTCAGCAGTGTCACAGGCTGATTGCCTCCATGCCACGCCGCATTGAAGCAGTCATTTCTGCCAAAGGATTCCCGACCAAGTATTGAGTGCATAACTGAACATTATTATTTGATGGTTTTTTTGTTTGTTATTAAAAAACACTTTTATTTGATTGGACGGGTGAAATATGCTAATTTATTGAGACAGGTTTTTTGGGTTATCAGGAGTTGTATGCCAAAATCATCAGTATTAAAACAATAAAAGACCTGACAAATTTCAGTTGGTGGATAATGAATCTATAATATATGAAAGTTTAATTGTAATCATTACATTATGGTAAATAATGAAATTTAACACTATATGCTAATTTTTTGAGAAGGACCTGTATATGGAGAAAACATTTATGTGAAAGCTGCACTTTCAAAGAGGCCTCAGACCTCTAGTCTATCGTTAGGCTGTCTGGCTACGTCTCATGATTGGACGTCAGTTAGTTACATTTGATGTCTGCGCAGTACCTTATGATTGGGCTTCAGAGTGACTTTTGCAAAGCAGCTTTCACATTTTTTGGTTTAATAAACAAGTTCTTCACTGTTGTCTGCAACTTAACTACTCCATCCATAGGAATGAAGACTGCCCTCCAGCTGCGGCTCATTAATTAGCTACTTCAGGTGGGACCAGTCTGTCAATTGAGATGTACTATTCAGAATGAAGGTTTATTCTGAATTCAGATGGATTGATCTCTTGAATGTAAATGTGAGCCTGGTCTCTTGCTTAGCACAGCTTCAAACATGGCCTAGTCTGTACCTCAAGGTCATCATAATGCCTCTGTGCCTCATAGTGCCTCTGTGCTTCATAGTGCATTATAGTGCCTCTGTGCCTCATAGTGCCTCTGTGCTTCATAGTGCCTCTGTGTCTCATAGTGCCTCTGTGCCTCATAGTGCCTCTGTGCTCCATAGTGCATTATAATGCCTCTGTGCCTCATAGTGCCTTTGTGTCTCATAGTGCCTCTGTGCCTCATAGTGCCTCTGTGCTTCATATTACCTCTGTATCTCAGTACCTCTGTGCCTCATAGTGCCACTGTGCTTCATAGTGCCTGTGTGTCTCATAGTGCCTCGGTGCTTCATAGTGCCTCTGTGCCTCATAGTGCCACTGTGCTTCATAGTGCCTCTGTGTCTCATATTGACTCAGTGCTTCATAGTGCCTCACAGTGCCTCTGTGTCTCATAGTGCCTCTGTGCCTCATAGTTTCACTGTACTTCCTAGTGCCTCTGTGTCTCATAGTGCCTTTGTGCTTCATAGTGCCTGTGTCTCATAGTGCCTCTGTGGCTTATAGTGCCTCATAGTGCCTGTGTGGTTTATAGTGCCTCTGTGCTTCATAGTGCCTGTGTCTCATAGTACCTCTGTGCTTCATAGGGCATCATAGTGCCTCTATGCTTCATAGTGCATAATAGTGCATCTGTGCTTCATAGTACCCCTGTGCTTCAAAGTGTATGATAGTGCCTCTGTGCTTCATAGTGCCTCTATGCCTCATAATGTATCTGTGGTTCATAGTGCATCATAGTTACTCTGTTCATTGTACCTCATGGTGCCTAATTGTGCCTCATGGCACCTGATTGTACCTCATGGTGCCTGATTGCCTCATGGTGCCTAGTTGTGCCTTAGATCCATAGCTTGGGGTTTGGTTCAGGGGGGCGAAACTTCTGAGTATGTAACCTTGATTACAACTATGGTCGCACACCATAATAGTGGATGTAGGAGAACCTCAGCAGGTGATCGCGCTGTTACTGGAAAAAATCTCCATACAAAGACAAACATCGATATTACCACCATATGGTGACAGTGGTAGATACCAGCCCTACAGAACATTTATGATTACAGCACAGTTACAGATTGTGACTTACCGCTGATGTTCTTTCTGATGGAGTTGTTCACTTTTCTCGTCTTTTCCATCTGGCCCAGACCAATATGGCAAATTCTTCCAGCCAGGACTCGTCTGCAGAGATTGCAACAAAAACATCTCTGACTTCTCACATTTCCTGCACCATCTCCATCTATCCACAACCTCCTCAACCTGCTGATACCCCAATACTGAGCAGCAGTCAGGGCTCCTAAGATAAAAAATCTGGATCCGGGGATCTTAGGGTATGTGCACACGCTACGGATTTTGCTGTGGATCCGCAGTGGATTGGCCGCTGCGGATTCGCAGCAGTTTTCCATGAGTTTACAGTACCATGTAAACCTATGGAAAACAAAATCTGCAGTGCACATGCTGCGGAAAAAAACGCGCGGAAACGCAGCGGTTTAAATTCCACAGCATGTCAATTCTTTGAGCGGATTCTGCAGCGGTTTACACCTGCTCCTCAATAAGAATCTGCAGGCGTAAAACTGCAGGTGGAATCCGCACAAAAACCGCCGTACATCCATGGTAATTCCGCAGTAAATCCGCAGTGCGCTTTTCCTGTGGATTTACCAAAATCAGTGCGGAAAAATCCACACACCTTTCTGCAGCGTGTGCACATACCCTTAGAGATGAGAACTCATAGTCCCACTGCCTCACAATAGATAATCACCCTCTGTGATGGGAACAAACCTACTTCTCTCTAGCTATAGAGGAGGGATCCTGTCACCATTGCAGTCCCGGTATACAAATATCACTGAGAAGATAGCCTTTTGGCCTGTTTCTCTCGACACGAGTAGTGAGAAGTCCAACCGTGGGGCTCTTATTCACACTGACCAGAGTCAGGTGGAGGGACCAGGTCGCAGGCAAGGGGACCGGCCCCATTTTAGTGGAGAAACTAAGGACTCAGCTAGATAACGGGAGACTGTGGCTTTTGCAGGAAGCACAGACACATCTGCACACATTCGCTTAAATTGCAGCCAAATAGGATCCAGGGGAATTTAGTGCACACCGCCTGACAAGATCCGCGGCTGCTGGCTTGGGACACTGTGTGGCAGGCTCAGGGCAGGAGAGGTCGAAGCCAGTGCAGAGAGATGGCCAGGAAAGGACATATGAAAGAGGGTTCTGGAAAGTGTACCCAAATTGCTTGAGAGCTGGCTGGATCACCTACTCGGAGGACACAACACCCCGGCTAGGGCAACTAAGAATTGTGAGAAAAGCATTGGAAACTGCACCTCACTGTGTCCTCACTTTTATTTACTGCACCATCCACCTTGCACCACAGCTACTACAACATCCATCATCTCATAATTTCACCTAAGTGCCCTGTGACTAAAGCTCTACCTGTGGAGAGCTGTACCAACTCTGCTGCATCTCCATCAGCTCCAGCGGTCCCTTCAAGCAGCGTCGGCTAACATCTCTTATTTGCCGAGTACCACAGGTGGCGTCACGACTCACGAACAATTCCACATAAACTTTATTTCCCCTTTATTTCACCTTTTATTGGATGCCCAGGGCCACGGAACGGGTCATTCCTGCCGTGACACGTCCCCTTTAAGAACTGGCCTGGTATCGAGTATCCCCACGGCCCTGGCGGGCGCTCCATATAGGCACCCCAATGCTCTGCCCATTTATCCATATACTAACTGTTATTGGTTTGATCTACCAGCAATCCAGAGTCTCTGTAAACTGGTCTGTAACCAAGGGTTAATCTGAGTCCTTGAGGACCGATGAAGGAACAATCACTGCGGTGTTGGGCTACAACGAGTGTGTTTCACTCTCCGTTTTCTGCTGCATTATTTGTTTACGACCTTCATACTGAATTTTGCCATTATAAGTTTATATCAGACAATCATTATTGTGATTTATCTTTGCAGATTTCTATAGTTGTCTATATTTCTTCTGATCACAGAATCATAGAATGGTAGAGTTGGAAGGGACCTCCTGGGTCATCTGGTCCAACCCCCTGTTCAAAGCAGGATTCACGAAATCATCCCAGACAGATGTCTGTCCAGCCTCTGTTTGAAGACTTCCATGGAAGGAGAACTCACCACTTCTCGTGGCAGCCTATTCCACTCATTGATCTTTCAGATCACTTCTATATCTAGCCTGGTTCTTGCCTTGAACTTTGGTACTTGGGGCTTCTGTACCCACCCTGTGGCCTTTCCTTTCCTATATCTCCATTGGTGCTGTCTGGAAGGACGTAATAGAAAAGGGGAATTAGACCTACCGGTAATTGTGTTTCCAGGAGTCCCTCAGGACAGCACCCTGATTTCCCTCTCTTATGTTTGTTTTTAGGACTACACAAGAACGATCTTCCTGCAGATCATTCATCCATCAAGTCACCAAGGCTCGAGAATGAGCTGGAGCTGTTAAAGGGGTGGAGGTGGGAAGGGCTTTTTAACCAAAGGACTACCTCCATTGGTGCTGTCCTGAGGGACTCCTGGCAACAGAATTACTGGTAGGTCTAATTCCCTTTTTTGTGATCTGACTAAGTCAGGTTGCATCGATACTTTTGATTTGAGACAATAGTTAAGCAATGAATCACCTTCCATTGTCAAACATTGATTGGTGTTTTTATGAAATTATTCACATACTGTTGATAAATCTCTCTGTGTGAACATTCTACAGTACATTTACTTATATTCAATATTCATAATAATTCAAATTTCTACATAACCGAAGAATAAAAATTCAGCAGTTGATATTCTGAATAGGATAATCAGTCAAAAATTATTGTAATCAAAGGTTTTTCTGATTTATATAGTTTGTGCTGATTTTGGGACTAAATACTCCAAATAGCTAGCTGTTGGCCAAACAATGGAGCCTCTGAACATTAGGCCCATAGCTGTATCTCCCAACACTTCCATACACAGAAGCAATCAGCTCAGCTGAGTTCTCCTGTGTTTTCTATGAGAACAATAGGGTCAGCAGCCTGAAATCGGACATGACCGATTATTTTCTTCCCAGACATGAGAAGGTGGGAAGCCCCCAGTTACATTAAATTGCCGTATGAGAACAATAGGGTCAGCAGTCTGAAATCGGACATGACCGATTATTTGCTTCCCAGACATGAGAGAGGTGGGAAGCCCCAAGCTACATTAAATTGCCGGATGTACCAGTCGAACTTGGCGGGTTTGGCCAATGTTAGTTCTAATATGTATGGGGGCCTTTACACAGAAATCATAATACTCATATGTGATGATTTTAATACTATCATATTTTGATAAAAAGTGGAACTTTTTCAAACAAAAATTGTTCAGGAATTGAAGTGAACCTGTTACATGAACAATGCAGTTGATCTGCAGATACAGTATGGGGTTAGTCTGCAGGATAATAGAATTATGAACCTGCCCGATGCCAACACTCAGACCCCCACTATCGAGAGGAAGTTAACTTTATTCCTCCCGGTTGTGTTCCGCATCTATTTTGACTTGTGTTTACAAGAACCCGTGTAGTAAAGAAATGACAAAGATCTCGTGCTTTTCTGGAAAAAGTAGTGGTTCCTACTTGCTCCCACTAGCCTATAAAACTATACACAATGCTGTCCTAGCTTACACTGAAAAATTACATCTTCTCATTTCTGAATATAGGAGTCTCCAATGCTGCACCTTGTCTGTACAACTTACTGGCCAGGATACTTGTTGTTAACATTCAGTTTTGAGCATGCCTTAAAAACTTATTTCTTCAAGAAGGTCTTAAAATCATATTCCATGGTCCACACTAAAACTAGGCAAGTTTATTTGAGTGGAATTGAATTCTACTCGAATCTTACAACAATGATATCCTCCAGAGTTCAGATTTTTTGTAATTTGCTCTGCTCAAATTAAAAAAGATGGCGTACAAGTCGCCACCACTTTGCTGAACGATAGAGAGATGGAAAAATGTTAAATAAAAAAAATAATGAACACCTCACTGCTCATCTACCGATCACCTCCTCTGTACGATCCTTGTTGCCTCTTTTTACTACCACCAAACACTGAATCCCAGGCTCTCTTCACGCTAGGATAAAATTGAAGTCTTGACTAGTCTCTGTGCATGTGCGTCAAAAGGTAGAGGCAACTTCGTTACATCACAATGTGAACCGTGACCTTATGACGTGCACTCTAGGACTGCGACATGCTGTGCCAAGTTATAGTCAGAAATCCCAGCCTACTATGTATTCAAATTGCCTCTTCTGAGAAAAAGAGGACTTAAACTCTATAGCGCCACCTGTTGGAAGTAGCGATCCTACAAGTCACAATCAACCCTTTAACGAGTTGTGTAATATGATTTAGGATAAAAGCCAAATCAGTATCTTAATTCGCAGACACGGTGTTTCGGGCTGTTGGCCCTCGTCAGTGCGAAGCATGAGAACTAATTTGGCTAGGTGAGAGGCTCTGGACTGGGGTCTAAGGGGTAGCGTTTCTCCTTATGGAGAGTGACGTACCAGCTGACTTGTATGAAAATTCCTGGAGATTCAGCGCGCAGAGGTGCTAGGGGCCAAATGGGGAATAATAAGCAGTGGTGGTGAACCATGAGATGAGTATTCTTTTTTTTTTTTTTCTAGATCATACGTTTTAAGGGATATTCAATTTGCTGAGAATATATTGACAGTGAATTGATTTTTTTTCAAGCAAATCCTGAGGATTTGGCAAATTTGAATCTCACCAGATCTGCTGATCTCTAGTCTACACACAACCTGACTTACTCACATATATTCCTACTCCATTGCAACAGTAAGTAATATCCTTGTATAATCCTGCAAGTTATAACCACATTGGCTCAGATACTGGTTGAGTGACAAGTTCATGCAAGTTTTCTTAAATTAATATCCACAAAGGGCAGGATGGACCATTGAACAAAATCAGCATCATATACCTATGATATACCCATCATATACCTATTTTATCACTTCACTCTTTCCATTGAGATAGTAAACTCTTATTATTGTTTGTTGAAGTGAGTATGTTTGTGTATTATTTAATATTTCTATTACAATTTATATTAATTTATTACTACATTTAAATACTGTGCAAATTTATATGTAGGTATGAAATAATAAATGCTGTACGTAATATATCTGCAGTATATATACTATATGTATGTAAAAGTCTAAGAATAAATGCACATTACTTTGTATAAGACCTAAGAAAGGGTTTAGTACCTCCAGTAAAATTTAGGCCAGGGTGGTCACTGACAAAAGTACAGGTTCCTTCCCTTGAGCACTCCATAACTTCAAACAATTGAGGCCCTCAAGCAGCCATGAGCAATTACAGTGGCATGTTATAGAATGTGAGTATCCTTTTATCTACAGCTTCAGGAAATGGGCATCAGCAGCAGGATTAGGAAAAGTTTATATATTTTCAGATAGTCTAATATCTTGAAATGGAACTGTACTATGAGGGTTCACTTTTATGAGCGAAAACAGTATCTATTGATTTTTCTTCTATAACATTTTAGAGAAAGAGAGTCAAAGCTTTCCCTTATTATGAAGTTTTCTTTCAAGTCTACAATATAGCAGTAAATATCATGGTAGATTATTACAGGAGCGCTCCACCACTAAAGGCTCATTATGCTGTAAGCTCTTATATTGGAGTCTATATCTCCATGGAGTTTAGGTTTTGGGCTGTTTGTATTTCTAGTTTTCTAGTCCTAATATTAAAACTAAGAAAAATATATAAAAAGTAGAAAATCAATGAAAATGATTACTGAATTGATTCTTGTGTATGTGTATTTTATAAGCATATTTAAGCAACTAAATTATAATATTCCGCCCCTAAGTAGCAATTAAAGGATCCGCAGACCTAAATATACAAATGGATTCTTTAGACTATGTTCACATTAGAGTTTATGTGCAAAGGCATGTTTACGCTGCATTTTTAATCCGCAAGATTTTACACATGACAGCGAAAAAAGCTGCGTGTGCATGCGTTTGTATCCGTTTTTGCATGCGTTTGCGCTGTTTATGCGCATGCGTATGGTATTTCCCAATGGGCGTGGCTTATGGGATTCCTATATATAGACCCTGCACAGATTAAATCCTCTTCTTTTGCTGCTGTATTCTGCTGCAAGATGGATCTTAGCGTGGAGAGCTTCAATCTGAATCTGGATTTATCATTGAAATTGGCTTTTGCTTTTGCTGTGGCTTGTGAGGAAGAAAGGAGAAGAGAAAGACAGAGAAGACGTCGTCATCGCTATTGGCAACACCCCATTGTTGACATCTGAGAGAGCCATGGAGCTTACCACTAATTGTACACTGAGCTTCGTCAAAACCCACAAAAGTTTTTGGAATACACAAGGATGTCTGAACACAGCTTTATGAATTGCTGCATCATGTGCGAGGATCCATCACCAGGCAGGGCACGCAACTACGCAGAGCAATTCCTGCTGAGGAATGTCTGTTGGTGACCCTAAGGTACGTAATTTTGAAAAAGAAACACCTGTAATTAATATTCGTGTTATAAAAGCCATGTACTGATTTGTTTTCCCCATTTTCTTTTTTTTCCACAGATTCCTGGCTACCGGAGAGACCTTGAGAGCTTTACATTTTCAATTTCGAGTTGGACTGTCCACCCTTTCTGGGATTGTTGGAGACACCTGCTGTGCATTGTGTGAAGTTCTGCGTGCAGAATTTCTCCCCCAACCCATAACTGAACTCTGGCTGAAAAATGAAGAAAAATTCAAGGAAATTTGTATTCGGATTCTTAAACCTGCTGGGAGTGGATCTGAGTACTTCAATTATAAAAAAATACTTTTCCATTGTTCTAATGACGATTGCGGATGCTGAATGTCGCTTTGTCGCCATTGACGTTGGCTCATTTGGATGAGGAAATGACTCACAGACTTTCAAAAACTCTGACATGGGACAACGTTTGTATGCTAATAATTTGAATTTTCCACTGCCACAACCTCTTCCGAACACTGAAGGACTGCCAATGCCATTTGTTGTTGTTGGGTATGAGGCGTTTCAAATGTGTGTCAACCTCATAAAACCATACTCAAGTCGGGACTTGAATCACAGCAAAAGGATTTTAAACCACAGACTGACAAGGGCACGAAGAACTCTGGTGAGTGCCTTTGGTTTGTTGGCAGCTAAATGGCGCATTTTGGGAATCTTAAAATAGAGACAACTGATGAGTTTGTGAAAGCGTGTGTTGTTCTGCATAATTACATCCTGGCAAAAGAGCAACCCCACTTCGGACTGGAGGAACTTGTTAATACCACATTGCCGGATTATCCTGCTCACCCTCTGAGGACTATAGTTGAAGTTGCCCAAATAAGGGATACATTTTCTGCCTACTTTGTCTCTGATATTGGACGTGTGTCATGGCAAGGTGAAATGGTTTAAGCTGTGAATAAGTCAAATGTACCTGTAATGTTATGTACCTGTACTTTTTTCTGACTGTTATATTGGCACTTTTAATGTAAGTTTAATAATAAACACCTTAACTGAAACATCCGTTAATACTTCACTCAACAATACACTCAACAATACACACGTTTAAATAAAGAGCTAAATAAAACACAGTAAGACAGTTATTGTGAATCAAAATAATTTTTATTAACAAAAATAAAAACAATTTTACATTATTTAAAAAAAAAAGTTAAAATGTGATTATTTTCAGGTTCTGCCGGAGCGAGTGACATTGTGGACCTGGGGGGTGTCGGGCTGTGATGGTAGACTTGGAGTGGTTGGGGAAGTAGGGGAAATGGAAGTGGCAGACAATTGGAGGATTGGGTTAGAAATATTGACAGAGGACACATTGGGGGAAGAGGGCACATTAGGAGTAGAAAACAAGTTAGAAGGAATTGACACACTGGATGGGAAAGAACCAAGGGAAGGTGTGGACAGACTAGAAAACAAAGACACATTCAAAGGTGAGGGTGGAGGGGGTGAGTAATGTTATTTGACATTTTTACATTTCCTGGATTTGCTGCTTCCTTGGCCTTTTCCTTCATGTTGATGCGAGGAGGGAGTAGAAGTCTGGGTTGCTGCATGGTAGGAGTGGAAGGCTGGGCTGCTGCACTCGGCTGTATGGTTGAAGTGGAAGGCTGGGCTGCTGCACTCGGCTGCATGGTAGAAATGGAAGGCTGGGATGCTGCAATCGGCTGCATGGTGTAGCTGGGTTGGAACAATCCTAATGTCCAGCGGCGGTGGTGGTGGTGGTGGATAGTGCCACTCATGCCGACCTAGAGCTTGTTGCCCTGTAGGGAAAGAACTTGGTGCCTGCTGCTGATATCGGGACCACTGCATGGCCTCGGTGTAAGCATCCTGACAGGCCTTCAGCACATAGAGCTGGAGATCAGGACTAAGGTTTTCCATCACACCCGTTATATAGCGGAAAAATAATGTTGCGCCAGTCTATTAAGGTCAGCTTCCATTCTTTCTACAACCACCTTCATCCCAGCCTGAAACACCGAGCTTAAGTGAATAAACTCAGGCATGACTGATCTCTCACAGGCACTCTGCCACTGGTGAGCAGACCTAAGTAAAGTAGTGGCAGAGGGCTGAGAGAGGGGAAAACCTGATGGACCGGCTTCCTGTTCCCCAGCCTGTGAAGCCTGCCTGGTTGCTCCATCGCTGGTGGATGATTGGGCCTGTTTGTTGGCTGGTTGACGAGAGGCAGCTCCAACAGAGGATGATCCAGGTTCTGTGGTGCTGCACTTGGTTCTGTGTGGAAAATAAATGAAAATCATTAGTAAATAAACTAAAAGTTTAAATAATAGTAAGATAACACAAAAGCACAAAAGATACTCACATTCGTTGAGCAAGCGCAGGCCTCAGAAAAAAAAGCCACTGATGGTACTTATATTTTCTGACTTTTCCAGCAGCAGCACTTCGAACCCGAATCTCCTCTCTCATCGCCTTATTGAAGCGATCCTTCATCGAGGACCAACAAACTTTTACTCTCTTCACTGTGAAAGGGAAAGTAAAAAAAATTATTGTAAAAAGGCACCAACATTTACAGCAAAACCCACACGTAAAAGACCACAATGCAATACTTACCAAAATCCTTTCTGACTTGTGGCCTTGCATGGTCCCAATCATCCAACAGCGATCTGGCCACTTCTTCCCAGAGTCGTCGGATCAAGGCCGAGTCGGAATGATTCCGATCATGGGTGTCACACAATGCTGCTTGTGCAGCGCCCCAGAGTCCTAGTCGATGCAGTAATGTTGCTCTTCCACCAGGGCGTGTGATATTACGTCTGATGGTACTAAAGGAGTTCACCTTGCCAGGTATCACAGTCACACACTACACTTCACACTCCAGTCCACCAGGGGGAGCAAAGGTACTATCTAATAGGCCACTCCTCACACACAGGTAAAACTGGTGGGTTGGATAGGAAGTCAGTCAGAAGCTGCCTGGGTTTGACCCAGAGAGGACCTGTCAGGCAGACAGGGAGAAAGGAGGAACATCTGAGCTGCAGACAGAGGGTCCCTGTCAGGGGTGGGATCCTGACAGAGGCCAAGCACGAGATAGAACGTTATGGAGCTGCGCCTGCACCCATTGTGGCAGCATCCTAAGAAAGGACACGAAGCGAATTGTATTGTGGAGAGTGAGAAACGAAGTCACGGCACAAGGAGATAATACCGGGAGGAGTTCTGCCCCAAGATCGGCAGCCTCCTTCTGAGGCGTGTAGCCGGACCACCGAGGGAGTAACTGACTCTATGTATTACTTCAGAGACCGGCAGGACAGTCAATTCCAAGCTGGTTGCCCAACCTTAATACCTATGAAGACACGGAGGCAAATTGTGGGAGAGGGGCGTCACTAGGGTCCCTATAAATAAGCTCCAGGCCTACCCCGTCATACGGGTTGTCCTATCCATAACATCTGGGGGACAGAGAGAGAGAACATCAGAAACCTCCACGAAAGTTGTGAGGACTATCCCGTGGTGCTCAGCAGGGAGGTACTACAACACACAGGCGCTAGTAGGAAGGCTACTGATTTCCACCTGGATAAGGGAACTCTGGATATGCCTTCGGACCAGCCAGACTCTGCTTGCCCGGTGAACGGTACTCTGGACTGTGGACCCTGAAGTCTTCAGTAAAAGGTAAAGAGACTGCAACCTTGTGTCCTCGTTATTCACCGTCCACCATCACCACCTACACATCTGGGATGCCCTGGGGACATACTTCACCTGAGGGAAGGTATACCATCTAGCTGCCATTCCATCACCCCAGCGGACCCCTAGCAGCGTCGGTCACCCTGACCAAATACCACAGGTGGCGTCACGAACACCGTACAAACTACTTCACCTTTAATTGGACGCCCCTCAGAAGGGCCACGGACTGGGTCGGGCCACCGTGACATCCCCCGAACCAAGAGAGATAGACCCGGTGCTGAGTACCCCATTGCACAGCTTGAATAAGGACTTCGTTATCAATATCTGTTGTCCTTCCTCACGTTGTGGAACCTATAGATGAAATGCAAAAAAAAATTTGTAAGTTAAACTGAAAACAAAGTCAATTACAACTCTGATAAAGGCTAATTACACCCCGTCTTTCCTCCTCAGCAACTTGAGGCTGAGGACCCTGGGAAGATTCATTTCCACTAGACTGCTCCTGCTCTTCTGCACTGTCAGGTACCTGTAAAGAAAACACCAAGGTTACTTACCGGTAGCCGGTTTTTCCGGAGCCCATGACAGCACACCTGAGAGAGGGATCCGCCCAGTCAGGACAGGAAACCTACTGAAATAAAAGGGCGGTACCTCTCCCTCGCTTCAGTTGGTTTTCAGAGCATGAGAGGTCCCCTTGGTTAGTACACATGGCAATCCACCACCACATCATAATAATAACAAAAAAACACCCCGCTAAAAAGTGCGCACCAAAGGGTGAAAAAAGAAGGGAGGGAATATACAGGTGCTGTCATGGGCTCCGGAAAAACCGGCTACCGGTAAGTAACCTTGGTGTTTTCCCGTCTCCCATGACAGCACACCTGAGAGATTTTTGGAGAAAGTACACCTTAGGGAGGGACCACCGCTTGTAGCACCCTTCTACCAAAGGTAAGGTCAGACGAGGAGGATAGATCTAGCCGGTAGTGTCTAAAGAAGGTAGACGGAGAGGACCAGGTAGCGGCCTTACAAATTTGATCTATCGATACCTCTGCTTTTTCTGCCCAGGAAGTAGCCACAGCTCTTGTGGAGTGAGCCTTGATGCCATCAGGGATCGGGGCGCCGCTTGAAGCATAGGATAAGGAAATAGCCTCCCTAATCCACCTGGCGATAGTACCCTTGGACACCCCATATCCCTTTCTACTACCCTGGAAGGCTACAAATAGGGATTGATCCTTCCTCCACTGACTAGTCAAGGATATGTACTGCAAAATAGATCTCCTTACATCCAGTGTATGAAATTTTGCCTCCCCTGGGTTCTTAGGATTATTACAAAAGGAGGGTAACACAATCTCTTGACTTCTATGGAATTTAAGTACGACTTTCGGAAGGTATGCCGGATCTGGTCTGAGTACTACTCTGTCATCAAAAATTTGCATGTAAGGAGGGGAGATGGACAGGGCCTGCAAGTCACTCACTCTACGGGCTGATGTTAATGCTACCAGGAGCACCGTTTTAAGAGTGAGTATCTTTAACGATGATTCCTGCAAGGGTTCAAATGGACTGTTGGTTAGAGCATCTAACACCAGATTTAAATCCCACGAGGGAACTCTCTGAATTACCACTGGTCTAGACCTACTACAGGATTTAATAAAGCGGGACACCCACCTATCGGAGGCAAGATTGCAATTATATAAGGCACCTAACGCCGACACCTGAACTTTAAGCATATTAGTTGCCAACCCCAGTTGTAAACCTGCTTGTAAAAATTCTAAAATAGTACCCACAGGAGCCTCGTCCCCCAAAGGTTGTCCCGAAAATTCCAAAAACTTTTTCCATGTTCTACCATAAATTCTCGATGTTACCGGTTTTCTACTTTTTAACAAGGTGGAGACTAACCCTGGTGAAAACCCCCGCCTACTCAGTAATGCCCTCTCAAATTCCAGGCTGCAAGATGGAAGCCCTTCACTTGAGAGTGGCATATTGGGCCCTGGGTTAGCAGGTCTGGAATATCTGGTAGAATCCATGGATCGGTCATAGACATCTGTCTCAGGAGGGAAAACCAAGGTCTTTTCGGCCAGAATGGAGCAATCAAAATTACTCTCGCCTGCTCCATTCTGATCTTTCTCACCACTGCTGGAATCATCGCTATCGGTGGAAACACATAAGCAAGACTGAAATCCCATTGGATCTGCAGAGCATCTACCGCAAAAGGTTTCTCCCTCGGGTCTAATGAACAGAAACTGTCTACTTTCCTGTTGTTTAGAGTGGCAAACAAATCTATCACAGGTAAGCCCCAAGCCTGCACTATCTGTTGAAACACCCAGGGATTCAATGACCACTCTCCCTGCCTCAGTGTCTTGCAACTTAGGTAGTCTGCTCTCGTATTCTCGACCCCTTTTATGTGGAGAGCAGAGAGGGATAGTAGGTGGCGCTCTGCTAGTTGTAGAAGGACAGATGCTGACTTCATTAGGGAAGGGGATCTCGTCCCCCCTTGGTGGTTGATATATGCCACCACTGCACGATTGTCTGACATGACTCTGGTATGGTGACCTTGAAGGATGGGAAGGAAGTGTTTCACAGCTCTTTCTATGGCCCATAATTCTCTTAAATTTGATGCCTGCTGTGATTCTCGATGGGACCAGGATCCCTGAATTGAGAGAGTTCCTAAATGCGCCCCCCATCCTGTACCGCTTGCGTCTGTGGTGATGACCTGCTCTACCGGAGTTATCCACTGGACCCCCGACGCCAAATGATCTCTTATGGCCCACCATTTTAGGGAATCTATTACCTCCAATGAAAGACGTAGCTTGCCCTCTAAATGCCCTTTTAACCATCTTTGTGCAGACAGGACCTCCCACTGCAATAGTCTTAGATGGAACTGAGCCCATCTTACTGCGGGTATACAGGACGTCAGAGAGCCCAGCAAGGACATTGCCTTCCTCAATGTCATTACAGGGTGTTGAATTGCTGCCTCCACAAGATTTTGAATTTTGACCAGTTTGTTTTCTGGTAGGAGACAAAGTTGACGCCTGGAGTCCAGAACTAGGCATAAAAAGGACTGAACTAGCTCCGGCGTCAACCTTGATTTGGCGAGATTTATTTTCCATCCCAATAATTCTAGCGTCTCCGTAACCTCCTTTATTTGTGATAGGCAGTGCGTTGCTGAATTCCCTATTATCAGGAAGTCGTCTAAATACGGAAATATTACCACGTTCCGAGAGCGGAGGAAGGACATGACCTCTGACATCAGTTTGGTAAAAATTCTTGGCGCTATTGACAGGCCAAATGGGAGGGCAGCGTACTGATAGTGCCCGAGACAACCTTGGATATAAACTGCTACCCTGAGGAATTTTTGAAACTCTCGATGAATTGGGACGTGGTAGTAGGCGTCCTTTAGATCGATAGCTGCCATGAAACACTGTGGAAACAAGAGTTTTATCGCTGTATTCACAGACTCCATTTTGAAGGAACAGTTTACTACCGATTGGTTGAGATTTTTTAAATTGACAATAGTTCTTAGTGACCCGTCTGGCTTTCTTATCAAAAAAAGAGGGGAATAAAAACCTTTTCCCTGTTCTTCCCCCGGGACTTCTACCAGAACACGTTTTGATACCAGCTCCAATACCTCTGTTTCCAAGGCTAGCTGCTCTTCCGGGGTTTTCCTTTGGGGTGTTGAAACAAAAGTCTGTCGCGGTGGATAAACAAAATCTATTTTTAGGCCGTCTTTGACCACCTTCAGAGCCCAATGACTGGGGGAGATTTTTACCCAGACTGGGAAAAAAGACGAAAGCCTTCCCCCTACTGGCCTGGCGTCATTGGGAGGGCTTTTTTGTTGATGTTGAGGGACCTTTAAACATATATCCAGATCCCCTTCTGTCTCTGGAGTCCCAACTCCTTCTATCTCCCGGGGGGCGGCCTCTACTAAATTTGCCCCTCCGAAAATAAGGCCTTCTAAAGTCCACTGGAAAGCGAGGAAAACCCTTTTTCCTGTCTCCGGCTTTCTCTAGAATGTCCTCCAATTTTTTACCAAAGAGGAAATGGCCATCACATGGTATAGAACAGAGTCTATTCTTTGAGGGTAAGTCGCCCGGGCACCCCTTCAACCAGAGAGCACGTCTAGCCACATTGGATAAACTTGCAGCTCTAGCTGCCAGCCTTACGGAGTCTGCTGACGAATCTGCTATAAAAGCTGCCGCTCCTTTAGCCAAAGTCACATTGGTTAAAATTTCATCTCTTGGAGCTTTAGATTTTAACTGCTCCTCTATTTGCTGTAACCAGACAATAAGGGAACGTGAGACACAGGTTCCTGCAATTGCCGGTTTTAGACCGCCTGCGGTTGCTTCCCAGGTGTGTCTTAGGAATCCATCCGCTTTCTTATCTAAGGGGTCCCTTAATACACCAGAGTCTTCTAAGGGAAGGGATAGTTTTTTAGAAGATTTAGCTACCGCGCCATCAATCTTTGGAACCTTATCCCAAGTCCCTGAATCCTTCTCCTCAAAGGGGTAACGTCTAGTGTTGAGCGATACCGTCCGATACTTGAAAGTATCGGTATCGGAAAGTATCGGCCGATACCGGCAAAGTATCGGATCTAATCCGATACCGATACCCGATACCAATACAAGTCAATGGGACTCAAGTATCGGACGGTATTCCTGATGGTTCCCAGGGTCTGAAGGAGAGGAAACTCTCCTTCAGACCCTGGGATCCATATAAATGTGTAAAATAAAGAATTAAAATAAAAAATATTGCTATACTCACCTGTCCGACGCAGCCTGGACCTCAGCGAGGGAACCGGCAGCGTTGTTTGTTTAAAATTCGCGCTTTTACTTGGTTACGTGACGTCTTGTGATTGGTCAGGGCAGCCATGTTGCCAGGACGCGGACCAATCACAGCAAGCCGTGACGAAATTACGTCACGGCTTGCTGTGATTGGTCCGCGTCCCGGCAACATGGCCGCCATTAACCAATCACAAGCCGTGACGTCACGGGAGGCTAGACACGCGTGCTTTTTAAAATACGCGCATGTCCAGCCTCCCGTGACGTCACGGCTTGTGATTGGTTAATGGCGGCCATGTTGCCGGGACGCGGACCAATCACAGCAAGCCGTGACGTAATTTCGTCACGGCTTGCTGTGATTGGTCCGCGTCCCGGCAACATGGCGCCGTGACCAATCATAAGCCGGGACGTCACTGGAGGCTGGACACGCGCGCTTTTTAAAATACGCGCATGTCCAGCCTCCCGGCTTGTGATTGGTTGACCGCGCCGCAACCAATCACAAGCCGGGACGTCACGGGAGGCTGGACACGCGCCCATTTTAAAATGTGCGCGTGTCCAGCCTCCCGTGACGTCACGGCTTGTGATTGGTTGCGTCTCCCATGTGACTGCGACGCAACCAATCACAAAGCCGGGACGTAATTTTAAAATCCTTAAGGACCTGAAATTACGTCACGGCTTGCTGTGATTGGTTGCGTTGCCCATGTGACTGCGACGCAACCAATCACAACGCCGGAACGTAATTTTAAAATCCTGAAGGACCTGAAATTACGTCACGGCTTGCTGTGATTGGTTGCGTCCCGGCCACATGGTCGGCACGCGACCAATCACAAGCCGGGACTTCAGTAAAGGAAAGAAAAGCGCGAATTTTAAACAAAGAACGCTGCCGCTTCCCTCGGTAAGGTGCAGGCTGCGTCGGAGAGGTGAGTATAGCAATATTTTTTATTTTAATTCTCTCTTTTACACATTTTTACATTAATGTTGTTTCGATACCGATACCCGATACCACAAAAATATCGGATCTCGGTATCGGAATTCCGATACAGCAAGTATCGGCCGATACCCGATACTTGCAGTATCGGAATGCTCAACACTAGTAACGTCTTTTAGAAGCCGAGGGCAGATTACCCGATTTCTCTGGCTTTCTCCATTCTTTTTCTATAAGGGCCTTTACTTTGGAGTTAACTGGAAAGGTACGCTTTCTTTTTTCCTCTAAACCTCCGAACATAATGTCCTCTAGGGATCTGGTTGTTTTCTCATCCTTTAGGCCCATTGAAGCTCTAACGGCTTTTACCAGCTTGTCCATGTTCTCGGTAAGAAAGCACGGACGGCCCCCAACATCGCTATCTGAAGAGGAGCGAGAGGACCTAGAGGAGGAGGAGCAGGGGGATAATGGTTCTTCCTGACATTCCTCATCCGAATGAGAAAACTCGGAAACAGAAACTGGTTCTGGGTCTCTACTACCCTTTTTCTTAAGGGCTGCTTTAACAGAGCCTTCTACTTCTGCTCTGATTATTGCTCTAAGACTAGAGGCAAAGTCAGGGGTCTCTTCCTGGATAGTCTTTTGGATGCAATCTACACAAAGACTCTTCTGCCACTGGACTGCCAACGGAACTCTACAGAGGGCACATTCCTTATTCTTTGTCTTGGAGCTAGCCTTCCTCGGCGCCTGCCAAGTAAACAGAAAATGTAGCCCATTACCACCAGGGTGACATTCACGTAGATCACTCACCACCCGCTGACCATAAAGGGTACCGGATTCCGAGGCAGACTAGGAGCACGGGGAATGTTTCTCCTGGAGGTAGAAGAATCCTGAGACGACCGACCAGGACGATTGCCACTCCTTCCACTCGAGTGGCTATCCATTTTAGTACGCTGGTGAGCAGGAGTATCACCTGAAAAGGGCTATTGCTGCTGCTGCTGTAATGGCTGCTGCTGCTGCTGAAGCTCCATACGATCCTCCATCTCTGGAAGCTGTATGGGAATGAGCGACGTCCAGCATTGTTTTACCCTTAGTAAAGGGTCCTCCTCAGTGCTCCCCACCTCTTCCGGTAACCAATACGCTCCTCTCCCCCTCCGTACACCGCCGGGAAGCCTGTAACATTACCGGCGTTCTTTCCATGGACGCCGCTATCTTGGATCCGGCGCGCCGGTCTGACGTCACGCAGGCACGCCCATTCCCAGCGTACCTTGCGCGCAACGTCAGCCGTGCGCCCGGAAGTCGCCCAGCTGAGGGGGAGAGAGCGGCGTGGCAGACAGAGAACGGCCCCAGGAGTCCGGACTGTGCTGGACCGACGCCCGCACGTGCGCTAGAGCCCCACGGGATCTGCGAACGGCGCTACCGTCTCCTGAAGGCCGATATACAGGCGCCCTGCATGTGCTTCCAGTGCCGGGACAGGAGCGGGTAAGTGGATCTTCTATCAAAACCGCCGTGTTTCAGCACAAGGGTTCCCATCAGGACAGGAAACCCAACTGAAGCGAGGGAGAGGTACCGCCCTTTTATTTCAGTAGGTTTCCTGTCCTGACTGGGCAGATCCCTCTCTCAGGTGTGCTGTCATGGGAGACGGGAAAATACATGATTTAACACATGTCTATTTTTGACAGTAATAAATACCAATCAGTAAATCAAATGTGATTACATAACCTGTCATGTCCACTTTTGGAACCTTCAGTGGAGGACATGTTAGAAGAGCAGGCAGCAGTCAAGTGAAACACTAGAGAAAAAAAAAGACAAATGTAGAAACTTGGTAGAAGCCAAACACAATGTAGCACAAAAAAATGGACACCAATACTTACATTACAGGCAGTAGTCCAACAACACAGCAGTCAGGCAGCACCAGGACAGCAGCATCAGGAAGGAAGCAGGAGCAGGAAGGCAGCAGCAACAAGACAGTAGCAGCACCAGGATGGCAGCACCAGAAAGATGACAGCAGCACCAGGACCATAGCATCAAACATTCTACAAGGAAAAGAAAATAAAATAGTACAGAGAACACAGGACAGCAGCAACAGGGCTGGAGCAGCAAACAGTCTACAAGGGACCTGAAAAAATTAGTACAGAGTACAGACTGCAAAGAGAAACAGACATTTTCAAAGCTTCTATACTTACATCCAGCAGCACCAGGACAGCAGCAACAAAAAGACGGCAGCAACAGAACGGTGGCAGCACCAGGACAGGAGCAGCAGTCTACAAGGAAAAGAAAAAAAATTAGTACAGAGTACACAGGACAGCAGCAACAGGACAGGAGCAGCAAACTGTCTACAAGGGACCTGAAAAAATTAGTACAGAGTACAGACTGCAAAAAGAAACAGACATTTTCAAAGCTTCTATACTTACATCCAGCAGCACCAGGACAGCAGCAACAAAAAGACGGCAGCAACAGAACGGTGGCAGCACCAGGAAGACGGCAGCAGCACCGGGACAGGAGCAGCAGTCTACAAGGAAAAGAAAAAAATTAGTACAGAGTACACAGGACAGCAGCAACAGGAGCTGTAACAGGAGCTCAAGAGCACAATCACCAGCTGAGATCTCCATCTATGCATGTGTAAGGAGGTGGCAGGGTCCCTCATGTGCCTTCTCTCTCCTGAACGCTGTTCACCTGTGTCACATGCGGCACCTCATTGTTCTTTAATGTGAAATGTAATGTTCATGTACTGTGATGTCATGTATTTGCCATGTACTGTGTATTTGTTTAGGATTAGGGATGGAAGTAGCATAGAGTAATAGCAGGATTAGAAAAGAAGGGGGCACATGAGAGATAGAGGCTAGGATACATAATAGTATTAGTTTAGGCACAGACAGCAAGGGGTTATTCAGAAGGGAGGAATTGGAGAAGAGCAGCACAGAGCAGGGAGATATAGGAAGGGGACTTCTTGTTTGGAAGTAGACTCTGGGGCAGCCTGCCTAAGGGCAGAGTGTATGCAGTTCAGGAGACAGTTACAGGGCGTGGGGGTAAAGCTGCAGCGGATGGCAGTAAGGGACTCCAGTCTGGAAAATAGTACAGTCGGGCACCAGCTCAACAGGATCATCCCTAAGAAGGACAAGGGGCTGACAGGGAGCTCATACAGATGGATCACAAATAGTGATGAGCGAATATACTCGTTACTCGAGATTTCCCGAGCACGCTCGGGTGTCCTCTGAGTATTTATAAGTGCTCGGAGATTTAGTTTTCCTTGCAGCAGCAGAATGATTTACATCTGTTAGCCAGCTTGATTACATGTGAGGATTCCCTAGCAACCAGGCGACCGCCACATGTACTTATGCTGGCTAGTAGTTGTAAATCATTCAGCTGCGGCGATGAAAACTAAATCTCTGAGCACTTACAAATACTCGGAGGACACCCGAGCATGCTCGGGAAATCTCGAGTATCGAGTATAATCGCTCATCACTAGTCGCAAACTGTCCAAAGGATGGCAGAGGAAAGGAAAGTGCAGATAGAATAGAGTCTGCTTGCAAGGCAGGGAAAGTACAGGAAACGTTGCCCTGTATGAACTGTGTTGCTGATGTGATGGATGCATTGCTGTTTAGTAAAGTTCAAATGTTGGAAAAGAACTGTGACTCTGTGGTGCTTCATGGGACTAGAATTCCAGCAGACACAGTGAGTACCCATCTCTCCATGTGCAAGGTGCTAGGGTGTTCACTGACTGTTGCTTAATAGACTCGACCATGACTACCACCCCGTGCCATCTTGTTACACATGCACTGCTACCGGCGCTATTTTACTGAAGATCGCTGGGAGATTAATTTGCAGAAGTTCTGCCTACAACAAGGACCCAAACTTAAAATGCTCATAAACAGCAACCAGTATCCAGATTTCTTCACTAAAGGTATCTTGAATCTGTATAAGACTGCCTTTACTTTAGCATGCATAGTCATGATGACACGTCCTTTTTATATATTCTGTTTACTTATTTAGATTCTCATATCAATTATAGAGGCCTCCATTCAAGCAGAGCTCAGTCAAAGCTTACATACTTGGATGAAAGCCAGTTTTTATTTACTTATGAATTATTATTATTATTTATTTATATAGCACCATTAATTCCATGGTGCTGTACATGAGAAAAGGGGTTATAATAATAATCAAACATGGGGGATTTAAACCCAGAAAAAGTTCAACTCTAGAGACCACAGCCAGCAGCCTTACCATTGCACCACAAAAACATTATTCAGCATTAATAACATATAGCATATTGTAGGAAACATTACCTCACTAAGGGTCTTGTGGCCAAATAAATGCAAATCTTGCAAGCATTGAGTGCATTGTCTCTTAACCAGGGAGCATTGAAAATTGTTCAGGGGTTTCCTACAAAGCAACTATAGCAAAAGATAACACTTTTACACTAGTGATGGCAAACAATTTTCAGTCTTCTCATAGATTCTTAGCATGGATGAAAGCAGAGCAGTCAACAAATAAAGGCCCTGATTCATCATTAAGCCTGGCGTTTCATACACCAGTCTTAATGAGGGTCGTGCAGGAATAAAATGTGCTGAATTCATTAATAGGCTCAACACTTAATGAATTTGGAATATCTTACTAGAGGGGTAAGGCTCCATGCATCTCGCCAGAAATGTTAATCAGGGACTGCAGTAACATTTTGGCATTAATAAACGCCATCTCTTTTGATGAATTTGATGGGTAGAGTTAGCAGCTCCTTCTCTCACTCTGGCTCCTCCCCAGATTTTCCCATTTTGTCGCAGCTCCTTAAAACTGGCGTAAAAATACCAAAGTCACAAAAAAATTGTGAAACTCTGCATTGGCAAATATTTTGCATCTGTTCAAAGTGTTTTATGCCAGTTTTCTGGCATAAATACTTTGATATATTGACCCCATAGAGTATAGAATACTTTACCAAACCAGCTTCAAGCTAAATCAGTGTCCTTCTGTGGGTATAGAAAAGCTGATCTTTTTTTCTAAGGGCTTAAAAAAAATGGATACGACAAATATTCTAATGCATTTGGAAAAGAAAATTGGAGATCTTCATTTCCAAATCTATACACTTTAACTAAGGCTTGCTTATTCAGCCTTCAAAAGGGATGAAAAAAAGTTATGACTTTAAAGTTATGAGTTAATGACTTTAATACAGCTACTCAAGAAAGCACTGGTAAATGTGAACCACCCTGTGTGAGATAAGAAATCAACAAATGTAAAGCAATCAATGACGAGGTACGACACAATGTCAAAATGTCTTCTCAAGACATTGAGACTTTCATATATTCAGTCCTCTTGATTTACAGACATTCTCACATTCTGATGTCCCACCATTTATATCTGTGACTGATGTAATAAGGTTTGAAGAAGTGAATGGCCCAGTTCTTGCACCAATGGAAAATTATCTGAAAAACTATGATGCCCAAGAGGTGTTTGATCCTGTGTTTGAAGACATTATTGTTGATTTGCCTCTCACTTATGTCTTTTAAGGAGCCTGGTGTTAATATTTTATTTCAGTAGACTACTTTTTACTTTAAAGCAAAAAAATAAATAAAACAGCACCAATTTATTAAAGGTACGAATACAAGTAAGAGTTCATCAATAGTAAAATAAACTGTAGACTTAAGGTTGTTAAACCATTATAGCTTTATGCCTGTGATTGTCTTTCTGCTGTCTCTAATATATCCTCACTCTGTCTAAAACTGAAGCTGTCAACAACTGAACTCGCTGTGTTTCCTCCACTAACCTTCCCAAACTCAATATCGCCATTTCCGTGTGAGGTTCTACCATTACCCCCCAGCAGCATGCCCGCTGTCTCAGGGTTATATTTGGCTCAGATTTTACCTTCACGCCCCACATCCATCACTCACTCGCTCATGTCACCTACACCTGAAAAACATCTGTAGAATTTTACCTTTTCTTACCTTTGACTCTGCAAAACTCTTAGGCTAGGTTCACATTTGCATTAACAGCAGTCCGTTCAACACATACATTAACGGGCTGCTGTTAACGCAAGTGCTGGTATGGCAGCGCGCTAGCGCAGATAAAGCATCTGCTAGCTCTATCTGCGCTAGCGGTGACGAAACGCTGCAGACCGCATCTCGGGGTCCGCAACTCAATGACGGCACACAGCTAGCGCACGCCCATTGTGGGCGTGCGCTAGCGATGCGTCTGTCATAGGAATTAATGGCAGTGTTAATGGACTACGTTACACCGCGTTAGACAGACTACGTTACACCGCGGCATAACGGACGCCAATAACGCAGTGTGAACCCAGCCTTACTCTTTTATTAATTCTTATCTAGACTAATGCAATTGTGTACTAATAGATCTCCCGCTTAATAAACTCTCCCCTCTCCAATCCGTCCTGAATGTAGCAGCCAAGATCACGTTCCTTTCCAACTGCTACACCGATGCCTCTACCCTGTGCCAGTCATTGCACTAGTTGCCCATCCTCTAAAGAATCCAATATAAGCTCTCATCCACAAAGCTCGCCACAGTTCTCGACCACCCTACATCTCCTCCCTACCCATGCCTTCCTTTCCGCTAATGACCTAAGACTAACAACCTCAATAATCTGAAACCTCCCACACACATCTCATCTGGAAGACTTCGAGCTTCATCACTTCTCTGGAATGCACTACCCAAAACAATTCACTTAATTAATTTCCAATACCCACAGTTTTAAGTGTGCACTAAAAATGCACTTCTTGAGACTGGCCTTTCGCCTCACCTCACTTATTAAACTATTTCAGTTTTGTCCTTCCTAAAGTTTTTTCCAAATCTGGTCCCTCATAGAATCTGTTTATACACCCTCCATGCATTTAATAGCACATTATATCTGTACTTGTACACTTACTGGCTTGTGACCGGTTCATGCAGCGTTATTTGAATATCCTATTTATGTATTTATTATATTGATGGCTGTACCATACATGACTAGTGCTTTTTACCATTAATCTTTGGTGTCTCCCCTATTTGCTCATAGATTGTAAGCTTGCGAGCAGGGCTCTCACTCCTATCTGTTGAATTATAGTATGTGTTTACTCTATTATGTTTATTGACTGTACAAGTCTCCTACGAAACATAAAGTGCTGTGGAATATGTTGGCGCTATACAAAAAAAAATTATTATTATTTTATTAAAACGCACTTCATAGTAATGTCAATGGGTTTTGGAATAACAATAGTAAAAGAAAAATTCTTGCAGAATGTGCTTATATCTGTCCTTCAAAAGAAATGCCTGCCAGTAATATGCATCATTAATGTCTTTAAAGGGGAGAAGGTTATATGACCCTTAGCCTTTGCTCTGGACACTCTCTAGAAGAGCATATCCCTTGGGCCACTATAATCAATCAAATCATAATTGATGAGTTAGGCATAATACTGGATTTCATGTAACAATGTTAAAATAAAGCACTGCATAAAGTAATAATGTTAATCCTACAGAATTACTTTTGTTCTGTATTTGCACTTTACACCCTATTTGCATTAGCCTTTAGTTAGTCAGGTCCTACAGCTGTACAGATAGATCTTTATATTCAGATTATAATTTTTGTATCGGTATAGATTGCAGTGTGATTTATTATATTGTATATAATTATCAGCATAATTGTGTGATTATATTATAAAGGTTTCACATATAGTTGTGTTACTCAATATAAACTCTTTTAGGCATTCTTCACACATCCTGGTGTTCCTGTACTGGAATAACCAGTACTGGCGAGAAGCGTGGTCTGTGTCAGTGACTCATCTCTGTTCACGTATGTGACATCTGTGTTACATCCTTGCGTCCATGTGCTGTCTGTGTCTGTGTGACTGTGTGCTGTCAGTGTGACACATATGGAATGAAATGCAGCATAGAAATGAAAACGTTTTATGCATTAAAGATGTTCAAAGATAGAGATAGTGATGAGGAACATGGTAGAAAGAAATATGTCAGTGTGATTTCTAATCAGTGCTTTGCATGATTATTTTTCTATACCTGTATTTATTTTGCAAATACCATAGATAAATTAATTAAAAAAAATGGTGTGGAGTCGCCCTTAATTTTCATAACCAGCTGAGAGAAAGCCGATGGCTGCGGGCTGATGTTAATATTATGGGGAGGGTCCAATGGCCATAAAGGTTCTCAGGCTATTAATATCAGCTCACAGCTGTTTGCTTAGCCTTTAAAAATGATGTGGGGCCCTCCCTATATTTACTACTAGTGATGAGCGCGTATACCCATTACTCGAGATTTCCCAAGCATGCTCGGGTGGTCTGAGTGGGTGAGTATTTCAGCATGCTCGGAGATTTAGTTTGTCAATGCAGCTGCATGATTTGAGGCTGCTAGACAGCTTGAATACATGTGGGGATTGCCTGTTTGTTAGGGAATTCCCACATGTATTCAAGCTGTCTAGCAACCGCAAATCATGCAGCTGCATTGACAAACTAAATCTCTGAGCACACCAAAATACTCGGAGACCACCCGAGCATGCTCAGAAAATCTCAAGTAACAAGTATACTCACTTATCACTATTTACTACCTAGCAATGGCTAAACAAGACAGCTGCTGGCTGACATTAATAGCCAAGGAAGGGACCATGGATATTGGCCCCCTCCCACACTAAGAATGTGAGCCGATCTCCTGGGGTGTCACACATCCACACAGTCTGCTCGGCATCCTGCTCCTGCACAGGTGTACTTATCTGTCCTGTTGAGGGCAGAGCAAAGTACTGCAATGTACAGGAAATGGGAAAGGTAAGGAGCACTGCAGGACTTTGCTCTACCCTTAACAAGGCAGATAAGTATGCCTGTGCAGGAGCGTGAAGCCAAGCAGACTGTGTGGATGATGCAGGGATGCGTCATCCACATGAAGGAAGCAGGAGGACGGCATCGCAAGAAGATAGGAGGAGATGGACCAAGACGAGCAAAACCTATTGAACTGAACCGCCCCGCAGGTGAGTATAATAAAAGTTATTTTTCTTCTCTTACAGGTCGGGTTGGGGGCTTATAAACAGCATTATAGAATGCTGTATATCAGCCCTGAAAGGCGGTGGACGTAACTCGTATTGGCCAAACCTGGTGTCAGGTTCCCCTTTAATTTGCCACCGGTCACAGGCAGAGCTTCTCATGCACTGCTCAGTGTGTTCCAGCTATTACAGGAAAAATATCCATATCCTTACACCATGCTAGCCAGGAGATGAAAAATGAATTATGTTTTCAATTTTCCATTAAAAGGTACCAACCACTAAGGGATGTCATGTAATGACTTAACCCATTTAAAACCCATAATAGCAGAAGAAATCAGTACAGGTAATGGAACTTTTTCATAAGCAATAAAGATAATGATTTGCTTTTTCTTACACTGAAGATAGTTCTTAATGATATTGGCTACATATTTGGGGTCATTGTCCTGCTGCAGAATAAATTTAGGGGCAATCAAACACCGTCCTGATGGTATTGACATATTAAATAAATAAATAATATTGCATTATAGTTAAGTTTCTGCCTTGGAGTGTAAGAAAATGGATCAGACCGGGGGTATCTTTCTTGCGCCGGTTTCAGAACTGTTGAGGTTGTCACCATTGTTGTCGGTGGGGAAAAATTTTCCAACCCGGACCAACCTTTGCATTTGTCAGCAGGGGGCGTGACAAAGATAGAACATCCTGTGCATGGGAAAGAGAGTGCAGACTTGGCAGGAAGACAGAGCGCGCAGCAGAGAGAATTGGGTGCTCCGTGCTCTGAGAATCGTGAGAGTGCAGGTCTGCGCTGTAGATTCCCTGTGACCAGGTACACTGATTGTGGACAGAGATCTGCCGGGTGCCCATTTTCTCCTGTGAATGAAAGTTACAGATGCTCCAGAGCGGTGCTTGCCGCGTGGTGACCTTTTCCAAGGTGGGGAGCTTCCAGTGAAGGTCCGAAACGTAGAGGCGTCTGTGACAATGGCCACCGAATTGAGATGAGTGGAAGAGATGCGGAAGGAAAATTCAGGATATACTAGTAGAGTTGGCTGATTAAAAAAAGAAACCAGCAGTATCATCAAATCCGCCTGGGGCAGGAATGTTCCTGAACCTCGTCGCAAAACAAGAGCATCCCGCCGAGACGAACTCCCCAAATGCTACAACTGCAGTGAAACTGGATGGAGTAGGCCTCTTCAACATCATCCGTTAAACTAGGAGGCTCCTAGCCTGGGGGCTGCTGCCTGGAGCCTGGACAGTCAAGAAGGAGTATCAGAAGTCCCATAAATCTAATTTCCATGTGTCCTCTCGTCTGTGCCGAAATGAATGGTAGGGCTGTACGTTGTATGGTAGACACTGGCTCGCAGGTGACCACGATGCCTGAAACATACTTCCCTGATGCGATGCGGCCTGAATGGAGCCCATTGATAAAGTTGACGGCTGCCAAACACATGCCCATCCCAGTCGCAGGGGTGATCTGGATGCAAATAACCGTCTGCGGTAAAGACCTGGGTTGGAAGGGAGTGGTGCTGACTGCTGGGGACAAAGGCAACGGACATGCTGTCACTCTAGGGATGAACGTGCTGAAGGAATTCAGAAGTCTTCTCCTCGATGAGTCTCCAGATGTGTTCCTGAAAGAGTGGAGCCCTCGCACTCCCCAAAGGAGAGTGTTTCAGTAGCTAATCTATATGGCCCAAGCTCAAGAGACTGCTAGTGATAGGAAGATGTTGGGAAAAGTGATCATTCCAGCCTCTGCCAATCTTGTTTTGCCACCAGGACAAACCGTGCTCACTTTGCCCATCCGGGTTTGTACCCCTCTGGAAGTAGTTGAGATACAGAGAGAGCCAGCCATTATGGAGCAGCGCTGGGTGGCTCGAATGGTGAGGTTTCAATATAAAATCACCTACAAAAGAGGAGCTGAGAATACTCATGCAGACACCTTATCCAGAGTGACACATGGGAAACCTGGGCCCAATCGAGATGAAAAGCTGGAGGCTGAAGAGGTCCCTGAGTTCCGGGATTCTGCCAGGACGGTGGCAGCTACGCAGGAGCAAATGCAGGTAGTGTCTCGAGAATGCATACTGGGATGGTCCCGAGATGAGTGGGTCCGGTTACAGCAAGAAGATGGGGAACTCGCTCAAATGAGACAGTGGGTAACACTCTAGCAACTTCCCAATCAGAGAGAGAGAGACACCCTTTCCCCGGGGACTCTGTAGATCCCTTGGCAGTGGGAAAGACTCCAACTGAGGAATGGGCTACTGTATCGGAAGATTCAACTTCAGTGGGAACAGGGTGTCACCTGGCAGGTATTGATCCCTGAGGCATTGCTAACCAAGGTGGCCACAAAAGCACATGAAAGAGGAGCTCACTTCGGTCAGGAGAAGACCTTTCAGTGGCTGCAAAGCCTAGTTTATCATCCTTGGCTGAAGGCTGCTGTGGAAGAAACCTGTCGGCTATGTAGAAGTTGCGAGACCATCATGATCTCTGCTCCTCTGGAAGTACTGATGATAGACTAGCTGACAATTGGCCTGGCTCATCAAGGATATGAACACTTTCTGGTGATGACGGACCACTTCACACAGTTTGCCATAGTGACCCCGACACGTGATCAAACCAAATCCGCTGCACATGCCATCTGCAAGAATTTCATTCAGGAGAACGGCTGCCCAAAGTGAATCCACTCAGATTAAGGCTCCCGTTTTCTTGGGAAAGTGATGGAAGAATTGCCCCATCTGTACTAGATTGAAAAATCTCGGACAACGCTTTACCACCCTCAGTGAAATGGAGCCTGTGAACGGTTCAACCGCATTCTGATTCAGATGTTAAGGACGCTGGAGGAAAATCGAAAGGCCCGGTGGCCTGATTTCGTGGCTGTGTTAGTGTGGGTGTACAACAACCAAATACATCACACCACCTGTTATACTCCTTATACCCTCCTTTTTGGCCGCCAAGGAAGAGAGATTACTGAGCTGGAGCTTGATCCAGAGGATCCAGACGGGGGTGTCTACCTGGGTCTGAGAACATCGTCATCATCTGCAGATTCTACATCATCTGGTACATACTAGATTTCAGAAACTAGAGCATCCAGAAACAACTCCTATGCGAGGGACACCTCAGTCTCCATGCTGGGGACTGGGTGTTGGTTCAAGATAAACGCTCCCAAGATAAGCTGGAGTACCAGTGGGAGAAGGTCCCGTATAGGGCGAAGCGGAGGATCAACTCCAAAGGGCTCGTCTACGAAATCCAACCTGAAGGGGAAGAAAATGCTTCCACTCATATAGTTCACCAGAATGTGCTACGACCCTGTTTGTTAAGAGATCCTGACCAAATAGAGGAGGTGCAAAATGCTCCTGAAATACCCCCACCAGTCATTGCTGATTGTGAAGAAGAAGAAGGTCCTGAACAGCCACCTGTAGAACCAAGAGAGGGACAAGAGCCTGAAGTCCCTGTAGTGGGTGCATCCCCACCCTCACCTGTACAACCTGACTCGACTACCCAACTTGGCTCGGCTACTCCTTCTGACTTACGGTGCTCCTGCGTGGAGTATACCCCTGTTAATAAATCTGCTCATCTAAGTTTCTTTGGATGTCCACTACAGTCCTCAGTGTTGACCATTTCTTGCCGTTTCATTACAAAACCTTGAAAGCCCAGTCTACTTTGAAATTTTTTCCCGGGAGTGATGTAGCTAATGCTGTATGTTTATGTCTAAACCTTATGTCTTGTTTCTGTGCACTGCTCAGTCTTGCTATGTTGTAGGACCTGTGATATGAAACAGTATTCAGCAACCTCACATTTGTAGCAGGGTTTGGCTATTCTTTAGCCAGTTTTACACCTATTACACTACTGTTCCTGTTTCAGTTAATGACTGGTTTTCAACCTACACTAAAAAGGATGCATTTTCACCTGTTTGGTATAATTGGTTATGCAGCGCCCCAGAGTCCTGGTCGTTGCAGTACTGATGCTCTGTCGCTAAGGGGGGCTATGGTACGTCTGATGGCACTGAAGGAGTTCACCTGACCAGGTATCACAGACACCAATACACTTCACAGTCTGGCCTCCAGGGGGAGCTAAGGGTGCTATGCATTAGGCCACTCCTCACAATCTGGTAAAACTGGGGGTTAGATAGGAAGTTAGTCAGAAGCTGACTGGGTTGGAACCGGGCAACATCCTGTGGCAGAGGGTGTTGCAGGGGAAGATTCAGGGGGGTCCCTGTCAGGGGTGGGATCCTGACAGAGGCCTAGCGAACAGGAAAGAACTTTACGGGACCGTGCCTGCACTTCATCGCGGCGGTACCCCAAGAAAGGACAAGAAGCGAGGTTTATTGTGAGAAACGAGATCAACGCAACAAGGAGAAACACCAGTAGGAGTCGTGCTGTAAGACGAGGCAACATCCTACTGAGGCGCGTAGCCGGTGGCCGGAAACGCCGAGGAAGTATTGAGCTCCAGGCCTTACTTCAAACCTACGGCAGGACAGTCAATTCTAGGCGGGCTGTCTCACCCAAAATCACGTAAGCAGACACAGGGGGCAACATCGGGAGAGGGGCGACTCTAGAGTCCCGGAAGAACTCCAAGCCCACCCGTCATACAGGTGCGTCCTAGCCATATCATCTGGGGGGACGAAGAAGAACATCATAATCGAGTTGTGAGGGAACTTCAGAAACAGACACAACAGTTGTGAGGACTATCCCGTAAGCACAGCAGGGAAGGACTACAACACACAAGCGCTAGAAGGTAGGCACAGATTTCCACCTGCAAAGGGAACTCTGGAGGTGCCATCGGACCGGCCGGACTCAGGTAGCCTGGTTAACCGTATTACGGACTGAGGATCCTGAAGCCTTCAGTAAAGAGGTAAAGAGACTGCAACCTGGTGTCCTCGTTATTTACTGCGACCTGCACCGCACCACAACCTCGTCACATTCTCAATTTTCACTGGACGCCCCTCAGCAGGGTCACGGACTGGGCCCAGCCACCGTGACAACCCCAGAACCAAGACGTAGAGGCCCGGTACCGGGTGCTCCTCGGCCCTGCGGCAGTGGGGGCGCTCCAGTTACTTATACACCTATGTATAAACCTACACAACTTTCTGCAAGTGTATCTAGAAGGCTACAGGGCTCTAGGAAGTAGTCAGTGTTTTGTTTACAGAGTGTGGAGTAGACTGTGTGCTGGAGAGGAGGTGACAGAAGGAGCACAGGTTAATTGGTGGTACAATTACAAGGCTCTGCATGGAAATAAGCTAGTTACATAGGCGACAGGACATCACAGTCAAGTGGAGACCCCTGTTCCAAGGAGAGAAAACCTTAAAAGTCCAGGAAAAGAATGGTCCAGTGGAACAGTGGGACCTTAGTAACAGGTATTGCCCTGCTGTGAATAATATAAACAAATGCAAATGGTGACCACTCATGTGACTGCTGCTGGGGGCCAGTTTACAAGTGGCATAGACAACAGGATTCAAACATTTCAAGTGAAGAAATCGGGGAACCTAGTACCTATGAAATGGAGAAGATGGTGACAGTTGAACAAGCTCCAAGATGGCTGAAGGCGGCATGAACCCCAAGGTGGTGATGGCTGGTGGTCCAAAGCTGGGAGGTCCTGCCCATCGTGGGAGTGGATAACATTCAAAGGCGCAAAAATGATGTGCCCAGATCACTGGAGTGATGACCTTGAGGAGGAGGTGTGCCATAGCCAGGGTCTCAAGCATTAACAGTCGCACTCAAAGTTCCTTCAAAATTTTGCCAAGGAATGGTTTTTTATTTTCAAAATACCAAAATTAAACAATTCACCGCAGTAGTATAAGGTAGGTAACGTTTTGACCCGCTGGGTCTTTATCAAACCTTACTCATAATAAAGAAACAGGTAGAGGACATGTTCCCAAGTGAAGTACTGGAGTCCCATTAGGGGCTGCTTGTGTGCTGCATCTGGCGTCTGCGGTGGTGTTAATTTTGGTGTTTTGAAAATAAAAAACCACTTGCTTGGCAAAATTTTGAAGGAACTTTGAGTGTGACTGTTTATGCTTGGGACTATATTTTGGTGGAATATTTCCACGTCCAGTCAGCACCACCATAAAGCAAGAGTGCACGTCTTTTCTCTTCTCTACGATAGCCAGGGTCTGACGCAGAAAAGGTTCTACATTGCGGAAGAAGTCATGGTTCTGCAAGAGAGGTGGCTCATTGGGAGAAGAATGCCAAGCGAAGAAAGGCGACCCAGAGAGCGAGAAACACCGAATGAAGGAGGCATGTCCTGAGGCGGAGTCATGGGGAGTGACAGAAGAAGTGGTGGTCTCGTCACTAGTACGGCCTCTGGAAGGGCAGAGGCAGATGGGCAGGAAATGTGCGGTGAGTGACTGGTCAGCAGCATTTTACCCACAGCTCAGCACTGCAGCTGACGTCCCAGTCAACAAATCAGTAATGAGTTGTACATGCCCAACCTCTTACACGTGCAGCATGAATAGCGGAGTGGAGGAGAATAGCTTAGAACATTAGTACATGTAGTCCAGCTGAAGAGGAGGAAAAGGTAGTGCCCTGCTGTGAGTACTAGAAACAGTAAGCTTAGTCTCAACGAGCAGCCCCTAGGTCTGTCTTTGCTAAAGACTCTGGATATTGGGATCATAACTTTACACGTGTACCCGTATGACCCTACTCCTAAGGAAACACAGGCAATTCAAGCATCTCCCCATGCCCCTGCAGTACATGCTGCCGGGAACAAAGTGCAGACTGTAATTCTGAGAATGGAGCCGGTATATTGTTTTGAAGATGGAGGAAGAGAATGTATAACGTGTCTTCCCCTATTCACCAGTTTGGTTGAATATAAAATGGACATTGTTTTTAAGGACTCGTCTGGCTTATTGAGTGAAACAGTTAATGGGAGCAGGACTGAACTGTGTGAAATGGAATGGATGATGAGAGCAGCAGATCAGTGCTACAATTTTGTACCCCCACCCTCTCCCCTATCAACACAAAATTTCCTGTAGCTGGCCTTGAGGTGGAAATGGCAGACTACTCATGCGACTGACGCTGGGGGCCAGTTTACAAATACATTAATGCAATTCAAGTAACTCACATGTGAACTAAGCCATGAGAGATACAGTATCACTAACAGCAAGTCGTGCTTTATATCAGTACTCTGGTTCTCTTGTCATCCAGTTTGATCCTGTTTAGAGAAAACTTGAACCAGAGGTATGTACAAATGCATATAGTGCAAACTGTGCATGTTAAAGGGGAAACATACTTTTATAACTGTAGGCTGTGCAATTTCACCAATATGATTTTCTATCTATGGTAACTTCATACTAATGTTTTAAAGGCAATTATTTTTCTACATAGACCCAGCAGCATAAGTATCACAATATAATAATACACATCTTACATAATATCCTATTTGTTGATGGACATCTCTGGCTTTATGGTCCATTTAGAGAAGTCTAAAAAGTCAATACTTGGCCAATGAGCAATGATCGGAACTAGAGATAAGCAGATATTTTGAATTTTGAATTCGTCGACAACCAAATTTTCCTTCAAATTTTTGCTTTGCGGCACATGCATTTCTGCGAATTTCAATACTGGGAAGCTTGTAATTGCTCTGAAAATATATGTGGGGGACAGGAGAGTTTAAGAGAACCTAGCTGACCATAAGAGGTTACACTCCACAGGAGAGAGACAGGACCCTGCTGATCATAAGAGTTTACACTCTACAGGAGAGAGTACCCAGCTGACCATAAGAGCTTACATTCTACAGGAGAGAGCATCCCGCTGACCATAAGAGCTTACACTACAGGAGAGAGGATCCTGCTGACCATAAGAGCTTATACTCTACAGGAGAGAGGATCCCGCTGACCATAAGAGCTTACACTACAGGAGAGAGGATCCTGCTGACCATAAGAGCTTACAAAGAAAACAACAATACATGTTAGCAAAAAGACATACAATTTTGAAAATGCAAGTACAAGTAAACTTTTTAACAGGGCTTCCCTTTATGGGAGGTGAGGACACTTGAACGTTACAAACAGGGTTAAATACTTTAAATAACAGACTATAAATACTTTTCTTACCCAACCGGGTATTCTACTAAGTGCAAAATCTTTGAACAATAATTTAACTTCGCCTTTAAGGACGTGCTCGCTAAATCCACTAAAGACCTTCTTATAACACATTATAAGGCTATTCAACGTTTATGCATTCTCCTACTTTACGTCTGCAGGACCGCCTGTCCTAAGTGCTCCAGACCTACTGCCTCTCCTTTCTGTACAGGACCGCCCCTTTCCGCCCGGGCCTACTGTCCTTCCACTACTATACACAGTATAGAACATATCATTTTTCTTTCAGTTCAAGATCACTGAGCCATCTCTGTATAGCTCCTAGGAGGACTCACTAACTAACCCAGTACGGGTTCACTTCCTGTCCTCGTTCTTCTATCAACATCATTAAACATTTCTTACAATCAACTAGTTAGGTACATTTAACTTTCACATATCAGCATTATTATTTTTCCTTTTAGAGCATCATCATTCTCTAAGTACTATCAATGAACATCCCCTTTAAGAGGGGACCAAGTCTCTATGAGGTAGTGCAACTTCTCAAGCTGCAAGTCTGTTCGCAATAAGGACTCTGGTAATGTTTTCAAAAACAGTATCTTCGCAAAGTGTCCTTTCTTCATGTAAAAACAGTAGAGAGCACCTTTAAGAAGGTGCAAACTATTTACAACATCAGTTTTTGAATCATTCACCGTCCATGATTCGGCAGTCCTTTGATAACTGTGCAAAAATAGAAAACAAACAAAAAACAACAGGGATCCCGGGTCAACAAAGGGATCCCTTTAAGAGTTAACCCTGGACAGGTTTTAGCAGCAAAACAGTAGAAACAGTTACCTATTTACAATCATTAAAGCATTTTTGCTTACTTAGTCTTCTTGTAGCTGTGCGGGAGGTGGTCTCTGATCCGCGGCTGATGCGGTGTCAGTACCGGTGGTTGATCTCTCAGGTGCCGTCAGATCACCCGGTGTCTGGATCTGAAGGCTAACCCTGTTTGCAAGTTCGGTAGCCGCCACAAGGCGGATGGTGGTGAGAGTAACAAGATCTGTCAAGCCCGGATCAGCCATGGTTGGGGCAACAGGTGACGCCCCTTGAGGCTCACAGCGTTGGACATTCCGAGCGCACCACGTTTGCGCACTCTGGTGGCGGGTGTAGGTCACCTGGTCCCCCCTTTGCAATGGGTCACCAAATTGGTTACAGCAGGGAGTTTTCACGTAACTAGTAACGAAGACGTCAGTCAGTAGTCCCGGTTCCTGTATGGAGCCCCAACCCCTCTTCGGGTGGAAGGCCAGCACAGTTCCCCGCTTTACCACGTCTTTCCTGCCGTGCGCAGACTTTCTGCATTGCGTTTTTGGCATGTCAGGTTGTTCCGTCTCGTCTCGGTGTCTCCAATGCAGGATTAAACATTGTTTATACTGTTCCCAAGTGAGCACAGCAAGGGTGAGGCCGTCCTCCCGGCTCCATCTGGCCCGGTCCAGGGAGTGTCCCACCGGAGGACCACCCCGTCTGGGCCCACATCTATGGGTTCTCCCATCTTGGTCGGTAGTGGAGGTACCAGCTTCCCCATTGCGTCAGGGGTGAGGATCACCCGCTCCACCGAGAAGAAACAGTTATTGTTGGGGGGAGGAGCGGTCACGGGAGCGGGATCGGTCAGGGGAGCAGAATCGGCCGGGGGAGTAGGGGCGCCGTCCATACTTGCGCCTGATGTGATTCCACCGATGTCGATGGGTTCCGTTGACGAGGACACTGGAATCGGTGGCAACCTGGACCGCGGCTCCTCCTCGGCGGCCTCCTGATGTGGTTCCGCTCTCCATGGTTCCGTGGTCGGGATAGGTAGGCTCGGCTCCTCCATCGGCGGCTCCAAGGAGTTCAGATCCTTCACCGTCGGTGGACGCGAGTCCTCCTCTGGTGGGTGAGGGCAAGCCGGGATCATTTCGCTGCTGCTCAGGCACTTGCTGCTCATCGTCGCTGTCTGGCATTCGGCGGCAATGCATGCACCTGGCTCCGCCATTTCTCCGAGGTCGAGCTCCTTCTTCACCTCGTTCCCGCCGTTGCAAATCAGGGGGCGGCTCTCCTCTGCTGCTGGGCAAGTCGTCATCTTGCAGCAGGAGCCGGAGGGGGCGGTCGCTACTTCTGGCGCCGCTCTGGTAGTCTCCTCCCATGGCACGCCCTTCTTCTTCCTCTGCGCTCCCTGTGGCGTTGCAATGGCGGCGGCTTTTGGCGGGAACTTTTGGTGGCAAGTGGCACAACACAGTCTTTGCAATAAGTCACAGTCCAAGTATAATAAATCACAGTTCCAAGGCACACATGACCCGATTCTTCAGGCTTAAGTAGATCCTGTTCGTGACGCCAAAATTGCAGCGACCCCACTGCCGCAGGGCCGAGGGGTACCCTGTTGTGAATTCTGTTTTTGGCTCCCTCTGGTGGCTACTGGTGGTACTGGCTTACTTTTGTCTTTTATTTCCAGTGCACCTGTTCCCATCAGGAATTGGGAGTTTCCTATTTAGTTTGGCTTCTCAGTCATTCTAGTGCCGGCAATCAATGTTACCAGAGCACCTCTGTTGCTTGCTACCTGCTCCAAGTCTGCAATTCAGCTAAGTTGGATCTTTTGTATTTTTTGTGTTTGTTTTGTCCAGCACGTATTTTTTCTCTCTTGCTGCTGGAAGCTCCAGTGATCTGAAATTACTACTCCGGTGTCATGAGTTGATATCGGAGTTAAAGTAATTTCAGGATGGCTGATTAGGGTTTTGAGGTGACCGCGAAGTCCTCTTTTGTATTTTCTGCTATCTAGTCAGAGGGCCTCTCTTTGCTGAACCTATATTCATACTGCGTACGTGTTTTCCTCTTACCTAACCGTTATTATATGTGGGGGGCTACTATCACTTTTGGGGTTTCCCTGGAGGCAAGTCAGGTCTGTGTATTCCTCTACTAGGGGTAGCCTAGATCTCCGGCTGGTGCGAGACGTCTAGGGATAAAACGTAGGCACGCCCCCCGGCTACTATTATTTGTGTGTTAGGTTCAGCATCGCGGTCATCTGAGATTCCATCTTCCTAGAGCTAGTCCGTTTTTGCCTAAGTCCCTGCCATTGGGAATCATGACAGTATTGCCGGCCATAATGTATTAAAGGTATTGGCTGAAGAAAGAGAGAAAAAAGAAGTTTCTGACACTTTTTTTTTTTTTTTTTTTTTTTTTTTACTCAGAAGTTCTGTCTAGCCATAATTTCTATCTGCTGCCTTTTTCTCTCCTCTTAACCCCTGAATGGCTCAGATCTCAGCTGTTGAGAAATGGATATCCAGAGTTTAGCTTCAAACCTGAATACTCTTGCTTCTAAAGTTCAAAATATCCAAGACTTTGTTATACATGCTCCTATGTCTGAACCCAAGATTCCTATACCTGAGTTTTTTTCTGGAGATAGATCTCGTTCTTTGAATTGTAAGCACAATTGTAAATTGTATCTTTCTCTGAGATCTCGCTCCGCTGGAAACCCCGCTCAGCAGGTTAAAATTGTTATTTCCTTGTTGCGGGGTGACCCCCAGAATTGGGCATTTGCATTGGCACCAGGGGATCCTGCGCTGCTCAATGTGGATGCGTTTTTTCTGGCACTGGGGTTGCTCTATGAGGAACCTAATTTGGAGATTCAGGCTGAAAAAGCCTTGATAGCCCTCTCTCAAGGGCATGATGAAGCTGAAATATATTGTCAAAAATTTCAAAAATGGTCTGTGCTTACTCAGTGGAATGAGTGCGCCCTGGCGGCGAATTTCAGAGAAGGTCTCTCTGACGCCGTTAAAGATGTCATGGTGGGGTTTCCTACGCCCACAGGTCTGAATGAATCCATGACTATGGCTATTCAGATTGATCGGCGTTTACGGGAGCGCAAACCTGTGCACCATTTGGCGGTGTCTTCTGAGCAGGCACCGGAGAATATGCAATGTGATAGAATTCTGTCCAGAAGTGAACGGCAGAATTATAGACGTAAAAATGGGTTGTGCTTCTACTGTGGTGATTCTGCTCATGTTATATCAGCATGCTCTAAACGCACAAAAAAGGTTGATAAGTCTTTTGCAATTGGCACTTTACAGTCTAAGTTTATTTTGTCTGTAACTTTGATTTGTTCATTATCATCTATTACCGTGGATGCCTATGTGGATTCTGGCGCTTCCTTGAGTCTTATGGATTGGTCCTTTGCCAGGCGCTGTGGGTTTAGCCTAGAGCCTTTGGAAGTTCCTATCCCTTTGAAGGGTATCGACTCCACACCATTGGCTAGGAATAAACCACAATACTGGACACAAGTGACTATGTGTATGACTCCTGACCATCGGGAGGTGATTCGCTTCCTTGTGTTGCATAACTTGCATGATGTCTTAGTGCTTGGATTGCCATGGTTGCAAACTCATAATCCAGCCCTTGACTGGAAAACAATGTCTGTGTTAAGCTGGGGATGTCAGGGGGCTCATGGGGAAGTACCTTTGGTTTTCATTGCTTCATCTACTCCCTCTGAAGTTCCGGCATTTTTGTCTGACTATTGTGATGTTTTTGAGGAGCCTAAACTTAGTTCTCTCCCCCCTCACAGGGATTGCGATTGTGCTATAGACTTAGGGTACCGTCACACATTGAAATTTCCATCGCTACGACGTTACGATTCGTGACGTTCTAGCGATATCGTTACGATATCGCTGTGTCTGACACGCTACTGCGATCAGACACCCTGCTGAGAATCATACATCGTAGCAGATCGTTTGGAACTTTCTTTCGTCGCTTGATCACCCGCTGACATCGCTGGATCGTTGTGTGTGACAGCGATCCAGCGATGTCTTTGCTTGTAACCAGGGTAAACATCGGGTAACTAAGCGCAGGGCCGCGCTTAGTAACCCGATGTTTACCCTGGTTACCCGGGGACTTCGGCATCGCTCCAGCGCCGTGATTGCAACGTGTGACCGCAGTCTACGACGCTGGAGCGATGATCATACGACGCTGCGACGTCACGAATCGTGCCGTCGCAGCGATGAAAATTTCAATGTGTGACGGTACCCTTAATTCCTGGCAGCAAGTTTCCTAAGGGTCGTTTGTTTAATCTGTCTGTGCCTGAGCATGCTGCCATGCGAGAGTATATTAAGGAGTCCTTGGAAAAGGGACATATCCGTCCATCCTCATCCCCTTTAGGAGCAGGTTTTTTTTTCGTGGGTAAAAAAGATGGCTCCCTGAGACCCTGCATTGATTATCGCCTGTTGAATAAGATTACAGTCAAATACCAGTATCCTTTGCCACTATTGACTGATTTATTTGCTCGTATTAAAGGGGCAAAGTGGTTCTCTAAGATTGATCTTCGGGGTGCGTATAATTTGGTGCGGATTAAGCAGGGAGATGAGTGGAAAACTGCATTTAATACGCCCGAGGGCCATTTTGAGTATTTGGTAATGCCTTTTGGTCTTTCTAATGCCCCTTCAGTCTTTCAGTCCTTTATGCACGATATTTTCCGTAAATATCTGGATAAATTTATGATTGTGTATTTGGATGATATTTTGATTTTTTCGGATGACTGGGAGTCGCATGTTCAACAGGTTAGGAAGGTTTTTCAGGTTTTGCGGGCCAATTCTTTGTTTGTAAAGGGTTCTAAGTGTATTTTTGGGGTTCAGAAGATCTCTTTTTTGGGGTACACTTTTTCCCCTTCTTCTATTGAGATGGATCCTGTCAAGGTTCGGGCCATTTGTGATTGGACGCAGCCTACTTCCCTGAAGAGTCTTCAGAAATTCTTGGGCTTTGCTAATTTCTATCGTCGATTTATAACTGGGTTTTCAAGTGTTGCTAAGCCTCTGACTGATTTGACTAAGAAGGGTGCTGATGTTGCCAATTGGTCCTCTGCGGCTGTGGAGGCCTTTCGGGAGCTTAAGCGCCGCTTTTCTTCTGCCCCTGTGTTGCGCCAGCCTGATGTTTCGCTCCCTTTTCAGGTCGAGGTTGATGCTTCCGAGATTGGAGCGGGTGCGGTTTTGTCGCAGAGAAGTCCCGATTGCTCAGTGATGAGACCGTGTGCATTCTTCTCTCGAAAGTTTTCGCCTGCCGAGCGAAATTATGATGTCGGTAATCGGGAGCTCTTGGCTATGAAGTGGGCATTTGAGGAGTGGCGTCATTGGCTTGAGGGTGCTAGACATCAGGTGGTGGTCTTGACTGATCACAAGAATCTGATTTACCTTGAGTCTGCCAGGCGTCTGAATCCTAGACAGGCGCGCTGGTCGTTGTTTTTCTCCCGGTTTAATTTTGTGGTTTCATACTTGCCGGGTTCGAAAAATGTGAAGGCAGATGCCCTTTCTAGGAGTTTTGAGCCTGACTCTTCTGGTGATTCTGAGCCTACGGGTATCCTTAAGGATGGGGTGATTTTGTCTGCTGTCTCCCCAGACTTGCGACGTGCTTTGCAGGAGTTTCAGACTGATAGGCCTGATCGTTGTCCAAATGGGAGACTGTTTGTTCCAGATGAGTGGACCAGTAGAGTCATCTCGGAGGTTCATTCTTCTGTGTTGGCAGGCCACCCTGGAATCTTTGGTACCAGAGATTTGGTGGCCAGGTCCTTCTGGTGGCCTTCCCTGTCTCGGGATGTGCGTACTTTTGTACAGTCTTGTGATGTTTGTGCTCGGGCCAAGCCTTGCTGTTCTCGGGCTAGTGGATTGTTGTTGTCCTTGCCTATTCCGAAGAGGCAGTGGACGCACATCTCTATGGACTTTATCTCGGACCTCCCGGTTTCTCAGAAGATGTCCGTCATTTGGGTGGTGTGTGACCGTTTTTCTAAGATGGTTCATTTGGTACCCTTGCCCAAATTGCATTCTTCATCGGAGTTGGTTCCTTTGTTTTTTCAGAATGTGGTTCGTTTACATGGTATCCCGGAAAACATCGTTTCTGACAGGGGATCTCAATTTGTGTCTAGGTTCTGGCGAGCGTTCTGTGCCAGGATGGGCATTGATTTATCTTTCTCGTCTGCTTTCCATCCTCAGACTAATGGCCAGACGGAGCGAACTAATCAGACCTTGGAGACTTATTTGAGGTGTTTTGTGTCTGCTGATCAGGATGATTGGGTCGCCTTTTTGCCGTTGGCAGAGTTTGCCCTTAATAATCGGGCCAGTTCTGCCACTCTGGTTTCTCCTTTCTTTTGCAATTCAGGGTTTCACCCTCGTTTTTCATCTGGTCAGGTGGAATCTTCGGATTGCCCTGGAGTGGACACTGTGGTGGATAGACTGCACCGGATTTGGAGTCATGTGGTGGACAATTTGAAGTTGTCTCAGGAGAAGACTCAGCAGTTTGCTAATCGTCATCGTCGTGTGGGTCATCGTCTTCGTGTTGGGGACTTGGTGTGGTTATCTTCTCGTTTTGTCCCTATGAAGGTCTCTTCTCCTAAGTTTAAACCTCGGTTCATAGGTCCTTATAAGATTTTGGAGATTCTTAATCCTGTATCTTTTCGTTTGGACCTACCAGCATCTTTCGCCATTCATAATGTCTTCCATCGGTCGTTGTTGCAGAGGTATGAGGTGCCGGTTGTTCCTTCTGTTGAGCCTCCTGCTCCTGTGCTGGTGGAGGGTGAATTGGAGTATGTTGTGGAAAAGATTTTGGACTCTCGCGTTTCCAGACGGAGACTTCAATATTTGGTTAAATGGAAGGGATACGGGCAGGAAGATAATTCTTGGGTGACTGCCTCTGATGTTCATGCCTCTGATTTGGTCCGCTGTTATGACCCCAATGGCGAGGGTCTCAGAGGAACGTGGAAGTCTGCAGAATACAAAAATCCAGCTCATAGGGCAGTGGTAACTGGGTTGACCATATATCTACTCCTAACGCCAACACTAGAAGTAGCCGGGGATCATTCCTACGTTGATTCTAGATGACACGCGCCAGCCGGAGAATCTAGCTACCCCTAGTAGAGGAAAACAAAGACCTTTCTTGCCTCCAGAGAAGGGGACCCCAAAGCTGGATAGAAGCCCCCCACAAATAATGACGGTGAGGTAAGAGGAAATGACAAACACAGAAATGAACCAGGTTTAGCACAGAGAGGCCCGCTTACTGATAGCAGAATAAAGAAAGGTAACTTATATGGTCAACAAAAACCCTATCAAAATCCACACTGGAAATTCAAGAACCCCCGAACCGTCTAACGGTCCGGGGGGAGAACACCAGCCCCCTAGAGCTTCCAGAAAAGGTCAGGATATAGATTTGGAACAAGCTGGACAAAAATACAAAACCAAAACAAATAGCAAAAAGCAAAAGGCAGACTTAGCTGATATAACTGGAACCAGGATCAGTAGACAAGAGCACAGCAGACTAGCTCTGATAACTACGTTGCCAGGCATAGAACTGAAGGTCCAGGGAGCTTATATAGCAACACCCCTAACTAACGACCCAGGTGCGGATAAAAGGAATGACAGAAAAACCAGAGTCAAAAAACTAGTAACCACTAGAGGGAGCAAAAAGCAAATTCACAACAGTACCCCCCCCTTAGTGAGGGGTCACCGAACCCTCACCACGACCACCAGGGCGATCAGGATGAGCGGCATGAAAGGCACGAACTAAATCGGCCGCATGAACATCAGAGGCGACCACCCAGGAATTATCCTCCTGACCATAGCCCTTCCACTTGACCAGGTACTGAAGCCTCCGCCTGGAGAGGCGAGAATCCAAGATCTTCTCCACCACGTATTCCAACTCGCCCTCAACCAACACAGGAGCAGGAGGCTCAGCAGAAGGAACTACAGGCACAATGTACCGCCGCAACAAGGACCTATGAAATACATTGTGAATAGCAAACGACACAGGAAGATCCAGACGAAAAGATACAGGATTAAGGATTTCCAATATCTTGTAAGGCCCAATAAAACGAGGTTTAAATTTGGGAGAGGAGACCTTCATAGGAACAAAGCGGGAAGAAAGCCATACCAAATCCCCAACGCGTAGTCGGGGACCCACACCGCGGCGGCGGTTGGCAAAGCGCTGAGCCTTCTCCTGTGACAACTTCAAGTTGTCCACCACATGATTCCAGATCTGCTGCAACCTATCCACCACAGAATCCACCCCAGGACAGTCAGAAGGCTCCACATGACCCGAAGAAAAGCGAGGATGGAAACCAGAGTTGCAGAAAAAAGGCGAAACCAAGGTGGTGGAACTAGCCCGATTATTAAGGGCAAACTCAGCCAACGGCAAGAATGTCACCCAATCGTCCTGATCAGCAGAGACAAAACACCTCAAATAAGCCTCCAAAGTCTGATTGGTTCGCTCCGTCTGTCCATTAGTCTGAGGATGGAAAGCAGACGAAAACGACAAATCAATGCCCATCCTACTACAAAAGGATCGCCAGAACCTGGAAACGAACTGGGATCCTCTGTCTGACACAATATTCTCAGGGATGCCGTGCAAACGAACCACGTTCTGGAAAAACACAGGAACCAGATCGGAAGAGGAAGGCAGCTTAGGCAAAGGAACCAAATGGACCATCTTGGAGAAGCGATCACATATCACCCAGATAACGGACATGCCCTGAGATAGCGGAAGATCAGAAATGAAATCCATGGAGATATGTGTCCAAGGTCTCTTCGGGACAGGCAAGGGCAAGAGCAAACCGCTGGCACGAGAACAGCAAGGCTTAGCTCGAGCACAAGTCCCACAGGACTGCACAAATGACCGCACATCCCTTGACAAGGAAGGCCACCAAAAGGACCTGGCCACCAGATCTCTGGTGCCAAAAATTCCCGGGTGACCTGCCAACACCGAGGAATGAACCTCGGAAATGACTCTGCTGGTCCACTTATCCGGGACAAACAGTCTGTCAGGTGGACAAGACTCAGGCCTATCAGCCTGAAATCTCTGCAACACACGTCGCAGATCCGGAGAAATAGCTGACAAGATAACTCCATCTTTAAGAATACCAACAGGATCAGCGACTCCAGGAGCATCAGGCACAAAGCTCCTAGAAAGAGCATCGGCCTTCACATTCTTTGAACCTGGTAAATACGAGACAACAAAATCAAAGCGGGAGAAAAACAATGACCAGCGGGCCTGTCTCGGATTAAGGCGTTTAGCAGACTCGAGATACATCAGATTTTTGTGATCAGTCAAGACCACCACACGATGCTTAGCACCCTCGAGCCAATGACGCCACTCCTCAAATGCCCATTTCATGGCCAACAACTCCCGATTGCCCACATCATAATTTCGCTCGGCAGGCGAAAACTTCCTAGAGAAAAAGGCACAAGGTTTCATAACAGAGCAACCAGGGCCTCTCTGCGACAAAACGGCCCCTGCCCCAATCTCCGAAGCATCCACCTCAACCTGAAAGGGAAGTGAGACGTCAGGCTGGCACAAAACAGGCGCCGAAGTAAACCGGCGTTTCAACTCCTGGAAAGCCTCCACGGCAGCAGGAGCCCAGTTAGCTACATCGGAGCCCTTCTTGGTCATATCCGTCAAAGGTTTCACAATGCTAGAAAAATTAGCGATAAAACGACGGTTGTTGTGAATTTGGATTCTGGGCTCCCCCGGTGGCTACTGGTGGAATTGAACTTGTGACATCATCTTCCCTGTTCACCTGTTCTGATTAGATCTGGGTGTCGCTATATAACCTGGCTTCTCTGTTAGATGCTTGCCGGTCACAATGTTATCAGAAGCCTCTCTGTGCTTGTTCCTGCTCCCAGACATCTACTAGATAAGTTGGACATTCGTCCATGTTTTGTTTTTGTATTTTGGTTCCAGTTCACAGCTGCAGTTTCGTTACTGTGTCTGGAAAGCTCTTGTTGATCAGGAATTGCCACTCTGGTATTATGAGTTAATGCCAGAGTCCTAAAGTAATTTCTGGATGTGTTTTGTTAGGGTTTTCTACTGACCATGAAAGTATGCTTTCTGTCTTCTGCTATCTAGAAAGCGGACCTCAAATTTGCTAAAACTATTTTCCTGCTGCGTTTGTTGTTTCATCTCATATCACCGCCAATATATGTGGGGGGCTTCTGTCTCCTTTTTGGGCATTTCTCTAGAGGTGAGTCAGGTCTTATATTTCCCTCTGCTAGCATTATTTAGTTCTCCGGCCGGCGCTGGGCATATAGGGATAAAAAGTAGGACATGCTACCTGGCTACTTCTAGATGATGCGGTAGGTTTAGTTCATGGTCAGTACAGTTACATCTTCCAAGAGCTTGTTCCTATTGAGGCTTATGCTAGTTCTCTGGCCATGGAGATCATGACAGTTTGACCGGCCCACTAAAGGGTTAAAATCCTTGGCTGAGAAAGGAGAGAAATAAGAAGTCTGCTGAAATTTTTTTTTTTTTTTTTTTTTTTTTTTCTCTAGTAGTTAGTGTGCTCTTAATTGGATCACTTGCCAGTCTGTCTATGCTGCAGTCTTTCTTTTTTTTCTCTCTCCTTCTAATCTTTGAATGGCTCTATGTTCACCTGTCTATAATGGATCTACAGAGTGTAACTGCAGGTTTGAATAATCTCGCCACGAAAGTACAAAGTTTGCAAGATTTTGTTGTTCATGCTCCGGTATCAGAGCCGAGAATTCCTTTGCCGGAATTCTTCTCAGGGAATAGATCTAGCTTTCAGAATTTTAGAAATAATTGTAAGTTATTTTTGTCCCTGAAATCTCGTTCTGCTGGAGACCCTGCACAGCAGGTTGGGATTGTGATTTCCTTGCTCCGCGGCGACCCTCAAGATTGGGCTTTTGCATTGGCACCAGGGGATCCTGCGTTGCGCAATGTGGATGCGTTTTTTCTGGCCTTGGGCTTGCTTTATGAGGAACCTCATTTGGAACTTCAGGCAGAAAAAACTTTGATGTCCCTATCGCAGGGGCAAGATGAAGCTGAAATTTACTGCCAAAGATTCCGTAAATGGTCTGTGCTTACTCAGTGGAATGAGTGTGCCTTGGCGGCTACTTTCAGAGAGGGTCTTTCTGATGCCATTAAGGATGTTATGGTGGGGTTCCCTGTGCCTGCAAGTCTGAATGAGTCCATGACGATGGCCATTCAGATCGATAGGCGTCTGCGGGAGCGCAAACCAGTGCACCATCTGGCGGTGTCCACTGAGAAGACGCCAGAAAACATGCAGTGTGATAGAATTCTGTCCAGAAGCGAGCGGCAGAATTTTAGACGGAAAAATGGGTTGTGTTTCTATTGTGGGGATTCTACTCATGTTATATCAGCATGCTCTAAGCGTACTAAAAAGCTTGATAAATCCGTTCCCATTGGCACTTTACAGTCTAAATTTATTTTGTCTGTGACCCTGATTTGCTCTTTGTCATCTATTACTACGGACGCCTATATCGACTCTGGCGCCGCTTTGAGTCTTATGGATTGGTCCTTTGCCAATCGTTGTGGGTATGATTTAGAGCCTTTGGAGACTCTTATTCCTCTGAAGGGGATTGACTCCACCCCATTGGCTAATAATAAACCACAATACTGGACACAAGTGACTATGTGTATTAATCCGGATCACCAGGAGACTATTCGTTTTCTGGTGCTGTATAATCTACATGATGATTTGGTGCTAGGATTGCCATGGCTGCAGTCTCACAACCCAGTCCTTGACTGGAGAGCTATGTCTGTGTTGAGCTGGGGATGTAAGGGGACTCATGGGGACGTACCTTTGGTGTCCATTTCATCATCTATTCCCTCTGAAATCCCTGAGTTCCTGTCTGATTATCGTGACGTCTTTGAAGAACCCAAGCTGGGTTCGCTACCTCCGCACCGTGAGTGCGATTGTGCTATAGATTTAATTCCGGGTAGTAAATACCCAAAGGGTCGTTTATTTAATCTGTCTGTGCCTGAACATACTGCTATGCGAGAATATATAAAGGAGTCCTTGGAAAAGGGACATATTCGTCCATCGTCATCTCCCTTAGGAGCCGGTTTTTTCTTTGTGTCAAAAAAAGACGGCTCTTTGAGACCATGTATTGATTATCGGCTTTTGAATAAAATCACGGTTAAATATCAATACCCATTGCCGTTGCTGACTGATTTGTTTGCTCGCATAAAGGGGGCCAAGTGGTTCTCTAAGATTGATCTCCGTGGGGCGTATAATTTGGTGCGGATCAGGCAGGGGGATGAGTGGAAAACCGCATTTAATACGCCCGAGGGCCACTTTGAGTATTTGGTGATGCCTTTTGGTCTTTCTAATGCCCCTTCAGTCTTCCAGTCCTTTATGCATGATATTTTCCGCGATTTTTTGGATAAATTTATGATAGTGTATCTGGATGATATTCTGATTTTTTCGGATGATTGGGACTCTCATGTCCGGCAAGTTAAGAGGGTTTTTCAGGTTTTGCGGTCTAATTCTCTGTGTGTCAAGGGTTCTAAGTGCGTTTTTGGGGTTCAGAGAATTTCCTTTTTGGGATATATTTTTTCTCCCTCTTCCATTGAGATGGATCCTGTCAAGGTTCAAGCTATTTGTGATTGGACGCAGCCCTCTTCTCTTAAAAGTCTTCAGAAATTTTTGGGCTTTGCCAACTTTTATCGTCGATTTATTTCTGGTTTTTCGGATGTCGTTAAGCCATTGACCGATTTGACTAGACAGGGTGCTGATGTTGCTAATTGGTCCCCTGATGCTGTGGAGGCCTTTCAGGAGCTTAAGCGCCGTTTTTCTTCTGCCCCTGTGTTGCGTCAGCCTGATGTGACTCTTCCTTTTCAGGTTGAGGTCGACGCTTCTGAGATCGGGGCTGGGGCAGTGTTGTCGCAGAAAAGTTCTGACTGCGCCGTGATGAGGCCTTGTGCCTTCTTTTCCCGTAAATTTTCGCCCGCTGAGCGGAATTATGATGTTGGGAATCGGGAGCTTTTGGCCATGAAGTGGGCGTTTGAGGAGTGGCGCCATTGGCTCGAGGGGGCCAGACATCAGGTGGTGGTATTGACTGACCACAAAAATTTGATCTATCTTGAGACCGCCAGGCGCCTGAATCCTAGACAGGCGCGCTGGTCATTATTTTTCTCTCGGTTTAATTTTGTGGTATCGTACCTACCGGGTTCTAAGAATGTTAAGGCGGATGCCCTTTCTAGGAGTTTTGAGCCTGATTCACCCGGCAACTCTGACCCCACAGGTATTCTTAAGGAGGGAGTTATCTTGTCAGCCGTTTCTCCAGACCTGCGGCGGGCCTTGCAGGAGTTTCAGGCGGATAGACCGGATCGTTGTCCGCCTGATAGGTTGTTTGTTCCTGATGATTGGACCAGTAGAGTCATCTCTGAGGTACATTCTTCTGCATTGGCAGGTCATCCTGGAATTTTTGGTACCAGGGATTTGGTGGCAAGATCCTTCTGGTGGCCTTCCCTGTCACGAGATGTGCGAGGCTTTGTGCAGTCTTGTGACGTTTGTGCTCGGGCCAAGCCTTGTTGTTCTCGGGCTAGTGGATTATTGTTGCCCTTGCCTATTCCTAAGAGGCCTTGGACACACATCTCGATGGATTTTATTTCAGATCTGCCTGTTTCTCAGAAGATGTCTGTCATCTGGGTGGTGTGTGACCGTTTTTCTAAGATGGTCCATTTGGTTCCCCTGCCCAAATTGCCTTCTTCTTCCGAGTTGGTGCCCCTGTTTTTTCAAAATGTTGTTCGTTTGCATGGTATTCCTGAGAATATCGTTTCTGACAGAGGAACCCAATTTGTGTCTAGATTTTGGCGGGCATTCTGTGCTAGGATGGGCATAGATTTGTCTTTTTCGTCTGCTTTTCACCCTCAGACTAATGGCCAGACCGAGCGGACTAATCAGACCCTGGAGACATATCTGAGGTGTTTTGTGTCTGCTGACCAGGATGATTGGGTTGCTTTTTTGCCATTGGCGGAGTTCGCCCTCAATAATCGGGCCAGCTCTGCCACTTTGGTGTCCCCGTTTTTCTGTAATTCGGGGTTCCACCCTCGATTTTCCTCCGGTCAGATGGAATCCTCGGATTGTCCTGGAGTGGATGCGGTGGTGGAGAGATTGCATCATATCTGGGGGCAGGTGATGGACAATTTAAAGTTGTCCCAGGAGAAGACTCAGCTTTTTGCCAACCGTCACCGTCGTGTTGGTCCTCGGCTTTGTGTTGGAGATTTGGTGTGGTTGTCTTCTCGTTTTGTCCCTATGAGGGTCTCATCTCCTAAGTTTAAGCCTCGGTTCATCGGTCCGTATAAAATATTGGAGATTCTTAACCCTGTTTCCTTCCGTTTGGACCTCCCTGCATCCTTTTCTATTCATAACGTTTTTCATCGGTCGTTATTGCGCAGGTATGAGGCACCGGTTGTGCCTTCCGTTGAGCCTCCTGCTCCGGTGTTGGTTGAGGGTGAGTTGGAGTACGTTGTGGAAAAAATCCTAGACTCCCGTGTTTCCAGACGGAGACTCCAGTATCTGGTCAAGTGGAAGGGATACGGCCAGGAGGATAATTCTTGGGTCACTGCATCTGATGTTCATGCCTCTGATCTGGTTCGTGCCTTTCATAGGGCCCATCCTGATCGCCCTGGTGGTTCTGGTGAGGGTTCGGTGCCCCCTCCTTGAGGGGGGGGTACTGTTGTGAATTTGGATTCTGGGCTCCCCCGGTGGCTACTGGTGGAATTGAACTTGTGACATCATCTTCCCTGTTCACCTGTTCTGATTAGATCTGGGTGTCGCTATATAACCTGGCTTCTCTGTTAGATGCTTGCCGGTCACAATGTTATCAGAAGCCTCTCTGTGCTTGTTCCTGCTCCCAGACATCTACTAGATAAGTTGGACATTCGTCCATGTTTTGTTTTTGTATTTTGGTTCCAGTTCACAGCTGCAGTTTCGTTACTGTGTCTGGAAAGCTCTTGTTGATCAGGAATTGCCACTCTGGTATTATGAGTTAATGCCAGAGTCCTAAAGTAATTTCTGGATGTGTTTTGTTAGGGTTTTCTACTGACCATGAAAGTATGCTTTCTGTCTTCTGCTATCTAGAAAGCGGACCTCAAATTTGCTAAAACTATTTTCCTGCTGCGTTTGTTGTTTCATCTCATATCACCGCCAATATATGTGGGGGGCTTCTGTCTCCTTTTTGGGCATTTCTCTAGAGGTGAGTCAGGTCTTATATTTCCCTCTGCTAGCATTATTTAGTTCTCCGGCCGGCGCTGGGCATATAGGGATAAAAAGTAGGACATGCTACCTGGCTACTTCTAGATGATGCGGTAGGTTTAGTTCATGGTCAGTACAGTTACATCTTCCAAGAGCTTGTTCCTATTGAGGCTTATGCTAGTTCTCTGGCCATGGAGATCATGACAGACGGTAGAAGTTAGCGAAGCCCAAGAACTTCTGAAGACTCTTAACTGACGAGGGCTGAGTCCAATCAAGAATAGCTCGGACCTTGACTGGGTCCATCTCCACAGCAGAAGGGGAAAAAATGAACCCCAAAAAGGGAACCTTCTGTACACCAAAGAGACACTTTGAGCCCTTGACAAACAAAGAATTTTCACGCAAAATTTTAAAGACCAACCTGACCTGCTCCACATGCGAATCCCAATTATCAGAAAAAAACAAAATATCATCCAGATAAACAATCAAAAATTTATCCAGATACTTCCGGAAAATGTTATGCATAAAGGACTGAAAAACTGAAGGCGCATTGGAGAGCCCAAAAGGCATCACCAAGTACTCAAAATGACCTTCGGGCGTATTGAATGCGGTTTTCCATTCATCACCTTGCTTAATGCGCACAAGGTTGTACGCACCACGAAGGTCTATCTTGGTGAACCACTTGGCACCCTTAATCCGGGCAAACAAGTCAGACAACAGCGGTAAAGGATACTGAAATTTGACAGTGATCTTATTTAAAAGCCGATAATCAATACAAGGTCTCAAAGATCCGTCCTTTTTTGCCACAAAAAAGAATCCCGCACCAAGAGGGGAAGAAGACGGACGAATATGTCCTTTCTCCAGAGACTCCTTGATATATGAACGCATAGCGGTATGTTCAGGTACCGACAGATTAAACAGTCTTCCCTTAGGAAATTTACTGCCTGGGATCAAATCTATAGCACAGTCACAGTCCCTATGAGGAGGCAGTGCACTGGACTCAGACTCACTGAAGACATCCTGATAATCAGACAAATACTCCGGAACTTCCGAAGGCGTAGAAGAAGCAATAGACACAGGCAGGGAATCCCCATGAATACCACGACAGCCCCAACTTGAGACTGACATAGCCTTCCAGTCCAGGACTGGATTATGGGTCTGTAACCATGGCAGCCCTAAAACAACCAAATCATGCATTTTATGTAAAACCAGGAAACGTATCACCTCGCGGTGTTCAGGAGTCATGCACATGGTAACCTGTGTCCAATACTGCGGTTTATTTGCTGCCAATGGTGTAGCATCAATACCCCTAAGAGGAATAGGATTTTCTAATGGTTCAAGAGTAAAACCACAGCGCTTAGCAAATGAGAGATCCATGAGACTCAGGGCAGCACCTGAATCTACAAACGCCATGACAGGATAAGATGACAGTGAGCAAATCAAAGTTACAGACAGAATAAATTTAGGTTGCAAATTACCAACGGTGACAGGACTAACAACCTTAGCTATACGTTTAGAGCATGCTGAGATAACATGTGTAGAATCACCACAGTAGTAGCACAAGCCATTCCGGCGTCTATGAATTTTCCGCTCATTTCTAGTCAGGATTCTATCACATTGCATTAAATCAGGTGTCTGTTCAGACAACACCATGAGGGAATTTGCGGTTTTGCGCTCCCGCAACCGCCGGTCAATTTGAATAGCCAGTGCCATAGTGTCATTCAGACCTGTGGGAATGGGAAAACCCACCATAACATTCTTAATGGCTTCAGAAAGGCCATTTCTAAAATTAGCGGCCAGTGCACACTCGTTCCAATGTGTCAGCACGGACCATTTCCGAAATTTTTGGCAATACACTTCAGCCTCGTCCTGCCCCTGAGACATAGCCAGCAAGGCCTTTTCTGCCTGAATCTCAAGATTGGGTTCCTCATAAAGTAAACCGAGCGCCAGAAAAAACGCATCAAGATCAGCCAATGCCGGATCTCCTGGCGCCAGCGAAAAAGCCCAATCCTGAGGGTCGCCCCGTAAGAACGAAATCACAATTTTTACTTGCTGAGCAGAATCTCCAGATGAACAGGGTCTCAGGGACAAAAACAATTTACAATTATTCACGAAATTCCTAAACTTAAACCTGTCTCCGGAAAACAGTTCAGGAATCGGTATTTTAGGTTCTGACCTAGGATTTCTGATAACATAGTCTTGTATGCCCTGCACACGAGTAGCCAGCTGGTCCACACTTGTAATCAAGGTCTGGACATTCATGTCTGCAGCAAGCATAGCCACTCTGAGGTAAAGGGGAAGAAGAAAAAAAAAAAAAAAAAAACTCAGAATCTTCTTTCTTATAATCCCTCTTCTGCAATGCATTAAACATTTAATACTGGCCTGGCAAACTGTTATGACCCCAATGGCGAGGGTCTCAGAGGAACGTGGAAGTCTGCAGAATACAAAAATCCAGCTCATAGGGCAGTGGTAACTGGGTTGACCATATATCTACTCCTAACGCCAACACTAGAAGTAGCCGGGGATCATTCCTACGTTGATTCTAGATGACACGCGCCAGCCGGAGAATCTAGCTACCCCTAGTAGAGGAAAACAAAGACCTTTCTTGCCTCCAGAGAAGGGGACCCCAAAGCTGGATAGAAGCCCCCCACAAATAATGACGGTGAGGTAAGAGGAAATGACAAACACAGAAATGAACCAGGTTTAGCACAGAGAGGCCCGCTTACTGATAGCAGAATAAAGAAAGGTAACTTATATGGTCAACAAAAACCCTATCAAAATCCACACTGGAAATTCAAGAACCCCCGAACCGTCTAACGGTCCGGGGGGAGAACACCAGCCCCCTAGAGCTTCCAGAAAAGGTCAGGATATAGATTTGGAACAAGCTGGACAAAAATACAAAACCAAAACAAATAGCAAAAAGCAAAAGGCAGACTTAGCTGATATAACTGGAACCAGGATCAGTAGACAAGAGCACAGCAGACTAGCTCTGATAACTACGTTGCCAGGCATAGAACTGAAGGTCCAGGGAGCTTATATAGCAACACCCCTAACTAACGACCCAGGTGCGGATAAAAGGAATGACAGAAAAACCAGAGTCAAAAAACTAGTAACCACTAGAGGGAGCAAAAAGCAAATTCACAACAGTCCGCGCCTTTCATAGGGCGCATCCAGATCGCCCTGGTGGTTCTCATGAGGGTTCGGTGCCCCCTCCTTAAGGGGGGGGTACTGTTGTGAATTCTGTTTTTGGCTCCCTCTGGTGGCTACTGGTGGTACTGGCTTACTTTTGTCTTTTATTTCCAGTGCACCTGTTCCCATCAGGAATTGGGAGTTTCCTATTTAGTTTGGCTTCTCAGTCATTCTAGTGCCGGCAATCAATGTTACCAGAGCACCTCTGTTGCTTGCTACCTGCTCCAAGTCTGCAATTCAGCTAAGTTGGATCTTTTGTATTTTTTGTGTTTGTTTTGTCCAGCACGCATTTTTTCTCTCTTGCTGCTGGAAGCTCCAGTGATCTGAAATTACTACTCCGGTGTCATGAGTTGATATCGGAGTTAAAGTAATTTCAGGATGGCTGATTAGGGTTTTGAGGTGACCGCGAAGTCCTCTTTTGTATTTTCTGCTATCTAGTCAGAGGGCCTCTCTTTGCTGAACCTATATTCATACTGCGTACGTGTTTTCCTCTTACCTAACCGTTATTATATGTGGGGGGCTACTATCACTTTTGGGGTTTCCCTGGAGGCAAGTCAGGTCTGTGTATTCCTCTACTAGGGGTAGCCTAGATCTCCGGCTGGTGCGAGACGTCTAGGGATAAAACGTAGGCACGCCCCCCGGCTACTATTATTTGTGTGTTAGGTTCAGCATCGCGGTCATCTGAGATTCCATCTTCCTAGAGCTAGTCCGTTTTTGCCTAAGTCCCTGCCATTGGGAATCATGACAGTACCCGGTACCGGGCCTCTGAGTCTTGGTTCTGGGGTTGTCACGGTGGCTAGACCCGGTCCGTGACCCTGCTGAGGGGCGCACAATGAAAGGTGGTGGTATGGTGCTGAAGTTGCGGTGCGGTGTAGTGCCGGTCGCGGTCAATAACGAGGACACCAGGTTGCAGTCTCTTTACCTCTTTACTGAAGGCTTCTGAGTCCTCAATCCGGAATACGGTTAACCGGGCTGCGCAAGTCCGGTCGGTCCGATGGCACCTCCAGAGTTCCCGTTGCAGGTGGAAATCTGTGCCTATCTTCCTGCGCTTGTGTGTTGTGGTCCTCCCCTGCTGTGCTTACGGAACAGTACCCAGAACTGTTGTGTCTGTTTCTCGTGTTCCCTCACAACTCGATTCTGATGTTCTCCCTCTACGTCCCCCTGATCTTACGGTTAGGACGCACCCATATGACGGGGAGGCTCGGAGCTCTTCCGGGACTCTAGTGTTGCCCCACTCCTGTTGTTACCCCCCTTGTGTCTTCCTGGGTCTGGGTGAGACAGCCCGCCTATAACTGACTGTCCTGCCGTAGGTTTGAAGTTTGGCTTGGAGCTCTATACTTCCTCGGCGTTCCGGCCACCGGTATTGCGCCTCAATAGGATGTTGCCTCGTCTTACAGCACGACTCCTACTGGTATTCTCCTTGTTGCGTTGATCTCGTTTCTCACTCAGCACAATAAACCTCGCTTCTTGTCCTTTCTTGGGGTACCGCCGCTATATCGTGCAGGCGCGGTCCCGTAACGTTCTCTCTGGTCGCTAGGCCTCTGTCAGGATCCCACCCCTGACAGGGACCCCTCTGAATCTTCCCCTACAACACCCTCTGCCACAAGGTGTTGCCTGGTTCCAACCCAGTCAGCTTTCTCTCTAACTTCCTATCTAACCCCCAGTTTTACCAGACTGTGAGGAGTGGCCTAATGAATAGTGCCCTTAGCTCCCCCTGGAGGCCAGACTGTGAAATGTATTGGTGTCTGTGATACCTGGTCAGATGAACTCCTTCAGTGCCATCAGACGTACCATAGCCCCCCTTAGTGGCGGAGCCACAGTACTGCAATGACCAGGACTCTGGGCGCTGCACTTACACTACAGGAGAGAGGATCCCGCTGACCATAAGAGCTTACACTCTACAGGAGAGAGGACCCCGCTGACCATAAGAGCTTACACTACAGGAGAGAGGATCCTGCTGACCATAAGACCTTACACTCTACAGGAGAGAGGATCCATTTGACTATACAAGCTAACTCTACAGGAAAGAGGACCCTGTTGATCATAAGAGCTTACACTTTACAGGAGAGAGAGAAGGGGCCACTTGCTGATCATAATGATTGTGGTGCTAACATCACACATGTTTACTTCTCGTTGTGCCAGTAATGCCATGTTATTTGTTTTGTTATGTTTTGTGGGGGAGGTATTTCTCACTAGCGTAATAGAAGGAGTGAAAATAAAATAAAAAGTAATCACAAGTAACATTCATGCTTTGTGGAATGAACAAAATCACTGCTCGTCTGCTGTTTTCAACCCTGTAAAGTGGAAATGTCTTTGGGATACCCCCCTACTGAGTAGCCTGCAGACTGACCATATGAAGCTAGAAAATTACAAACTTCCTCCTATCAACAGCTTTAATGAGAGCTGTTTAGATGAACTCTCCTGGCTGCTAATAAAATGATTTTGCATGTGTAGGAAGCAGGATGTGTAAAGCCCGTGAGTTTGATCTTGTTTCAGACATCAAACAGTGCAGCATTGTGATGGGTGTGGAGTTGATGTCGCTGGCCGGAATACTAGATGGGATTGCCTTGGTTACGCAGCTGGACCGGAATAAGGCAGGGCTGGAAGTGAGCTTGTTATGGTTTTACAAGTATACAAACCGTTGTGCCATTCTTTATGGACAGTGTCCTTACGCAGACAGGTTCTATAGATTCTACATCTGTGCACTTTTTCACTAGTTAATGCAATATACTTTATCACTGGTTACTCGCTTTCACCGCCGTTCCAGCTTCTGCTTCTGCATGATTTACATTAATATTGCCAAAAAATACCTTTACAAAAAGACAGAATTGCTATGGCCCATTGAAAAAAAACATCCAAAACACTGGTATTATGTGTATAGCCAGCAGTAGCGTTTGTGCACTCAGCACAGAGATCCTTTTGTGTTTTTTTTGCAATAATTGGTGACAGGTCTCAATTTCTCAGCATCTTAATGCCTTGACATTCACTGCCACAAGACCTTTGCTTCAATCTAAATTAAATTAAAAGTAAATGGCTGAAGGATGTGGTAAACGTCTCATCATCTGGTATTTCCATCATATTCATCATGCGTTTTGTGTTTATTCCTTCAATTTTTGTCATCTAGAGTTTAATTCAAGGACATTTCTGTGCTCTAGGAAATTTGGAGGAAGAAGCACTCACATGTATATTTTTCATATTAAATGTAGTGTGCATGTACCAATACTGTATACTCACCCAATGCTGCTTTCTCCAGCGCCGTTCTGCTTCATTTCTCAGTGATGTAATCACAATTGTGACTAGTCGGACCTCTCTATGCTCTATGCGTGAACCGGAAGTCTCTTTTACAATATAATCGTTCTGATGCTCCATAGGTTTATATTGTAAACGAAAGTTCCACGCAGAGAGCAGTATGATAGGACAGTCTGTAGAGCGGTGACGTCACTGAGAAGCGGAGCAGAAGGGCTCTGGACATCGGAGAAAGCAGTGGTACATGAATATATGAATACACTCACACTACATTACATGCATCACACACTCCCCTTGAGAAAGCATAACAGCGAAATGTGCGTCGGGGCACTGGTGGCTGTTTGTGGGGTCCCATTACCACAATATGGGTAAGCTCTATACTACCTTTATATTAGATATGGACTGATTAAAAGTACCTTCACACTAAGCGACGCTGCAGCGATACAGACAACGATACCGATCGCTGCAGCGTCGCTGTTTGGTCGCTGGAGAGCTGTCACACAGACCGCTCTCCAGCGACCAATGATGCCGAGGTCCCCGGGTAACCAGGGCCACGCTTAGTAACCCGATGTTTACCCTGGTTACCAGTGTAAAATGTAAAATAACAAACAGTACATACTCACATTCGCGTCCCCCGGCGTCCGCTTCCCTGCACTGACTGAGCGCCGGCCCTAACAGCAGAGCGGTGATGTCACCGCTGTGGTGTACTTTCACTTTACGGCCAGCGCTCAGTCAGTGCAGGAAGCGGACAGCGAGGGACGTGTGACAGACATCAGAGGGTGAGTATGTACTGTTTGTTTTTTTTACTTTTACGATGGTAACCAGGGTAAATATCAGGTTACTAAGCGCGGCCCTGCACTTAGTAACCCGATGTTTACCCTGGTTACCATTGTAAAACATCACTGGTATCGTTGCTTTTGCTGTCAAACACAACGATACACGGCGATCTGACGACCAAATAAAGTTCTGAACTTTAACCAACGACCAGCGATATCACAGCAGGATCCTGATCGCTGCTGCGTGTCAAACACAACGATATCACTAGCCAGGACGCTGCAACGTCACGGATCGCTAGCAATATCGTTTAGTGTGAAGGTACCTTTAGCCTTTTTTTTTTGTCTTCTTGTCTTCCAATATTATACTGCATGATATCCATAAAGATGGACTGATTTTGTCACTAAACTGTCTGAACAGTCTGCACTATGATTTATGGTTTCATGCCTTACATGCAAATTGTTATTAGTATTCTCTGCTCTTATATAGACTACCTGGCTACCCTTTACTTTTTGTGAAACCCCCTCCCACCTTTATCTACTTGATTGTATCCCCTTTTAAATCCTCTTACATATCCAATTTACTCTCTGATTCATGTCTTTTTTACATTTAATCCTTAATAAAAAAAATGTTTACATTTTATACTCTTTTGAGTGGTGTTTTTCTGGGTACTTTGTACCCTAATTTTGGTTGTACGCACACATTTAATTAAAAAATGCATGGAAGTGCTACTTTAAGGGAATGTAACATCAGGAAATTACCTATTTATAAATAATTTTATAAGGTTACATTTATTTTTTTTAAATGTAGGCAACGGTTTTTTTTAAATCTGTATTTAAAAAAAAAACCTAAATCATAAATCTTGCCATTTTCAAGCTGGCCACTGGGGCTTATTTAGGATTAAGGCCATGTGCACACGCTGCGGATTTTGCTGCGGATCCGCAGCGGATTTGACGCTGCGGATCCGCAGCAGTTTTCCCAAAGTTTACAGTACCATGTAAACCTATGGGAAAAAAAAAACGCTGTGCACATGCTGTGGAAAAATCCGTGTGGAAACGCTGCGGATTATTTTTCGCAGCATGTCACTTCTTTCTGCGGAATCCGCTGCGGTTTTCAACCTGCACCAATAGGAAAGTGCAGTTGAAAACCCGCAGAGGAATCCGCAGAAGAAACCGCGTGAAAATCCGCAGTGAAAACGGCAGTGGTTTTGCACTGCGGATTTTCCAAATCCGCTGCGGAAAAATCCGCAGCAAAACTGCAACGTGGGCACATACCCTTAAACTTCCTATCCTGTCAAGAAGAGTTTCCAGCAGTTTGCTTATTATCACTCAGAGAATTTCAATGAGGGGTTGCACCTCTATGCACAGGTGATAGCACAGGATTCACCAGTCACAACTGACCCCGCTCACCCTTTATTTACCAAGACCCTTGCATACGCTCATTAAATGATTCAATACAAAATATAGGGTTGGCGTGTAGCTATTGCTGCTAATGTACATGTAACATTTCTGAAAAAAAAGTGAGTTTGAGTTTAAGTACAGTGTTTCCGTAAAGTCATGGTGCACTTTTGACCAGTCACTGGAAAGCAATAAAAAATGATAGAAATGTGAAATCTGCTCCAAATAAAGGAAAAACTCTCCCAGTTTCATGCCTATTCAGTGCAGTTCGATGTGGCCTCCATTTGGTGCCCTACACACATCCAAGCGATAGTGAAGTTCTTGCCACACAAGGGTAAGGACATCTGGTGTAAAAGAGTGAATAATGTCTGTGATTCTCTGTTTTAAGTGATTAATGTCATTGATACGTTCAATATACACATGTTGCTTCACGTAACCCCAAAAGAAAAAGTCTAAGGGCGTCAGATCCGGGGATTGTGGTGGGCATGGCTTGATAGAACCCCTGCCTATCCAGAAACTCACAAACAATGGTAGCGTAGTGTGGAGGAGCGCCGTCCTGTTGAAAGATGACACCGATTGGAAATTGTTGCACTGCGAAAAAAAAGGGGCCTATCACCTTATCATGCATCAGGCCACACCACACGTTCACTTTAGAGGTGTTACATTCATACTCAACATAGGCATGAGGATGTTCAGCAGCCCATATTCAGACGTTATGGCAATGAACATGTCCACAGATTTGGAAGGTCGCCTCATCACTAAACACAATCTTTTGCAAAAATCTTGCATAATTGTCGATCTCATGAAGCATATCTGTAGAAAACGCGCATCATTTAGGTCTCTCAGCAGGTTTGATAGTGTGCAACAGCCGCAATTTGTACCCCGTAAATCAGAGACGTTTATCTGACTGGAGGTTCAGCAACAGCTTAAATGAGTTTGTGTTGTTTGATTGGTTCTTGTTATCTCTCCTCATGAACAGGTCTGATATGATTGGGCCAGAGAAAGGGCGCCAAAATGTAAACCATAAATAGATCCGGTGACTGGTCAAAAGTGCACCATGACTTCACAGACCACTTTAGAATTGCAAGATTTCTATTTTTAAGACTGTGATATGGAAAAACATTACAAAATATATATATACCGTATATATATACCGTATATATATATATATATATATATATATATATATATATTATATATATATATATATATATATAACCCAAAAGCCTGATTTAAACAAAAGGTCATTTTCTGCTGATATATTCTGTTTTAGCGTAAGGTCAGACAGAGTACTCTAATGGTTGTGTTGTACTTTTATTTTTAATATGCTTTCATCTTTTTTACCCTTTCAGTACATAAAACTATTTAAAAGAAAGCATTAAACAAGCATATCAAGACAATGTTGACTATAACTAAGTGCAAACAAAAGAAAATATGTGTGTGTAAAATCTACTGTATAATTGTCTAAGGGTCACTTCCGTCTCTCTGTCTGTCGGTCTGTAACGGAAATCCCAAGTCGCTGATTGGTCGCAGCAAAACAGCCATGACCAATCAGCGACGGGCACAGTCTGGCGGCAAAATGACCGCTCCTTGCTCCCCGCAGTCAGTGCCCGCTCCATACTCCCCTCCAGTCAGTGCTCACACAGGATTAATGGCAGTGTTAATGGACCGCTTTATGCCGCGGTGTAACACACTCCGTTAACGCTGCTATTAACCCTGTGTAACCAACTTTTTACTATTGATGCTGCCTATGCAGCATCAATAGTAAAAAGATCTAATGTTAAAAATAATAAAAAAATAAAAAATAGTTATATACTCACCGTCCGTTGGCCCCTCGGATCTAGAACAGGCCTTTCCCACTCCTCATGACGCTCTGGTGACCGCTCCATGCATTGCGGTCTCGCGAGATGATGACGTAGTGGTCTTGCGAGATCACTACATCATCATCTCGCGAGACCGCAATGCCCTCTTGGGACCGGAACGCGAGGAGCATCGGTAAACGCTTCGCCTGGATCCAGGGGCCAATGGAAGGTGAGTATATAACTATTTTTTATTTTAATTCTTTTTTTTAACAGGGATATGATGCCCACATTGCTATATACTACGTGGGCTGTGCAATATACTACGTGGGCTGTGCAATGTACTACGTAGGCTGTGCAATGTACTACGTGGGCTGTGCAATGTACTACGTGGGCTGTGCAATATACTACATGGGCTGTGCAATATACTACGTGGGCTGTGCAATACATTACGTGGGCTGTGCAATATACTACGTGGGCTGTGCAATATACTACGTGGCTGCGCAATGTACTACGTGGGCTGCACAATGTACTACGTGGACTGTGCAATGTACTATGTGGGCTGTGCAATGTACTACGTGGGCTGTGCAATGTACTACATGGGCTGTGCAATGAACTACGTGGGCTGTGCATTATACTACGTGGGCTGTGGAATGTACTACATGTGCTGTGCAATGTACTACGTGGGCTGTGCAATATGCTACGTGGGCTGTGCAATGTACTACGTGGGCTGTGCAATGTATTATGTGGGCTGTGCAAAGTACTACGTGGGCTGTGTTATACACTATGTGGGCTGTGTTATACACTACGTGGGCTGTGTTATATACTGCGTGCGTGGGCTGTTATATACTATGTGAGCTGTGTTATATGTTACGTGGGCTGTTATAAACTACGTGGCTGTGTTATATGCTCTTGTATAAAAAGTAAACTATAAGAAAACAATATAATTTGGTCATTCCCATAGTCATATTGACCAACAGTTGTACTGCTTGGTAAATGCCATAAAAAATGAAATAAAAAAACAATTTCTAATAATATTTTTTATTTCTATAGCACCAACATATACCACAGCACTTTACATTTCAGAGAGGGCATGTACAAACAATTTCAGACATTACAGAGTAACACATAATTCAACATATGCTAGTGTGGGCCCTACTAGAAAGCTTATAATCTTTGAGGAAACAGTGGAAACACAAAAGTTAAATAGCAAAGTGTAAGATCCAGTCATAAATATAATAAATGGGGTATTCAAATAATGCTGCATGAACTGGTGACTATCGTGCTATAAGTGCATAGAGAAGAGTAAACAAATTATACGAGGGACCAGATTCTGAGAAAAATTTAAGAAGGTCAAAAGAGGGAGTAGTTAAGATTTGTGAGGTGAGGTAATATGCCAGTCTAAAGAAAAACATTTTTAGGTCATGCTTAAACTGTGGATACTGGGAATTAATCAAATTGTCAGTGGTAGTGCATTCCAGAGAACTGGTGCAGCATGAGAGAATGGAAATGAGATGTTTGGATTACAAATTATGTTAGGGTACCTTCACACTGGTCGATTCTGCTACGATTACGACGCATTTGCGTCATATTCGACATCGCAGTACGAGCTCGCAGCCAGCGGTCACACTCTACGATGTTAACGCTTTTTCTGACGTAGTTGCGATGTGAACGTCACGCGTCGCAATCGTACGCTACCCTTCACACCGCCATAGTCCTACGACTCCGAGCGTGACGTATTACCAGCATGGGCGTGCTAAAACGTCACGCCCAATCAGGAGACAGGTATGCGGAAGCCCAACCCACGTAGTCGCATTACGAGCTCGTATGACCGCCGTCACATACTACGATTTCGACCGCCACAGCGGGACATTTACGACGAAAGAAAGTTCTGCTCTTTCTTTCACATCGTACGATGCTGGGCTGCGTCGCAAATCGTAACGCCATGTCACACTTTGCAACCTCGGAACGAGGACGGATAAACGTCACAAATCGAACGCTCGTTCAGACTTTGATTGCACAGTGTGAAGGGGCCCTTAGTGAACGGGGGTACAGGGCCTGATACTGTGGGCCGGTATTGTCTTTTCTTAGCCCTGAGACCCCTCTTCTTAAGAAGAACTGGTCATGTGCTTGTTGTGCTGTATGTTTCGTTCTATACTCACTTGTCGTTCAGAAGATGTTGTTACCTCTCCGTCGTTGGGACCAGATACTGTTGCACACATGACAGAAGATGTTTGGTTCAGTTCAACAGGTTTGGCTCTACTGTGTGATTCAGGTACACACGGCTGCGGCATACAAAATGAGACAGAGTCCCCTTCTGTTGGTGTTCCCTTTGCCAAGTATGCTATCAGTTCTTGCCTCTGTTCTTCCCTTCCTGCCCTCTCTACAACAGACTGTTGGTTCCAGGAGCTTCCTATACAGCATTACAGAGTCTATGAGCCCACCATGTTTCCCTCTCGCTCTGACCCGGCTGGCCTCTTCACCTAAAGGAAGAAAGAGTCATGGAATCCAATGCCTCTTCTGGGTCCTATTCCCTGAACCGCCCCTGGATCTGCGCACAACTTCAGATGTGTCCTGATACTGTTTGGAGACTTGAGACTGGCAGGACACTTCACCATCTCTGCACCTGCTGACCTTGAACCTGTAGTACCTCATATTGACAGACTTCCTACTCTCTCACTACTACTCACAACTAGGAAGTGCCTCCACTGTTTATCTGATCTAACCCCTTCCCATGTGTGGGCTAATTACAAGATGTTAATGTGGCACCCCAGGGTCCGGTTGCCACGGTGACATTGCCTCCCTCTGAAGGGTGATGTCATGCCTGGAAGTAGGAAGAGGTCCCTATGCCAGGTAATACCCAGTGTTATGACCCCAATGGCGAGGGTCTCAGAGGAACGTGGAAGTCTGCAGAATACAAAAATCCAGCTCATAGGGCAGTGGTAACTGGGTTGACCATATATCTACTCCTAACGCCAACACTAGAAGTAGCCGGGGATCATTCCTACGTTGATTCTAGATGACACGCGCCAGCCGGAGAATCTAGCTACCCCTAGTAGAGGAAAACAAAGACCTTTCTTGCCTCCAGAGAAGGGGACCCCAAAGCTGGATAGAAGCCCCCCACAAATAATGACGGTGAGGTAAGAGGAAATGACAAACACAGAAATGAACCAGGTTTAGCACAGAGAGGCCCGCTTACTGATAGCAGAATAAAGAAAGGTAACTTATATGGTCAACAAAAACCCTATCAAAATCCACACTGGAAATTCAAGAACCCCCGAACCGTCTAACGGTCCGGGGGGAGAACACCAGCCCCTAGAGCTTCCAGCAAAGGTCAGGATATAGATTTGGAACAAGCTGGACAAAAATACAAAACCAAAACAAATAGCAAAAAGCAAAAGGCAGACTTAGCTGATATAACTGGAACCAGGATCAGTAGACAAGAGCGCAGCAGACTAGCTCTGATAACTACGTTGCCAGGCATTGAACTGAAGGTCCAGGGAGCTTATATAGCAACACCCCTAACTAACGACCCAGGTGCGGATAAAAGGAATGACAGAAAAACCAGAGTCAAAAAACTAGTAACCACTAGAGGGAGCAAAAAGCAAATTCACAACAGTACCCCCCCCTTAGTGAGGGGTCACCGAACCCTCACCACGACCACCAGGGCGATCAGGATGAGCGGCATGAAAGGCACGAACTAAATCGGCCGCATGAACATCAGAGGCGACCACCCAGGAATTATCCTCCTGACCATAGCCCTTCCACTTGACCAGGTACTGAAGCCTCCGCCTGGAGAGGCGAGAATCCAAGATCTTCTCCACCACGTACTCCAACTCGCCCTCAACCAACACCGGAGCAGGAGGCTCAGCAGAAGGAACTACAGGCACAATGTACCGCCGCAACAAGGACCTATGAAATACATTGTGAATAGCAAACGACACAGGAAGATCCAGACGAAAAGATACAGGATTAAGGATTTCCAATATCTTGTAAGGCCCAATAAAACGAGGTTTAAATTTGGGAGAGGAGACCCTCATAGGAACAAAGCGGGAAGAAAGCCACACCAAATCCCCAACGCGTAGTCGGGGACCCACACCGCGGCGGCGGTTGGCAAAGCGCTGAGCCTTCTCCTGTGACAACTTCAAGTTGTCCACCACATGATTCCAGATCCGCTGCAACCTATCCACCACAGAATCCACCCCAGGACAGTCAGAAGGCTCCACATGACCCGAAGAAAAGCGAGGATGGAAACCAGAGTTGCAGAAAAAAGGCGAAACCAAGGTGGCGGAACTAGCCCGATTATTAAGGGCAAACTCAGCCAACGGCAAGAATGTCACCCAATCGTCCTGATCAGCAGAGACAAAACACCTCAAATAAGCCTCCAAAGTCTGATTGGTTCGCTCCGTCTGTCCATTAGTCTGAGGATGGAAAGCAGACGAAAACGACAAATCAATGCCCATCCTACTACAAAAGGATCGCCAGAACCTGGAAACGAACTGGGATCCTCTGTCTGACACAATATTCTCAGGGATGCCGTGTAAACGAACCACGTTCTGGAAAAACACAGGAACCAGATCGGAAGAGGAAGGCAGCTTAGGCAAAGGAACCAAATGGACCATCTTGGAGAAGCGATCACATATCACCCAGATAACGGACATGCCCTGAGATAGCGGAAGATCAGAAATGAAATCCATGGAGATATGTGTCCAAGGTCTCTTCGGGACAGGCAAGGGCAAGAGCAAACCGCTGGCACGAGAACAGCAAGGCTTAGCTCGAGCACAAGTCCCACAGGACTGCACAAATGACCGCACATCCCTTGACAAGGAAGGCCACCAAAAGGACCTGGCCACCAGATCTCTGGTGCCAAAAATTCCCGGGTGACCTGCCAACACCGAGGAATGAACCTCGGAAATGACTCTGCTGGTCCACTTATCCGGGACAAACAGTCTGTCAGGTGGACAAGACTCAGGCCTATCAGCCTGAAATCTCTGCAACACACGTCGCAGATCCGGAGAAATAGCTGACAAGATAACTCCATCTTTAAGAATACCAACAGGATCAGCGACTCCAGGAGCATCAGGCACAAAGCTCCTAGAAAGAGCATCGGCCTTCACATTCTTTGAACCTGGTAAATACGAGACAACAAAATCAAAGCGGGAGAAAAACAATGACCAGCGGGCCTGTCTCGGATTAAGGCGTTTAGCAGACTCGAGATACATCAGATTTTTGTGATCAGTCAAGACCACCACACGATGCTTAGCACCCTCGAGCCAATGACGCCACTCCTCAAATGCCCATTTCATGGCCAACAACTCCCGATTGCCCACATCATAATTTCGCTCGGCAGGCGAAAACTTCCTAGAGAAAAAGGCACAAGGTTTCATAACAGAGCAACCAGGGCCTCTCTGCGACAAAACGGCCCCTGCCCCAATCTCCGAAGCATCCACCTCAACCTGAAAGGGAAGTGAGACGTCAGGCTGGCACAAAACAGGCGCCGAAGTAAACCGGCGTTTCAACTCCTGGAAAGCCTCCACGGCAGCAGGAGCCCAGTTAGCTACATCGGAGCCCTTCTTGGTCATATCCGTCAAAGGTTTCACAATGCTAGAAAAATTAGCGATAAAACGACGGTAGAAGTTAGCGAAGCCCAAGAACTTCTGAAGACTCTTAACTGACGAGGGCTGAGTCCAATCAAGAATAGCTCGGACCTTGACTGGGTCCATCTCCACAGCAGAAGGGGAAAAAATGAACCCCAAAAAGGGAACCTTCTGTACACCAAAGAGACACTTTGAGCCCTTGACAAACAAAGAATTTTCACGCAAAATTTCAAAGACCAACCTGACCTGCTCCACATGCGAATCCCAATCATCAGAAAAAACCAAAATATCATCCAGATAAACAATCAAAAATTTATCCAGATACTTCCGGAAAATGTCATGCATAAAGGACTGAAAAACTGAAGGCGCATTGGAGAGCCCAAAAGGCATCACCAAGTACTCAAAATGACCTTCGGGCGTATTGAATGCGGTTTTCCATTCATCACCTTGCTTAATGCGCACAAGGTTGTACGCACCACGAAGGTCTATCTTGGTGAACCACTTGGCACCCTTAATCCGGGCAAACAAGTCAGACAACAGCGGTAAAGGATACTGAAATTTGACAGTGATCTTATTTAAAAGCCGATAATCAATACAAGGTCTCAAAGATCCGTCCTTTTTTGCCACAAAAAAGAATCCCGCACCAAGAGGGGAAGAAGACGGACGAATATGTCCTTTTTCCAGAGACTCCTTGATATATGAACGCATAGCGGTATGTTCAGGTACCGACAGATTAAACAGTCTTCCCTTAGGAAATTTACTGCCTGGGATCAAATCTATAGCACAGTCACAGTCCCTATGAGGAGGCAGTGCACTGGACTCAGACTCACTGAAGACATCCTGATAATCAGACAAATACTCCGGAACTTCCGAAGGCGTAGAAGAAGCAATAGACACAGGCAGGGAATCCTCATGAATACCACGACAGCCCCAACTTGAGACTGACATAGCCTTCCAGTCCAGGACTGGATTATGGGTCTGTAACCATGGCAGCCCTAAAACGACCAAATCATGCATTTTATGTAAAACCAGGAAACGTATCACCTCGCGGTGTTCAGGAGTCATGCACATGGTAACCTGAGTCCAATACTGCGGTTTATTTGCTGCCAATGGTGTAGCATCAATACCCCTAAGAGGAATAGGATTTTCTAATGGTTCAAGAGTAAAACCACAGCGCTTAGCAAATGAGAGATCCATGAGACTCAGGGCAGCACCTGAATCTACAAACGCCATGACAGGATAAGATGACAGTGAGCAAATCAAAGTTACAGACAGAATAAATTTAGGTTGCAAATTACCAACGGTGACAGGACTAACAACCTTAGCTATACGTTTAGAGCATGCTGAGATAACATGTGTAGAATCACCACAGTAGTAGCACAAGCCATTCCGGCGTCTATGAATTTTCCGCTCATTTCTAGTCAGGATTCTATCACATTGCATTAAATCAGGTGTCTGTTCAGACAACACCATGAGGGAATTTGCGGTTTTTCTATCACATTGCACCGAATTAGGTGTCTGTTCAGACAACACCATGAGGGAATTTGCGGTTTTGCGCTCCCGCAACCGCCGGTCAATTTGAATAGCCAGTGCCATAGTATCATTCAGACCTGTGGGAATGGGAAAACCCACCATAACATTCTTAATGGCTTCAGAAAGGCCATTTCTAAAATTAGCGGCCAGTGCACACTCGTTCCAATGTGTCAGCACGGACCATTTCCGAAATTTTTGGCAATACACTTCAGCCTCGTCCTGCCCCTGAGACATAGACAGCAAGGCCTTTTCTACCTGAATCTCAAGATTGGGTTCCTCATAAAGTAAACCGAGCGCCAGAAAAAACGCATCAAGATCAGCCAATGCCGGATCTCCTGGCGCCAGCGAAAAAGCCCAATCCTGAGGGTCGCCCCGTAAGAACGAAATAACAATTTTTACTTGCTGAGCAGAATCTCCTGATGAACAGGGTCTCAGGGACAAAAACAATTTACAATTATTCACGAAATTCCTAAACTTAAACCTGTCTCCGGAAAACAGTTCAGGAATCGGTATTTTAGGTTCTGACCTAGGATTTCTGATAACATAGTCTTGTATGCCCTGCACACGAGTAGCCAGCTGGTCCACACTTGTAATCAAGGTCTGGACATTCATGTCTGCAGCAAGCATAGCCACTCTGAGGTAAAGGGGAAGGAGAAAAAAAAAAAAAACTCAGAATCTTCTTTCTTATAATCCCTCTTCTGCAATGCATTAAACATTTAATACTGGCCTGGCAAACTGTTATGACCCCAATGGCGAGGGTCTCAGAGGAACGTGGAAGTCTGCAGAATACAAAAATCCAGCTCATAGGGCAGTGGTAACTGGGTTGACCATATATCTACTCCTAACGCCAACACTAGAAGTAGCCGGGGATCATTCCTACGTTGATTCTAGATGACACGCGCCAGCTGGAGAATCTAGCTACCCCTAGTAGAGGAAAACAAAGACCTTTCTTGCCTCCAGAGAAGGGGACCCCAAAGCTGGATAGAAGCCCCCCACAAATAATGACGGTGAGGTAAGAGGAAATGACAAACACAGAAATGAACCAGGTTTAGCACAGAGAGGCCCGCTTACTGATAGCAGAATAAAGAAAGGTAACTTATATGGTCAACAAAAACCCTATCAAAATCCACACTGGAAATTCAAGAACCCCCGAACCGTCTAACGGTCCGGGGGGAGAACACCAGCCCCTAGAGCTTCCAGCAAAGGTCAGGATATAGATTTGGAACAAGCTATACAAAACCAAAACAAATAGCAAAAAGCAAAAGGCAGACTTAGCTGATATAACTGGAACCAGGATCAGTAGACAAGAGCACAGCAGACTAGCTCTGATAACTACGTTGCCAGGCATTGAACTGAAGGTCCAGGGAGCTTATATAGCAACACCCCTAACTAACGACCCAGGTGCGGATAAAAGGAATGACAGAAAAACCAGAGTCAAAAAACTAGTAACCACTAGAGGGAGCAAAAAGCAAATTCACAACAACCCAGCATGCATCACAATTCCAGCTCCAGGCCAGATGGGGGAGCTCTAGACCCGACTTCTGGGGAGCTTCTCTCTCTGGTCGGGAGAAGGAGTGTGTGTAGGCTGTTAGGAAGTTAGTTGGTGGAGAGGAGAGAGAGAGGAGCATAAACAATGGCTCTGGGGAATTGCAGCTGCGTCAGAGCTGACCCCAGAGCGGAGCACTGACAGGAAGGACGCCAGAGTCCTTGGCTGTGCGGGTGCTATAAGCCACGACAGCCGAATCTGGAGGGCCGGGGATTGCAAGCTCCCTGTCCACACCAAACATCCGGAGGCACCGCAGAAGACCAAGAGCCCAGGGCTACTAGTGAACAGGCAGTGCTCGTGATAGGCTCGCGTTGTCTGCCATACAGGTCGAAGCCAACACACAGGAGAGGGCCGCAGCTAGCTACAGGCAGCATGGACCTGAAAATAGAGCGCAGTGGGAAGGCCTCCAACCCCACCTGGCAAGATGGAACCCCTGAATGCTTCTAGGATAGCCAGACTCCTGCTGTCATCTGTTACTGGTACCCTGGACTGCATGTTCATCTACCAAGAAGCAAAAGTAAAGAAAACTGCACTTTTCTGCGTCCCTTGCTTATTCTCTGCACCACAACGTTCACTACCACCTGAACCAACTGTTATATCTGCCCTCGGGCCCCGCTCTACCCGTGGAGAGCTCTACCATCTTTGCTGCGTCACCATCGGCCCCAGTGGACCTGAACTGCAGCATCAGCCATCCCTAGCCGAAGACCACGGGTGGTGTCATGAATCAATCCCATATAACTTTTCCCCTTGCATCATTTTATTGCACGCCCAGGGACACGGAGTCGGGTCACGGCCCTGTGACTTCCCCAAAGAACTGTCCGATCGGGTTCCAATTACCCCACAGCCCTGGTGGGCATTGCATTAACTATGTCTAACTCAAACCGCTGCAAATATATCCTTATGCCTTATAATGGCTCCCCTATTGGACAGGCCTCCCCAATCCCCAGGGATGGCCTTGAGGTAAAACCTCCAGGAAAGCTGAGACACAAACCGGTTATAAGGGTAAAATGCAAATTTATATAAAAACATTAATAACATTATAACATTAATAAACATTACAATATAATTTAACTCTTCTTGACTCGGCGTCTTGTTCTATTCCTTTCACATTACTCTTGGATCAATTACAGAATGGAGAGCATGGTTAGGGCGGTAGACAGAGATGAGGGAGGAGATGTGGGGCACTGCGGATAGCTTTGTGGGTGTAAGTGATAAGTTTATATTGTATTCTGTAGCAGATGGGCAATCAGTGCAATGACTAAATAAATTGCTGTTCCTCAGTCAGCATAGGGGTAATGCATTAAAGGGAACCTGTCACCCCCAAAATCGAAGGTGAGCTAAGCCCACCAGCATCAGGGGCTTATCTACATCATTCTGTAATGCTGTAGATAAGCCCCCTATGTATCCTGAAAGATGAGAAAAAGAGGATAGATTATACTCACCCAGGGGCGGTCCCGGAATGATGGGCGTTGTGGTCCGGTCCAGGGCCTCCCATCTTCTTATGATGACGTCCTCTTCTTGTATTCATGCTGCGGCTCCAGCGCAGGCATACTTTGTCTGCCCTGTTGAGGGCAGAGCAAAGTACTGCAGTGCGCAGGTGCCGGGCCTCTCTGACCTTTCCCGGCGCCTACGCACTGCAGTACTTTGCTCTGCCCTCAACAGGGCAGACAAAGTATGCCGGAGCCGGATCCACAGCGTGACTGCAAGAAGAGGACGTCATTGTAAGGAGATGGGAGGCCCCGGACCGGACCGCGATGCCGATCAGACCGGACTGCAGCAGAACCGCCCCTGGGTTAGTATAATCTAACCTCTTTTTCTCATCTTTCAGGATACATCCGGAGCTTATCTACAGCATTACAGAATGCAGTAGATAAGCCACTGATGCTGGTGGGCTTAGCTCACCTTCGATTTTGGGGGTGACAGGTTCCCTTTAATATATTTAACATATTGCCAAAGGCCTAAATTAAAGACCTACATTGAAGTTTACATTTTAATGTATTAACTAATAATAGGGATAAACTGCATGAAGTTTATAAGCACATAGTGCAGTTGATATTTTTTTTTATTAACAATACTATAATAATAACAATACTATAAGATTTTGGTTATTAGTTGTTATTATATATACTTCTAAGCTGGGGAATACAATAGAAGGATCTCCGTGAAAGATGAGCTAACTCTCATTTAAAAAAACAATCAAGGGCACTGTATGCTTTTAAACTTCATGCACTTTATCACTATTATTAATGTATATATAACTGCAATTTTAATGTATGTCTTTAGTCTAGGATTCTTTCTATCTTTGGCAATTCGTAATACAACCAGTGCAATGACTGGCACAGGGTGGAGGTATCGATGTATTGGTTGAACTTGAATATGATCCTGGCTGCTGCATTCAGGATGGATAGGAGAGGGGAGAGTTTAGGAAGAGGGTGAATGATTAGTCAAGAGTTGCAATAGTCCACACAAGAATAAATTAGAGCAATAGTAAGACTTTTTGCAGAGTGAAAGGTAAGAAAAGGTTGAATTCTAAAGATGTTATTGAGGTGCAGGTGGCAACTGAATGCATTTCTAAGCACATATATTGTGAGCAACAAGTCTGCATAGACTTAAAGGGAACCTGTCACCCCCTTTTTTCCATATGAGATAAAAAATACTGTTAAATAGGGCCTGAGCTGTGCATTACAATAGTGTATTTTGTGGACCCCGATTCCCCACCTATGCTGCCGAAATACATTACCAAAGTAGTCGTTTTCGCCTGTCAATCAGGCTGGTCTGGTCAAAAGGGCGTGGTGTCTTCCCCCAGATCTTGCTTAGTTTTCCGTTGGTGGCGTAGTGGTGTGCGCATGCCCAAGTCCAGAATCCACTGAACAGGGGAGGGAAAATAGCGCGATCTGCGCTATTCCCCTGGTGATCGGTGGGGGCGGCCATCTTTCTGTGGCCGCGCGTGCGCAGATCGAGCGCTCTGCTGCCCGGGGCTTCAGGAAAATGGCCGTGGGATGCCGTGCGTGCGCAGATGGAGATCGCGGCGGCCATTTTCCTGAAGCAGAGTTCGCATCTCTGTTCTGTTCTCCATGGAAGATCTTCGTGGGACCCTCGATGGATTTCTGCGGACAGGGCCAGGGAGTATGAATTTGTTTTTTTATTTTGCGTCTTTTTCAGGTCGAGGGTCTTCAGGACGGATTGAGCGTACAATAAAATATGGTCAAAAAGTGGGTGTCTTTATTTCATTAAAATATTTTTTTTCTAGTGTTTGTGTTTTTTTTAAAAACCTTTCATTGGATTAATAATGGATAGGTGTCTTATTGACGCCTCTCCATTATTGACCGGGATTAATGCCACCTTACAATAGCAAAAATACGTGATACGTGGCACTTAAATACGTGGCACTGAAATACGTGGCACTGAAATACGTGGCACTGAAATACGTGGCACTGAAATACGTGGTACTTAAATACGTGATACGTGGCACTGAAATACGTGATACGTGGCACTGAAATACGTGGCACTTAAATACGTGATACGTGGCACTGAAATACGTGGCACTTAAATACGTGGCACTGAAATACGTGATATGTGGCACTGAAATACGTGGCACTGAAATACGTGGCACTGAAATACGTGATACGTGGCACTTAATTACGTGGCACTTAAATACGTGATACGTGGCACTTAAATACGTGATACGTGTCACTTAAATATGTGATACGTGGCACTTAAATACGTGGCACTGAAATACGTGGCACTGAAATACGTGGCACTGAAATACGTGATACGTGGCACTGAAATACGTGATACGTGGCACTGAAATACGTGGCACTGAAATACGTGGCACTGAAATACGTGGCACTTAAATACGTGGCACTTAAATACGTGATACGTGGTACTGAAATACGTGGCACTTAAATACGTGGCTGTCATGATCTCTGCAGGCAGAGACCATAGCAAGCCTATAGAGGGACAAGCTCTCGGAAGATGGAACTATACTGACCATGAACTAAGCCTGCCGCGCAACTAGAAATAGCCAGGTAGCATTTCCTATTTATCGCTAGATGCCCAGCTCTGGCCTAAGACCTAAATAGCTAGCAGAGGGAAATATAAGACCTGGCTCACCTCTAGAGAAATATTCCAAAGAAGACAGTAGCCCCCCACATATAATGACGGTGAGTTCAGATGAAACAACAAACGCAGCAGGAAAATAGTCTTAGCAAATTTGAGGTCCGCTTACTAGATAGCAGAAGACAGATAGTATACTTTCATGGTCAGCAGAAAAACACTAACAAAACACCATCCAGAGATTACCTTAAACTCTGGCATTAACTCATAACGCCAGAGTAGCAATCCCTGATCAACGAGAGCTTTCCAGACACAGTAACAAAACTTCAGCTGTGAACTGGAACAAATAGGCAAAACAAAACATGGACAAAAGTCCAACTTATCTAGTAGTTGTCTAGAAGCAGGAACAAGCACTGAGAGGCATCAGATAACATTGTTGACCGGCAAGAAACCACCAGAGAAATGAGCTTAAATAGCGACACCCACTACTGATGGAATCAGGTGAAACAGGAAAGAGGATGACAAGTCCAATTCCACAAGCGGCCACCGGGGGAGCCCAGAATCCAAATTCACAACAGTACCCCCCCCTCAAGGAGGGGGCACCGAACCCTCACCAGATCCACCAGGGCGACCTGGATGAGCCCTATGGAAGGCACGAACAAGATCAGAAGCATGAATATCAGATGCATTGACCCAAGAATTATCCTCCTGGCCGTAACCCTTCCAGTTGACCAGATACTGGAGTTTCCGTCTGGAAACACGAGAGTCCAAAATTTTCTCCACAACGTACTCCAACTCACCCTCAACCAACACCGGAGCAGGAGGCTCAACTGAAGGTACAACAGGTACCTCATACCTGCGCAATAACGACCGATGAAAAACGTTATGAATGGAAAAGGACGCAGGGAGGTCCAAACGGAAAGAAACAGGATTAAGAATCTCCAATATTCTATAAGGGCCGATGAACCGAGGTTTAAACTTAGGAGAAGAGACCCTCATAGGGACAAAACGAGAAGACAACCACACTAAATCTCCAACACAAAGCCGAGAACCAACACGACGATGACGGTTGGCAAAACGCTGAGTCTTCTCCTGGGACAACTTCAAATTGTCCATAACCTGCCCCCAGATGTGATGCAATCTCTCTACCACCGCATCCACTCCAGGACAATCCGAGGATTCCACCTGACCGGAGGAAAATCGAGGGTGAAACCCCGAATTACAGAAAAACGGGGACACCAAGGTGGAAGAACTGGCCCGATTATTGAGGGCGAACTCTGCCAATGGCAAAAAAGCAACCCAATCATCCTGGTCAGCAGAGACAAAACACCTCAGATATGTCTCAAGGGTCTGATTAGTCCGCTCGGTCTGGCCATTAGTCTGAGGGTGAAAAGCAGATGAAAAAGACAAATCTATGCCCATCCTAGCACAGAATGCCCGCCAAAATCTAGACACAAATTGGGTACCTCTGTCAGAAACAATATTCTCAGGAATACCGTGCAATCGGACAACATTCTGAAAAAACAGAGGAACCAACTCAGAAGAAGAAGGCAACTTGGGCAGAGGAACCAAATGGACCATTTTAGAGAAACGGTCACAGACCACCCAGATGACAGACATCTTCTGGGAAACAGGCAGATCTGAAATAAAATCCATCGAGATGTGTGTCCAAGGCCTCTTAGGAATAGGCAAGGGCAACAGCAGTCCGCTAGCCCGAGAACTACAAGACTTGGCCCGAGCACAAACGTCACATGACTGCACAAAGACTCGCACATCTCGTGACAGAGAAGGCCACCAGAAGGATCTTGCCACCAAATCCCTGGTACCAAAAATTCCGGGATGACCTGCCAATGCAGAAGAATGTACCTCAGAGATGACTCTGCTGGTCCAATCATCCGGAACAAACAGTCTATCAGGCGGACAACGATCCGGTCTATCCGCCTGAAACTCTTGCAAGGACCGCCGCAGATCAGGAGAAACGGCCGACAAAATTACTCCCTCCCTAAGGATACCTGTGGGTTCAGAATTACCAGGAGAGTCCGGGTCAAAACTCCTAGAAAGGGCATCTGCCTTAACATTCTTAGAACCCGGTAGGTATGACACCACAAAATTAAAGCGAGAAAAAAATAAAGACCAGCGCGCCTGTCTAGGATTCAGGCGTCTGGCAGTCTCAAGATAAATCAAATTTTTGTGGTCAGTCAATACCACCACCTGATGTCTAGCCCCCTCGAGCCAATGGCGCCACTCCTCAAACGCCCACTTCATGGCCAAAAGCTCCCGATTCCCAACATCATAATTCCGCTCTGCGGGTGAAAATTTGCGAGAAAAGAAGGCACAAGGCCTAATGACGGAGCAGTCGGAACCTTTCTGCGACAACACTGCCCCAGCTCCGATCTCCGAAGCGTCAACCTCAACCTGAAAAGGCAGATTCACATCAGGCTGACGCAACACAGGGGCAGAGGCAAAACGGCGCTTAAGCTCCTGAAAGGCCTCTACAGCATGAGGGGACCAATTAGCAACATCAGCGCCTTGTCTGGTCAAATCAGTCAGTGGTTTAACGACATCCGAAAAACCAGCAATAAATCGGCGGTAAAAGTTGGCAAAGCCCAAAAATCTCTGAAGACCCTTAAGAGAGGAGGGCTGAGTCCAGTCACAAATAGCTTGCACCTTGACGGGATCCATCTCAATGGAAGAGGGAGAAAAAATATACCCCAAAAAGGAAATTTTCTGGACCCCAAAAACGCACTTAGACCCCTTCACACATAAAGAATTAGACCGCAGAACCTGAAAAACTCTCCTGACCTGCTGGACATGAGAGTCCCAGTCATCAGAAAAAATCAGAATATCATCCAGATATATTATCATAAATTTATCCAGAAAATCGCGGAAAATATCATGCATAAAAGACTGGAAAACTGAAGGGGCATTAGAAAGACCAAAAGGCATGACCAAATACTCAAAGTGGCCCTCGGGCGTATTAAATGCGGTCTTCCACTCATCCCCCTGCCTGATCCGCACCAAATTATACGCCCCACGAAGATCAATTTTAGAGAACCACTTAGCACCCTCTATACGAGCAAACAAATCAGTAAGCAATGGCAATGGGTATTGATACTTAACAGTGATCTTATTCAGAAGCCGATAATCAATACATGGTCTCAAAGAGCCGTCTTTTTTTGAGACAAAGAAAAACCCAGCTCCCAAGGGAGAAGAAGATGGACGAATATGTCCCTTTTCCAAAGACTCCTTTATATATTCCCGCATAGCAGCATGTTCCGGCACAGACAAATTAAACAAACGACCCTTTGGATATTTACAACCCGGTATCAAATCTATGGCACAATCGCACTCACGGTGCGGAGGTAACGACCCAAGCTTGGGTTCGTCAAAGACGTCTTGATAATCAGAGAGGAACTCAGGGACTTCAGAGGGAATGGACGACGAAATAGAAACCAAAGGTACGTCCCCATGAATACCCTTACATCCCCAGCTCAACACAGACATTGCTCTCCAGTCCAAGACTGGGTTGTGAGACTGCAACCATGGCAATCCCAGTACCAAATCGTCATGTAAATTATACAGCACCAGGAAACGAATAATCTCCTGGTGATCCGGATTGATACGCATGGTTACTTGTGTCCAGTATTGTGGTTTATTATTAGCCAATGGGGTGGAGTCAATCCCCTTCAGAGGAATAAGAGTCTCCAAAGGCTCTAAATCAAAACCACAACGATTGGCAAAGGACCAATCCATAAGACTCAGAGCGGCGCCAGAGTCAACATAGGCGTCCGTGGCAATGGATGACAAAGAGCAAATCAGGGTTACAGACAAAATAAACTTAGACTGAATGGTGCTAATGGAAACAGACTTATCAAGCTTCTTTGTACGCCTAGAGCATGCCGATATAACATGAGTAGAATCCCCACAATAGAAACACAATCCATTCTTCCGTCTAAAATTCTGTCGCTCGCTCCTGGACAGAATTCTATCACACTGCATACTTTCTGGCGTCTTTTCCATAGACACCGCCAGATGGTGCACCGGTTTGCGCTCCCGCAGACGCCTATCAATCTGAATAGCCATTGTCATGGACTCATTCAGACCTGCAGGCAAAGGGAACCCCACCATAACATCCTTAACGGCATCAGAGAGACCTTCTCTGAAAGTTGCCGCCAAGGCGCACTCATTCCACTGAGTAAGCACAGACCATTTACGGAATTTTTGGCAGAAAACTTCAGCTTCGTCTTGCCCCTGAGATAGTGCCATCAAAGTTTTTTCTGCCTGAAGTTCCAAATGAGGTTCCTCATAAAGCAAGCCCAAGGCCAGAAAAAACGCATCCACATCGCGTAACGCAGGATCCCCTGCTGGCAATGAGAAGGCCCAATCTTGAGGGTCACCCCTGAGCAAGGAAATCACAATCCTAACCTGCTGAGCAGGGTCTCCAGCTGAACGAGACTTCAGGGACAAATAAAGCTTACAATTATTTCGGAAATTCTGGAAGCTAGCTCTATTCCCTGTGAAGAACTCCGGCAAAGGAATTCTCGGCTCAGATACCGGAGCATGTACCACAAAATCTTGTAAATTTTGTACTTTCGTGATGAGATTATTCAAACCCGCAGTTACACTCTGGAGATCCATTATTGTCAGGTGCACACAGAGCATACAGAGATTAGGAGGAGAGAGAGAAAAAAGACTGCAGCAAGGCAGACTGGAGGAGAAAAAAAAAAAAAAAAAAAAAAAATTCCAGCAGACTTCTTATAACTCTCCTTTCTCAACCAGGGTCTTTAACACTTTATTGGCCGGTCAAACTGTCATGATCTCTGCAGGCAGAGACCATAGCAAGCCTATAGAGGGACAAGCTCTCGGAAGATGGAACTATACTGACCATGAACTAAGCCTGCCGCGCAACTAGAAATAGCCAGGTAGCATTTCCTATTTATCGCTAGATGCCCAGCTCTGGCCTAAGACCTAAATAGCTAGCAGAGGGAAATATAAGACCTGGCTCACCTCTAGAGAAATATTCCAAAGAAGACAGTAGCCCCCCACATATAATGACGGTGAGTTCAGATGAAACAACAAACGCAGCAGGAAAATAGTCTTAGCAAATTTGAGGTCCGCTTACTAGATAGCAGAAGACAGATAGTATACTTTCATGGTCAGCAGAAAAACACTAACAAAACACCATCCAGAGATTACCTTAAACTCTGGCATTAACTCATAACGCCAGAGTAGCAATCCCTGATCAACGAGAGCTTTCCAGACACAGTAACAAAACTTCAGCTGTGAACTGGAACAAATAGGCAAAACAAAACATGGACAAAAGTCCAACTTATCTAGTAGTTGTCTAGAAGCAGGAACAAGCACTGAGAGGCATCAGATAACATTGTTGACCGGCAAGAAACCACCAGAGAAATGAGCTTAAATAGCGACACCCACTACTGATGGAATCAGGTGAAACAGGAAAGAGGATGACAAGTCCAATTCCACAAGCGGCCACCGGGGGAGCCCAGAATCCAAATTCACAACACGTGGCACTGAAATACGTGATACGTGGCACTGAAATACGTGGCACTGAAATACGTGGCACTGAAATACGTGGCACTTAAATACGTGATACGTGGCACTGAAATACCTGGCACTTAAATACGTGGCACTTAAATACGTGGCACTTAAATACGTGATACGTGGCACTGAAATACGTGGCACTGAAATACGTGGCACTGAAATACGTGATACGTGGCACTGAAATACGTGATACGTGGCACTGAAATACGTGGCACTGAAATACGTGGCACTGAAATACGTGGCACTTAAATACGTGGCACTTAAATACGTGATACGTGGTACTGAAATACGTGGCACTTAAATACCTGGCACTGAAATACGTGATACGTGGCACTGAAATACGTGGCACTGAAATACGTGGCACTGAAATACGTGGCACTTAAATACGTGATACGTGGCACTGAAATACCTGGCACTTAAATACGTGGCACTTAAATACGTGGCACTTAAATACGTGATACGTGGCACTTAAATACGTGGCACTGAAATACGTGGCACTGAAATACGTGGCACTGAAATACGTGATACGTGGCACTTAAATACGTGGCACTTAGGCTATGTTCATATTTGCGTTGTGCGCCGCAGCGTCGGCGCCGCAACACACAACGCAAACAAAAACGCAGCAAAACGCATGCACAACGCTGCGTTTTGCGCCACATGCGTCCTTTTTTTGATTGATTTTGGACGCAGCAAAAATGCAACTTGCTGCGTCCTCTGCGCCCGGATGCGTGCGCTGCAGTGATGCATGCGGCGCAAAACGCAAGTGCGACGCATGTCCATGCGCCCCCATGTTAAATATAGGGGCGCATGACGCATGTGGCGACGCTGCGGCGCCCGACAATGCGGCGCAGACCGCAAATGTGAACGTAGACTTAAATAGCTGGATAGAGCTGGATCCGCGGGCTGTGATCTGGCCTACGCTCAGCACTCTGCGGAGCGCTGTCATTCAAAACACGTCCACTCATTTTGGTGTTTAGTCCCAAAATGGAGGATGGAAGAAGAAAAGGGTTGGACAAGGAAATGACATCATTTCTTTTTTTTTTTTTCCCCCACTGCAGTTAAAGCTTTATTTGTGTCCAACACAGACAATCTGCAGAGAAAACTGCATAAAAAACCGCACTAAAAACCGCATCAAAAACGCACAAGAGCTGCGGTTTTTAGTCCTGAAAAAAAAAGGATTGAAATCAGGAACGTGTGAACATACCCTAATAGTCACTGTAAACAATGTTTGTTTCCACTATCACACCTGCAGTCCCCCACTTCCTACTAACCCCCCTAATCCTTACACCTGGTAATGAACTGGTCATCCCTCCATCATCTCACCTCCTCCCCAGATTTGTTCATCAACATAAATTCCTTTGTCTCCAAACACCACTGCATGGCCAGCTCTACTCTCACTTATTGTATACTCATCCATCCCTTGTACACTGAACCATTGCGGGCAGGGTCCTCTCTTATCCTGTACCAAGAAGATGTACTGTATATAATTGACTGTCATCATCATAGAGATGGTAGTGGAAACTGACATCTGTCCATTAGGGGTGGTGGATAGAGAAAAAAGGTGAGGACATAGGACAGAACCTTGAGGAACCCTGACAGTAAGAGGAAGAGGCAAGGTAGAAGAGCCAAGAAAAGATACAGTAAAGGAGCGAAAGGAGCGGTCAGAGAAGTAGGAAGAGAACCAAGAGAGAGCAGTATCCTTGAGGCCACTAGAGCACAGCATAGTGAGGAAGAGCTGGTGATCCATAGTGTGGAAGGCAGCAGAGGGATCCAGGAGAATGAGCAGAGTAGTGAAAACTAGATTCAAGAATAGAGTGATCTGAAAGAGAGCAGATTGGTTTAGAGAGGATCAAGGGATTTTTTTTAAATAATGTGTGTAATGATGGCGTGTTTAAAGTAGGAGGGAACGATTCTGGAAGAAAGAGAGAGGTTAAATATCTTAGCTAGTTTGGTAGTAACAGTCAAGGAGAGGGAATGTAGGAGATGACACTGAGTAAGGTCACTGGTGGAAATTGTAGGGCAAGAAGAGTGAGGAACCTAGCAACTTTTTCTTCTGTGACCAGTTCAAAGGCAGAAAGTGCGCATGAGGAAGGGAAGAGAATGTATGATATTAGGGGATTGGCATACAACTCCATCAACAGAAAAATTAAAAAAAATATGAAAATATGAATATTAGCCCCTTAGTGACCGCCAATTTTGTACTTAATGACCAAGCCAATTTTTACAATTCTGACCACTGTTACTTTATGAAGTTATAGCTCTGGAACGGTTCAATGGATAACACTGATTCTGAGATTTTTTTTCCGTTATATATTGTACTTCATGTTAGTGGTAACATTTCTTCGATATGACTTGCATTTATTTATGAAAAAAATGTTAATTTGGCAAAAATTTGGAAAATGTTGCAATATTTAAACTTTTAATTTTTGTGCCCTTATCACACAAAATTATATCGCACAAAATTGTTAGTAAATAACATTTCCCACATGTCTTCTTTACATCAGCACAATTTTGGAAACATAATTTCTTTTTTAGGACGTTATAAGGGTTAAAAGTTGACCAGTAATTTCTAATTTTTCTAACAAAATTTACAAAAATATTTTTTAGACACCACCTCACATTTTAAGTGAATTTGGGGGGTCAATATAACAGAAAATACCCAAATGTGACACCATTCTAAAAACTGCACCCCTCAAGGTGCGCAAAACCACATTCAAGAAGTTTATAAACCTTCAGATGATTCACAAGAACTAAAGCAATGTGAAAGGAAAAAATGTACATTTTACTTTTTTCACAAAAAATGTACTTTGGAATCAAACTTTTGTATATTTTTACAAGGGTACCAGGATAAAATGGACAACAAAATTTGTTGTGTAATTTCTCCTGAGTACACAGATACCCAGTATGTGGGGGAAAGCCACTGTTTGGGAGTGTGGCAGGGCTCAGAAGGGAGGGAGCACCGTTTGACTTTTTGAGCTCAAAATTGACTGGAATTAATGGCGAGTGCCATGTCACATTTGGAGACCCCCTGATGTACCCAAACAGTGGAAACCCTAACAATTCTAACTCCAACCCTAACACAGCCCTAATCCGAACCCTAACCCCAACACACCCCTAAACCTAATCCCAACCCAAATGATAACCCTAACCCCAACACCACAACCCTAACCCCAACACAACTCTTACCCCAACACAACCCTAACCCCAACACAACCCTAACCCCAACTCTAGCCCCAACTCAACTCTAGCCCCAACTCTAGCCCCAACCCTAACCATAGCCCCAACCCTAACCCCAACCCCAACCCTAACCCTAGCCCCAATCCTAGACCAACCCTAACCCTAGCCCAACCCTAGCACAACCCTAACCCTAGTTCTAACCCTAACCCTAGCCCCAACCCAACCCAACTCATTTGAGACGATGCAATGCATTGGATGTCAACGTTGCATATATTGGAGAATCTGGATGAGTAGCATAAAGTAGTGACTGATTATATCAAGCTGCAGGCAAAATGGAGCCTAGGTTACTCAGAAACCAGCCATTTGCAGCTGATGAAGAGGGACAAACAACACCTACTGAGTCCCTTCGGAATGTCTACTAAATTTGTCAGTAAGAACAACTGTAGAATCAATGATGTGATCTCTCATATATTTGAATTGTATAAAATGTTCACAATAATCCAACAAGAGATGGAAGAAGAATAGTAACTTCTACATGTTTAATGCCACAATTGAATCATAGAATGTTAGAGTTGGAAAGGACCTCAATGGTCATCATGTCCAACACCCTGCTCTATGCAGATGTCTGTCCAGCCTCTGTTTGAAGACATCCATTGAAGGAGAACTCACCACCTCTGGTGGCAGCCTGTTCCACTCATTGATTACCCGCACTGTCAAAATGTGTTTTCTAATATATAATCTGTATCTTCTCCCTTTCAGCTTCATTCCACAACTTCTCATGTTTCATGTGCAAATGAGAATAACGATGATCCCTCTACACTGTGATGATATCAGTGATACTTCATATATTTGTAGACAGCTATTGTCTCCTCATAGCATTCTTTTTTGCAAGCTAAACATTCCCAGATCCTTTAACCTTTTCTTGTAGGACACACTTTGCAGTACGTTCACCATCCTTGTAGATCTTCTCTGAATTTGCTCCAGCTTTTTTTTTTTTTAAATGTAGTGCCCAGAATTGGACACAGTAATCCAAATGAGGCCTGACCAAGACTCTACAGTATGTTTCTCTTAATATATCCAAGAACTGTGTTTGCCTTTTTTTGCTGCTCCATCACACTATTGACTTATATGAGTCTGTGATCTATTAGTATACACAAGTCTTTTTCACAAGTGCTGTTGCTTAGTTCTATTCCTCCCATTCTGTAGATGTAATTTTCATTTTTCTTGCCCAGGTGTAGAATCTTACATTTCTCTCTGTTAAATACCATTCTATTAGTCACTGTCCATTTTTCAAGTGTCACGCAATACAGCGATCCAACAGGGAGGTCGTTCTGCATATGGAACAACAAATGCACAATGGGATGATATAGGGGAGAGGAAGGCCCTACTGATAGGGAAAGAGGGATGGACATCTCCTGCTCAAACCTGAGCCTGTCCCTGCACTCCCCTAACACCCAAAGTGGGTCATTCCCCCACTGCTATCAGGACCCTCATCCCTCTCTGTCACCCAGCACTGCCCTGGCTAGTGCTCTGGACGGCAAGGGCGCTAGCATTACCACTGTTGATGCAACAACACAGGTGACAGTGACAAACATGAGACAGGCGAGGAAAAAACACTACACTTAGCTTCCAGACTCCGCTGCCAAGATCCACACCACAGATGGCATAGAAACAGGACTCCAAACTCCAGAAGTAGTTAACACCAGATAACTGCAACTTCACGGCTGGTCTCCATAGAATAGCTCTATCACCAAGAGTCAGCTGATGCATCAGATGACTATTTAAAGGATGGTGGGAGTGGTCACCACCCACATCAGCTGACCTAGCCACTCTGCAGTTGCAGCAGGTTTCCAGCAAGGAAAACTAACATTAACCCCCACTGGCCCTGAAAGGAAAAAAAACTACATTTAAAACATAGTGGAACCAGAGCTGCCACACATCCAAAATTGGATCATGACAGTACCCCCCTTTCAATGAGGGGTCTCTGGACCTTCAACACCGGCCTCACTGGAAACGACGTACGATGAGGACGCCTCGATCCACTAGAGTTCCACTCTGCAGTCACCTGATCCTCAGGTTTATGGCAAATGCAGCCCAATGGAGATGGCAATAAGGTAGGCTCTGGAGGCGCAGCAAATCTCCAGAGCGCCGACCTGTGGAATACGTTGTGAATGTGAATTACCGGGGGTAACTCCAGCTGGAAAGTCCCCAGGCTGAGAATGGCTGACACCCGATATGATCCAATCACCCTAGAACTCCAGGTCCTAGAAGCATACTTCCACCTGATGTTTTAGTGGACACCCTCACATACTCATTCACACACAGGTCCGGCCCTGCATGTTTATTTCCACTCATGTGTTTGCCAAAAAGTGGTGAACTCTTTGAGGAATCAACAGCAGAGGCGTTCCCCTGTGTCACCAAATGGAAACTCTCACTACATACAGAGGGAACTACCACCTTCCCTTGAGATCCCAACAAAGCAGCCCCAGAACATAACAGAGCATCCTTCATGTTTCACAGTAGGGACAGTGTTCTTTTCTTGATATGCTTCATTTTTCCGTTTGTGAACATAGAGCTGATGTGCCTTCCCAAAAAGTTTCATTTTTGTCTCATCTTTCCATAGGACATGCTCCCAGAAGCTTTGTAGCTTGTCAACATGTAGTTTGGCAAATTCCAGTCTGGCTTTTTTATGATTTTTTTTTCCAACAATGGTGTCCTCCTTGGTCATCTCCCATGAAGTCCACTTTGGCTCATACAATGACAGATGATGTGATCAGACACTGATGTTCCTTGAGATTGAAGTTCACCTTTAATCTGTTTAGGCATTTTTCGGGGCTCTTGTTACCATTCATATTATCCGTCTCTTTGATTTGTCATCAATTTTCCTCCTGCGGCCACGTCCAGGTAGGTTGGCTACAGTCCCATCGATCCTAAATTTCTGAATAATATGTGCAACTGTAGTCACAGGAACATCAAGCTGCTTGGAGATGGTCTTATAACTTTTACCTTTAACACGTTTGTGTATAATTTTCTTTCTAATCTCCTGAGACAACTCTTTCCTTTGCCTCCTCTAGTCCATGATGAGTGTGATACACACCATGCCGCCAAAGAGCACAGTGAGTATCTGTAGCCCAATAAACAGGCCCACTCACTGGTTCCAAGATTGTAGACACCTGTGATGCTAGTTAGTGGACACACCTTGATTTAACTTGTTCTTTTTGTCACATTATTTTCAGGGGTACCATCATTTCTGTCCAGGCCTATTTCATGAGTTTTATTTTTTTTAAATTATGTGGAAGCATGGTTGAAAAGCAATGTCAGACTTTCATTTGTTCATTTTCATAAATCTTTTATTTATTATTACTTTTGTCAGATTCAAGTTATTTCTGTGACCATTGTAGGTTTTTCTGTCATTAAACGAGGGGTACCAACAATTTTGACCATGTGTGTTTTAGTAGCTAAAAATAGCCAAGACATTGCTTCTTTTACTTGCAACCATCAAACCTGCTTTTACTCCCCAAGAAGAGATAATATTCAGACCACCACTTGTCAAAAAGCCACAACTTATTCCATTGGGGCAGCACAGTGGCGCAGTGGATAGCGCAGCAGTCTTGCAGTGCTGGCATCCTGGGTTCAAGCCCCACTAAGGACAACATCTGCAAAGAGTTTGTATGTTCTCTCCTTGTTTGTGTGGGTTTCCTCTGGGCTCTCCGGTTTCCTCCCACATTCCAAAGACAATAATGAGTGCAACCTGTTAAGCAGAACATGTTAGCGCTATATAAAAAAATAAAGATTATTATTGTTTACCATATGGGTTAAATAATTTTACATCTGGGTTAATCCAACATGTACAGACATGTCAAGAAAAAATACGCTTATTTTTTTTGTTAGGTCAGCAGGTAGTCAAATTCTTATATGGAGTCAACAAATTTGCTCATTTTTTGTAATTACATGGGGTATTTTTACACTATGATGAGCAGCATTAAACGATCACCAAACAGCGGTCGTTTATTAGCCTGTTTACACAGGCCATCCCTGCTTCAGATCCACATTGAACAATCTGTAAGGGCTCGCTCACACGAGCGTATAACACAGCCGAATGCTATGCGACACAACATCAAATAGCACTAGGACCAGTGTTATTCTATGGGACATCTCATATTTGCCATTATTTTCTCATGTTACGAGTAGTGTTGAGCGATACCTTCCGATACTTGAAAGTATCGGTATCGGATAGTATCGGCCGATACCCGAAAAATATCCTATATTAAGGGTCACCAATCTAACCCAAGAAGAGGTGCGAAACCGGCTAAATAAGATTAAAATAGATAAATCTCCGGGTCCGGATGGCATACACCCACGAGTACTAAGAGAACTAAGTAATGAAATAGATAAACCATTATTTCTTATTTTTAGGGACTCTATAGCGACGGGGTCTGTTCCGCAGGACTGGCGCATAGCAAATGTGGTGCCAATATTCAAAAAGGGCTCTAAAAGTGAACCTGGAAATTATAGGCCAGTAAGTCTAACCTCTACTGTTGGTAAAATATTTGAAGGGTTTCTGAAGGATGTTATTCTGGATTATCTCAATGAGAATAACTGTTTAACTCCATATCAGCATGGGTTTATGAGAAATCGCTCATGTCAAACCAATCTAATCAGTTTTTATGAAGAGGTAAGCTATAGGCTGGACCACGGTGAGTCATTGGACGTGGTATATCTCGATTTTTCCAAAGCGTTTGATACCGTGCCGCACAAGAGGTTGGTACACAAAATGAGAATGCTTGGTCTTGGGGAAAATGTGTGTAAATGGGTTAGTAACTGGCTTAGTGATAGAAAGCAAAGGGTGGTTATAAATGGTATAGTCTCTAACTGGGTCGCTGTGACCAGTGGGGTACCGCAGGGGTCGGTATTGGGACCTGTTCTCTTCAACATATTCATTAATGATCTGGTAGAAGGTTTACACAGTAAAATATTGATATTTGCAGATGATACAAAACTATGTAAAGCAGTTAATACAAGAGAAGATAGTATTCTGCTACAGATGGATCTGGATAAGTTGGAAACTTGGGCTGAAAGGTGGCAGATGAGGTTTAACAATGATAAATGTAAGGTTATACACATGGGAAGAAGGAATCAATATCACCATTACACACTGAACGGGAAACCACTGGGTAAATCTGACAGGGAGAAGGACTTGGGGATCCTAGTTAATGATAAACTTACCTGGAGCAGCCAGTGCCAGGCAGCAGCTGCCAAGGCAAACAGGATCATGGGGTGCATTAAAAGAGGTCTGGATACACATGATGAGAGCATTATACTGCCTCTGTACAAATCCCTAGCTAGACCGCACATGGAGTACTGTGTCCAGTTTTGGGCACCGGTGCTCAGGAAGGATATAATGGAACTAGAGAGAGTACAAAGGAGGGCAACAAAGTTAATAAAGGGGATGGGAGAACTACAATACCCAGATAGATTAGCGAAATTAGGATTATTTAGTCTAGAAAAAAGACGACTGAGGGGCGATCTAATAACCATGTATAAGTATATAAGGGGACAATACAAATATCTCGCTGAGGATCTGTTTATACCAAGGAAGGTGACGGGCACAAGGGGGCATTCTTTGCGTCTGGAGGAGAGAAGGTTTTTCCACCAACATAGAAGAGGATTCTTTACTGTTAGGGCAGTGAGAATCTGGAATTGCTTGCCTGAGGAGGTGGTGATGGCGAACTCAGTCGAGGGGTTCAAGAGAGGCCTGGATGTCTTCCTGGAGCAGAACAATATTGTATCATACAATTATTAGGTTCTGTAGAAGGATGTAGATCAGGGGATTTATTATGATGGAATATAGGAATATAGGCTGAACTGGATGGACAAATGTCTTTTTTCGGCCTTACTAACTATGTTACTATGTTACTATGTTACTATGATACCGATACCATATTCATGTAAAAAATAAAGCATTAAAATAAAAAATATGGATATACTCACCCTCGGACGCGCCCTGGACCTTACCGACGTAACCGGCAGCCTCCGTTCCTAAGAATGAGGAGTTTAGGACCTTCGATGACATCGCGGCTTGTGATTGGTCACGTGAGCGGTCACATGAGCGGTCACGCGACCAATCACAAGCCGCGACATCATCGAAGGTCCTAAACTCCTCATTCTTAGGAACGGAGGCTGCCGGTTACGTCGGTAAGGTCCAGGGGCCGCCCGAGTGGTGAGTATATCCATATTTTTTATTTTAATTCTTTATTTTTTACATGAATGTGGATCCCAGGGCCTGAAGGAGAGTCTCCTCTCCTCCAGACCCTGGGAACCATACACTGGGAACTTCCGATTCCGATTTCCGATATCACAAAAATATCAGAACTCGGTATCGGAATTCCGATACCGCAAGTATCGGCCGATACCCGATACTTGTGGTATCGGAATGCTCAACACTAGTTACGAGTGCATCCTATAGTAAGTTTGCGCTCATCCATGCAAATCTACTGGTGCTTGTGAAACATCAGCCTGCACTCGGATGCCAGCAATGGAGGAGATGGAGATATTACGTTCTACGTCTCCTCCACACCTGTGCTGTGAATCTGTCATGCAAGAGGATCAGAGCACGGAACACTGACACTTGGCTCCCACATGCAGCCGAGGTCCATTAGCATATCGCATGCTATACACATATGTGACTCCGGCCTTATAGGTCATTCAGGGTGCATCGTTCATGATATTGCAGTGTAAATGGACCTTTAGTCTCTCTGAATCTGCACTTTTGTACTGTTATCATAATCTTACATCAGGCGTGGAGATATGTAACTGTATAAGGGGAGGAAACTAAGGAGTCTCCTGGAATAGTACTATTCTATTTGATTTGTTTCCTCTGCAATTGTATTGTCAAGCGTGCTAAGCTATGGTTGACTTTCCAACTTCATAGTTCTCCCTGTTTGAAGTAATACTTGGGGTCTACACATTTCGCAGTTAATAGTTCATGCTTGGTGTCTTGGGGAATCATAGTATCTCAGACAGAAAAACAACTAATGCTTTGTATGAGAGTCCTTGGTAAGGACACTTTCTGTCTTCTTTGTTTGACCTATCTCCAGTTCAAACAATGGAAAGAATCACTTTGTAATGAAGGTCTCAAGTGAGACCCAGGTGAAGGAAAAGCTGGTCTCCACTTTGACGAAGATGTTTGTCCACCTGTCTCTTCCATCAATCCATACACAAAAGAAAATTGTATTCTATCCACCTTCATCATGCACAACAAACATCTTCTGTTTGCTCTTGTGATGTGGCATCTATTACCGTCAACTGCTTATCACAATGATGGAGAACCTACCTATTTTACATTGCTTGCATCATACACAAACACCACAGTTGATAAACTAAAGACAGCTATTAATCAACCATTCTACAGATTTATTGCAGCACCATAAATGCTACAAAGTGGAAAAAGTCACATTTAAAATGCCTCCCTGAATATGAGGTCTTAAAATATTAGACTTATTATCTAACACATTAGGGTTGTGAGAAGTAGGGCAGTTTATTTTGCTTTAACTTTATCTGCCCTTCAGGTGCAAGTGGGCATTGCGATAATAAAGTCGACATTAGAATAAAATCTAAAACAAACACAAATTATATATACAGGTCCTTCTCAAAAAATTAGCATATAGTGTTAAATTTCATTATTTACCATAATGTAATGATTACAATTAAACTTTCATATATTATAGATTCATTATCCACCAACTGAAATTTGTCAGGTCTTTTATTGTTTTAATACTGATGATTTTGGCCTACAACTCCTGATAACCCAAAAAACCTGTCTCAATAAATTAGCATATTTCAACCGTCCAATCAAATAAAAGTGTTTTTTAATAACAAACAAAAAAACCATCAAATAATAATGTTCAGTTATGCACTCAATACTTGGTCGGGAATCCTTTGGCAGAAATGACTGCTTCAATGCGGCGTGGCATGGAGGCAATCAGCCTGTGACACTGCTGAGATGTTATGGAGGCCCAGGATGCTTCAATAGCGGCCTTAAGCTCATCCAGAGTGTTGGGTCTTGCGTCTCTCAACTTTCTCTTCACAATATCCCACAGATTCTCTATGGGGTTCAGGTCAGGAGAGTTGGCAGGCCAATTGAGCACAGTAATACCATGGTCAGTAAACCATTTACCAGTGGTTTTGGCACTGTGAGCAGGTGCCAGGAAGCATGAAGTGCTCCAAAATCTCCTGATAGCTAGCTGCATTGACCCTGCCCTTGATGAAACACAGTGGACCAACACCAGCAGCTGACATGGCACCCCACACCATCACTGACTGGGTACTTGACACTGGACTTCAGGCATTTTGGCATTTCCTTCTCCCCAGTCTTCCTCCAGACTCTGGCACCTTGATTTCCGAATGACATGCAAAATTTGCTTTCATCAGAAAAAAGTACTTGGGACCACTTAGCAACAGTCCAGTGCTGCTTCTTTGTAGCCCAGGTCAGGCGCTTCTGCCGCTGTTTATGGTTCAAAAGTGGCTTTACCTGGGGAATGCGGCACCTGTAGCCCATTTCCTGCACACGCCTGTGCACGGTGGCTCTGGATGTTTCCACACCAGACTCAGTCCACTGCTTCCTCAGGTTCCCCAAGGTCTGGAATCGGTCCTTCTCCACAATCTTCCTCAGGGTCCGGTCACCTCTTCTCGTTGTACAGCGTTTTCTGCCACATTGTTTCCCTCCAACAGACTTACCATTGAGGTGCCTTGATACAGCACTCTGGGAACAGCCTATTTGTTGAGAAATTTCTTTCTGGGTCTTACCCTCTTGCTTGAGGGTGTCAATGATGGCCTTCTTGACATCTGTCAGGTCGCTAGTCTTACCCATGATGGGGGTTTTGAGTAATGAACCAGGCAGGGAGTTTTTAAAAGCCTCAGGTATCTTTTGCATGTGTTTAGAGTTAATTAGTTGATTCAGAAGATTAGGGTAATAGGTCGTTTAGAGAACCTTTTCTTGATATGCTAATTTATTGAGACAGGTTTTTTGGGTTATCAGGAGTTGTAGGCCAAAATCATCAGTATTAAAACAATAAAAGACCTGACAAATTTCAGTTGGTGGATAATGAATCTATAATATATGAAAGTTTAATTGTAATCATTACATTATGGTAAATAATGAAATTTAACACTATATGCTATTTTTTTGAGAAGGACCTGTATATATATCATGTCTGTTAAATGACAGGGAAACACTATGGTACTTTACAGCCTTATGAACTATGTACGCAATGTAACCTTACGTGGCATGTTGCCTACTGTGATGACCACATCAGCTAAAATATCCCATCATTACACTTCTAAGGCCAGAGACACACTAGCGTTTTTAAAATCGGTCCGATTTTGTTCCTTAAAAGTAGGGCGAGTGTAATGCAAGTGTCATGCATTTTTCATGCGAGTCCAATGCAAATGAGATCCGATTGCAATGCAATTTTAACATGAGCTTTTACATAGAGTAATTCTCTATGTCATTTACACATAGTTTTCAAAGCAAATATTATTCAAGATATACATATGTATTTACACGTACAGTATGTATTTATGGATCAAAGAAATCGGAGGCAGCACACCATTCTCAGCGAAAAAGAGCTTCTGTTTATTAGCCCATCATGGCGACGTTTTGGTTCAAAAAGTGAGAATGGTGTGCTGCCACCGATTTTTTTGATCTCTAAATTAAAGTTTGGTCATTGCCTGTGGGGCATTGCACCCTATTTTTCTATTTCTTGTGCTGCTCTAACTCTTTTTTTCTTTATCTATTAATACATATATAGATTAAAGAAAAAAAACAAGAACAGCACCATTAATATGGGTGCAATGCCTCCCAGGCACATACTACTCCGTAGTATATGAAAAAGTTGGAAGCAGCACTCCTTGTTGTGCAGAAAAAATATGCTATTTAATAGCCCATGAGGCAAAGTTTTCGGCTCCAAGTTTGAAGAAAGCTCACACTTGGAGCCAAAACATTGCCTCATGGGTTAATAAATAGCATATTTTTCCATGTAACAAGGAGTGCTACTTCCACCTTTTTTGATATATATATATATATATATATATATATATATATATATATATATATAGATTAGCTATATACTGTAGATAGATAGATATAAATATGTGAGTGAGATACTGTATAATCAGTGCTTTGCTTAATGTACATGTACTTCATTACTAAATAAATTAATTTCAGAAAAAAATTGGGTGGTGTCCTTCAAAATTTTATTACCCAGCAGAAGGAAAGCGGACAGCTGGGGGTAGATGCTTATAGCCTGGGAAGGGTGTATTGCCCATTTAGCTTCCCAGGCTAGTAATACCAGCTCACAGCTGTATAATTAGTCTTTCCTTGTTATTAAAATGGGGGACCCCTCAAAAAATTGACATAGGGTACGTTTATAATTAATAACCAGCAAAGGCTAGGCAGACAGCTGCAGGTTGATATTAATAGCCTAGGAAGGGGCTACAACTAAGGACCCTGTGTGGTCTGAAACGGCGTAAGCAAGATGGTTTTATGGAATTAAAATAAAGGGCAAAGTTTTTTTTTTTAAATCATGGCCTAATTGTCCTCTACCTAATACGCCATTTTGCTGGTGACTGGATTTCCTCCTTTTTGTGCATATGTTCCATGGATATTGGCCCCATCCCAGATTAAAAATATCAGCTTTGAGCCACCCCAGAAACGGCGCTTCCATAGGAGGCACCAATTCTGTCACTTAACCTCGCTCTTCCCAGTTGCCCTTGTGCGGTGGCAAGTGGGGTGATAGTTTTGGGGTTGATGTCACCTTTGTATTGTCAAGTGATATCAAGCTCAGAGGTTAGCAATGGAGAGATGCCCCTGTGATGACTGAGCCTTTAATCCTAATTATCCTGATGTCTATTTTCAGTAGGACAGAAGATATACACTATTATCTTCATGAAGACTTTTGAATGTATGTGTTTTTGCTTTGGTTGGTCAAGAAACACAGACTATTGTTCATACAAGCCTTTAACGTTGACTCATGAGTTGATGTTTGTTCCAACTTATTGTCAGTTATCTTGGATGACAGGAATGCAGGGTAATTGAACAGTAAATGTTTGTTAATATGTTAATTACTAAGTCTCGCCTCCTCCTGTATATAATCACCTGATGTGGTTATAAAGAGGGATTTCTGTCGTTCTGCAAAAAAGATTCAGAGTGAGTTGATAGAACAGGTGCCAGGACAATATGGCTCCATTAAGAGGGACACAGACTTGCCATTCCACAGGATACCAGCTTTGGAGACTATGTCCTCAGCTGAAAGAATACAGATCTGCTCCATTGACCATCACTGAACCCATGAATATGTTTGGGTAAGCTAGGATTTGGACCCACCAGTCACCTGAGCCCCATGGATACAATTAGGGAAGCCAGGATTGGGACCCACCGGTTGCCTGGTTTCATGGAGATGTTCAGAGGAGCCAGGTTGTAGCCACATACCTCAATGTACTGTCAGCTTCCTAAGCTTGTTATTACCTCCTGTCTGTGGGTGTCTGCCCAAAGCGGTGTGCCACTGTTGGGATCAGTCAGCCCTGGAAGCTCCAAAGTCACAGCTGTTCTAATCCCAGCGAGTCAGAGGAAGGGTGAGGCTCTGTAATTTATATGTTATTGTCTGTTTGGTGGTTCAATAAAGTATTGCCACACTGTTTTATCCTGTGTATTCTACCCATGGGAAATGAGTGCAGGCATCAGTTAGATGAGCCCTGGTCCATGCGGTCTCGGGCCAGCGGACAAGAGCACCCACTGACCCTCATGTCTCCACATTTGGTGGCAGCGGTGGGATACTATTAACAAAAAACTGACTGGCACATCCAAATCAGAAAACTGGTGTGTATAGGTGCGAACTAGGAGTAGCCATCTCTCTATACAACAAACAAATAAAGTTGCACTCTGTAGTGCTAAAACATGTAAATATGAAATAAGAATAGCATTACTGCTTTAGTTAATAATTAAAATGGAGATACATAGCACATAATTTGGCTAATTCATGCATACTCAGCAGGCAACGACAAGGTAGTTTGCTGGGAACCTATGTGTCTAGTGTGAATACCTCTTTGAGGTTAAAGCTTGAATTTATGGGTAGGTAAGATCCTGCTGCAATTAAAACTGATCGGTCAGAGAGCTAATATACAGTACAAATAACAAAAAACTGACCGCCACATCAAAATCAGAAAACTGGTGTGTTCAGGTGTGAACTAGGAGTAGCTATCTCTATAAAATACAAACAAGGATGAACTCTGTAGTGCTGAAGCATGTAAATATGAAATATGAATAGCATGGATGGTCACAACTTTGCACTGTCCAGGTTGAAAACTGGGACAGAACGTTGGACAGGTGAGGGATATGGTTGGTTTTTTTTTGGTTTTTTTTAAACTCTTTTTATTGAAAGATTCCACAAAATAATATAACAGGCATGTGACATTGCAGTGTAAAATCAGAGTAATCCATCAAAATGTTTTTTATTTTTGTTTTATTAGAGGAGACGAGGGGTTCAATGGAATGGACATAAGGGGAGTATAAATGTTCTTGTTATTTTTAAATAAAAAATGAAAGGTGTGTTTTGTTTTTATCTCAAATAAAATACTTTATGCTGCATGTGTGTTTATTTATCATACAAGTATAAGATTAGTAATGGATTGGTAACTTATAGACACCTCTCTATTACTAACCCGTGGGCGTGATGTCACTGGACAATACAAAGGTATGGGCAGCTGTTGGCTGCTATTTTTAGGTTGGGAACTAAATATTCGTGGCCCATTACCAGCCTGACAATACCAGTCCCGTTTTCCTGTTACCCTTGCTAAAATAAAAAAAATTGGGTCTAAAGTAAAATTTTTATGAAAAAAATTAAATGTTTATTTTTTTCTTTCTACATTCCATTAATTCCTGTGAAGCACCTGAAGGATTAATATGTATTTTCTAACATATAGGCCCCTTAAAGTCACTTAAAATGTGATCGGGTCCCAAAAAAAAAAAAGTTTTGTAAATTTTGTTGTAAAATTGAGAAATCGCTGGTCGAAATTTAACTCTTATAACTTCCAAACAAGAAAAATATTATTTTTCAAAAATTGTGCTGATCTAAAGTAGACATGTGGGAAATGTTATTTATTAACTATTTTGTGAGACATAACCGTATGATTTAAGGGCATAAAAGTTCCAAATTTTCCAAATTTTCAATATTTTCACAAATAAATGCAAGTTATGACGAACAAATGTTACCAGTCTCATGATGTACATGAGAAAACATTCTCAGAATCGGTTAGATCCGTTGAATTGTTACTAAGTTATTACCACATAAAGTGACACTGGTAAGAATTGTAAAATTTGGCCTGGTTACGAAGTTAGAAACAGGCTTCGGGGTGAAGGGCTTAAAGCATGACACACCACCAAGAGACAAAAAACGCAGAGTAGAAAGCATGATAAAAGCTCATGTAAATAACTCAATGAAAAAAATGCAAATAATCTAATTTACATAATAGGTGCAGAAATTGTGCAAAAATCTGCAACATCAAAAGCATTAACGGTACTTGAATAGAAGCGTTTCGAATGCAGCTCACTTGCGCTTTATCCAAAACCCTGTTTTCTGCATTAGAAGCACAGTGGATGGGATTTATAGAAATCCCATGCTAACTGTGCTTCTATTTAATGCTGCGTAAACTCACCAGTGGCGTGGGTTTACGAGTCGCAGCATGTCACTTATCAGCTGCAGATGCGCTAATCTCCTCTGTGTACCTTCACTCATAGCCATTCACTAGATGTGATAAATCCACATGGTTCAGTGAACACATGCAGATTCAACTGAGTGATTTGAATGTAGCGAAAATACTCTGCGTCCAAAATGCTGCTATATCCTTATGTGCACTTAGCGTAAAATGTAGCTGACATTTCAGGAGAACTTACAGTAGAATGTCTGTGTCTGACTCTAGCTCCTCCATCTTCTATCCACAGAATCTTATGAGCAACAATTGCCATCTCTTATCTCAGTAATGTGAACCAATGCCTTCACTCAATATAGATATTACAGATTTTACCTGAAAATCGAGAGTGTGAGGTCAGTCCAGGAGAAGAAAGAAGCAGATTTCGCTGATAAAATATACAGGGTGGGCCATTTATATGGATACACCTAAGTAAATTGGGAATGGTTGGTGATATCAACTTCCTGTTTGTGGCACATTAGTATATGGGAGGGGGAAAACTTTTCAAGATGGGTGGTGACCATGGCGGCCATCTTGAAGTCAGCCATTTTTTAATGCAACTTTATAAATGGTCCACCCACGTGTACTATTGATTTATGGAGTAAAAATTAAAGCAACTGTTACTCTTTAAAAGCTATTACTTGGCTCAGGCAACCACAATGTAAAGTGAATAGAGAAATCAAGGACAGTTACAAGTGAACACAGGTGGCCGGCACCGCTGTGCTAATCCAGGACAGCAACTCACACCGACTCAGGGATCCCGGGTACCACAATTGAAAAGGAGCCAAATCAAGGTCTAAATCCACAAATGCAAGGAGAAAGTGGCACTCACCGTCCCATAAAATGTCCTTTTATTTGGATTCACATGAAGCCTAAAGCAGGAGAGTACAAAGTGGAGTCGGTCCAGAGCAACTCCACTTTGTACTCTCCTGCTTTTTGCTTCATGTGAATCCAAATAAAAGGACATTTTATGGGATGGTGAGTGCCACTTTCTCCTCGTATTTGTGGAAATTAAGGACAGTGTTCTCTGGTGTGCAGAAAAGGTGCACTCCTGACTTCCTTCCTCCCACCCTGCATAGTAAGCATGACATTTGCACCTTTTCTGGCCGCCGGAGAACACTTGAACCGGAAGTTGCAGTGACATAATGAAGCGAGGGGGCAGCATTATATTCCAGGCAGTGTACGCCCCATAGCCAGGAAAAAATAATTTACATAAAGTGATAAAAGATGATTTATCAGCAACAAGCATCTGATATGAGGCTGACAGGGATGACTTTTCTCAACAGTCTGTTACCTGAATGCCCATTTAATAGGTCCAATCGCTCAAATGCGGTGACAGATTCCCTTGAAATATATTTTATTTAGAGAAAACCCTGACTGCCTGCAGTATGAGTCATATGACATCTCTAATTAACTTGGGGAGGGATCAGCTTAGTGTTCCATGTAGTACTTTCTAACTAATTTATGGCCCCCTGCTATGCTGTAAAGAATGAAGTCATCCTGAGTTCACATAATAAGTGAAGTTTTATGGGGGATTTATGATTTCACTACTAAAACAGTAGAAAACACAAAAGCTGTAATCTTTAGCACCATGTGCTATCATTCTTTGGTAAAGACTGTTCAATGACGAGCCCTTTGAACTGTCCACAAGACATAGTATTACAGAAAAGTAAATATATCTCTCAATCAGATCGTCATTAGCCGATTTAAAGTAATATTTTAAAATATTTGTGATTTAACTGTACATATTAAAAGGGAGGTCCGACATACAAGGTAATTTTGATCCTAAATCCCTATTTAATGCCATTATCTAAACTAATTTCTAATGTCACTGAATTAAAAAATATTTATTCTTCCCTATCTACTCTAACTGCTATTCTTTTTTTCTATTATTATTGTTTCCTTTTTTGATGACCCTTCGTGTGAGAATCCCAGTGCATGCTAGGATACTCAAACGAAGTGTCTTCAGGGTGCAGAGGCTGCCCCCTTCCTGAAACAAAGTGTTATCTGTGACCCTCGTGTCAGGTGCTGGGCTAGTCCCGGTGCAATGTGCACTGTGCAATGCTCAGATCAGCAATAACAAGCTGGCAGCAAAGCTGGTTGTTAGAATACCCGGCATGCAAACTCCAGTGACGTCACTTTCGGTGGTGGCGCTGGTCTCTGCACTCCAGGTATTCTGTCAGCATGCTCTGTTTCCTGTTTGTTACCACTGATCTGAGTCAGCAACAAAGACCACGCTGTCATTGTGCACATTGCACAGGGACTAGCCCAGCCCCTGAAATGAGCATCACCGATGATACTTCATTTCAGGTAAGTGGCAGGGGCTGCAGAAGTGACCGCAGCCTCTGCCCCCTGATGATGATTTGTTTCAGTATCCCAGTATGCACTGGGATTCTCAATAAAGCGTTATCAAAAAAGGAGGTGGTTAAAAAAAAGAAAGGCAGTTAGATAGTATACACGGGAAAGGACAAGGAATGTTTAATTCCAGTGTATTAGAAAACAGTTTAGATCAGAGGTGTCAAACTGCATTCCTCGAGGGCCGCCAACAGGTCATGTTTTCAGGATTTCCTTGTATTGCACAGGTGATAATTTAATCACCTGCACAGAATGATTCCAGCACCTTGTGGAATGCTAAGGAAATCCAGAAAACATGACCTGTTGGCGGCCCTCGAGGAATGCAGTTTGACACCTCTGATCATAGCTTTAAATAGATAGGGATTTAGGATGAAAATTACTTTATATGTTGGACCACCCCTTTAGTCCAGATTATATCTACAATTTTTAAAGGTTTTTCAATAGAAACACAACAAAGAAATAATCATTAGAATTGATCGACATAATCTATCAAATGTAAAAAGAAAAAATTCCGAAAAACCTGTCCTGCATAGGAATAATTTATTAATTGATTGCAGCAAACACAATACTGCAAATAAATAAGAATATATTACATTAGCAATGTATAAAAATACAAAATCTCCATGTAACATTGTTATTCTCAAAGAAAATAATTTTCATTCATTTTGACAAACTTGTCACACAAAATAGCTACCACGAAACATAATTTCTTTTCCATACACATTTTGAAGTAATTATAGCATAGACATTGAGTAACTCTTCAGGGGGTTAGGTAAATAATTCTCACCCCAGGTAGGTGAAAACCGGAGCATTAGAAAATTAGCATCCAGCCATCACTTTTATTAAAACAAGTCCTGTGACCCTACTGTGTGTGAGCGAACCCACGTCTCATAGTCCTGAGGGATACATTTAAGTGCAGACTTTGGTTCCCCAAAGCCAAATTTGCAAAAAAAACACACACAAAAGGACTCCTCTCAGAACACTGTAACTCCCAATATGTTACCATGGTTAAATTCCCAGAATCCTCGGTGACCTCCTGCTGATTTCCCTTATGAGCTAGTGTCCTGGAATCTCTCTTTATTAGGTGTCTAGAGAAGTTAGGCTGTGCTGATGCCAGCAGCCCCACACTGAGGCGTTTATTAGGTTTTTGTACATTTTCTGTCTGGGTGCTCCACACTGCATCAAACTTTCCACAGCTGTTGCAGTCCATAACACAAAGTGCTACTCACACATTTATATCACTTTAGTTTTGGAGTAGTAGAATCCCCTATGAAAAGTTTAATTGATATCTGAGTTTTACTTTTATTCCTTTCCTTTTTATTATTGCTGTGAACATTCCGTCAACAATCCACAACCATGCCAATGATCAGTAGTGGTGTAACACAACACTTACTATGAGGCCGGCGTCACCCTGGAGTGTTTTACGGAGGTATGAGAGGTGCAGAAAATACGGATTGCATACGGTACAATGATTCTCTATGGGCCAGCTCCTATCTGCGGTATTTTATGGATCCGTATTATACAGTCTTGTACGGCCGTAGAAAATCGCAGCATGCTGCGTTTGTCAGCGTATTGCGCAAAAAATCATCCACCAATGAAAGTCTATGGGGCGAGAAAATTACGGATTACACACGGACCATGCGTGTGACTTGCGAGAAATACGCAGCGGTGTTCTCTCGAAAAGCCGGCAATTCAGTGCGGTGTACAGTAAAATCACACTGACAGAATAGAATAGGTAGAATAAATGAGTACACATAGAATGGGTATATATATATATATATATATATATATATATATATATATATATATATATATATATGTGTGTGTGTCAGTGAGACACATATATATATATATATATATATATATATATATATATATATATATATATTTATATTTCATATAGCGCTAGATAGCAGAAAAGCCAGTAATTCAATTGCCGGCTTTTGCTATCTCCTTCACAAACCCGACATGATATGAGACATGGTTTACACACAGTAAACCATCTCATATCCCTTCTTTTATTACATATTCCTCTTTACTAATGTAACAAGTGTCTGTGTGCAAAATTTGGGGTCTCTAGCTATTAAATTAAAGGGTTAAATCCCGGAAAAAATTGGCGTGGGCTCCCGCTCAATTTTCTCCTCCAGAGTGGGAAAGCCAGTGACTGAGGGCAGATATTAATCGCCTAGGGAGGGACCATGGTTATAGGACCCCCCCTGGCTAAAAACATCTGCCCCCAGCCACCCTAGAAAAGGCACATCTGGAAGATGCGCCTATTCTGGCACTTAGCCTCTCTCTTCCCACTTCTGTGTAGCGGTGGGATATGGGGTAATGAATGGTTAATGTCACCTTGCTATTGTAAGGTGACATTAAAGGGAACCTGTCACCACGTTTTTGGAAGATGGGATAAAAATAGCGTTAAATAGGGGCAGAGGTGGGCGTTACATTAGTGTGTGTGTTATGCGTTTATTACCCACCTAAGTTGCCGAAATAACTTTGCAAAGTCTCCGTTTTCGCCTGTCAATCAGGCTGGTCAGGTCACATGGGCGTGGTGTCTTCACCCAGATTTGGCGTAGTTTTCCGTTGGTGGCGTAGTGGTGTGCGCATGCCCAAAGTCCGGAATCCTCTTCCAGGGGATTTAAAATAGCGCGGTGTTCGTTATTGCATTGGTGATCGGTGGGCGCGGCCATCTTCCTTTGGCCGCGCGTGCGCAGAAGCGGCGCTCTGCTGGCCGCGGCTTCAGGAAAATGGCCGCGGGATGCCGCGCGTGCGCAGATGGATATCGCGGCGGCCATTTTCCTGAAGCCGCGGCCAGCAGAGCGCCGCTTCTGCGCACGCGCGGCCAAAGGAAGATGGCCGCGCCCACCGATCACCAATGCAATAACGAACACCGCGCTATTTTAAATCCCCTGGAAGAGGATTCCGGACTTTGGGCATGCGCACACCACTACGCCACCAACGGAAAACTACGCCAAATCTGGGGGAAGACAACGCCCATGCGACCTGACCAGCCTGATTGACAGGCGAAAACGGAGACTTTGCAAAGTTATTTCGGCAACTTAGGTGGGTAATAAACGCATAACACACACACTAATGTAACGCCCACCTCTGCCCCTATTTAACGCTATTTTTATCCCATCTTCCAAAAACGTGGTGACAGGTTCCCTTTAAGCCAGGTTAATAATGGAGAGGCGTCAATTATGACACCTATCTATTATTAATCCAATAGTACAGAATGGTTAATAAAACACACACACATTATTAAAAAGTATTTTAATGAAATAAAGGCATGGTGTTTTAATATTTTATTATACTCTTAATCCACCTGAAGACCCTTGTCACCTGAAATAAAGTAAAAAAAAAAAACAACAATATTACATACCTTCCGTCGTTCAGTCTTGTCCCATGCTGTAAATCCATCTGAAGGGGTTAAATCATTTTATATCCAGGAGCTCTGCTAATGCAGCTGTGCTTCTGTCTGTAAAACTTTGTGAATGAATGGAATGCAGGGGAATGTCCTGTAGTTACCTCGAGTCGCGGTGATGCGCCCTCTGCTGGATGAACTCATATGAACTCGAGCCTGGGAAAATATTCTGAAAAGTTAGGCTATTAGGCTATGTGCCCACGTTCCAGATTTTTAGCGTTTCTTAGGCATTTTTGCAGCAGTTTTCTACTGCGGAAACGCTTAAAAAACACTTGCATAAAGCATCCCATTATTTTAATGTATTCCGCAGCATGTTCATTAATTTTGCAGAAAATATGCGGTTTTGCCGCTATAGAATTGGATTTGGACCATTGGGGAAACGCTCAAAATCCGTGAAAAATCTGTGAAAAATAAAATAATATTTTTTTATTTATATAGCGCCAACATATTCCGCAACACTTTACAATTAATCTGGGACATGTACAGACAATAAATTCAATACACGGTAGGACAGTTAAACAGTGACATTAGGAGTGAGGTCCCTGCTCGCAAGCTTACAATCTACAAGGAAATGGGGGGGACACAATAGGTGAAAAGTGCTTGTTATTTCAGGTCTGGCAATTATAATAAATAGGGATTTTCATATAAAGCTGCATGATCCGGTCATCAGACTGTGTGTTTAAGTGAAATAGTCAAGTATCAGTGCAGTTATCATGTGCATGGAGGGTGTGGAGACAGATGAATAGTGGGGTGCAGATTCAGAATAATATTTGGAAGAAGGGAACAGGGCAAAGTTAGTTTACTAAGTAGTTGATGTGGTAGGCTTGTTTGAAGAGATGGGTTTTCAATGAATAGGTCGGGGCTAGGTATCAGTCTGATCGTCTGAGGAAGTGCATTCCAGAGAGCTGGCGCAGCACGAGAGAAGTCTTGGAGACGGAGGTTCGGATTACGGGAGATGTTAGTCTTAGGTCATTTGTAGAACGGAGGGCACGTGTAGGGCGATAGACAGAGATGAGAGAGGAGATATAAGGCGGTGCAGAACTGTGGAGAGCTTTGTGGGTGAGAGAGATGAGTTTATACTGGACCCTGTAGCGAATGGGTAGCCAGTGTAATGACTGGCACAAGATGGAGGCATCGGTGAAGCGGCTGGACAGAAATATGACCCTGGCTGCCGCATTCAAGATGGAAAGTTTGGTAAGAGGGAGACCAATCAAAAGAGAGTTGCAGTAGTCCAGACGAGAATGAATAAGAGCGACAGTAAGAGTCTTAGCAGTTTCAAAGGTGAGAAAACGTCGGATTCTGGAGATGCTTTTAAGATGCAGGTGACAAGAGCGAGTGAGTGATCGGATATAGGGAGTAAAGGAAAGGTCGGTGTCGAATATGACCCCAAGACAGCGGGCATGCTGCTTGGGAGTTATGGTTGAACCCTCCAGGGTAATTTTGATGTTGGGTAGAGTGAGGTTAGTAGAAGGGAGAAACACAAGAAGTTCCGTTTTGGAGAGATTTAGTTTCAGATAGAGGGAGGACATGATGTTAGAGACAGCAGACAGACAATCCTTGGTATTTTGAATTAGGGTAGGGGTGATGTCCATGAGAAATACACGCAAAAAACGCTATAAAAATGCAAAAAAAAACGCAAGCGGATTTCCTGCAAAAGGAGTCTGGATTTCATCAGGAAAATTCTGCATACTTTCTGCTACGTGGGCACATAGCCTTACACTTTTCTTCTGATTGTTCCACTCCTGGCTTGGCTAAGAAACACCGAGGTAAAATACTAACCAAATACTGAACGTGTGAACGTGGCCTTAGGGTAAGTTCACACAAGCATATTTTTTCAGCCAGAAAAAAAGGACAGTTTTTCATTGGTATTGTTATCCATATTGACATGCGTTTTTATACATCAGCAGTCATTAAAATTTACAAGAACAAATATAGTTGCCTATGTTAAAGAATTGCAGTGTATCCATAAAAATGGGATGCTATATGGATGATCTGCATGGGATCCAATTTTTTTTGTGCACCCAGAGATACCACACAGCCAAATATGTGGCCTGTATTTTTTATTTTTTTAATGTAAATAGTGCTGTATATAACAAGAGTAACAGACAGGAAAAAGACTGGAATACCGGCCTAAAAAGCCCAAACTTGTAGCACAAAGATAGATGAGGCCTGTCACGGAGATACCACACTGCCAAATATGTGGCCTGTACTTTTTGGGGTGTCTGCAAAATAGAGCTGTACAGAACTAGACTAACAGACAGGACAAACACTGGAATACCAGCCTAAAATGCCCAAACTTGGAGCACGCAGATATATGAGGCTTGCCACGGAGATACCACACTGCCAAATATGTGGCCTGTATTTTTTGTGTGTCTGCTAAATATGGCTGTATAGGACTAGAGTAACAAACAGGAAAAACACTGAAATACCGGCCTAAAATACCCAAACTTGGAGCACGTAGATATATGAGGCCTGTCACGGAGATTCCACACTGCCAAATATGTGGCCTGTATTTTTTTGGGGGTCTTCTAAATAGTGCTGTATAGAACTAGAGTAACAGACAGTAAAAACATTGGAATACCTGCCTAAAATGCCCAAACAAGGAGCTCACAGATATATGAGGCCTGTCACGGAGATACCACACTGACAAATATGTGGCCTGTATTTTTTATTTTTTCAATGCAAAATTGTGCTGTATATAACTATAGTAACAGACAGGAAAAAGAATGGAATACCGCCCTAAAATGACCAAACTTGGAGCACACAGATAGATGAGGCCTCCTAGCCACAGGTGTTTTAATTGCAACAGGTCCATTACCCCTCCACAGAGAGAGAGAATGTAGTCTAAGAAGAGGTTTTCATAGGTACCCATTCAGATGGAGACGTTTATTCTCAGCGAGGAAAGGAAAGCGTAGGACCTGGTATAAGAGAGATGCCGTAAAGTGGCTACCAGGTACACATAAAATTGGCCATTTATATGCGCTAAACGCTCTCATTTTTCATATTTCTAGTGCAGTAATGCAGTTCAATTTTCGTGTTTCATGTTTGCATGTTTCAGCACTGCAGTGTGCTGCCTTATTTGCTTGACTATATAAGAGTTGGTGACTGTAGGTTCAGCACCTGTTCACACTTAGTCTATGTTTGGATGTGACGGTCAGTTTTTTCAAGTGTGTCACACATATACCACACTGTAAAATATGTGGCCTATATTTTTTGAGGGGGTTCAGCTAAATGGTGTCAAGAAATTGTGTAAGACGCTCAAAAAAAATTCTACTCTACCGTACCACAAAAAATAAAAGATTTTTCTGCGTGATTAGTGATTTTTGTGACCCCTTTAAAATTGCTGGATTTTCACGCTGTGCTAGGAAAAGGATCTGGCTGTATTTTGCAGTGTCAAAAAGCAAATTGAGAAAAAAAAAGGGCTTTGGATTGCTTTGTAATAAAATAATCTCTATTAACCTGGCAAAAAAATATAGTCAATATATGCTACAGTCAATATATGCTATAGGTAGCAGCAGCAGACAGTAATGGAATGGACCCTCTTGATGTATGCAATAATATCTATATACACATATACAGAGCCTGCATGCCTTGCACTGATATGTATAGAGCGACATACACTCCCTATCTACCTAGCACTGCAATCTATATACTCCGTAATTAGTCCTTAGGGATCCTTCTCACTTGCGAGCAACTTGGATGAGTGTCGCATGGTTAAAACCCGGCTCTGCACCCAGCAGTCAGATCGGAGCGTGCGGCCGCATAGGAATACATGCAGCCGCACACTCTGTTCTTCTGTGCCGGCAGCAGCGCCGGGGTATTGCTGTGCGAGACTCATCCGAGTCTCGCACAAGTGAGAAGGAGCCCTTTGAAGGACTGTTGGTTTAGCTGGATTTGAGTAGTTTAGGATGGTAGACCCCACACTGACTAAGAAATCCCCAAATCTGACCCTATCTCTGCAAAACCTCTCCCTACAGTGTCCGATTCCGGAGCTGAATGCGCCGAGCAGGGCGGCGTCTGGTCTCATACCCCTGATGATGCTGTGCGGCCAGCCAATCACTGCAAGACCACAACAAAGATGTCTCCGGCGTTACAGTGCCTGGCAGACAATCCCTGCATGTTGATTGGGTCTCTAAAGACCGCCAAAAATGCTGAGTGGAGACCCGAGTTCCTGCCGAGTAATCCTGGAAATGCTCGGTACTCGCCGTGTACACCAAGTATAGTGATACTCAGGTGAGTAACGCGTAGTGGCAAGCAGGTTTGCTCATAATAATAATCTTTATTTTTTATATAGCGCTAACATATTCCGCAGCACTTTACAGTTTGCACACAGTATCATCACTGTCCCTGATGGGGCTCACAATCTAAATTCCCTATCAGTATGTCTATGGAACGTGGGAGGAAGCCAGAGTACCTGGAGGAAACCCACACAACACGAAGAGAACATACAAACTCCTTGCGGATGTTGACCAAGGTGGGATTAGAACCCAGGACTCCAGCGCTGCAATGCTAACCACTGAGCCACCATGCTGCCCATCACTACACCTGAGAAAAACTGGTCTTTGTCTCTTGGAGTGTTATTAGTAGTAGGGGTAAAGTACCTAGGGCAGCATAAATGCCAAAGACGGCCCTGCTAACATGGCAGTATATAGCACTTCCTTATAGAAATCCATATCATATTCTATATTTTTTCTAGTCAGGTCTAAGTGGATTCTTTACCAGCAGCTTTAAAAAAAAAAAAAAAGATACATGGCAGGTAGCCCTGGGATGTGGCAGTGACCTCTGAGCTACTTTTAATAAGACCAGAAATGAGTTTCTGGCCTTGTATAAAGAATGCCACTCTATGGAGTTGTGTATGCGGAGTTTATATTTTGTTGAGATGCTAATCAGCGTGGGAACAAAAATTTAGTGCTTGATATACCATCCGCTGCTGGTGACGCCTGCTTGTTTCATAAACTTTTATCACAACCCAGCGCCACAGATAAAGCATCATAAAATGAGGTCAGAAAGCAGCAGAGCAAGAGGTTCTCTCAGGGGAAAATAAGAATGCATTCCAAAGGCCTCCTGTAAGAACACCATGATTAACCCTTCATGTGCTGGCCCCCATGAAGCCAGACAGGAAAGGAATTTTTATCACACCAGTAGTCCTGGGTGTATACAATTCACTTGTGTCAACCAAACATCCCTGTCTCTTTGGTGGGTTTTAGTTAGCACTCCACTGCTCTACTGGCTGAGTTTATTTACCTTTTATTGTACAGTGCCTGCAAGCTTTACATTTCAGGTTCAATGAAAACCTTAGTTCACCAATGGATTTTTTCATCATACTTTCCTTCAAACTATTTTAAAGTGAACCTAACAGACAGGGATGATTTTAGACAAAGTGAGGCCCTGGGCTTACGTTTAAAGAGGGGCCCCAAATGCTAATATATTGCACAGCACACAGAAGCATTTTGGTTGCATTTACAGGCTCTGAGTTCAGGCCATTAAACGAGTGTGATCGACAATACTGAAGTCGTTCGATGCTTGTTTCCCAACCGCTTTACACCAGCTGAGGAAGAATGATGGGGACAGAACGATCACTAGTAGATCAATCGGACCCCATCATGTTATCAGCAGCATTTCTGCAGTTTACACCGCGTGATGTGCTGCTGAGAACCATGATTTCTGTTCCGGCATAAACAATACAGTGCACTCCCCATTGTCCTCCATATAGAAGAATACACTTCCCATAGTCCACAGTATAATGCATACCATACATCCATAGCCCTCCATATAGTATAATGCACCTAATAGTCTTCCATAGAGTATAATGCACCCAATAATCCTCCATACAGTATAATGCACTCCTCATAGTTCTCCATACAGTATAGTACATGCCCCATAGTCCTCAATATAGTATAATGCATCTCATAGTCATCCATATTGTATAATGCACCCCCCATAGTCCTTTATATAGTGCACTGCATTCCCCATAGTATAATGCACTCCCAATAGTCCTCGATAGAGATAATGCAGCCCCCATATACTACACATAGTATAATGCACGCACCATAGTCCTTGATAGAGTATAACACAACCCCATAGAGCACAGTGCAGCTCCATAGAGTATAATGCAGCCCCATATATTATTTATTATGCATTGCTTATATATAGAGCTATGTTATTCTGCAACCCTTTACAGATATTATCATAACTATCCCCATCGAGGCTCACAATCTAAATTCCCTATCAGTATGTCTTTCGAGTGTGGGAGTAAACCAGAGTACTCAGAGGAAACCCACACAAACACAGGGATAACATACAAACTCCTTGCAGATGTTGTCCTTGATGGGATTTGAACCCAGGACCCCAGCCCTGCAAGGGTACAGTGCTAACCACTGAGTAACCATGCTGCCATATAGTATAATGCTGTATGATACATGTCTTTTATTGATACTAACTGCTGCTCCATAGGATTATGCTTGTATCAGGTGTTTACTAATTTTTATGTACTTTATTTTTTCTATATGTATTAACTATTTCTTTGCTTGCACAGTGTATTTTGTATAGTAAGTGTTGCCATCTCCTGTGTTCTACTTCATTATGTTTTTATATTATATTGGTAATTAAATAGAAATAATTATTTATTATTCTTGTTTTTGGGGGATCTTTGTTCTTCTTATAGGCTCTGAGTTTTCATGGTCCTTCGTGTTGTTAGGCCACCATAGGTTCTTATAAAGCTGATACAGTTGAATGTGCAATGTGAAAATGGGCAGAGCTGGCACTGGCATCGGACCACTCTGACTCACGAGCCCCATAGTGGCCACTGGCTGGAAGCCCCTGGGGAAGTGGGGGCCCTAGGCAATGGCCTAGTTTGCTTGCCCCTAACGCCAGCCCTGCTGATGTCTGATGCATGCTGACCAATGCACAAGCAGAATGTATCAGGCATTGGCTGTAACTCAGCCAGTTATGTTTGACTCTGAAATGCTGTGGAATTTCAGAGAATAACATACTTTGATAGACGGTGGAGACCAAGACTGCGCATTAGACTAGTCACACAGGCGAGTTCACGCCCGCTGCGCTGGATTGACATGTCTCTGCCTATGTGCAGGTATAGAAGACATGTCCGCCCCGCACCTTTTAACTCCATATCCCTCAATTCCTCTCATTTTATGCCTTATACACCTTTATTTCCTTTATTGCATTTTTTCTTTCTTTTTTTTATTTTATTTTATTGACTACCATACTCCATCTCAAACTTCACATTTTTTTTCACTTTTTCCCTCCATTTCACCTCCCAGAGGCATATCCTAGTGTATTTGGTGCTATTTTACCTTTATAAAGCTGTCCTGTAGCAATACTCTCTAAATCTGTTTTTTTAACCTTGAAAAATAAGCATGTCCTGTGCTGAAACCTGTTGGGACAAAAAAGAACCATGTTGGAACACAAAATGCTTCTCATTTACTGCAGCACAGCCCGTACAGCGTGATATCGTCCTCCTCTATTATGTATGCGTAAAGGCAGAGAGCTGTCAATCTAAGGTAGCGGGTGAGAAGGAGCTGCCGGGGACCCGCATGTCCGACTAGTATACAGCGAGGCTCAGTCTTTGTCAATAGTGTCGGCAATTTTTAAGCTAGAAATGTTACTCTAGTGCAGGGGTCCCCAACCTGTAGCTCGGGAGCCACATGTGGCTCGCAGTCCCATGAATTGTGGCTCGCGGCTGTCTGTCAGTTTGGTGCATTAGGTCCAGTTCTATCAAACAGGTATGAAGAGTACATCTGAAAATGGTGAATTTTGTGAGCAGCCCTGCACAGAAGAGCAGATCTGGATTTACAAATACTGGTCTTAGGAGTTTTGAGATGATTTAAATACGGTACGCTGGAGATAAGATGATACCACCTGTCAGAGGAGATGTTTGAAGCTGGATGTGGCAGTGTCTTGGGAGTTCTTTATAGGAGAATACTGAATGGGGGGGTACTGTAGGAACCCCTGGATCTTTGTATACTGCTTTGGGGTCATTGATTTTTGTGGAAAAGCTTTGGTTACCATTATGCCTGTAATGGGGGCTTTGGTTGCCACTATTGTGAGGGGGGCGGGAGCTGAATGTGGCTCGCAACCCTCTCTCAAGGCTGGATGTGTCTCGCGACCTTCTCTCAGAGTTGAATGTGGCTCTCAAGGTCAGAAACGTTGGGGATCTCTGCTCTAGTGCATGACTGGAGTATTATTTCTGGCAAAACGCAAGGTGACGCCTCTGGGAAGAGGCATCAAATTCATTAAATGGCATACTAATCCTAATGAATTCATCCCTCACTACTCCAAAGCGCCCTTTTATTAAGACTGGCATATACAATGCCAGTCTTAATAAATCAAGCCAAATGTTTCTTGTTATAAAGAGAAATTCTCTAACTGTGCTGCATGTGGGATATGATTTATTTTATTAGCAAGGTTGTATTTTTTTCTTGGATTTAGAAAATCTGCTTCTGTAATTATATATCCTGATTTCATTGTAATGTACAAAGCGCTAGCCGTGGCTCACAAACATCTTTACATTAAAGTTTGGGCATTGTACTACAAACTAGGGGCCTGTTTGCTGACAAGCTGCTCTTCTGTCTAGTTTTTCACTGCAGCACATGAACTGGCTTGCCCTATAGAGGGGGCAGTTGTCTACTAGCAATAGTATATCTCCTGCAGATCTTGCATTCCTCAGAGCCGGGTGTGTGGCTTCCAGTCTGCGTGTGCCTGCCACACTTCAACGCTTCTGCTTATGTGTGCCTGACTCAGAGCTCCTGTTTTATGATGCACACGTCAGTTCTCAGATATATCACCCTGGGAAGCTAGCTTTTATGGGTCAACATAAACATCAAGCATCTTGTCGGTTTTACTGTTTATGTATAATGTTACTCCAATATCATCTAGAGAGCTTTAGTTGGGGGCCAACATTTTCCATACAAGTGATATTGCAGATATAAGTATGTGAAAAAAATAGATCTAAAGTAGATCATGTAGAAGAGTCTTGGAAAAATGTCTCTAAAGGAACCACCTGGTGATCAGTTGATCAGTAAAGGCGTAGCTCCTAGCAGGGAACTTTATATAGCTAAATTAATCTACTGCATGTGTAGTGTTATAAGTCAACCACTCAAATAAATACTCAACGGCTCTGGCTAAGAAAAGGGAGAAGGACCCTTTTCCTGCGGGTACATCAGTTTCTCTTGGCAGCCAGACTTGAGCCATTTAAGCTGTCTAATACCTGCTGGAATCCCTGACATCTCTTCTGCATTATAGGCCTACTAATCAGAAGATGTACCAAGGATGTCAGCAGGTAGAAGGCGGTTTGCAGGTGTCCCAACTCTGTTGCCGGGTTTCCTGGGACCAGGGGCTCCTTCCCTGTCCCTAAGGTAGGGGCACCCTATCTTGCCCTGCTCCCTGGATTACTTCTGATGGTGAAGATGCCAGAGTTGCGTACCTTGCCTTAGCTCCTCAATCCGCCCTCAGTCTGTACCCTTCCCCCACCCAGGGAAGAGGGGAGTAATAGTGTACCGTAATACATCAACCAAACTAACAAGGTAATATGAACAGGGTTAATGAAAAATACCAATACCAGACCATCATCCGGCTGTTCCCTCATCACACCCCTCTACCGGTAAGCCTGCTCATTTACAGCAGACTTCTTGCACTTGCTACAATAGTGACACTTAACTTTTTTAGGAAGTCTGTGGCTATGGTACTTTGTTGTGCTAGCTCACCTGGTATAGACCATCAGTCATTTTGACATACTGTATACTGGACCATAGGGGTCCCTTTTTGGGGTGTTTTGGGCGTTTTTTTCTGCATTTTGACTGGCATCGTCTTTATTGTGCTATTTTGTGGTATAATATTTTTAACTTTTATAGGGACTAATAAAAATAAAATGTATTACTTAATTTTCATCGATGCTCTGCATTCTCCTCCTTATTTACAGGGTCTCGGAATATGTAAAAAAAAATTTGTGTGAATTGTACTTTTTTTGCAATTTCACTGCACTTGGATTTTTGTTTCCATTTTCCAGTAAACTATTTGGTAAAATCAGTGGCATCATCCAAAAGTACCATTCATCCCACAAAAAAACAGGCCCTCATATAGCTATATTGACTAAAAAATAAAAAAGATATGGCTCTAGGACAAAGGGGAGCAAACACTGAAAGCGCAAAAATGGAAAATTGTAAGGTGGTGAAGGGGTTAAAATACTTACTAATCACCATGTTTCCCTATTTCCAACACCGCTCTGGTCTTGTTCTGGCCCACATGGCTGCTCATCAGCTTTGACGGCTCACATTGTGTGGAATAATGCTTCTTTTCCAATATAAGTTTTTAGAACTAAAAGCCTTAGGCTACTTTCACACATCAGGTTTTCGCCGTCAGGCTCAGTCTGGCTAATTTTATAAAAAACGGATCCGGCGAATGTTGCCGCCAGATCCGTTTTTTTCCCATAGACTTGTATTAGTGCCGGATTGTGCCGGATGACCTTGCGATCCGGTTTTCGCCGGATCCGGCAAATCTGCCATTTCCGGTTCTGGAAAAAACATCCATAGCAACGTTTTTTGTCTCCGGCGAAAAAGCTGTTTGCTAGAATGGAAGCCAATGGGAGCCGGAAGGTGCCGGATCCGGAAAATGACGGATTCCGTGCCGGATTTCGTGTTTTTAAACTGAGCATGCTCCAAATTTTTTATATCCAATTATCTGGATATGCTTGTCAGATCCGTCGAAAAAACGGATCCGTCGCATCAGTTTTCTTCAAAAAAATTGTCAAGCAATGATCAACAGCCATAACCACTGGTCAATCTGCTTTTCTCCTAAGTTTTCAACTACTTCTTCACTAGTTTTTGTTGACTTTCTTAACATTTTTACTGGTGGGAACCTATTGATATGCATTACCAAAATAAATGAATGTTTCATGTCTGAATTGTTATCAATGTAATGTAGATGGCCAGGATCATAAAAATTCCTCATTGTTCAGTGTATACAAAACTTCCATCAACAGAAATGTTACAACTATACACTTTAAAGGTAGGAGGCATACCGGATTGCCTTTTTTATGCTTTTATATTGTCCTTGGTTTATAATTATTTTAAATCAAAACATTTGCTCAAAGTATATATTTTTTAAATTATAATATTATGATTGGTGGCATAATATAGTCTGTAAATTGTCTCTAGAGGATACAACTCCCTACTTTCTCCTTCCATACCATGGGTACAAATTAGAGTTTCAAAAATTTCTGCTATAAATCTTCAGTATGTAGAAAAACAACTATACTTCACAAACTATCATTCATCTGGTACTCAGCTTTTCTGACAAAGATCTGTTGGACAGAAATACAAACCACTAGGACCTGTCAAGTATAGAAGGTACGGTAAATAGTTACGAACTCTGTTATTTGACTAACATGGTCATTTTTCTTATAATTATAAAAGCTTAATTTCATATATTCATCAGTTTTATTAATTGGATAGATCGTTGTTTCTTAAGAGGGGTTGTCCACTACTCAGACAGCCCTATCTCAATCAGTATGTTTGCACCATTAAAAAAGCAACACTGATTCTCGCATCCGGGGCCTGTGCCATTCCAACGGTGTCGGTTCTTGCTCTCCCGGGGGTCTTGCTTGAGATTGTTATGTCATGTGAGCACTTTCCCAAACAGCGCTGCCTTCACACTCCTTGCCTGTGAACAAATCAAGCATCAAGAGGAAGTCAGAGACGTGGATGGCCACTCACTTACTCTTCATGTCTGATACATCCGAAGGAGGGAAGAGAAAAGCCAGCGATGATTGGGCACAGGGCACATTAAACCAAAAAGAAAGAGACATGCATAACTGCAGGGATCATCAAAATATAACAAATTTTATTGAATCAGTGTCCTAAAACCACACCACTTATAGTTAAAAGCATTTAAAAATACATTAAACACAAAAAGAATCTACCCAAGAGAATAGTGGGAAGACAGATTTATACACGCAGGTGCGGACCCTTTTATCAAAATACCTCCAAACTCATAGTACAACAAATTGTTCTCTCTAAGGAGAATACAATAAAGCTAGATTGGTACCCAATATATAAGAATGAAAAATCCAATAGTTAGAACAGTATAAATGAACAATCATGTCATGGCCGTATAGACTATTAACATAATGCCACAGCTAAATACATGGATGGCTGCCAAAATGAACTGACTGTAAAGGCAAGATAGAAAGTCTGAAAGCAGATACTGCTTATGGCAAAAATAGGTTCCTAATGGACATGCTCATACCATCAATGCGGCCAGGGAGGCTAAAAATGAAAGGAAGAGGGACCGGATCCTGCGTGGTCAACCCGACGTGTATCGTCACCGAAGTGACTTCATCAGGGGTAAAAGTAGTATGGTGACTCAAGGACCCCAATATATATAGTACTCACAATTTGTCATCCTTAATACAGCTGCAGCATAATATCACGCTGACAAGCACACCGGCTTTCTCGGCGTACCGGAAGTCGCTACTGCGCATGGTTAGGCGTTACCAGGGATACCCTGCGATGCATGTTTCACTGCGCAGGCGCTCCCACTTAGAAACTTTTGTAACAATAACCTACTAGTGCGCATGACCCAATAGACAAAGTGTATAGCAGTAGCCGCCTCCAATACGCACGCGCAGTAGCCTAAACAGCACCGCTGGCAAATTCTTTAGAGGTTTCTACTGAGCACATTAAGGCGAATACATGTGCACAGGGCACATATGACATAATAATCTCACGCAGCCCCCGCGAGAGCAAGTACCGACATAGCTGGAACGGTACAGGCACTGGAGGTGAGTTTAAGAGTTACTTTACTGGTGTAAACCTACTGAGACGGGTTGTCCAAGTATTGAACAACCCTTTAAAAAGACTGTCCAGTAAGAGTTTAAAATAGTTGTTTACCTGCTATTTATCCTAGGTCTTCCATCTATTTAGCTCTGCTCCATTAGGACAGCACTTTGACCTGTGACTACAGCTTAACTGCATGCTTACAGGGAGACTGAGATAGTCTGAGACAAACTCCTGGTCTCATTGCTGGTTCAAGCTTCAGTTTTCTCCTTCTGCCCTGCTTCTATGCCTCCAAGAAATTATTGCATGGAGAGTTATTTTCCCATGAACTCCTGACTTTGCACTACCCTGTCATGGCACTCATTTTGCAACCAAGACTGAATAGTGTCCTGCAGGAATTACAAAAACAGACAGGGTGTGGCACTTATAGTAGTAACACCTGCAGTGAGACCAGTGTGTACAGAGACTGCTGTTGCTGGGATTAAATAGACATTTACAGCCGCAGACATTGAGGCTGTGTGCACACAGTGCGTTTTTTATGCATTTTCACTGCATTTTTTTCAATGCAAAAATGGACCAAAAACGCTATGGAATCCTTAGGCTATGTGCGCATGTTGTGTATTTGCAGAAATTTCTGCAAGGTTTCTGCATCTCTTGGCAGGATAAACAATGCGGCAAAAACATGCGTTTTTGGTGCGTTTTTTTGCATGCATTTTTGTTCAGCAATGAAGGCTTTTTTTAGCTAAATAAAGATATTTAAAAAAAAAGTTTTGTGATGTAATTTCTTGGTTCAACACCACCTTTTTCATGCTGATGCAGTAGCATCAGGGTAATGGGATTAGGGCTTGGTGTCAGCAGCTGTCATTGACACCTAGCCCTAGGCTTAGTAATGAAAAGGTGTCAGCCCAACACCCTCATTACTAAGCCGATAAGTAAACACAAACACACACAACAAAAAACACGCAGATTGTCACCAGTGTATGTAGGAGCGTTAAGGCTGAGTTCACACGTAGCAGAATTGCCGCGGAAATTTCCGCGACAATTCTGCGCCTCCTGCCGCGGGTACATCGCATGCAGAATTTGCATGCATATACCCGCAGAAAACTAGCGTTTTGCAAGCATAATTAGCTTGCAGAGTGCTAGCGTTTTCCAAGCGATCTGTAGCATCGCTTGGAAAACTGACAGGTTGGTCACACTTGTCAAACATAGTGTTTGACAAGTGTGACCAACTTTTTACTATAGATGCAGCCTATGCAGCATCTATAGTAAAAGATAGAATGTTAAAAATAATAAAAAAAATTTAAAAAAAGGTTATACTCACCTCAGCGGCTTCCGTTCCTAATGCTGTGTGTTCAGGACCTTCCATTGACGTAGCGGTCACGTGACCGCGACGTCATCGCAGATCCTTCACACACACCTCGGAAGCCTCTAAGAAGGTCGGGCCGCCAGAAGGTGAGTATATCGCTATTTTTTATTTTAATTCTTTTTTTTTTTTACCACTTATATGGTGCCCAGTCCGTGGAGGAGAGTCTCCTCTCCTCCACCCTGGGTACCAACCGCACTTGATCTGCTTACTTCCCGCATGGTGTGCACAGCCCCGTGCGGGAAGTAAGCAGATCAATGCACTCCTATGGGTGCAGAATCGCCGTGATTCCGCAATTTTAATGAACATGCTGCGGTTTTTTCTGGATTGCGATTCCGCTCAGGAAAAAGATGCAGCATGTGCACAAAAAATGCGGATTGCAATCTGTTACATAGGATGCTTAATGTTAGCATTTTTTTCGTGGTTTTATAGCGAAAAACCGCGAAAAAAGCGCAAAAAATCTGCTACGTGTGCACACAGCCTAACAGAATGAAAGTACATAGGCTGTAACCAAACAGCAACTGTTAATTTTAAAGAAAAAAAAATTGTGTGGGCTCCCGCGTAATTTTAATAACCAGCAGAGGGAAAGCCGACGGCTGAGGGCTGATGCTAATATTCTGGGAAGGAGCCAATAGCCATAAAGGTTCCCAGGCTATTAGTATCAGCTCACAGCGGTTTGCTTAGCCTTTACTGGCTAGTATACAGGGTATGGCTAGCATGCAATGAAAATGTAAAATCTGGGGCTAAAACACTTTTTTTGTGGTAAAGATGTTATTTTTTCTTTACTGCCCAATGGTATAAAATTCTGTGACATACCTGTGGAGTTGATATGATCATTGCAACCCTAGATGAATACATCAAGAGGTGTATTTTGTAAAATGGAGTCACTTATGAGGAGTTCTGCTGTTCTGGCACCTCAGCGGCTCTCCCAGTGGGTCATGCCACCAGCAAACCATAACAGTAAATTCTGCACTATAATATTACGCTCCTTCTCTTCTGAGCTTTGCAATGTGCCTGAAAAGAAGTTCCCGTTTACATGTAGCGTATTGGCGCACTCAGGAGAAATTTTTAGAATAAACTAAACTCCATTTTTTCTTATTAACCCTTGGAAAAATTAAAAACTTGACTTGGGGCTAAAACAACATTTTAGTGGTAAAAATGTAATTATTCTTTCTTCACCACCCTATAGTATAAAATTCTGTGAGGCACATGTGGTGTCAATAACACTGCACCCTTGGATGAATCCATTGGTGAGTGTAGTTTGGAAAAACTAGGACACACGTGGGGTTTCTGCTGTTCTGGCACCTCAGTGGCTCTGCCAATGTAACATGGTACCCTCAAACCATTCCAGAAAAATCTGAAATCAAATATGGTGCTTTTTCCCTTCTGAGCTTTGCATTGTGCCTCAAAAAGAGTTTTCAACCACCTATAGGGTATTGTTGTACTCAGGAGTAATTACACAACAAATTTTGGGGTCCATTTTCTCTTGCTATCCTTGTGAAAATGAAAAAAATGAGGGCTAAAAGAAGTTTGTGGGAATTTTTTTTGCTTTCATAAAGTCAAATGGTGCTCCATCCTTTCCAGGCCTTGCTGTGCACCCAAACAGTGGTTTTCCCCCCCACATATGAGGTTGTGTTATGCTCAGGAGAAATTGCACAACAAATTTTGGAGTCCATTTTTTCCTGTTACCGTTGTGAAAATAAAAACAATTGGGTCTAAAGTGAATTTTTTGTGAAAAAAAATGAAATGTTAATTTTTCTTTCCACATTTCCAAAATTCCTGTAAAGCACCTGAATGGTTAATCAACTCCTTGAATAGGATTTTGAACACCCTGAGGGGTGCTGTTTTTAAAATGGTGTCACTTTTGGGTATTTTCTGACATATAGATCCCTCAAAGTCACTTCAAATGTAATGTGGTCCCCCAAAAAATGGTTTTGTAAATTTTGTTGAAAAAATAAGAAATCGCTGGTCAACTTTTAACCCTCATAACTTCCTAAATATTTTTTTTTTCAAAAATTGTGCTGATGTAAAGTAGACATGTGGAAAATGTTATGTATTAACTATTTTGTAGGATATAATGGCACACAAATAAAATTTTGAAAATTGTATAATTTTAACCCCTTTACCCCCAAGGGTGGTTTGCACGTTTATGACCGGGACAATTCTGACCACTGTCCCTTTATGAGGCTATAATTCTTGAACGCTTCAACGGATCCTGATGATTCTGACAATGTTTTCTCACGACATATTGTACTTCATGATAGTGGTAAAATTTCTTTGATATTACCTGCGTATATTTGTGAAAAAATGGAAATTTGGCAAAAATTTTGAAAATTTCGCAATTTTCCAACTTTGAATCTTAATGCCCTTAAATCACAGAGATAGGTCACACAAAATACTTAGTAAGTAACATTTACCACATGTCTACTTTACATCAGCACAATTTTGGAACCAAAATTTTTTTTGTTTGGGAGTTATAAGGGTTAAAAGTTGACCAGCAATTTCTCATTTTTACAACACCATTTTTTTTAGGGACCACATCACATTTGAAGTCACTTTGAGGGGTCTATGTGATAGAAAATACCCAAGTGTGACAACACTCTAAAACTGCACATCTCAAGGTGCTCAAAACCACATTCAAGAAGTTTATTAACCCTTCAAGTGTTTCACAGGAATTTTTGGATTGTTTAAAAAAAATGAACATTTAACTTTTTTCACAAAAAATTTACTTCAGCTCCAAAAGTTGTTGTGCAATTTGTCCTCAGTACGCTGATACCCTATATGTGGGGGTAAACCACTGTTTGGGCGCATGGCAGAGCTCGGAAGGGAAGGAGCACCATTTGACTTTTCAATGCAAAATTGACTGAAATTGAGATGGGACGCCATGTCGCGTTTGGAGAGCCCCTGATGTGCCTAAACACTGAAACAAGTGACACCATTTTGGAATCTAGACCCACTAAGGAACTTATCTAGATGTGTGGTAAGCACTTTGACCCACCAAGTGCTTTACAGAAGTTTATAATATAGAGCCGTAAAAAAAAAAATCATATTTTTCACAAAAATTATTTTTCACCCCCAATTTTTTATTTTCACAAGGGTAACAGAAGAAACTGGACCCTAAAAGTTGTTGGGCAATTTGTCCTGAGTACGCTGATACCTCATATGTGGGGGTAAACCACTGCATTGGGTGCATGGCAGAGCTCGGAAGGGAAGGAGCGCCATTTGACTTTTCAATGCAAAATTGACTGGAATTGAGATGGGACGCCATGTCGCATTTGGAGAGCCCCTGGGGCAGAATGCTAGACACACTGGGGCAGAATGCTGGACACACTGGGGCAGATTGCTGGACACACTGGGGCAGATTGCTGGACACACTGGGGGCAATATGCTGGAGACACTGGGGCAGAATGCTGGACACACTGGGGGCAATATGCTGGAGACACTGGGGCAGATTGCTGGACACACTGGGGGCAATATGCTGGACACACTGGGGGCAGGACTGGAGGCATGGGCAGAATGTAGATACGGGGCATGATTGGAGACATGGGGCAGAATGAAAGACATGGGGCAGGATTGGATTATGGGGCAGGATGGATACGATGGAGACAGATGGGGCAGGATGGGGAGATCATATGGGGTAGAATGGATACTCATGGGGGCAGGATGAGAGAACATATGGCTGGAGCCAGGAATGAGATACACGAGGCCAGGATGGGGAATATTATTACCATAGGGGCTAATTAAAGGGATATTATTACTGCAGTGATGTATTTATTTTATTTTTTGAGTATACTGTTTTAAATGGGGGGCGGTCCTGTTACTGTGCAGAGTGACATTATGTCGCCTTTTTTTCTTCATGTGGTGTAATGTAGAAGTTGGGAAAAATTAAGTAATGTGTTCTGCAAGCGGAGCTCTAGATAACTGTGTTATTTCCTGCAGAAACGAGCCCTGGCTGGAAGAAATGATGGCGGTCTGTGCTGGATGAAAGATGAAGGACTTCACCTAGAGACGTCACTGGTGAGTCAGTGTTACCTATACACTGACACTATACACTGTATACTATATACAGAGGTCCTGTGTATAATGTCACCAGTGATCACTGTATAACCTCTACACAGACACTGCATACTAAGTACAGATCTCCTGTGAATACTGGCACTTATGGTGATAGTATTGTGTTTTTTTTTTTTTTTTAAATCACTGATCAGTACTGTAGTATTCAGTCACTATGTGGTGGTAATATGTGGTCTGGAAATGGTGTTGCGGTATTTGTCCCTTGTATGTGCTATTTGGTCACCATGTGGTGGTAATATGTGGTCTTAACATGGTGTAGCGGTATTTGTTCCTTGTATGTGATATTATTCGATCACTGTGGTTGTAATATGTGGTCTGGTCATGGTGCGGTGGTATTTGTTCCTTGTATGTGATATTATTGGTCATTTTAAAAATTGAAAAATAAATCAAAATATACCTAAATTGTATTGCATATTTTAAAAAATATTTAATAGGTTACAGTAGAGTAGGGCCCGGCCAAAAGTGTCTTCCGTGTTATGGTGGCGGCTTACAAAATCTTTGTAACATGACACACATGACCCCGTCACATGACCCAGTCACATGACCCCGTCACATGACCGGGGGGCCCACAATGTCTGAACAGCCCGGGGCCCTGGCTATCCTCAATCCACCCCTGATGGCAGAGCTCGGAAGGGAAGGAGCTCCGTTTGGAATGCAGACTTAGATGGAATGTTCTGCAGGCATCACATTGCGTTTGCAGAGCCCCTGATGTACAGTACCTAAACAGTAGAAACCCCCTCAAGTGACCCCATATTGCAAACTAGAGACCCATGAAACTTATCTAGATGTGTTGTGAGAACTTTGAACCAACAAGTGTTTCACTACAGTTTATAACACAGAACCGTGAAAATAAAAAATCCTTTTTATTTCCACAAAAAAATTTTTTTAGCCCCCGGTTTTGTATTTTCCCAAGGGTAACAGGAGAAATTGGACCCCAAAAGTTGTTGTCCAATTTGTACTGAGTACGTTGATACCCAATATGTTGGGGTAAACCCCTGTTTGGGCGCACGGGAGAGCTCGGAAGGGAAGGAGCACTGTTTTACTTTTTCAATGCAGAATTGGCTGGAATTGAGATCGGATGCCATGTCGCATTTGGAGAGCCCCTGATGTGCCTAAACAGTGGAAACCCCCCAATTCTAACTGACACCCTAACCCAAACACACCCCTAACCCTAATCCCAACCATAACCCTAACCACACCCTTAACCCTAATCCCAACCCTAATCCCAACCGTAAATGTAATCTAAACCTTAACTTTAGCCCCAACCCTAACCCTAACTTTAGCCCCAACCCTAACCCTAACTTTAGCCCCAATCCTAACTTTAGCCCCAACCCTAACCTTAACTTTAGCCCCAACCCTAACCCTAATGGGAAAATGGAAATAAATACACTTTTTAAAATTTTATTATTTTTCCCTAACAAAGGGGGTGATGAAGGGGGGTTTGATTTACTTTTATTGCGGGTTTTTTAGCGGATTTTTATGATTGGCAGCCGTCACACACTAAAAGAAGCTTTTTATTGCAAAAAATATTTTTTGCATGTCCACATTTTGAGAGCTATAATTTTTCCATATTTTGGTCCTCAGAGTCATGTGAGATCTTGTTTTTTGAGGGACGAGTTGACGTTTTCATTGGTACCATTTTCGGGCACATGTCTTTTTTGATCACTTTTTATTCTGAATTTTGTGAGGCAGAATGACCAAAAACCAGCTATTCATGAATTTCTTTTGGGGGGGCGCTTATACCGTTCCACATTTGGTAAAATTGATAAAGCAGTTTTATTCTTTGGGTTAGTATGATTACAGTGATACCTCATTTATTTTTTGTTATGCTTTGGCGCTTTTATACGATAAAGAGTATTTTATATAAAAAATAATTATTTTTGCTTCGCTTTAACAAGATGACGTTTTCAGCGGTACCATGGTTATTTATATCCGTCTTTTTGATCGCGTGTTATTCCACTTTTTGTTTGGCGGTATGATAATAAAGCGTCGTTTTTTGCCTCATTTTTCTTTTTTTTACGGTGTTCACTGAAGGGCTTAACTAGTGGGACAGTTTTATAGGTCGGGTCGTTGCGGACGCGGCGATACTAAATATGTGTACTTTTATTGTTTTTTTAATTTATATAAAGAAATGTATTTATTGGAACAATATTTTTTTAACTTTTTTTTCTATATTTAGGAATTATTTTTTTTTACATATGTAAACATTTTTTTTTACTTTTTTACATTGCCCTGGGGGGGGACATCACATTATAGTGACAGATCGCTGATCTGACACTTTGCAGTGCACTGTGTCAGATCAGCGATCACACAGACACTGCAGGGAGGCTTCCTGGCGCCTGCTCTGAGCAGGCGCTTGGAAGCCACCTCCCTGCAGGACCCGGAAGTAGCCCCGCGGCAATTTTGGATCCGGGGCCTGCAGGGAGGAGACGCTGTGATCGTGTTGTACCGAAGCTCTCAGTGAAGCACGCATCCCTGCGCGATGCATCCCTATGCCGGCCGGAACGCTGCGATCATGTATGATCGCCGTGTTCCAGGGGTTAATGTGCCAGGAGCGGTCCGTGACCGCTCCTGGCACATAGTGCCGGATGTCAGCTGTGATAGTCAGCTGACACACGGCCGTGATCGGCCGCACTCTCCCACTTAGACGTACTATCTCGTCGGTGGTCATACGGGCCCATACCACCTCAACGGGATAGTACGTCTAATGTCAGAAATGGGTTAAAAATGTTCTCAAAATTTCTTTATTTTTTCTTCCACAAATATATGCAAGTCATACTGAAGAAATTTTACCAGTATCATGAAGTACAATATGTCACGAAAAACATTCTCAGAATCAGTAGGAACCGTTGAAGTGTTCTAGAGTTATTACCTCATAAAATGATACTAGTCAGAATTGTAAACTTTGACATGGTCATGAAGGTGCAAACAAGCTTGGGGTTAAAGAGGTGTTACATAGTCAAAGGAGCATTATGATGTACAGTTACTTCCATCTACAGTACTCTTATTTTCTATCTATCTTCAAGTTCCTCTTGGGAATTGTGTACTAGAATACAGACTTAGTAGAGTTAATTTCATTGCAGTGAGAGGCATGAGTTAAAGGATTTGGCCCCTACCTTTTGATTGATGGCCTAGCCTTGGGATAGGCCATAAATATCTGATCAGTGTGGGTACAAGACACGGCACACCCACCGATCCGCAGTTACCAGCTCCAATGGTGGCTGGAAGTTCTTGGACGGTGCCAGAAGAAGGCAGCAATGTCAACATTATGGATACTGCAGCCGGGTTCTACTGATCCACCCCAATTAATTTGAATAGGGGTGGAAATGTAGTATCCAAACACGACCACTGTAGAAATGACAGAGGTGCTGTGTGCTGACAGCATCTGAGATCTTCCTGTCATAGCTGCTGCCAGTAACAGGTGTTCGATGGGGGTGCCCGATGTCACACTCCCACTGATCAGATATTGAATGCCTATCCTAAGATCGTAAGGATAAGCAGGTACGGATTGGGAATGAATTTCAGACCTGGCATTTGAAATTAGACAGGCCCATGCTGTTCTCATCCCAAGCACCAGATAAATTACTAATATTACCCTTCGTGGTCTGGAGGAAAGCAATATTTAATACTAGACCGATATTTCTAATGATACCTCCATCACAACTTTTAACAGTATTGGTGTCTTGAGAACACAGATTCTCTTAACAATCAAGTAGACAAGGTGGCCCACAATCAGAGAGGCCCTTCTGGCATTTGCCAGAATTGCTAGATGGTCAGTCCGGCCCTGAGGATAAGCCATCAATAAAAAGTAATGGCTAAACCCTTTTACAAAAAATTCCTGCTTGTGTCATATTTAAGGTCCCTCTTTCAGTTCTATATAAATTGGGTGGTATAGCAGAAGGAATGTAAAATGCAGACCCACCAGGGAGAAATATAATATATGATTGCAAACATATACTGATGGAAATGTAATCCCTAAAATGGATGTGTTACATTACTGTTGCAAGCGAAAGCAGAAAAGTCATGTTGACTATGGTTTGTGTTCGGTTCCTATTGTGTGTCTGTTTTCCTCATGAAAGAAAAAACTCAGCTGAAAAAACATTTTATTCAATTATACTCAATGAAGCCCTTCTGCTTCTTTTTCAAAATGGATCTGCTTTGGACATGAATTTTGCTTTATATTTTATGTCCAGAAGACGGCTTGAACATAGCATACTGTATATGAGCATGATCACTCATACAATGCACTGCAATACTTCTAAATTGCAGTGTATTATGCCTCTCTGAAGCATCTGATGTCACATTACCTAGTGTTTCACCCATGATATCTTAAACCATACCTGGGCAAAGTGTGGCTAGCGGGCCATACCCCACCCTGTGGCTGTGCCAGCTCAGCCCAAGGACTGAGACAGCTGAAGCGCTGAAACAGTGGCCCATGGGTCAAATCATGCCCTCACCTGCTTGACATTCATCCACCGCCGCTGCCAGCTGTCGCCACTCTCCACATCCTAGGGATACAAACAGCAGTGAATACATTGGTGCCGGTTCCATGCTTCCACCAATTAGTGTGTGAGACAACAGACGCGATTACTTCATTGCATCAGCTGTGTATTTGTGCATGAAAATGAAAGTATCCAGCTCCGGAAATAAAATCAAAAGTCTTTATTTGGACAAATTTAAAAAGTAAGCTGCTTGACAAACCAGTGCATACTAGAGGAAGGAATGTCTTGAATAACTGGACGCGTTTCGAACACGTATAGTGCTCTTAGTCCTCAGTTTCCAACTGAGACCAAGAGGACTAAGAGCACTATACGTGTTCGAAACGCGTCCAGTTATTCAAGACTTTCCTTCCTCCAGTATGCACTGGTTTGTCAAGCAGCTTACTTTTTAAATTTGTCCAAATAAAGACTTTTGATTTTATTTCCTGAGCTGGATACTTTCATTTTCATGCACAAGTACCTGGCGTCAAGCAGAGATGTTTCCATTTCTGATCAGCTGTGTATTCCAGAGTCAGTGCATTGGAGAGAGCAGAGCAGCAAGAAAACTGTTGCCATGTGAGTATATGTTGTTTTTTTTCATGTGCATGGTATATTGGTATGTATGTAGGGTACTATGTGGGGGCTTATGCTGTATATCGGAGGCTATGTGGGGGCTCATGCTGTATATAGGGGGCTGTGTGAGGAACATGCTGCATATAAGTGGCTATGTGGGGCTGATGCTGTATATAAGAGGCTATGTGGAGCTCATGCTGTATATCAGAGTCCACTTTTGGCTCATGCTATATATCAGGCCATGTGGGGCACATGTCGCATATGAAAGGCTATGTGGAGCACATGCTGTATGTAAGAGGCTATGTGGGGCTCATGCTGTATATAAGAGGCCATGTGGGGCACATGTCGCATATGAGAAGCTATGTGGAGCACATATGGGGCTCATGCTGTATATAAGAGGCTATGTGGAGCTCATGCTGTATATCAGAGTCCACGTGGGGCTCATGCTGTATATCAGGCCATGTGGGGCACATGTCGCATATGAGGCTATGTGGAACACATGCTGTATATAAGGGGCTATGTGGAGCACATCCTGCATGTAAGAGGCTATGTTGGGGCTCGTGCTGTATATCAGAGGCTACATGGGGCTCATACTGTATATAAGGCTATGTGGGGCTCATGTGGTATGTAAGAGGCTATGTGGGGCTCATGCTGCATATAGGAGACTGGGGGCTCATATTTTATATAGGAGGTTATGTAGGGATTCATACTGTATATAGGAGGCTATGTGGGGCTCATACTGTAAATAAGAGGTTATGCGGGGGCTTATGCCATATAAAGGAGACTATTTGGGGATTATACTGTATACACGAGGCTACATGGGGCTCGTACTGTATGTAAGAGGCCATGTAGGAGCTCATACTACATACCAGATGCTACGTGGGGGCTCATACGGTATACATGATACTATGTAAGAGCTTATACTGTATATAGGAGGCTATATGGGGGCTTCTACTGTATATGTTGGAGCTCATACTCTATATAGGGGCTGTGTGTGGGCTCTTGCTGTATGAGGGCTCATATGGTATATAGGGGGATGTCAGCATACTTAATTCTGCTCAATTTTAAGTGATGCAATTATTATTAATATTATTAATATAAAACAATTATAATTAATATGTTAATATTAAGCAGAATTAATTTCAGCCTATTGGTTTGGCCTTTCACAACAGTCACAGTCCCCCCTCAGGAAAATAATTGCTCACCCTTGTCTTAAATCATTGCACACTGCAATCTTTAAGTCTTACGATGGTTTGCTGTTGAGACTGAAATATCACTTATATGCCTATGCTGTCTACCATGTATGCTAAGATAAGCACATATGTACAGTTTTTTTTCAATGACATATCACTTCGGCATATTTCACATTTTTCTCAGACTCATGGTCAACTAAGTAGAGTATATGGGCCAAGACAATCCAAGCATAGCTGAGGAAGCCAAACGGGTATTATGCTTGATTAAGCACCGTGGCGGTCCATTTAGTGAAGGGTGCAATTCCTGTTAATTAGGCCTACCTCCTACAATTCGATTTATGTCATATCCTAGTAATGTACTGCAAATATTGATGCAAACACCAAGCAAACCCGATTAAAATGTCAAGCAAGAAGAATGATTGCTTTCTCCAACTATCCCATTACATATTACTCTATTACAAAATCGTTAGATTTTAAAAACATATGTATGCAATTTAATAAAAGTGACTTGTATATGCATCGTAGCATCCTTAATTACATGTAACAGGTAAAGTATCTATGCATTTATGGTTGAGTTACATATGCTATAAATATAAATTTCTCCATCTGAAAATAGTCATTAACATTCCAGTTATGCCTAGGCAGGAACAATTTCTCACTCCTTTTACAGTACTATATGATCTACAGGCCTGCGTGGATTCTTGTGTATTTGAACAACAAACGGATGAAGTGTTTGCAATCCAGAATTAAAAAGACCACATACATGAGTTTTCACATACCATATTTTTCGGACTATAAGAGGCATTGTTTTCCTCCAAAATTTTGGAGATAAGTGGGGGGGTGTCGCATACCTTATGTACCTTATACATATGCCCCCTGTGGTTGTGGATGGGAGAGGAGTAGCAGTGGAGGAGGACCAGGTCACAGAAGGCAGGAGCTGCTGCTGTAGCTTACACTGTGCCCGCTGTTACAGAAAATTAATACTCACTCCCCCCACACATAGTCCCTCCCACCTCTATGCACTGAAGCCGACACCGAGAGGTGGGAGGGACTATGGACATGTGGAGCAATGAATATTCAATTTATTTAATAGCGGGCACACTATTAGCCACAGCCGTCGACTTCCTGCTGCTGATGGGCAATCAAGTGTGCCCGCTATTAAAAGAGAATGAATATTCACTGCTTTCCATGCCCATGAGAGTGGAGAGCAGTGAATATTAATCTCTTTATATTCATATAGTTTGTTCTTCAACTCTAACCACAAATGGTTTGGTTGACTATGGGGGGCCAATCCAGGACCTCTACTTTATTGTCATGGAACCATTTCTTTGCCAATCTCAACGTATGTTACGGGTCATTGCCTTGCTGGAACATTATGTCGTTGTTTTCATACCCATAGTATAAGGGTGTACGAAGAAACTAGTCTTGTAGGATATTCACATATAGCTCAGCATTGAGACTACCATCGATCTCGCTGAAGTATCCAACCTCTTGGACTCTGAAACAACCCCATATTGTCAGACTTTCTCCACCAAACAGGACAGTTCCTTCAAATTCTCAATCTGTTAGTCCCTTTTTCCCTTGTTTATTCAAGACCCATTTGCACCCACCAGACCCTAGTCTATTGACTTTCGTCTCATCAATTCAAATAAATAGTTCCCAAACTTCTACTTTCCATTCTTCATACTTTTTTGTAAACTGAAGCTTACACTTCTTCTGACGATACTGAAGTTGAGGCTTCGTCACCTTTTTTAGAGCCACCATTCCAGACTGTGGATCTCACTAATACAAAGTATTCGAGCCACTTCCATTGCCGTGGTTGTCGTGCCAGAACAGATAGACCTTATGATGAGCCGACTTGTTGACTCTCTTACTTTGCCTGGACATCCACCTGGACGACTTGTGAATGGATGAAGGGACTTCATTTAGTATTCTTCCAACTCTCATGGCACTCACATGATGCAGTTCGGCAATTTTCATGGCCGAGAAACCAATATCGATCAGTTGGATGGTATTCTTTCTTTTCTTGTGAAATTTTCTTCATGACTGCACCTTGATTCCAACCAGTGACTTTTCACTTGGGAATAAACCTAATAATACACTGAGCAATTAAGGAATGTGAGAACAGGTTGTATTTTGTGGTATACAGGAAGAAAAAGATTTTTCCATCACCAGGCACAAAACAGGAACAATGCAGTGACATGACATGACATGATATCCTAAAGTGTTGCAAGTCAAATTTGTGTATGAGATAGCCAAGATGATTGTCTATAAAATGATGGTAGTCTCACGTTCAAATAAGTAATGGGTGGTGACATATGGAGCCTGAAAGTCAAAAGTTCAAAGCATTGTTACCCTTTTACTCATCACTGTATTTCATCTTTACATGGAATGGCATTACAGAGTGCAAAATTATTTATTTAAACATAGTGCCATAACCTGCAGTGTCTCCAAACTTGGGAAATCTTTGGATGTCAACTGCAAAGGGAGCTTTCAGCAGTGGATCTTGATGATTTACATGCTAAAGTGCATTCAGAGTGGCAGAACCTTCTTCATAAATACATCAATACCTCATTGATAGCATGCCAAGGAGTGTAAGTGCATGAATTTCTACACACAGTGGTCATACCTGATAATGAATAAATCTGAATGTTTTGAAAAGTTTTCTTTCATGTTTTCATCCATGTGTATAACATTGCAACTAGTGATGAGCGAATATACTCGTTACTCGAGATTTCCCGAGCACGCTCGGGTGTCCTCCGAGTATTTTTAGTGTTTGGAGATTTAGTTTTCATCGCCGCAGCTGAATGATTTACATCTGTTAGCCAGCATAAGTAGATGTGGGGGTTGCCTGGTTGCTAGGGAACCCCCACATGTAATCAAGCTGGCTAAGAGATGTAAATCATTCAGCTGCGGCGATGAAAACTAAATCTCCGAGCACTCAAAAATACTCGGAGGTCACCCGAGCATGCTAGGGAAATCTCGAGTAACGAGTATATTCGCTCATCACTAATTACAACTCTATCGATCCTCTGCTTTTCATAATTCCATGACATTTTTTTCTTGATGTTGCAATCTCAATGTTGAGGGGTGTATATCTTGGAATTTGTGTTTCTAAACAGATCCAGGGCTGTAAACCATTTCAAGTGATATATGCTGTAAACTGGTGCATGGAAAGAATCAGAATATTTGATTGTACGATTGAAGTTAGGCTAGTACACTTAAACTTGCTGTAAATGCTATAACAAGTCATAGCTGACTCCCATTAAATCCCAAGAAGGTTCTAAACTCTTCTGACCCCAGTAGAAAGCATTTCATCATAAAATAACATTGTTGAAGACATCTTTCAAAGTGACATGTACCAGGCAACTATTAGACGAAATTCTGCAAGAGTTATCAAGTTACTTGGAAAGTTTGGACACAAAAGAGTTTCCATACGAGATCAGTGATTGCCTGCAGTGGATAGAATTACTGGTTTCTTCTCCTTTTTTGCTTTAATGATATCTTATCTTGATCACAAGAAAACAAATATGATATACTATAATTATTTCAAACACTCCAGTGCAACAGGATCACTCATCATATTGTAATTTGTTGACCAATTTATATCTGAAATGTACAAAACTGAGAAACATTTTATGATTTCTGAAAAGGTGGCAAAACACAATAAATCGTTGTTTTTCTTTATTTTGTCCCTTTCATGGACATCCCTGCCCAAGAGATAATATTAAAGCAGGAATATGATTTGTTAATCATTATCTGTGCATGAAGCTATTCATTTTCCTGCTTCACTGTTTTTCTATTTCAATTCCATTAGGGCTGAGCTTCGATCAGTAACTGAACTGGTTTATAATGCCTACAGGTAGCCTGTAGTAGTCAGAGACACACCTCATAGCTCATCATTGGTTCAGGCTTCTGCTTCCTACCCCCGAACACAAGCATATCACAGGCATAAGAAATTATTTCTATTACAGCAATGGCAGAGCAATTATAAACTATAGACAACAATACTAACTGTGAAGATAAGGAGGTTATTAATTATATTAATTATTCAATTGAAAAATTGCAATCTAATGGTTTTTTTGCAAAATATTCTCCAAATTACTAAAATAAAAAGAAGTAAGAGCAAATGTAGACATGTCTTCTGAAAATAATAAAACTAAATTATAAACTGGATTTCTAAATGCTAATTTTTTTTTATGTACTTGGCCTTAAAGAGGCCAAACAAGAGCAAACAAGTGAAAAAATATGCCATTTTATTTGTTGTTTGTTTGTTTTTTTAAATAGAATTTTCCTTGAGGCCACAGAAAAATAGTGTTAGAAATAGGGAAGTCTGAGTGACTGTTCCGAGTTTGGATATTTAATAAAGCTTGTTGAAAAGCTGCAGCGCAGCCTCTCAACAAGCTTTCAAACTGTGGGCATTTCTAGAGCCATCATAGTCATGCCAATTAGCTGGTGCCACCTGTGACTCGACCTGTACAACCACCAGATCACGGGTTGTGATGCTGCTCGAGTGAAGGGAAGTGTAAAATAAATAAATATTTTTTAAAATTACATGTAGTCCCCCATATTTTTACTAACCAGCCAAGGAAAAGCAGACAGCTGTGACCTAGGAAGAGGTAAATATCCATGGAGCGTCACAACCTTTTATTATCAGCCCCTAGCTGCCTGCTTGGCCTTTGCTGGTTAATAAAAAGGGGTATTTAATATCAGATATTTATAGGATCTTGATTTCTTCTCAGACTGACCCCTCTTGAAATATCCATATATGATTAGATGGGAGTCTCTCCTGGGAAGGACGCTGCCTCCCCAATGCTGACAGAATATATGGGAAAAGTGAGCTTCTCCATATACTGAACCACCAGCTCCCAAATATTTGCCGGTGTTGTTGCTAAGCACCGCGTTCTCAGTTCCACATTTTCTGGTGTTGCCCTGGGCTGGCTTGATTTTGGGAAAAGGTGAAAACTTTAATACAAAAGGTTCTATATGTGTAGGTTAAGCTGGACCCTGCTATATACCTACTGTTTCCCCTAGAAGGATGGGGAGGAATTTGACCAGACTGCTGTTACATCTGTTGACGGCAGCTAGATCTCTGATTGACCTTCACTGGAGACAGACTACTCCCCCCTCTTATAAGAAGGATTTGGATAGAATAGCCAACATCCACAGGATGGGGCACATGACAGCCTTATTGAATGCTAGTTTGGACAGCTTTATGACCATCTGGGCTCCCTGGAACAACAGTTAGGAGCATGTTGGTTTTTGAACAGGTTTCTTCTTCCCTTCCCTTGCTTATGTGTATGTCTTGTCTTGTTTAGTTGTGTGGTTTTATAAGAATTGTAATAGGTGTATGGGGATGGAGTCATCTCAACTTGTCAATTATCCTGCTTTTCCCCCCAGTTTGCTTTCTTTTTCAGCCTTCTAGCCCTTACTATGACTATTTTACTGCCATTTTACAGCACCAAACTTCAGGTCCCCATTGACTTATATGGGGTTCGGGTCCGGCGGTCAAGTTCTGGTACCGAACCGAACTTTGGACTAAAGTTTGTCCGAACCCGATGAACCCAAGCTTCCACTCGTCTGCTCATTCCTAGTCATAAATATTTGTCTTATTTTGTTTTGGATTTCTAAGATTACTGACTGGTATTTAAGCTAAAACTCTGGCTATGACTATGACTAGAGTTGTTGTTTTTTTTTTTTCTTAGTAAATCAAGGGTTTTCCAGTGATAGTGGTTTTCACCTCGTTGGCCAACTTTTGCGATATTCTCTCTAAGTCTAGTGATGCCTTTCTGATGCTGCTCTAGTATTGTGTACAGGATGCAGAGGTGTTTTCATAGCTACAGAGCACATGATCACTGAAGCTAATCACAGAGCTGCTGATATACTGTAGATGGTACAAGTCACTGAGCTCAGTAATTGCTGCAGTGTAGAAATAAGTAAATTGATTCCAATAGTATAAAATTTATGTAAAACTGTGATGTTAGCCAAGCCGTCAGTCAGGCTAGTCGAGTCCTAGGTCAGACTGGGTGTCACGGGTGTGTCTGGTGCAATAGTCATTTCGGTTCCGGCTGTAGAAAATCATTGCGCTTGACTTTGCAAGCACAGTCTTGATTTTCATCTCTGTTGTGGTGTGATATCCATCTCCTTTTAGAACCTAGCAATGACCTCCACCTTCTGCTGCTAATTGACACAACCTTGCTGCATGCTTAAATACCCTGGGTCCCTTCAGCAAGGCACTGGTGTTAGCTCTACTTACCTTTTTCTGTTGGAAGTGCTAGAAGTTGTCTAGTTTTTTCTTGGAGCCTCTTGGAGGATTGCTGACATGAGCTCTTTTGTGTTGTCTCAAGCTAAATGTATTCCCTCTTTTGTCTTCCTGCTTTGTCTTTAGTTGTAGTGGGGGCTGCTTAGTGTTCACCCCCTCCCTATCCAGGGTCTATCGCTAGGGGCAGTCAGGGATTGACACTGGGTCAGTGAGCTGTCAATCAAAGTACCGACAGCTTCAGCAAGCCCTTATACCAGACTGCATGGCTGAGCTGTCAATAACTGTATCCCAGACACACTGAGGGGTGGAAAAGTGACAGTACCCCCTCTTTTTGGGGGCCACCGGACCACCAGGCTTCCCAGGAAACTTTAGATGGAATGCCCTGATCTCTCCTCTGGTCCATATCCCCTCCAGTGGGTGAGGTATTGGAGAGAATTACAGACCCTTTGAGAGTCCACAACCGATTGAACAATGTTCAGAGGGATCCCATGTAACCTTACAATATTAGAAATAAACAACCTGGAGAGTGTTTTTGCATTAGGTAGTCCTAGCCAATTTTATGAGTTTTATTTTTTTTTTATTCTGTGGAAGCATGGTTGAAAAGCAATGTCGGACTTTAATTTGTTGATTTTCATAGATTTTTTACTTATTATAACTTTTGTCAGATTCAAGTTATTTCTGTGACCATTGTGGGTTTTTTTGTCATTAAACAAGGGGTACCAACGATTTTGACCACGTGTGTAATTATTGATCTATCCTTGGCTTCAAAAGTGGCTTATATTTCCAGAAAGAGGTAAGACTACATGTGTAAACCATTTTCTTTTAGTTCGCTACAGCTCTCAGCTATCTTGGAATGTTCCACAACATGTTTAATACATGAAATCCAGGTGGTCACATAGAAAAAGCATAAAAAAAATTATTTCATCTCATTTTACTGTGAGAATTTAGTGATAATGGTGCTGCGCGGCTGCCAGCAATCTTCTTTTGGCAGCTTCTTTTTCTTGAGAATTTCAAGAAAGCAAGCTGGGGTTCTGAGGTTCTACAGGGGAAAATTTCTGACATTTGGCAAGCAAAACACCTTAAAGAGTTATTCCCACAGTCACATTATTTTTTTTACGACGACAGTAACTGCATATTTATTGATAATATACAAACCAATCCCAACGTAAAGATTTTTACTTTGTGTCTTTATTTACATTTCAGGTCTGGATGCCTTTCTTGAAAAATATATTACAAGTTATGGATATTAGATTCTCTAAAGGGTCTTGATCCAGGAAACTAGTCTGATTACTGTATTTGGAGTTGGGAAGAATTTTTCCCCTGATATGAAGCTATTACTGTCTGCCACATGGGGTTTTCAACTTCTTTTGGATCAAAATGTTAAGCTATGTGTTGAACTCTATGAACTCTAACTTCAACCTGAAAAACTATTAAACTAATTTAACTTCAAACAGCTGAATGGATTGTCCTATGTTTACACAGCTAAAACTATATTTCTCAGCAGCATTCTGCATCTTGTTGCAGAACTATTCCTCCTTCTCTAAGGCTAGGTTCACATTGCGTTAATGTGTGCACGCTAACGGACAGCGTTGCACGGCGAAAATGTCGCAATTAACGCCGTGCAACGGGTCCGTTAGCGCACTCATTGACAGCAATGTAAATTTCGCCTGTAGCGCATTGCTAGCGCGTGCCTTTTTCGGCTCGCGCTAGCGATGTGCCGTTCTTTTGTGACGCGCCGCGGACGCTGCTTGCAGCGTCCGCGGCGCGCCCGAGGTCCGTTCCCTGCTCTCGCAGATCGGGGATCTGCTAGAGCGGGGACGTTAACGCGACCCCTAAACGCGGCCCCGAAAAAAACATTGCGTTAGCGCAATCCGCTAGCGCTAAACGGATTGCCCTAACGCAATGTGAACCTAGCCTTAAGTGATCCTCACTAGTCTCACCTCTTTCAATTAATGACTCATAGAAGTGCTGGAAGACGACTAACTGATGAATGTGTAAAATAGCACAAACTTCCAGCATAGTTATACAATACTGACCTCAGCTCAATCTCTGTTTAGAATGCACTTTACTCTTTTCTGCACTGTATGGTCCACAACTCTGCTTGAAGTATTTTGTCACAAATCTGATGGTGAAGACGCCAGGGACCACGTCCTTGCCTTAGCTCCTGAATCCGCCCTCAGTCTGTACCCTTCCCCACCCAGGGAAGAGGGGAGTAGTAGTGTATCGTAATACACTAACCAGACTAACAAGGTAATACGAACAGGGATAATAAAAAATACCAATCATACAAATATACTCACACATACAAGAGAGGTATGCACCAGGGAGTGGAGGATGGGGTAAACCAAAGTAGAAGAAGAAAGGGAATTATCACACACTGACAACCTAGCAACAGTCCCAGATAAATCCATCAAACGCCTTCTCCAATAATAACCACTAAGAATCTCTAGCTATGCAGCAAAAGCTAACTCTGACAATGAGTGCTAGCCAGGGCCCAGATTATATAGGAGACGGGAGTGACGAACAGTGCACAGCTGAGAGCTTTAACACAGCAAATCTTCCATGAGCTCTCAACAGAGCAGATTAACCCCTGCACTGCTAGAAGAAATTTACACTGTTTAAAATGAAGGCGAAGTGCTTCTAATCAGTGCAGGAGTAGTTGAAATTAGACACTGCGGTCTTCTGGCTCCGCTCTGTCATGGTAAACTTGTGACACTTATCTTCTGCCATATACAGCCATAAGAAACAGCAGAGTGGATTTGTACCTATCAAAAAAACAGAGGCCTACTTTTGGCACTTCCCAAATTATTATTATTATTATTATTTATTGTTATAGCGCCATTTATTCCATGGCGCTTTACAAGTGAGGAGGGGTATACATAATAAAAACAAGTGCAATAATCTTGAACAATACAAGTCATAACTGGTACAGTAGGAGAGAGGACCCTGCCCGCGAAGGCTCACAATCTACAAGGGATGGGTGAGAATACAGTAGGTGAGGGTAGAGCTGGTCGTGCAGCGGTTTGGTCAATCAGTGGTTACTGCAGGTTGTAGGCTTGTCGGAAGAGGTGGGTCTTCAGATTCTTTTTGAAGGTTTCGATGGTGGGTGAGAGTCTGATGTGTTGTGGTAGAGGGTTCCAGACAATCCTACAAAAACAGGAAGCATTCACCAAGTATTGAAAAAAGAGAAATAAATCTTTATTTATAAATCAAATTAAAATATTAATAGACGGAGATAGATGTGCAAAATATGCTGCTTGTCACAGGTGCATAATACCCTATTGCATGAAATCCATATATTGCCAAATCAAAGTGTCATAGTGCTAAATATATATATTTATAAGAAAAAGTATATCATATCACATATTCAATATGAATGTAAAATATTATATGCTCAATGACAATGAAATATAAAAATAGCAGACTCTTTCTTTTTGAATGACAAAGTTCTATATGGTTGACTCCTTAATATATATAGATGCAAGTATACTTAATATTCCTTTGCATATAACAAAGGTCACTTTATTAACCCCTTAATCCCATTGGATGTACTATCCCATCGAGGTGACCAGGGACTTAATTCCCAGTGACGGGATAGAACGTCCAGCACGATCAGCCGCGCTCACGGCCGGGTGTCAGCTGACTATCACAGCTGACATCCGGCACTATGTGCCAGGAGCGGTCTCGGACCGCTCCTGGCACATTAACCCCCCCGGAACACTGCGATCAAACATGATCGCAGCGTTCCGGCGGCATAGGGAAGCATCGTGCAGGGAGGGGGCTCCCTGCGTTCTTCCCTGAGACCCCCGGAGCAACGCGATGTGATCGCGTTGCTCCGGGGGTCTCCTACCTCCTCCTCCCTGCAGGGCCTGGATCCAAAATGGCCGCGCCGGGCCATCCGGGTCCTGCAGGGAGGTGGCTTGAAAGCGCCTGCTCAGAGCAGGCGCCGGCAAGCCTCCCTGCTGTGCCAGTCAGATCGCTGATTGGACCCAGAGCACTGCAAAGTGTCAGATCAGCGATCTGACACTATATGGTCATGTGCCTCCCTGGGGCAATGTAAACAAGTAAAAAAAAATATTTACATGTGCAAAAAAAAAAAATCCTAAATAAAGGGAAAAAAATATATAATGTTCCAATAAATACATTTCTTTGTCTAAATAAAAAAAAAACAATAAAAGTACACATATTTAGTATCACTGCGGCCATATCAACCCAACCTATAAAACTGTCCCACTAGTTAACCCCTTCAGTGATCACCGTAAAAAAAAAAAAGAGGCAAAAAACAACGCTTTATTATCATACCGACGAACAAAAAGTGGAATAACACGCGATCAAAAGAAGGATATAAAAAATCATGGTACTGCTGAAAACATCATCTTGTCCCGCAAAAAACGAGCTGCCATACAGCATCATCAGCAAAAAAATAAAAAAATTAAAAGCCTCAGAATAAAACGATGCAAAAATAATTATTTTTTATATAAAATAGTTTTTATCATTTAAAAGCACCAAAACATAAAAAAAATGATACAAATGAGGTATCACATCGTACTCACCCAAAGAATAAAACTGCTTTATCAATTTTATCAAACGTGGAACGGTATAAATGCCCCCCTCCACTGGTTTTTGTTCATTCTGCCTCACAAAAATCTGAATAAAAAGCGATAAAAAAAGTCAAGTTCCCGAAAATGGTACCAATAAAAACGTCAACTCGTCCCACAGAAAACAAGACCTCACATGACTCTGTGGACCAAAATATGAAAAAATTATAGCTCTCAAAATATGGAGACGAAAAAACTATTTTTTGCAATAAAGTGTCTTTTAGTGTGTGACAGCTGCCCATCATAAAAATCCGCTAAAAAACCTGCTAGAAAACTAAATCAAACCCCCCTTCATCACCCCCTTAGTTAGGGAAATATAACAAAATTTAAAAAATGTATTTATTTCCATTTTCCCATTAGGGTTAGGGTTAGGGTTGGGGCTAAAGTTAGGGTTAGGGTTGGGCTAAAGTTAGCGTTGGGGCTATAGTTATGGTTGGGGCTACAGTTAGGGTTATGGTTGGGGCTACAGTTAGGGTTACGGTTGGGGCTACAGTTAGGGTTAGGGTTGGGGTTAAATTTAGGGTTTGGGCTAAAGTTAGGGTTAGGGTTGTTGCTAAAGTTAGGGTTAAGGCTGGGGATAAAGTTAAGGTTAGGGTTAGGGCTAAAGTAAGGGTTAGGGTTGGGGCTAAAGTAAGGGTTAGGCTTGGGGCTAAAGTTAGGGTTGGGGCTAAAGTTAGGGTTAGGGCTACAGTTAGGGTTGGGGCTAAAGTTAGGGTTAGAGTTGGGGCTAAAGTTAGGGTTAGGGTTGGGCTAAAGTTAGTGTTGGGGCTACAGTTAGGGTTGGGGCTAAAGTTAGTGTTGGGGCTACAGTTATTGTTGGGGCTACAGTTAGTTTTATGGTTGGGGCTACAGTTACGGTTGGGGCTAAAGTTAGGGTTTGGGTTAAAGTTAGGGTTAGGGTTGGGGCTAAAGTAAGGGTTATGGTTGGGGCTAAAGTAAGGGTTAGGCTTGGGGCTAAAGTTAGGGTTGGGGCTAAAGTTAGGGTTAGGGCTACAGTTAGGGTTGGGGCTACAGTTAGGGTTAGGGTTGGGGCTAAAGTTAGGGTTTGGATTACATTTACGTTTGGGATTAGGGTTGGGATTAGGGTTAGGGGTGTGTCAGGGTTAGGGGTTTGGTTAGGGTTATGGTTGGGATTAGGGTTAGGGGTGTGTTGGAGTTAAGGGTGTGGTTAGGGTTGGGATTAGGGTTAGGGGTGTGTTGGGGTTAGGGATGTGGTTGGGATTAGGGTTAGGGGCATGTTCGGGTTAGGGGTGTGCTTAAGGTGATGGTTGGGTTGGGATTAGGGCTAGGGGTGTGTTTGGGTTAGGTTTTCAGTTAGAATTGATGGGCTTCCACTGTTTAAGCACATCAGGGGCTCTCCAAACGTGACATGGCATCTGATCTCAAATCCAGCCAATTCTGCGATGAAAAAGTAAAACAGTGCTCCTTCCCTTCTGAGCTCTCCTGTGCGCCAAAACAGGGGTTTACCCCAACATTTGGGGTATCAGCATACTCAGGACAAATTGGACAACAACCTTTGGGGTCCAATTTCTCCTGTTACCCTTGGGAAAATACAAAACTGGGGGCTAAAAAATAATTTTTTGTGGAAAATTTTTTATTTTTTATTTTCACGGCTCTGCGTTATAAACTGCAGTGAAACACTTGGGAGTTCAAAGTTCTCACAACACATCTAGATAAGTTCCTTGGGGGTCTAGTTTCCAATATGGGGTCACTTGTGTGGGGTTTCTACTGTTTAGGTACATCAGGGGCTCTGCAAACGCAATGTGACACCTGCAGACCATTCCATCCAAAGTCTGCATTCCAAACAGCTCTCCTTCCCTTCCGAGCTCTGCCATGTGCCCAAACGGTGGTTCCCCCCACATATGGGGTATCAGCATCCTCAGGACAAATTGGAAACAACTTTTGTGGTCCAATTTCTCCTGTTACCCTTGGGAAAATACAAAACTGGGGCTAAAAAATAATTTTTGTGGAAAAAAAAATAATTTTTATTTTCACGGCTCTGTGTTATAAACTGTAGTGAAACACTTGGGGGTTCAAAGTGCTCAACACACATCTAGATAAGTTCCTTAGGGGGTCTACTTTCCCAAATGGTGTCACTTGTGGGGGGTTTCAATGTTTAGGCATATCAGGGGCTCTCCAAACACGTCATGGCTTCCCATCTCTATTCCTGTCAATTTTGCATTGGAAAGTCAAACGGCGCTCCTTCCATTCCGAGCTCTGCCATGCACCCAAACAGTGGTTTACCCCCACATATGGTGTATGAGCATACTCAGGACAAATTGGATAACAAATTTTGGGGTCCAGTTTCTTCTGTTACCCTTGGGAAAATAAAAAATTGGGGTCGAAAAGATCATTCTTGCGAAAAAATATGATTTTTTATTTTTACAGCTCTACATTAAAAACTTCTGGGAAGCACTTGGTAGGTCAAAGTGCTCACCACACATCTAGATAAGTTCCTTAGGGGGTCTACTTTCCAAAACGGTGTCACTTGTGGAGGGTTTCATTGTTTAGGCACATCAGGGGCTTTCCAAACGCGACATGGCATCCCATTTCAATTCCAGTCAATTTTGCATTGAAAAGTCAAACAGCTCTCCTTCCCTTCTGAGCTCTGCCATGCGCCCGAACAGTGGTTTACCCCCACATATGGGGTATCAGCGTACTCAGGACAAATTGCACAACAACGTTTGGGGTCCAAATTCTAGTGTTACCCTTGGGAAAATAAAACAAATTGGAGCTAAAGTAAATTTTTTGTGAAAAAAAGTTAAATGTTCATTTTTTTTAACATTCCAAAAATTCCTGTGAAACACGTGAAGGGTTAATAAACTTCTTGAATGCGGTTTTGAGCACCTTGAGGGGTGCAGTTTTTAGAATTGTGTCACACTTGGGTATTTTCTATCATATAGACCCCTCAAAGTGACTTCAAATGTGATGTGGTCCCTAAAAAAAATGGTGTTGTAAAAATGAGAACTTGCTGGTCAACTTTTAACCCTTATAACTCCCTAACAAAAAAAAAATTTTGGTTCCAAAGTTGTGCTGTTGTAAAGTAGACATGTGGGAAATGTCAATTATTAAGTATTTTGTGTGACATACAGTACAGAACAAAAGTTTGGACACACCTTCTCATTTAAAGATTTTTCTGTATTTTCATGACTATGAAAATTGTAAATTCACACTGAAGGCATCAAAACTATGAATTAACACATGTGGAATTATATACTTAACAAAAAAGTGTGAAACAACTGAAAATATGTCTTATATTCTAGGTTCCTCAAAGTAGCCACCTTTTGCTTTGATGACTGCTTTGCACACTCTTGGCATTCTCTTGATGAGCTTGTCAGTCGGTGTTCCTCAAGGCTCTGTTCTAGGACCCCTACTCTTCTCCATCTACACCTTCAGTCTGGAACAGCTCATAGAATCCCACGGTATGCAGTACCATCTCTATGCCGACGACACGCAGATCTACCTATCTGGACCTGACTTCACCTCCTTACTTACCAAAATCCCGCACTGTCTGTCTGCTATTTCAGCCTTCTTTTCTGCTCGCTTTCTACAACTTAACATGGACAAAACAGAATTCATCATCTTTCCCCCATCTCTCTCTACCCCTCCACCAGACCTATCCATCAATGTCAATGGCGGCTCACTTTCCCCAGTCCCACACGCCCAGTGCTTCGGGGTGATCCTCGACACTGCCCTCTCTTTCAAGCCACATATCCAAGCCCTTGCCTCCTCCTGCTGCATCAAACTCAAAAACATTTCCCGGACCCGCGCATTCCTTGACCGCGACACCGCAAAAACACTAGTGCATGCCCTTATCATCTCCCGCCTCGACTACTGCAACCTCCTACTCTCTGGACTCCCCTCTAGCACTCTGGCACCACTCCAATTCATCCTACACTCTGCTGCCCGACTAATCTACCTGTCTCCCCGCTATTCCCCAGCCTCTCCCCTATGCCAAGCCCTTCACTGGCTTCCTATCGCCCAGAGACTCCAGTTCAAAACCCTCACAATGACCTACAAAGCCATCCACAACCTATCTCCTCCATACATCTGTGACATGATCCTCTCAAGACCTCCTTCTCTACTCCCCTCTCATCTCTTCTTCCCACAACCGCATCCAAGACTTCTCCCATGCTTCCCCCATACTCTGGAACTCTCTAACCCAGCACATCAGACTCTTGCCTACCATAGAAACCTTCAAAAAGAACCTGAAGACTCACCTCTTCCGACAAGCCTATAGCCTGCAGTGATCCTGAACCTACTGAACCGCCGCACAACCAGCTCTACCCTCTCCTAGTGTATCATCACCTATCCCCTGCAGACTGTGAGCCCTCGCGGGCAGGGTCCTCCCTCCTTATGTACCCGTGTGCCTTGTTTTTTGCTCATGTTTAATGTATTTGTCTATATTTGCCCCGTATTTCACATATAAAGCGCCATGGAATAAATGGCGCTATAAAAATTTATAATAATAATAATAATAATAATAATAAATGAGCTTCAAGAGGTAGTCACTGGAAATGGTTTTCACTTCACAGGTGGGCCCTGTCAGGTTTAATAAGTGTGATTTCTTGCCTTATAAATGGGGTTGGGACCATCAGTTGTGCTGAACAGAAGTCTGGTGGATACACAGCTGATAGTCCTACTGAATAGATTTTTAGAATTTGTATCATGGCAAGAAAAAAGCAGCTTAGTAAAGAAAAACGAGTGGCCATGATTACGTTAAGAAATGAAGGTCAGTCAGTCCAAAAAATTGGGAAAACTTTGAAAGTGTCCCCAAGTGCAGTTGCAAAAACCATCAAGCGCTACAAAGAAACTGGCTCACATGAGGACCGCCCCAGGAAAGGAAGACCAAGAGTCACCTCTGCTTCTGAGGATAAGTTTATCCGAGTCACCAGCCTCAGAAATCGCAGGTTAATAGCAGCTCAGATTAGAGACCAGGTCAATGCCACACAGAGTTCTATCAGCAGACACATCTCTTCAACAACTGTTAAGAGGAGACTTTGTGCAGCAGGCCTTCATGGTAAAATAGCTGCTAGGAAACCACTGCTAAGGACAGGCAACAAGCAAAAGAGACTTGTTTGGGCTAAAGAACACAAGGAATGGACATTAGACCAGTGGAAATCTGTGCTTTGGTCTGATGAGTCCAAATTTGAGATCTTTGGTTCCAACCACCGTGTCTTTGTGCAACGCAGAAAAGGTGAACGGATGGACTCTACATGCCTGGTTCCCACCGTGAAGCATGGAGGAGGAGGTGTGATGGTGTGGGGGTGCTTTGCTGGTGACACTGTTGGGGATTTATTCAAAATTGAAGGCATACTGGACCAGCATGGCTACCACAGCATCTTGCAGCGGCATGCTATTCCATTCGGTTTGCGTTTAGTTGGACCATCATTTATTTTTCAACAGGACAATGACCCCAAACACACCTCCAGGCTGTGTAAGGGCTATTTGACCAAGGAGAGTGATGGAGTGCTACGCCAGATGACCTGGCCTCCACAGTCACCAGACCTGAACCCATTTGAGATGGTTTGGGGTGAGCTGTACCGCAGAGTGAATGCAAAAGGGCCAACAAGTGCTAAGCATCTCTGGAACTCCTTCAAGATTGTTGGAAGACCATTTCCAGTGACTACCTCTTGAAGCTCATCAAGAGAATGCCAAGAGTGTGCAAAGCAGTCATCAAAGCAAAAGGTGGCAACTTTTAAGAACCTAGAATATAAGACATATTTTCAGTTGTTGCACACTTTTTTGTTAAGTATATAATTCCACATTTTTTAATTCATAGTTTTGATGTCTTCAGTGTGAATGTACAATTTTCATAGTCATGAAAATACAGAAAAATCTTTAAATGAGAAGGTGTGTCCATACTTTTGGTCTGTACTGTATCTCTGTGATTTAAGGCCATAAAAATTCAAATTTGAAAAATTGCAAAATTTTCAAAATTTTCACCAAATTTCCATTTTTTTTCACAAATAAATGCAAGTAATATCAAATAAATTTTACCACTATCATGAAGTACATTATGTCACGAGAAAACATTGTCAGAATCATCAGTATCCGTTGTAGTGTTCCAGAGTTATAACCTCATAAAGGGACAGTAGTCAGAATTGTAAAAATTGGCCTGGTCATTAACGTGCAAACCACCCTTGGGGGTTAACATACCACAGAAAGTACTTAGCGCATAATTTCTATACTGCAGTGCCTATAGCAAGTAAAGTGCATAAGTGTTTATAGCAGCAACAGTTATTAGAACATGAGCTATAGTAAATTGTCACATACAGAGTAATTGTGGTTAGTAAGCAGAGTAGACACAAATGTGTAGATACATGACCTGTGATGCAGTCCAAATGCCCAACGCGTGCTTTTTTCTGGGGGATGTCTCTGCAAGGAGTACCGATGTTGGGTCCATTTATAGTCCTGTCTGAACAGTGGTGGCATTGGTATGGTAACAGACTCTTCTCCCATGATTGCTCAGTTTGGCTGGACAGCCAGGTCTAGGAACACTTCTGGTGGTCCCAAACTTCTTCCATTTAAGGATTATGGAGGCCACTGTGCTCTTAGGAACCTTGAGTACTGCAGAAATTCTTTTGTAACCTTGGCCAGATCTGTGCCTTGCCACAATTCTGTCTCTGAGCTCCTTGGCCAGCTCCTTTGAATGATTCTCATTTGGTCTGACATGCACTGTGAGCTGTGAGGTCTTCTATAGACAGGTGTGCGCCTTTCCAAACCAAGTCCTATCAGTTTAATTAAACACACCTGGACTCCAATGAAAGCGTAAAACCATCTCAAGGAGGAACACAAGGAAAGGGACTTAAATATGAGTGTCTGAGCAAAGGGTCTAAATACTTATGACCATGTGATATTTCAGTTTTTCTTTTTAAATAAATATGAAACAATCTCAACATTTCTGTTTTTTTTTTCAGTTAAAATGGGGTGCATTGTGTACATTAATGAGAAAAAAATGAACTTTTTTGATTTTACCAAATGGCTGCAATGAAACAAAGAGTGAAAAATTTAAAGGGGACTGAATACTTTCCGTTCCCACTGAAGGGTATCGCAATAAACAGTTTTTTATTGTTTTAAAGTTATTAAATAAATTGGTGTTTTTAGCATATTTTCCATACTTGGACATGTTGTTAGATACCCTATAAATACAAAGCCCCATACTCCAGTATATCTCCCCTTTCTGTCCACTCTATAAGCAGCCCATCCAGCAGTATATCTCTACTTTCAGCCACTTGTATGCAACCAATCCTGCAGCATAGCTGTCCTTTAACCCCTTTCTGACATCCGACGTACTATCCAATCCATGTGGGCTAGGCCTGTCTGACCATGGACGGGATAGTATGTCATAGCCGATCGGCCGCGCACACTTGTGGTGTGTGGCCGATAGGGGTGAGGTGTCAGCTGATTGTCACTAAGTGCCAGGAACTGTCACGGACTGCTCCCGGCACTTTAATCCCCGAAACACTACAATCAAACATGATTGCAGTGTTCTGGAGCTGGCTGACAGCCCCTCTGCCTTTGGATCGGAGACCCCGATCACTACCATGGAGACCCTATGTCGTCATGATGACATACGGGTCTCCAGAGCTGAGAGACTTCCTGTCATGCGCAGTGCAGGTCAGGAAGTCTCTAAGGTTAGTGCACAGAAGCTGCAGCGCTGACAGCTTCTATAGCATGCAGATCTACAGTACATGCTATAGAAGCGATCAGCCTGCACAAATTGAGTGTCTTAAGGTGGGACACAGTGTAAAAGTAAGAATAAAAATATTTTTAAAATAATAAAAAATAATAATAATAAATCAATATTTATTCCATCAATAAAAAAATATTTGAATAAAAAAAATCTGAACAATAAAAGTACACATATTTGGTATTGCCGCGTTCATAACGACCCGACCTATAAAACTGTCCCACTAGTTAACCTCTTCAGTGAACAAAATTAAAAAAAGCCAAAAAACAATGCTTTATCATCATACCGTCGAACAAAAAGTGGAATAACACGCGATCAAAAAGACGGATATAAATAAACGTGGTACCACTGAAAACGTCATCTTGTCCCCACAAAAAAAAGTTATAACTGTTAGAATAAAGGGATAGAAAAATAATTATTTTTATATAAAATAGTTTTTATTGTATAAAAGCACCAAAACATAAAACAAATATAAATGAGGTATCGCTGTCATCGTACTGACCCGAATAATAAAACTGCTTTATCAATTTTACCACACGCGGAACGGTGTAAACGCCCCCCCCCAAAAGAAATTCATGAATTACTGGTTTTTGTTCATTCTGCCTCCCAAAAATAGGAATAAAAAGTGATCAAAAATTGTCATGTGCCCGAAAATGGTACCAATTAAATTTCAATTCCAGCCAATTTTGCATTGAAAAGTCAAACAGTTGTTTACCCCCATATATGGGGTATCAGCATACTCAGGACAAATTGCACAACAACTTTTGGTGTACAATTTCTCCTGTTGCCCTTGCAAAAATAAAAAATTGGGGGCGAAAAGATAATTTTTGTGAAAAAATATGAATTTTTTTTTTACGGCTCTACATTATAAACTTTTGTGAAGCACTTGGGGGTTCAAAGTGCTCACCACACATCTAGATAAGTTCATTAGGGGGTCTTCTTTCCAAAATGGCGTCACTTGTGGGGGTTTCCACTGTTTAGGCACATCAGGGGCTCTCCAAACGCGATATGGCGTCCGATCTCAATTCCAGCCAATTTTGCATTGAAAAGTCAAATGGCGCTTCTTCCCTTCCGAGCACTGCTATGCGCCCAAACAGTGGTTTACCTGCATATATGAAGTATCAACGTACTCAGGACAAATTGTACAACAACTTTTGGGGTCCAATTTCTCCTGTTACCCTTGGTAAAATAAAACAAATTGGATCTGAATTAAATTTCTTGTGAAAAAAAGTAAAATGTTCATTTTTTTTTTTTTTTTAAACATTCCAAAAATTCCTGTGAAGCACCTGAAGGGTTAATAATCTTCTTGAATGTGGTTTTGAGCACCTTGAGGGGTGCAGTTTTTAGAATGGTGTCACTTTTGGGTATTTTCTATCATATAGACCCTTCAAAGTGACTTAAAACTTTTAAACCAGGTATCGGTACTTTTGGCAGTGTGGACAGGTGCTAAATGCTAATGGAGAATGACATTTCCATATCTGAAAAGCTTGTCGGCAGAGGGAAGCATGAAGTGCTCTAAAATTTCCTGGTAGACTGCTGCACTGACTTTGGTCTTGATTAAACACAGTGGACCTACACCAGCAGATGACATGGCTATCCAAACCATCAATGATTGTGGAAACTTTACACTAGACCTCAAGCAGCTTGGATTGTGTGCCTCTCCACTCTTCCTCCAGACTCTGGGACCTTGATTTCCAAATGAAATGCATAACTTACTTTCATCTGAAAACAACACCTTGGACCACGGAGCAACAGTCCAGTTTGTTTTCTCCTTGGCCCAATTAAGACACTTCTGACATTGCCTATTGGTCATGAGTGTTTTGACACAAGAAATGTGACACTTGTATTCCATGGCCTGTGTATCTTGGCTTTTGAAGCAATGACTCCAGCAGCAGTCCACTCCTTGTGAATCTCCCCCAAATTTTTGAATGGCCTTTTCTTAACAATCCTTTCAAAGCTGCAGTTATCCTGTTTGTTTGTGCTCCTTTTTCTACCACACTTTGTCCTTCCACTCAACTTTCCAATAATATGCTTGGATACAGCACTTTGTTAAGAGCCAGCTTCTTTAACAATGATCTTTTGTGGCTTACCCTCCTTGTGGAGTATGTCAATGACTGCCTTCTGGACATCTGTCAAGTCAGCAGTCTTCCCCATGATTGTGGAGCCTAGAGAAACAGACTAAGGGACCTTTTTAAATGATTGGGAAGCCTTTGCAGGTGTTGTTTTTATTTATTCTAACTTATTGACATAATGACTTTAGGGTTTTTATTGGCTATTGTCATGATTCAGGCCGGGGTTTGTTTCTTGCTATTCTCTGGTCTGGTCATGCGGGGGTTAACCTTCTTTGCCTCATTTTGGGATCTGTTTTGCTATTTCAGTCCACGGCTGCCTGCAGGCAGTGTCAGCTTTAGTTCTTGCCCCCGGCTTGAGCTTCTGACCCCATTACACCCTGATTTGTCCTCTGCCCATTTACTCAGTTCCCCTGCCTTCCCATTCCTGCTTCCCTGCTCGCCTTGCTGTGTGCTCCCCGTGCTGTGACCTTGGTATGTGACCCGGCTTGTCCTCTGAACTGTTTCTCTGTCTTATGTCTCTGGCATCTCTGCTCCCAACTGGCTGTAACTTCTTTGGCATGTATCTGACCACGTGTATTTCTGTTTCCCCTGGTGCTGCCGCACTGAAGTGTTACACTGTGAGTGCTACCTATCTTCCCTCTCCAGCACTCCCTGGAATAGGACACACGATACTGCGCTGCAGTAGCATTACAGCTGTAAGATCCCGCCCCCCCACCACATTAACACACATAATCCCGCCCCCCACCACATTACCACAGATAATCCCGCCCCCCACCACATTAGCACACATAATCCCACCCCCCACCACATTACCACACATAATCCCGCCACCCACCACATTACCACACATAATCCCGCCCCCCCACTACATCACCACACATAATCTCGCCACCCCACCACATTACTACACATAATCCCGCCCCCACCACATTACCACACATTATACCGCCTTCCCACCACATTTCCACACATAATCCCACACCCCTACCACATTACCACACATAATACCGCCCCTCACCACATTACCACAGATAATCCCAACCCCCCACCACATCACCACACATAATCCCGCCACCCCACAACATTACTACACATAATCCCGCCCCCACCACATTACCACAGATAATCCCGACCCCACCACATTACCACACATAATCCTACTCCCCACCACATTACCACACATAATCCCGCCCCCCCACCACATTACCACACATAATCCGGCAACCCCACCACATTACTACACATAAAGCCGTCCCCACCACATTACCACAGATAATCCTGCCCCCACCACATTACCACACATAATCCCGCCCCCACCACATTACCACAGATAATCCCGCCCCGTCACCACATTACCACACATAATCCCGCCCCCACCACATTACCACACATAATCCTGCCCCCCCACCACATCACCACACATAATCCCGCCACCCTAACACATTACTACCCAAAATCCCGCCCCCCACCACATTACCACACATAATCCCGCCCCCCACCACATTACCACACCTAATCCTGCCCCCCACCACATCACCACACATAATCCAGGCCCCCCACCACATCACCACACATAATCCCGCCCCCCCACCACATTACCACACATAATCCCACCCCCCCACCACTCCTCTAACTCTGTGTTTGGGATTCCCCTTGGTACTTCGCTACTCTCTGGTATCGACCCAGCTTGTCTGACTATCCTGCTGCCACCTGGTGGTAGCCTCGCTGCAGTTCTGCTGGTCTGCTCTCAGCAGGATTTCAGCCCTCTCTCCACTCTGCTGCTATTTAGTGGAGAGAGGGAACTTACTGAGACGTTTAAGTCGTTTCAAGGTTCTATGACACAATCAGCCTGTAAGCACTCGGACCCCATGGATGTCTTTTTACACTCTCCTGAACCTACAGTCAGACTCCCAGATACTTTCTCCGGAAAAAAGGAGAAGTTCCATATATTCAGGGAGAGATGTAAGCTGCTTTTCTCTCCTAAACCCCGATCCTCTGGTGATGAGAGTCAACGGTGGGGATAATTATTTCTTTACTCCGGGAGAATCCTCAAACTTGGGCTTTTTCTTTACCTGCTGCTGCCTCTGAACGTGTGTCTGTGGATATTCTTTGAGGCTTTAGGACTGATTTATGATGAACCAGAACTGGTTAGGGTGGCAGAGGACACGATCATGGGTCTCTCCCAGGGTAAACTCACTGCCAAATGGTATTGTTCACAGTTTAGGTGGTGGTCCACCGAAGTGTCTTGGAACAACTCTGCACTAAGATGTCAGTTCAAGAAAGGACTGTTGGATCATCTTAAGGATGCTCTGGCTCTCCATCCGCCACCCAGCTCCTTGGAGGAGGCGACGACTCAGGCCGTTCATATTGATCAGAGGTTATGGGAGAGAGGTGTAATTCAGCGAGGGGTTCCTTTACATCCTGGCAATTCTGAAGTGATGCCATATACGGAACCTTTGGAGGTTGGGGCCACTAACCTCATGGAGAAGGAGAGGAAGGGACGACATGAAGGGAGATTATGATTTTATTGTGGAAATCCTGGACATTGGAAAAAGGGCTGCCCCTCTTGCCCACCGACTAACAAGTTGCCAGGAAACGCCTACATCTGGGTGATTGCTGAGGAGGTCACCCAGACTCTCAGATAACCTTTTACTCATTTCAAAAGATTTTGTTGGAGGTGGAACTTTGTTGTGGGGATGGTTTCACACCCACTTCAGCTTTTGTGGACTGTGGGTCATCCATGAACTTCATTGACTCGAGCTTGGTGTCCAAGAGTAAGATAGGGACAGTAAGGCTTGAAACCTCTATCCATATCATTGCCATTGATAAGACACCGCTGGTTAAGAATATTGTTAATTTTCCCTATGAGGAGTTTCTCCCCAAGGTGGGTTTCTTGCATCAGGAACAAATTTCATTTTATGCTCTGGAAAATCTTTCAGCGGGACTGGTGTTGGGATTCCCCTGGTTACAGTGGCATAATCCTGTTATTGACTGGGAATCTCGTGTTATTGTTAAATGGGGTCCTAATTATTCAAAGGGTTGTCTATCTGCTGTTCTGGTGTCGTCTATTAATCTGGAGGGTATTCCAAAGTACCTGAAAGATTTTAAGGATGTGTTGAGGTCTTGTCACCACATCGCCCCTATGTTTGTACTAGTAATCGCATTCCGGGTGCCAAATTGCCCAAGACCCCTTTGTACAATCTTTCCGGCCCGGAAGGTACCACTATGAAAGATTACATCTCAGAAAGTTTATGTAAAGGTCACATCCATCCCTCTGTCTCTCCTGTGGCTGCTGGATTTTTTTTTGTCAAAAAGAAAGATGGTGGTTTACGCCGTTGCCTCGATTTTCGTAAACTAAGTAAAATTACGGTGAGAAATACCTACCCTCTCCTGCTTATTCCAGATCTTTGCAACCAATTATCCTGGGCTAAGTGGTTTTCCAAGTTGGACCTCAGGGGAGCATATAATCTTATCTGTATTTGGGAGGGGGATGAGTGGAAAACGTCATTTCTCACCTCTGAGGGCTTGTTTGAAAATTTGGTCATGCCCTTTGGTCTCACGTACGCACTAGCGTTTTTTCAAAATTTCATTAATGATGTATTTTCTGACTTCATTGGGCACTTTATGGTGGTATATCTAGAAGACATTCTTGTATTTTCATCTGACAAAGAATCTCACATGGGTCATTTACGTGCAGTTCTTCAGAGGTTAAGGGAGAACTCTCTGTTCGCTAAACCTGAGAAGTGTTCGTTTTGTGTCCAAGAGCTGTCCTTTCTGGGGTTCATCCTTTCTGCCAATGGGTTTCGTATTTATCGTGGAAAGGTACAGGCCATTATGAATTGGGTGCAACCCAGAGACTTCAAGGGTCTTCAGCATTTTTTGGGGTTTGCCAATTATTATCGTAAATTTATTAAGGGGTTTTCTCAGGTGGTGGTCAATAGGGTTGAGCGACCTTTACATTTATAGGATCGGGTCGGGTTTCACGAAACGCGACTTTTTCAAAAGTCGGGTCGAGTGAAATCGGCCGATCCTATAAAAAAGTCAGGGTCGGGGTCGGCCGAAACTCGAAACCCAATGCAGTGCATTGGGTTTCCAATGGTTCCCAGGGTCTGAAGGAGCGGAAACTCTCCTTCAGGCCCTGGGATCCATATTTAAGTGTAAAATAAAGAATTAAAATAAAAAATATTGCCATACTTACCATCTGATGCGCCCTGGTACTAAGCGGGGACCTTCCTTCCTTAGAATCAGCCTTCCAGGACCTTGCGGTGACGTCGCGGTGACGTCGCGGCTTGTGATTGGTCGCGCGGCCGCCCATGTGAGTTTCAGCTAATGCATTAATATATCATGGTTCTCTGCTTTATCAATAAGGGGAATGATGGCAATATAAAAATATCTACAATAATATAGCTTAACATAACACCATGTACCATTAGTGCAGTGTGCATTCTATCTGACGTACTGTAGTATATGTAGTAAACTGCAGTGAAAGACTAGTCCACCAGAAAACCGGAGAAACCTCCAGAGGGCTCAAGGCACAGCCACTGCAACACTACTGCTGTAGCCAGTGAGAGGATTACAATGAGGGCAATCTCAGGGATGAGCAAACGTGCTCGGTTATACTCGGTTATTACTCGAGTATTACGGTGCTCTGATGTTACTCGGCGAGCCATGGGCGGTGTTCGATGTACAGTGAAGAGCAAAAGGGAATGTTTTAAACTTTTGACTTTCAGGCTCCATATCTCATTATCCACTTCTGCTTGGAACTTGAGACTGCCATCATTTTATAGACTCTCATCTTTGACTTGCAGCTATTTAGCACATGATTAGTTATGCAGATTCTTGTCCCGTCACTGCATTGTTACTGTTTTGCTCCTAAAGATCTAAATTAAAATTCTTATCATTTTGTTAGTATTTTGTAAATCCACCTTTGGCTTTCAACACTGCCTGAATCCTTCTGGACATGCTATCAATCAGATTCAAACACGTGTCGACTGAAGTTTCCAAAGATGGTGCATACTGGTCAACTCACTTGGGTATATATGTATACAGTTTTTTCTTCAATTCTACCCCCAAGTGATCGATTGGGTTGAGGTCTGGGGACTGTGGGACCATTCCAGCATCTCTGCTTCATTGTCATTGAATCATTTCTTTGCCAATCTCAACGTATGCTTCGTGTTGTTGTCCTGTTGGAACACTCTGTCGTCTTTTTATACCCATAGTAGTTGAGTGTATGAAGTAACTCATCTTGTAGAATACACACATATAGCTCAGCACTGAGACCACCATCGATCCTGCTCAAGTATCCAATGTTTCTGGCTGTGAAACAACCCTATATCATCAGGCTTCCTCCACCCAACTTCACATTTCCTTCAATTTCTCAATCCGTTGATCTGTTTTTCCCTTGTTTCTTTCAGATGCTTTTGCACCTATCAGAGCTTAGTCTGTTACCCATTTCAAATCTTTAAATGTCCACTTTTGATACTTGTTTGCAAACTCGAACCAACGCTTCTCATGACAATATTGAAGTTGAGGCTTCGTCACATTTTTTCGGGCACCATTCCAGACTTGTGTAATGTGCGTCACATGGTGCTTGCATTGATGTCTGTGATCTCACTATTACGAAGCATATGAACTGATAGACTTTGGGATGAGCCGACTTATTGACTCCGCTATTTTGTTTGGATGGCCACCTTTTGGCTTCTGAATGGATGGATTCATTTTGTATTCTTCTAACTTTCATAGCATTGACATGATGCAGTTTGCAGATGTGGTGCATTTTTGTCGCCTTTTTCTGCAAGGATTTGTGACAAAACCTGAAGCTGATGCCAGCAAACTGAATGAGAAACCTGACGTGTGATGATCACGTTGAGTAGTTTGGAATTGCAGATCTGGTGCAGAAAATAATCTGCTGCAAGTCTATTCTCTATGTTTTTTTCCCTGTGTTTTTCACCATTGACTTCACTGAAATCAACAAAAATGCACCAAAAACACAGCAAAAATGGACTAAAAACGCATGTTTTTCAGCTGCATTTTCCTGCCAAGAGATGCAGAAATGGTGCAGAAATTTTACTCAACATGCGCACATACCCTTATCGGTATTATATTGCTCACCCATAGGCTATTCCGTGGTCTGGAGTATATTTTCTTGGTATATAATCCTCAAAGTGCATAGCCTTTATGAGTCTAGGATTACCAATACATACATGACAATGAACAGAATGTGTATGAGGCCCTCCTTTATGTCTAATACAGGGTGTATCTGAGTCCCTTATTTCTGGCAGTTCTTGCTTCCTTCATAAACTACACTTTCTATTTTTTAATTTTAAAAAAACAATTTTGGTTTACTAAAAGTATATTTTGTTAAAATATTTTTAAAATTTTGCCCTATATACAAGTCATTATACAGGAAAAATGTTTCTTAACATTTTTTTCTGTAAAATGCAATTTGTCGTCGGTTTGGAATGTTTTTATTGTCACTCCTTAAAGTGAAGTAAAGGCCCCGTCTCACATAGCGAGATCGCTAGCGAGATCGCTGCTGAGTCACAAGTTTTGTGACGCAACAGCGACCTCCATAGCGATCTCGCTATGTGTGACACGTACCAGCGATCAGGCCCCTGCTGCGAGATCGCTGGTCGTGTCGGAATGGCCTGGACCTTTTTTTGGTCGTTGAGGCCCCGCTGACATTGCTGAATCGGTGTGTGTGACACCGATCCAGCGATGTCTTCACTGGTAACCAGGGTAAACATCGGGTTACTAAGCGCAGGGCCGCGCTTAGTAACCCGATGTTTACCCTGGTTACCAGCGTAAATGTAAAAAAAAACAAACAATACATACTCGCCTTCTGATGTCCGTCAGGTCCCTTGCCGTCTGCTTCCTGCTCTCACTGACTGCCGGCCGTACAGTGAGAAGTGAGAGCACAGCAGTGACGTCACCGCTGCGCTCTGCTCTCAGTGTACGGCGGCTCAGTCAGTCAGAGCAGGAAGCAGACGGCAAGGGACCTGGACACCGAAAGGCGAGTATGTACTGTTTGTTTTTTTTGGTAACCAGGGTAAACATCGGGTTACTAAGCGCGGCCCTGCGCTTAGTAACCCGATGTTTACCCTGGTTACCCGGGTGCTGCAGGGGGACTTCGGCATCGTTGAAGACAGTTTCAACGATGCCGAAGTCGTTCCCCTGATCGTTGGTCGCTGGGGAGAGCGGTCTGTGTGACAGCTCCCCAGCGACCACACAGCGACTTACCAACGATCACGGCCAGGTCATATCGCTGGTCGTGATCGTTGGTAAATCGCTAAGTGAGACGGGGCCTTAAAAGTGTGACACCATTGTTTTCAGCAGTGATCTGGGAGTCAGAGATGCACCCAGGGGTCTTCCCCATGCTGTTCTCCTTCCATTCAGCACTTTTCCCCTTCCATTTGAATATTTTCACTGCCCCCCAGACCTCTTTGTAGGGTCTGTCGGAAAAAAGCTTGGCTTTCCTATTGACTCCCATTATATTTGTTATTCAAAATGTGCATGGGAGTACTGGGAACTGCTGTGTTCCTAGCATTTTAGTGGTCGCTCATCTCTAGAGCTACCGTCTGGCTCATGGCCAAATTTCCCTTATTATAGTCTATTTTGCCACCATTAATGGCACACATCACTAGCCAGGGAGCAATCCTGCAGCTCCAATAAGAAATTGAAGTGCAGCTGCAGGAAGCCACTCTTGGCTTCAAGTTCTGCTCTTTTCCAATGACTCAGGTGGTGCAGTACAGTAATTCCTTTTTTTTTTACATTCTAGGGGAGAGAATGATATGGGTGAGTGTGGAAGAGAGTGCATGGAATTGTAATGATTTGTTGGAAGATTGTGGGATAGACAACATGTTATTGTATTGATTTTGCACAGGTGGACACAAAATAGGGATTTGTAACGAATTGTAGGCAATGGGAGCAACAGTGGGTGAGGTCAAAGGACAGTGACTGTTGATGAAATGGGTTGAAGTACAGTAGCTAATTAATTTATATTTGCATTGGGAGGGGAAAAGAGGCCGGTCATAGTTAAACTGGGCAAAGTGCTGGCTTCTCCATTTTTATTTTGAATGATTGGTTGCACAGAAGCTAATTTAATGTTATGTTAATGTTGTTAATTAAATTAATTGATGTGTTAATTAATGTAACATTAATATGTATTAAGATTGTGATGCATATTTATATAGAGAGGCACAGTGTGGAGAATTTTTTTTTAATCAGGAGGCATATGTGAATGTGTCGGTAATATATATTTATACATATGGGACCTTATTAATTTTAAGGTTGGTATGATTTGTGTACCAAAATTTTGATATGAAGGTCTGACCAGGTAGAAAAGACAAGAAAAAGAAAATTATTCGATCAGATGAGATGCCAGTGGTAAGTTACTTTATGTAAATATTTATTCTGCATCTATAGTGTATGACTTGTAGAAAGATGATGGGAATAATACTTTATAAAACAACCTCACTTATAGTGACCTCAGTACATAGAGTACTCTCTTGCTTTGTATAGTGCCCGTTCAGTAAAATCACAGCGTGACAAGTTGGAATAGAATAGATATATACACATAGAATATATATATATATACACTGCTCAAAAAAATAAAGGGAACACTTAAACAACAGAATATAACTCCAAGTAAATCAAACTCTTGTGAAATCAAACTGTTCACTTAGGAAGCAACACTGTTTGACAGTCAATTTCACATGCTGTTGTGCAAATGGATTAGACAACAGATGGAAATTATTGGCAATTATCAAGTCACACTCAACAAAGGAGTGGTTCTGCAGGTGGGGACCACAGACCACATCTCAGTACCAATGCTTTTTGGCTGATGTTTTGGTATCTTTTGATTGTTGGTTGTGCTTTCCCACTCATGGTAGCATGAGTCGGACTCTACAACCCACACAAATGGCTTAGGTAGTGCAGCCCAGCCAGGATGGCACATCAATGCCAGCTGTGGCAAGAAGGTTTGCTGTGTCTGTCAGCGTAGTGTCCAGAGGCTAGAGGCGCTACCAGGAGACAGGCCAGTACACCAGGAGACATGGAGGGGGCTGTAGGAGGGCAACAACCCAACAGCAGGACCGCTACCTCAGCCTTTGTGCAAGGAGGAACAGGAGAAGCACTGCCAGAGCCCTGCAAAATGACCTCCAGCAGGCCACAAATGTGTATGTGTCTGCACAAACGGTTAGAAACCGACTCCATGAGGATGATCTGAGTGCGCGACGTCCACAGATGAGGGTTGTGCTCGCAGCCCAACACCATGCAGGACACTTGGCATTTGCCACAGAACACCAGGATTAGCAAATTCGCCACTGGCACCCTGTGCTCTTCACAGATGAAAGCAGGTTCACACTGAGCACATGTGACAGACGTGACCGAGTATGGAGATGCTGTGGAGAGTGATCTGCTGCCTGCAACATCCCCCAGCATGACCAGCTTGGCAGTAGGTTAGTAATGGTGTGGGGTGGCATTTCTTTGGAGGGCCACACAACCCTCCATGTGCTCACCAGAGGTAGCCTGACTGCCATTAGGTACCGAGATGAGATCCTCAGACCCATTGTGAGACCATATGCTGGTGCGGTTGGCCCTGGGTTCCTCCTAATGCAGGACAGTGCCAGACCTCATGTGGCTGGAGTGTCAGCAGTTCCTGCAAGATAAAGGCATTGAAGCTATGAACTGGCCCGCCCCTTCCCCAGACCTGAGTCTGATTGAACACATCTGGAACATCATGTCTCGCACCATCCACCAGCGTCATGTTGCACCAGACTGTCCAGGAGTTGACGGATGCTTTAGTCCTGGTCTGGGAGGACATCCTTCAGGAGACCATCCACCGCCTCATCAGGAGCATGCCTAGGCATTGTAGGGAGGTCATACAGGCACGTGGAGGCCACACACACTACTGAGCATCATTTTCTTGTCTTGAGGCATTTCCAATGAAGTTGGATCAGCCTGTAACTCCATTTTCCACTTTGATTTTGAGCATCATTCAAACTCCAGACCTCCGTGGGATATTAGTTGTGATTTCCATTGATGATTTTTAGGTTTTATTGTTCTCAACACATTCCACTATGTAATGAAAAAAGATTTACAACTGGAATATTTCATTCAGTGATAACTAGGATGTGGGATTTTAGTGTTCACTTTAATTTTTTGAGCATTGTATATTAGACAGATAGATAGATAGATAGATAGATAGATAGATAGATAGATAGATAGATAGATAGAAGAAAAGCTGGCAATTCAGCAGGCAACGGTAGTGTAAAATCATAGCAGGAGCCGACAGGATAGAAGAGATGGATTACATAAGGTAAATACAAATTGAATAGGTAGATATTTAGATGTCAGTAACAAAAACAATTAGTACAGTGTATGTGCAGCTTACTGTACATGTATTTAATTAATAAAAGTTTATTTTTCTGAAAACAATGGCGTGAGGTTCTGCATAATTTTCGGAACCAGCAGAGGGAAAGCCGATGGCTGGGGGCCAATGTTTATAGCCTGGGAAGGGGTAATACCCATGGAGCTTCCCAGGCTATTAATAGCAGCTCACAGCAGTATAGCTAGCCTTTACTGGCTATTAAAATGCTGGACCGTTAAAAAAAAAATGACGTAGGGTTCCCCTATAATTAAAAACCAGCAAAGGCTATGCAGACAGCTGCGGGCTGATATTAATAGCCAAGGAAGGGGCCATGAATACTGCCCCCAGGCTAAAAACATCAGCTCTCAGCCACCCCAGAAAAAGCACATCTCGAAGGAATCTCCACAAATATGAAACCCACTTGCCACCGCTACAGGGCAAATGGGAAGAGCCAGGCAAAGCGCCAGAATTATAATCAAACTCCCAGAAATAACATGGGTCCCATGTAACAAATATCTAAGTCCTAGTGAATGTCTAGTTATACCCATGTAAGTTGCAGGACAGTAAATGTATACTCCCAATACAATTTAGAAAAAAACAAAAAATGGAGTTCCATATAAGATAGTAAGATCAGATGAAAATTTTTTTTATTGCACATAATAAAAAAGTAGAAAAAATACCACAGAATATATGTAAACTAAAATATAAACAAGGAAAAGACCCTATTACAAAGCATATACATGGGTCCAAGGCATCAAAAAATGTATGTAATAGATATAATCATGGTATTAGTACAGGGCACTAATCATATACACAATTAAATGTGATGTCAGCCACGTGTATTGATAATGGAATTAAATTCCGTATAATCCTATGATATTAGTCACCTCACCATACAATGAAAGCGCATGGTACATATTAGATTTCCTGGGCTGCCTTAGTGACAGTGTACCTCCCTCAAAAAGAAAAGGATAGAGTGCCCTTAATAGCAAAGTTGCTTACCCATGATGAAGAAGTAACTTGGTGCCTGGGACCCCGGTCCACCCCCTAACACACGTTTCGCTTAGGCTTTACCAAAGAGGGAATAAGTAGAGTCACCCCACTCTGGCATTTTATAGCAGAGCTCGTTTTGCGGCATGTCTATAGTGTGCACGCGCACCACCACTAACGCCGGAACTAAGTTCCCTCTCCCCGGCATTCACCAGGAGCACACATCATGGGGAAATCCCCTGCTGACATCAGAAAGACATGTGCGCCTGGAACGTTGAAGCCAGTGATAGCAGGACTCTCCAGTGGGTGTGGAGCATGTGCGCCAGACAACGACTACAATACTTGGAGCCATAATCAGCGTGTTGCGAATTCTGCTCTTGGGCTCCCTCCGGTGGTTGTTAGTGGTAGTGCAGTGGTCTCTGGATTATAGGCCAGGGCAGGTGTTTCTGCTTATTGCAGTTCTATTAGGTATTTAGGTTTGTAGGATCCATCAATCCCTGCCAGTTGTCCATTGTATCTTGGAGGGATTGCATCTCTGTCTGGCTCCACTGCCCTGCTGTCATTTCAGCTAAGTGCCTTGCTTTGGTTCTCTGTAGCATGCATGCAGTGTGCTTTTATGTGCAGTGCAATCTATTGTGTTTTTGTCCAGCTTGACTTGTTTGGATTTTTCTGTCATGCTGGTGTCTCTGGAGATGCAGATATACATCCTATGTCTTTAGTTAGATGTAGTATATAGTATTTTCTGCTGTGGAATTTTCTAGTGTTTTAATACTGACCGCTTAGAACTCTGTCCTATCCTTTCTATCTAGCTAGAAGGGCCTCTTTTGCTAAACTCTGTTATTTCTGCCTGTGTACGTATTTCCTCTTAAACTCACAGTCAATATTTGTGGGGGGTTGCCTATCCTTTGGGGCTCTGCTCTGAGGCAAGATAGGATTTCCCATTTCCATCTTTAGGGGTATTTAGTCCTCCGGCTGTTTCGAGGTGTCTAGGCCTGGTTAGGTACATCCCACGGCTACTTCTAGTTGTGGTGTCAGTATTAGGATTGCGGTCAGTACAGGTACCACCTACTCCAGAGATAGTCTCATGCGGCTTCAGGGTCACCGGATCATAACAGTACAACTGGCCAACAATGAGTTAAATGCATCTCAGAAGAAGGGAAGAAAAGTCCTGAGCCATTTTTTTTTCTGCTGTCTGTTTTGTCTTTCCTTCCCTCTTTTCCTCTGGGTGACTGAATAGCTGTGTGCTAGCATGGATGTTCAGGGATTAGCTTCTCGTGTAGACCAACTAGCTGCTAGGGTACAGGGTATTTCCGATTATATTGTTCAGACTCCGGTTTTAGAGCCTAAGATTCCTACTCCTGAGTTATTTTTTGGGGACAGGTCTAAATTTTTGAGTTTTAAAAATAACTGTAAACTGTTTTTTGCTCTGAAACCTCGTTCTTCTGGTGATCCCATTCAGCAGGTTAAAATAGTCATCTCCCTGCTGCGTGGCGATCCTCAGGATTGGGCATTTTCCCTGGAATCTGGGAATCCTGCCTTCCTTAATGTAGAAGCCTTCTTTCAGGCTCTAGGGTTATTATATGATGAACCAAATTCTGTGGATCATGCTGAGAAGACCTTGTTGACCCTGTTTCAGGGTCAAGAAGCGGCAGAATTGTATTGTCAGAAATTTAGAAAATGGTCTGTGCTGACTAAATGGAATGAGGATGCTTTGGCGGCAATTTTCAGAAAGGGTCTTTCTGAATCTGTTAAAGATGTTTTGGTGGGGTTTCCCACGCCTATTGGTCTGAGCGAGTCTATGTCTCTGGCCATTCAGATTGATCGGCGCCTGCGTGAGCGCAGAGTTGTGCGCGCTGTGACGTTGTCCTTAGAGCAGATACCTGAGCCTATGCAGTGCGATAGGATTCTGTCTGGAGCTGAACGACGGGGATTCAGACGTCAGAATGGGTTGTGTTTTTACTGTGGCGATGCTTCTCATGTCATTTCGGTCTGCCCTAAGCGTATTAAGAGAATCGCTAGTTCAGTTACCATTGGTACCGTACAACCTAAATTTCTGTTATCTGTGACATTGATCTCCTCATTGTCGTCATTTTCTGTCATGGTGTTTGTAGATTCTGGCGCCGCTTTGAATTTAATGGACTTTGAATTCGCTAGACGTTGTGGTTTCCCCTTGCAGTCTTTGGAGAACCCTATTCCTTTAAGGGGCATTGATGCTACACCTTTGGCTAAAAATAAACCCCAGTTTTGGACACAGGTGACCATGTGTATGGCACCAGCCCATCGGGAGGATTGTCGCTTTTTGGTGTTGCATAATTTGCATGATGCTATTGTGCTGGGTTTTCCATGGTTGCAGGTACATAATCCAGTGTTGGATTGGAAATCTATGTCTGTGACTAGTTGGGGTTGTCAGGGAGTTCATGGTGACGTTCCTTTGATGTCAATCTCCTCTTCCCCCCCTTCTGAAATTCCAGAGTTCTTGTCTGATTTTCAGGATGTGTTCAATGAGCCCAAGTCCAGTTCCCTTCTACCGCATAGAGACTGTGATTGTGCTATTGACTTGATTCCAGGTTGTAAGTTTCCTAAGGGCCGACTTTTCAACCTGTTGGTGCCTGAACATACCGCTATGCGGAGTTATATTAAGGAGTCTTTGGAGAAAGGGCATATTCGGCCATCTTCTTCACCATTGGGAGCGGGATTTTTTTTTGTTGCCAAGAAGGATGGCTCCTTGAGACCTTGTATTGATTATCGCCTCTTGAATAAGATCACGGTCAAATTTCAATACCCTTTGCCTTTGCTTTCTGATTTGTTTGCTAGGATTAAGGGGGCTAGTTGGTTTACTAAGATTGACCTTTGAGGGGCATATAATCTTGTTCGTATTAAGCAGGGTGACGAATGGAAAACTGCGTTTAATACGCCCGAGGGCCATTTTGAATACCTTGTGATGCCCTTCGGGCTCTCTAATGCTCCATCTGTTTTTCAGTCCTTCATGCATGATATCTTCCGGAATTATCTTGATAAATTCATGATTGTATATTTGGATGACATTTTGATTTTTTCCGATGATTGGGAGTCTCATGTGAAACAGGTCAGGATGGTTTTTCAGATCCTTCGTGACAATGCTTTGTTTGTGAAGGGGTCTAAGTGTCTTTTTGGAGTGCAGAAGGTTTCTTTTTTGGGCTTTTATTTTTCTCCCTCATCAATTACAGTGGCATGTAAAAGTTTGGGCACCCCTGGTCAAAATTACTGTTATTGTGAACAGTTAAGCAAGTTGAAGATGAAATCATCAGGAAAAAAATATATATATTTTCTCATTTTTACATTTTAAAAATTACCAAAAGGAAATTGGGCTTATGCAAATGTTTGGGCACCCTTGGAGATGTGTATGCTCAGAGATAACTTTGACCAATGTTTCAGACCTCACTTAGCCCGTTAGAGTTATGGCTTGTTCACTATCACCGTTAGGAAAGGCCAGGTAAAACAAATTTCCCAGCTTTATAAAAACTCAGCCTTCTCTAACCTTGTGCCAAAAAAACAGCAGCCATGGGTTCTTCTGAGCATCTGCCTAGCAGACTGAAAATGAAAATGGTGGAGGCCAGCAAAGCAGGAGAAGGCTGTATGCAGATAGCACAGCGTTTTCAAGTTGCCCTTTCCTAAGTTTAAAATGTAATTAAGAAATGTCAGTTTACAGGAACAGTGGAGGTCAAGATAAGGTCTGGAAGATGAAGCAAAATTTCAGTGAGACCTGCTCTTAGTATTGCTAGAAAGGAAAATCATAACCACTGCTTGACTGCAAGAGACCTTCAGAAAGTTTTAGCAGGCTCTGGAGTTCTGGCACATTGTTCTACTGTTCAGAGACACCTGCACAAATACAACCTTCATGAGAGTCATCAGAAGAAAACCTCTCCTGCATTCTCACCGTAAAACTTAGAGTCAAAAGTATGCAAAAAACCATCTAAACATTCATTGTGGAAACAAGTCCTGTGGACTGATGAAGTTAAAATAGAACTCTTTGGCCACAATGATCAAAGGTATGTGTGGAGAAAAAAGGACACAGTATTTTAGAAAAAGAACATCTCACCAACCATTAAGCATGGGAGTGGATCAATCATGTTTTGGAATTGTCTTGAAGCCAATGGGATGGGGAATATTTCACAGGTAGAGGGAAGAATGGATTCAATGAAATTTCAACAAATTCTTGATGCAAATATGTAAAAAAGCTGAATTTGAAAAGAGCATAGCTTCTACAAATGGATGATGATCCTAAACACATGTCAAAATCCACAATAGACTACTTCAAAAGGCGCAAGCTGAAGGTTTTACAATGGCCCTCACAGTCCCCTGATCTGAACATCAGGGAAAATCTGTCACTAGACTTCAAAATAACAGTGCATGCAAGACGACCCAGGAATCACACAGAACTGCAAGAATTTTTCAAGGAAGAATGGATGAAAATCCCTCAAACAAGAATTGAAAGACCCTTGTATGGCTACAAAAAGCATTTACAAGCTATAATAGTTTTAAAAGGGGGGCTACTAGGTACTAACCATGCAGGATGCCTAAACTTTTGCATGAGCCCATTTTCCTTTTTGTAATTTTTAAAATGTAAAGATGAAAAATATATATATTTTTTTTTACAAAAATACAAAGAAATGTGTCATCTTAAACGTTAGGCCTTTTAGAGATGATTTAATCTTCAACATGCTTAATTGTTCACAATAACAGTAATTTTGACCAGGGGTGCCCAAACTTTTACATGCCACTGTATATGTAGAGATATTTTTTTCTTTTTTCTTTTTTATACAGCAACTCATATCTATCGTTTTTTTTTAGCTCTAACATATCCTTGTTTTATACAGCGATTGCTGTATCCACGGGCCTTAAACCTATTTCTTAGATCTTCAGATTGAACTTCAAATTTTTGATCAGTTGAGCAGATCCGCTTCATCCTGAGAAACTGACCAAGTGGGATGGCCTTAATAGTGTGTGGTATGAGAGGAGGGTGCATGCAGCAGGGAATTCACCGAAGTCGCTTTCCTGAATACATCTGTGTGCAACGTCCCCCTCTCATCCACCTCTAAGAGCCAGAATTGGAGCATCTAATAGATGTACCTTTTCTGGGCAGCTGTGGGCTGCTATTTTTAGGCTGGGGGCCTATATCCATGGCCCCTTACCAGCCTGAGAATACCAACCCCCAGCTGTCTGCTTTAGCAAGGCTGGTTGTCAAAAATGGAGGAGACCCCTTGCCTTTTTTTAAATTATCTATTTAAATGATTAAAAATACGACGGGGGAACCCTCTATTCTTGATAACCAACCTTGCTGAAGCAGACAGCTGTCACACAGCTTGGGAAATACCGGCTTTTGTGCTGTGTATGTTCGGCAATTTAATCGATTAAATCGGCGAATATTGCAAATTCAGCAATCATGAGCTGAACCGAACATTGAAATATTTGCTCATCTCTAATTGTGAGTCCAAATGGAGACAGTGCTGATAATGTCTGTAAAGCACTGTAGAATTACTGATGCTATATAAGTGAGTAAAATAAATAAGTAGAGTCCTATGTATAGCGCTGTCCTGTATTATTCTGTTACATATGCTCTAGCTTGAGCAGAGCAAATCAATCCATATCAATTCTGCACCAAAGTCCACATTAAGGCTATGTGCACACGTAGGAAATGTGGTGCAGAATTTTCTGCACTAAATCTGCATCTGCAGATTTGATGCAGTTTCTGTGCAGTTTCTATGCAGTTTCTGCGCAGATTCTATGCAGTTTCTGTGCAGTTTCTATGCAGATTCTATGCAGTTTCTGCGCAGATTCTATGCAGTTTCTGTGCAGTTTCTGTGCAGTTTCTGTGCAGTTTCTATGCAGTTTCTATGCAGTTTCTGTGCAGTTTCTGTGCAGTACAATGTAAATCAATGGGGAAAAAAAAAAGCTGTGCACATGGTGCAGAAAAATCTGCAGCAGAAACGCTGCAGAACTGCACAAAAGAAGCGACGTGCACTTCTTTGAAATCTGCAGCGTTTCTGCGCAGATTTTTCTGCACCATGTGCACAGCTTTTTGTTTTTCCCATTGATTTACATTGTACTGTAAATCACAGTGCAGTTCTGCAGCGTTTCTGCAGCAGAAAAATCTGCTGCAGTTCTGCACCAACTCTGCACTAAATCTGCATCGTGTGCACATACCCTCAAAACACACTTCAATTACTCTTTGAATAAGTTTTCTATTCATTTCAATGGGAGAAAATGCCTAAAGTGTCCATGGCTCTGTTTTTTTTCTACCTGTAAAATGAAATGTGTAGCACTTTTTATGGAAATTCTGTTTGAAAAAACATGATTCACAACCAGCATAATGGTCTCTCCATATCCAGTATTGTATGCAGGCTGTAAATAATGCCTAGGAAGCTATGATTATAATATTTGACCCAGGAAAATATTATTAGTTTGGTTACCATATGTACTCGTGTATAAGCCAACCTGAGTATAAGCCGAGGCACCTAATTTTGCCTCGAAAAACTGGGAAAACTTTTTGACTCGAGTATAAGCCGGGTATGCATTGTCCCTTAATCCCTATTCTGGTATGCATGGTTCCTCATCCCCATCCTTGTATGCATGGTTCCTCATCCCCGTCCTTGTATGCATGGTTCCTCATCCCCATCCTTGTATGCATGGCTCATTATCCCCATCCTTGTATGCATGGCTCCTTATTCCCATCCATGTCTGTATGGCTCCTTATTCCCATCCTTGTCTGCATGGCTCCTTATTCCCATCCTTGTCTGCATGATTCCTTATCCCCATCCTTGTATGCATGGCTCCTTATCCCCATCCTTGTTTGCATGGCTCCTTATCCCCATCCTTGTATGCATGGCTCCTTATCCCCATCCTTGTATGCATGGCCCCTTATTCCCATCCTTGTCTTCATGGCTCCTTATTCCCATCCTTGTCTGCATGGCTCCTTATTCCCATCCCTGTATGCATGGCTCCTTATTCCCATCCTTGTCTACATGGCTCCTTATCCCCATCCTTGTATACATGGCTCCTTATTCCCATCCTTGTCTGCATGGCTCCTTATTCCCATTCTTTGTCTGCATGGCTGCTTATTTCCATCCTTGTCTGCATGGTTCCTCATCCCCATCCTTTTCTGTATGGCAAAAAAAGAAAAGCATACCTTTCCTGCACGCCCTCGCAGCATCTTGGCCCATTGCCAGCAGCTCCTTTGGCCGAGCGATCACATGTCCCCATTCATTAAGGCAATGAATATTCACCTCTCTCCACTCCTATAGGTGTGGAGAGAGGCGAATATTCATTACCTTAATGAGCTGGCAGCCGTGATAGCCCGCCAGCTGCTGGAAGCTGGCGGCTGCAGCTGTAACTGTGCGTGCTATAAGAGCAGTGAATATTGCCAGTGCAGTGAATATTCATTTCTTTTTAGCAGCGGGCACAAGCTTTAGCCGCAGCCACCGGCTCCTGCCTCCTGTGACCCGCTGCTCCTTCTCTCCCCCACCGTCTTCTGAGACAGTGACTCGTGTGTAAGCTGAGGGGCATTTTCAGAACAAAAAAAATGTGCTGAAAAACTTGGCTTATACACGAATATATACGGTATTTCCAAATTCAGTTTTAGAAAATGTAATGAGAAGGATGATATAGCTGATATACACTCTTGGATTCTGGACAGTAGATATGTGACATCTAGTCTAAAGAGGTAAATTTGATTGTCATCGGTATATGGGTGGTACTGGAAACCACAGGACTTTGAGTTGTCCCAGGCCAAAGGTATAGATGGAGAAGAGTAGGGATCTCAAGACAAAGCCTTGAGGGGCTCCAGCAGAGAGGATGGGAGAGGGATGCAGTATTGGAATGCTAAATGAGTGGTTAGTAAAGTATGAGGAGATCCAGGAGATAATAAGGTTTCTGATGCCAAGGGTAGTGAGTATATGTTGTAGGAGGAGTTATCAACTGTATTGAAAGCAGAGGAGAGATAAAAAAGGGGGAGTATAATATATTTTCTGTTAGTAATTTTAGTTAGGGCAGTTTCAGTAGTGAAGATGGTAGCTGGATTTTAGGTTGTCAAAGAGTATGTTGAATGAGAATTGGGAGAAGAGTTCAATATGAACATGCAGTTCGAGGAGGTAGGAAGTGAATTGAAGTAGTAATATGGGTTGATAGCTGGACATGGAGGTTGCGTTAATGAGTGGCTTCTTTAGGGTAGGCGTGATTGCTGCATATTTGAAAGCAGAAGGGAAGACAGCAAATGTTAACAATTCTTTGAAGAGATAGGTTACGACTGGGATAAGGCACAAAAAAGATAAATGGTTGCACTCACCAGTACTAAATAAAAACTTCCTTTATTGATACACTTAATTAAAACATGCCAGCAGGAAGGTACTCAGGAGAAACACTCTGGACGACGGCCGTTTCGCGCCTCATGAGCTTCAACGGGTCCTAACCCGGGATGCTGGGATAAGCATGGTGGTAAGGATAAGGAAGAGGTGGGATAGGATACATTGAATGTAAGAAAGAAGGTTATGGGAGAAGAGTATTGGTCTGTTATATCTAGGGGTTGTGGTGGTTGGACATTAAAACTTTGTCTGATGTGGTCGATCTTTTTGAAGTATGAGGCAAAGTCTTCAGCAGAAATGATGGAGGTCGGAGGAGGCAATTATGAATGGAGTTTCGAACTAAAGTATTGAGTAACTGTCTGGGATTATGGGATACAGTAGAAATGAGAGTTGCAAAGTTTTCCTGTATAGCAGAAGTGAGCACCAATTTGATTATGAAATTGGTTGTTTAAATGTGGTTTAAATGTGGTAGAGTCTTCCTGTGAGTGAGTCTTCTTTCAGCACCACCCTGCAGTGCTGGACACTTGTCACAGCCTTTTTGTGAATTTTGTGTACCAGCATTGTCTATTGATTTCTTGCCTTCTGCAGAAGGGTGCTAAATGCTGGACTTGGGAGGCAGTTGCAGGGGACAGGAATAAGCAGGTAACTACATCATGGTCAAATAGGAGGAGCGGTGAGGTTTTTAAGTTAGATAGGAAACAGAGGCAGGAGAAGATGAAATCTAGAGAATGTCCATCTTTATGGGTGGATGTGGAGGATCATTGTTTAAGACTGAAGGATTAGGCAAGTGACAAGAGTTTGGAGGCTACGGACTAGTGGGTGTCAATGGGGATGCTGAAATTACCTATGATAATGGTGGGAATGTCAGCAGAAATAAAGTGTAGAAGCTAGGTGGTCGATAAAGGAGGTGGCAGGGCCCAAGCGTGAATATTTGATGGCTACACAGAGCTCAGAGGGAGAGTGGATATGGATTCAGTTCTCTTCAAAAGAAGGGAGGATAAGGAATGGTAGAGGTGGGATTGCGTTGAAAATGCATGTTAGGGAAAGGCCAACTCAACCACTATGTTTATTTGCTGACGACAAGGAGTTAGGGTGAAGTGAAAGCCACCATAACACAGTACAGCAGGAAAGGCTGTGTCAGAGGGTGTTAACCATGTTTCTGTAAGGCCCATGAAGGATAAATTAAACAGGTCATGAATGACATATAGTTTATTACAGATAGTATGAACATTCCATAGTGCTCCACGGAGAGGGAGTTGAGGAGTGAAGGTCAAGTGAATGGATTTTAGGTTAGCGAGGTTGCAGAAATTTTTAGTAGCTGGGCAATGATAGGAAGGAGAAATAATAATAGTTTTTAGTTGCAGAGGACCAGTATACCATATACAATATAATATACCAGTATACCATAGAAACATCTGACTAAAGGATTTAAAACACTGAAGCTGCAAAATTACCGACGACTTACTGCCCATTTTCCCAATTGATACGGTTTAAACTACTAATACTGACCTACAAGGCTGTCCATAATCTGTCTCCTCCATATATTTTAACTGATCTCCCGATATCTTCCCACATGTAATCTCTGGTTCTCACAAGACCTCCTTCTCTCCTCTGCTCATATGTTTTTCACCAAATCATCTTTGAGACTTCTGTGAGCAACCCCCATCCTCTTGAATTTTGTACTCAAAATGTTTAAAGGAAACCTGTCACCCCCAAAATCAAAGGTGAGCTAAGCCCACCAGCAACAAGGGCTTATCTACAGCATTCTGGAATGCTGTAGATAAGACCCCGATGTATCCTAAAAGATCCTAAAACATGAGAAAAAGAGGTTAGATTATACTCACCCAGGGGCGGTTCCGGTACAATGCACTGTGTAGGCGCCGGGAAAGGTCAGAAAGGCCCGGCGCCTGCGCACTGCAATACTTTGCTCTGCCCTCAACAGCAGCTGCAGCATGAAGACAAGAAGAGGACGTCATCTGATGAAGATAGGAGGCGCCGGACCGAACCGCGACACCCATCGGACCGGACCGGGACCGGGACCGTCCCTGGGTGACTATAATCTAACCTCTTTTTCTCATCTTTTAGGATACATCGGGGGCTTATCTACAGCATTCCAGAATGCTGTAGATAAGCCCCTGATGCAGGTGGGCTTAGCTCACCTTTGATTTTGGGTGTGACAGGTTCCCTTTATCTTTCTCCAACATTCGGAACCTTATATCATTTGTTTGTCAAACAAGTCGTTGGCATTGGTCACAAGAGATGAGCAGTAGGATCACTAGAGGATCAAGTTCGAGTTGAATTTCCTGAAATTCTCAAGTTAAATGTGAATTCAAATACTTTGAGATTCAATTAGCAGTTTGCAAAAAAACTTTCCCAGTCTATGCATGTCATCAGCTACATGGATATTTGGTTAAGTAGACTGGCTTCTCCAGGAAAGCTTTCTAGGCATGCTCTGATCTGGGCATATATCTTTTGTGCAGAAATGGTGAAGAGGTAAGTTGTGATCATCACCTATTATGAATGGTGTATCTTGTGTTATTGACTGCATATACTGTAGAGGTGTTATTAGTCATTGTAACATTGTATTTTTTCCTGTAATGATATTGAGACTCCTGAAAAGTCATTAGTAGAGAACAAGAAGTATAAGTCTAGCACTAGACTTAGTGTTCAGTGTGAAATTTAACACATTTAAAAAAAATAATTTAACAAATAAACCAGATTTTAATGATAAGTAATTTTCTTGACATGTCCACTTCAATAAATAATTGTTTCCTTCTACAACTATCTCATCACACGAGACTGCAGGGAGGCCATCCAACGCTTGTAAGCTTGTTATCAGCAGCTCTGTCACTAGATTTTACAACAAAAAATATAAGCATTGCTAAAGAGTTTGTCACACTTTATATGACTGCAGACTTGTGAATCTTCAAATCATGCACACTGCACACTGTCAGGGTTCTCTCGTGCTGGTGCTGGCAGCAGGTGGTCATGTGGCTGCAAATTTACAATTTGCATACTTTTTACCACATTCTGAATAGACATATCTGGCCTTGCTCATATCTGCTTATACCTCAAGCATGTAAATCACATTCTCGCGGTCATTCAGCTGTCCGCACCCTGCTTTGGAGAATCCTAATAGCATGCACCCTGCTGTTATGACCTGGTGGTTAGGAGCACCCGAAGTGACCTGATGGTTAAAACAGAAAACCTGGGACAAGCTCTGAGGAAGTGATAACTCTACTGACCGCAATCCCTAATCCTATCACACACACTAGAAATAGCCGTGGAGCATACCTAACTCTCCCTAGACGCCTCTTCACAGCCTAAGAGCTAACTACCCCTAAAGATAGAAATAGTAGCCTACCTTGCCTCAGAGAAATTCCCCAAAGTAAAGGTAGCCCCCCACAAATATTAACTGTGAGTTAAGAGGGGTGACAAACACAGGAATGAAACAGATTTTAGCAAAGGAGGCCGAATCTTCTCTAGAAAGACAGAGGATAGGAAAGGGAACTATGCGGTCAGTATAAAAAACTACAAAAACCACGCAGAGTGTGCAAAAAGACCTCCACACCGACTCACGGTGTGGAGGTGCAGCTCTGCACCCCCAGTGCTTCCAGCTAGCAAGGAAATATCATAATAGCAGGCTGGACTAAAACATAGCATGTACTGAAAAATATATTCAAAAAACCAATGAACAGCAAATGACTAGCAAGGACTTAGCTTCTGCTGGAGTAGTCAGGTCATCTGAGAATTCCAAGAGAGATCTGAACCAGTACTGAGACATTGACAGCTGGCATGAACTAACGACCTGCGCAGAGTTAAATAGGGAAGGGAGCAGAAGCAATAAACGAGGGCAGCTGAGAAAGCCAACCTCAAAGATCAGCAGTTCCACTCAAAGCCAGCAGAGGGTGTCCAAGGACAGAACTCACCAAAGTACCATTCACGACCACAGGAGGGAGCCCAAGAACGGAATTCACAACAGTACCCCCCCCTTGAGGAGGGGTCACCGAACCCTCACCAGAGCCCCCAGGCCGATCAGGACGAGCCAAATGAAAGGCACGAACCAAATCGGCAGCATGGACATCGGAGGCAACAACCCAGGAATTATCCTCCTGACCATAGCCCTTCCATTTAACCAGGTACTGCAGCTTCCGTCTCGAAATACGAGAATCTAAAATCTTCTCCACCACATACTCCAACTCCCCCTCAACCAACACCGGAGCAGGAGGATCAACGGAAGGAACCATAGGCGCCACATATCTCCGCAACAACGACCTATGGAACACATTATGGATGGCAAAAGAAGTTGGAAGGGCCAAACGAAACGACACAGGATTGATAATTTCAGAAATCTTATAAGGACCAATGAAACGAGGCTTGAACTTAGGAGAAGAAACCTTCATAGGAACATAACGAGAAGACAACCAAACCAAATCCCCAACACGAAGTCGGGGACCAACACAGCGATGGCGGTTATCAAAACGTTGCGCCTTCTCCTGAGACAACGTCAAATTGTCCACCACGTGAGTCCAAATTTGTTGCAACCTGTCCACCACAGAATCCACACCAGGACAGTCAGAAGACTCAACCTGCCCCGAAGAAAAATGAGGATGAAAACCAGAAAAAGAAAAAAAAGGCAAAACCAAAGTAGCAGAACTAGCCCGATTATTAAGGGCGAACTCGGCCATTGGCAAGAAGGTCACCCAATCATCCTGATCAGCAGAAACAAAGCATCTCAGATAGGTTTCCAAGGTCTGATTGGTTCGATCGGTTTGGCCATTTGTCTGAGGATGGAACGCTGAAGAAAAAGACAAATCAATGCCCATCTTAGCACAAAAGGACCGCCAAAACCTAGAAACAAATTGGGAACCTCTGTCCGACACAATGTTCTCCTGAATGCCATGCAAACGAACCACATGCTGAAAAAATAATGGAACCAAATCAGAGGAGGAAGGCAATTTAGGCAAGGGTACCAAATGCACCATCTTAGAAAACCGATCAGAAACCACCCAGATGACAGACATCCTTTGAGAGACAGGAAGATCAGAAATAAAATCCATGGAAATATGTGTCCAGGGCCTCTTCGGGACAGGCAAAGGCAAAAGCAACCCACTGGCACGAGAACAGCAAGGTTTGGCCCGAGCACAAGTCCCACAGGACTGCACAAAAGAACGCACATCCCGTGACAAGGAAGGCCACCAAAAGGACCTGGCAACCAAATCTCTGGTACCAAAAATCCCAGGATGACCAGCCAACACTGAACAATGAACCTCAGAAATAACCCTACTAGTCCATCTATCAGGGACAAACAGTTTCTCCACTGGGCAGCGGTCTGGTCTATCAGCCTGAAACTCCTGCAGCACCCGCCGCAAATCAGGGGAGATGGCAGACAGAATCACCCCCTCTTTAAGAATACCAGCCGGCTCAGGGACTCCCGGAGAATCAGGCAAAAAAACTCCTAGCAAGGGCATCAGCCTTCACATTCTTAGATCCCGGAAGGTATGAGACCACAAAATCGAAACGGGAGAAAAACAGTGACCATCGAGCCTGTCTAGGGTTCAACCGCTTGGCGGACTCGAGGTAAGTCAGATTCTTGTGATCAGTCAGGACCACCACGCGATGTTTGGCTCCCTCAAGCCAATGTTGCCACTCCTCAAATGCCCACTTCATAGCCAACAACTCCCGATTGCCGACATCATAATTACGCTCGGCAGGTGAAAACTTTCTAGAAAAGAAAGCACACGGCTTCATCAAAGAGCCATCAGAACTTCTCTGAGACAAAACAGCCCCTGCCTCAATCTCAGAAGCATCAACCTCGACCTGAAAAGGGATCAAAACATCTGGCTGATGCAACACAGGGGCCGAAGTGAAACGACGTTTAAGCTCCTGAAAGGCCTCAACGGCCGCAGGGGACATATTCACCACATCAGCGCCTTTCTTCATCAAATCAGTCAAAGGCTTAACCACACTAGAAAAATTAGCGATGAAGCGACGGTAAAAATTAGCAAAGCCCAGGAACTTCTGAAGACTCTTCACAGATGTAGGTTGAGTCCAATCATAAATGGCCTGAACTTTGACAGGATCCATCTCGATAGTAGAAGGGGAAAAAATGAAGCCCAAAAAGGAAACCTTCTGAACTCCAAAGAGGCATTTAGAGCCCTTCACAAACAACGCATTAGCACGAAGGACCTGGAACACCATCCTGACCTGCCTTACATGAGACTCCCAATCATCCGAAAAGACCAAAATATCATCCAAATATACGATCATGAACCTATCCAGATACTTCCGGAAGATGTCGTGCATAAAGGACTGAAACACAGATGGAGCATTAGAAAGCCCGAATGGCATCACCAGGTACTCAAAATGGC